>NC_040903.2:188986459-189599071 GCF_004126475.2 Phyllostomus discolor | reverse complement strand
AATTAAAAGAAATACACACACACACACACACACACACACAGGATCCAGCAGAAGTAATGCCATTGAGTGTGGTTGGTAGGGTATGTGAATGTCTCACGCAGGACGGACAGCAATTTGAATATTTCTCCTAAAATGCTATATGGTGTGCTTGAGTGTGATATTGTTATGTTACAGAGTTACATGCTTATGATTTTGTAATAAAAGACTTAGTATAGCTCATACCAAAAAGATTTAGTATGAGCTATAAATCAGCTTATAACACAGGGACTTTATTTGTGCCAGACCCTATGTATGTAGTCAGATAAGTGCTATGGAAAAAGTTGTACAGGGAAGAAAGGGTTGCCATTTTCATTAGGGCAGGCAAGAAAACTCAATGTCAAGGCAATATTTGAGCAAATATTTGAAAGAAGTGAAAGAATTGTGCATCTGTCTGGTGATAAGCAACCACTGGCAGAGGGAAGGTGAGTGTACTAGCCCAGAGGCAAGAACCTTGGAGCATTCCTGGGCCCAGCAAGGAGAACAGAGGTCGAAGTGGTTATAGTGGAATGAGTAAAGGGACAGTGGCAGGAGGTGAGGTCAGAGAAGTAAGAGACTAGGGGAGGGGAGTAGAGAAGGGGCCGGGTTTTATAGAGCCCGTCAACAAAGCCCCAACATGGGAGTTTACAGGTGCCTTTCCCATTTCAGAATCCTGCCCTGTGTTTCAATTCACATATTGCACACTGAGAGTGCATAAAGGAGCCGGCTCTTAGCTCCGGTGGAACCCCGACCCCTTCTCATCTAAATTCCACAATCTTCATTAATCTCCTTATCTGCCAGCACTGTTGCACAAATCTGCGGGGAGTCTTACAGAATAACTTTGGTCTCTTGACTTCCGAGTTTTCACTAAGTGTTGAAACTTTTTTTTAAATGTGGTATTTGACCCAAAGGAAATTGGCTAATTCTTGATTTGGATTGCAGTAATTAAGGTTATGACATTGTGTGAATAATCATGAGTGATTATTTTACCCTGTTTCAGGGATATTAGATTCTTGAAGGGAAAGCCTCTAGTCTCCTTTGTGACTTCTTGAGCATTCAGCCTAGCTGTCGTACGTGTCTTAAGTCTTTTGTTTTATTAAAGAGAAACCAGTGCTTGGTTTGGATTGTTTGGATCCTAACAAAGATTGGGGGATTCTTGTATTAAAAAAAAGTTTGACATGTAAGACTTCAACCCTGTTTATCCTTTGTATCCTGTATTTCTATTAGGACATAAACATTATGAAGAATGGTCATCTTTTGCCTAATTTAAAAAATTATTGATAACTGACATCTGTATTGCGAGGTAGTTAAATCAGCACAGCAGTTTCATGAGGTATTATATTACTATTGTAATTGGACAAACACTACTGCTGCTTGCTCCTGCCATTATTACTGTATCAGAGGTGAGGATGCTGGCTCAAGATCATGACTCCAGGGGCCTAGATTATGGACAGGGACTAGAACCCAGCACTGCTGATTGCCAAGTTTTATCTTTCTACCACACCGTAGGGGTAAGCAGTTTAAGGATACAGGTGCTTCTTGGCTTATGATAGGATTTTGTTCTGATAAACTCACTGTAATTTTTCATAAGTCAGAAATGTATTTAATACACCAAATCTACTAAATATCATAGTTTAACCTAGCCTACTTAAATATGCTCAGAACACAGTATGCAAAAAATGCTGGCAACAGAGTGCATGTAGAGTATCAGTTATTTGTCCTGGCAATCATGTGCCCAACCGGGAGCTGTGGCTCACTGCCACGGCCCAGCAGCATCATGAGAGGATCGTGCTACATGTGACTAGCCCAGGACAGGATCAATACATAGCGTTTTTACACCATCTCAAAGTCAAGAAATTGGAAGTCAAACCATCATAAGTCAGAGACTGTATTTTAAAGAAATTTTTGCTTAAATATTTATATCTTGTTTTTGGGAGGCTCCCCTAGTAAAACCAGTAATCTTGGCATACCTAGGCTGCTGCTTAGATACTCTGCTCTGGATTGGCATGTGTAGGTAACACTGAAGTGCAGAGAGTTGGGGATCATTTAAAGTTTAATTTTTCTGAGTCCACATCACTTCTGTGAGTTACAGTTGACAGTCCATTTGGGTTTTCCCATAGACTCCCATGAACAGAATTATTATTTGTTTTTACAGTCCTAGATTGGGTACTAGGGAGTGCTGACCAAAGGCTTGCTGGCACTGAGCTCCCCCAGTTTATGTGGGGGACAAGACCTGGTGGTCAGCCCATCAGTTGCCTTTACATAAGGATATAATTCTGCCCTCCACCCGGTAAGTTAGCCCCAGCACCTGAACCCGAGTGACCACATCCAGTAACACTGTCTCCTTAGCTTGGCTGACTTAATGATAGAAGATTCTTTTCCAACATTGCCATTTGTAGCTGTGCCATGGTTTGTAGAGATTTCTCATCTTTTAAGTCTCTTGCTAAATGCCTGTTTGTCATACTTAATTGCTCTCTCACGCAGTTGCGCTCTGGATTTCTCCTTTCTAGATAGAGTTGTGTTAAAAAGAGGGAGTATGACCTAAAACGAAAATAAAGAAAAACAGGTTTCTTCTAGCAAGTATTAAGTTCAGAATTCCTCCATTTTGGGTGAGAATATGAGGGCACTGCTTCTGTCAGCCCCTGTCCCAGGCCCTGGCACATGGTAGTTCCCAGTGGTACCACGGAATGAGTGCGCCAGAGGAAGCAGTGGGCCTGCTGAGCCCTCTCACAAAAACAGCACCAGCTGACATGGTTGTGTTCACCTGCTTAGTTAAGAACCATGTGAGTGCTAGAGTGGCTCAGAAGGTACAATAGATGGTGTCTACTATTGAGGGTCTTGCTCTCGTTGGGAGAGAGGATTATTCCTAACAATTAACAATAATAAGATAACATTCTGAGAATCAAGTAACAGGTTAAAACACTGAGCTCTGTAACCTGTTTCATCTCCATTAAAGCCTGGTTTCCTTAACAGGTAGATATTGGTCATATTTCTTCCTTTGGGGCAGGGCACACGGTAGAGTGCAGAGTGAGTGTTACCTGAAGGAAGGGCTCCTCCGTCCACCTGGGCCACGTTGCACTGTGAGAGGCTCATTCTGGTGGACACCTGTTAAGGCAAGCAGTTTATTCAGCAGCACTGTTTCTACATCATATCTGGGCTGTAGGGAATATCTCGTAAACGAAATGCAAACCGCAGCCCTAGCCATTTCACCTCATTACTCATTAAGGTTATTACCTGGCTAGACTCCAAGTTGAGCAATTATATTCTTCTTAAATTTTCTACATCTTGAATTATTGTTTATAGTTGCCCAAGTCTTCCTTAAGCTCTGGGCTCAGCAACCGTAAATGTACTGATTTAGTGAGCTCTCTGTAAACTTTATTTATGTGCTGCTGAAAACCTCCGAGGTCTTTTTAGTGCCCATGGAGGTAAGGACTGGCATTCCATGTTCTCTAAATAAGGTACCCAACTTGCCCTCCTGCTTTTTCTCCTTCTTCCCTTATTGTGGAGGTGTATACATCTTCCTGTCTTTCCCTAGGAATGTCATTCTCAGTTTATCTGCATTCTTGCCTTTCCTCAGCGTCCAACTCCAGCCTCACTGCCGAGAAGATGTTGGGGCTCCCTAAACTATGCATGTTTTTCCTGCTCGTGTGCCTTCATGTGTATCTCCCCGCACACCCTCAGGCCTCATATCAAACACTTCATTGTCCGGAAAACCCCATGGTTTCACTCTCCCTTTAACCTCATTGGCCCTTTGTGGGGCCTCTCCTATGTTTTTCTTCTTTCGGGATGATATTACACCTAACTAGCGGGCGTACTACCTGAGGGCAGGAGCCGTGTCCATCCTTCTGGAAGTCTCTGTAGTGCAGAGTGGGGAGGGCTGGCTCCTGTGGAAAGGACTAGAGAGCCAGGAAACTCGGCCTCATGCCTTCTCCAGCTTGAGATTTGGAAGGATAGGGATTGGTTATAAGGCCTTTATTCCTCTAACAAAATTACAGAAACTGCCCTGGCTGGTGTAGCTCAGTGGATTGAGCACAGGCTGCAAACCAAAGGGTCTCCAGTTTGATTCCCAGTCTAGGGCACATGCCTGGGTTGCTGGCCAGGTCCCTAGTGAGGGCCACGTGAGAGTCAACCACATGTTTCTCTCCCTCTCCTTCTCCCTCCCTTCCTCTCTCTCTCTAAAAAAATAAATAAAATCTTTTTTAAAAATTAATACATTTTAAATATAATTTAAATACAATTAAAATTTCTGGCTGACGCAGTAAAAAGTAAAATAACAGGCAAAATTAATTTTAATAATATATTTTATTTAACCTAATATGCAAAGTAAGGATGACCTCAATGTGTAATATATTAAACATTACTAATGAAATATTTTGCATTATCTTTTTGCACTGTCTTAAAAATCCAGCATGTATTTTATACTTACAGCACATCTCAATTTAGACTAGTCACATTTCAAGTGCTAATTAGCCACATATGGCTAGTGGCTATTGTATGAGACATTGCAGTTCAAAGATGCACAGATACATTCTCCACCCCACGCCTATTATAATGTGACTGAAATTGGGTGCCATCTTAAAGTGGATGTCAAGAAATTTGCGTCCTGCCCTGGGTGGGTAGCTTAGTGTATTGAGTGCTGGCCTGCAAAACAAAGGGTCTCCCGTTCTATTCCCAGTCAGGGCACATGCCTGGGTTGTGGGCCTGGTCCCCAATAAGGGGGCATATGAGAGGCAACCACACATTGATGTTTCTCTCCCTCTCTTTCTCTCTCCTTTCCCCTCTTTCTAAGAAATAAATAAAATCTTTAAAAAAAGAAAAAGAGAGAAACTTGCCTCCTTTTTGTTTCTTCCCACAAAAGCTACTATTATTAAATTCATGGGTTTATTGATGGAATCTGAAAAGCAAGTAAATGATTGCGTGTATTTCCTTCTGGTCTCTCTATTCATGCTTTACATGGACTAAATGTTACAGCTTACCATTTTTTACATAGCATGATTTCCACCCCCAAGTGATGGAGTGTCTATATTTAGTCATTAGGCATCTTTCTGTTGATCATTTAGTTTGTTTCCATTTTTTTATTTTTACAAATAATGTCATGATTACCACCTTGGTGTGTGGGGCTGTTCCCATAGATTTCCAGAAGTTGGATTCCTGGGTCTAGGGGTAAGAATGTCTGGTTTTGCTGTTTGTTGCCAACATGCTTTTCAGGAGGATTGTTTTTATGTCTTCTTTCTTTTATTTTTCAAGCAAATTATCCTTTTGTTAGTGTCTTTTGAGAGTACCAATTTACCAATACTGGAAATTTGGAGGGTGGGAGGGCGCAACTAATTTAGTAGGCAAAGGTAGTAATTTTGTATTTTGTTGTTGCTTGTGAGACTAAATTCTTTTCCACATGTTTATTTGCTAATGGCATTTCCTCTTTGGGTAACTGTGTGCTCCTGTCCTTCATAGTTAAAGTTTGTTGGGGAAGAGCCACACCTTCATTTCAAACTACCAAGGGCATAAGAATAAAGAATAAAGGTTTGAAACATGATTTGTGTTGACCCTTAAACTAATGCCTGACTCCTGGCTTTAACTGGCCCCTTAAAGGACACGATAGCTCTGCCTTCCCCTTGTGATGACAACACAGTCTTTCGGGGTGGCAGCAGAAAGCCTTGGCGGGGCGTCGCTCGGCCATGCTGCTCTGATCCCACCGCCTTGCAGCTTTTCTTGTCGGCATCGATGGGGCCTCTGCATTGCAATGAATTTGATCCAGATGCAAAATTTATTCTGCAAAATCTTTCATTTTTTTTTTCAAAAGATGGCTTACTCAAATAAAAATGTCTCCTGGCTTCGCTCTAGGCCTCCCTTACCTTGATGTGTGTACAAGCTTGTGCAGATTTTAGAAAACGATGACTCTATTTTCTATAAAAT
The DNA here is from genome assembly GCF_004126475.2 of Phyllostomus discolor. NCBI lineage: Eukaryota > Metazoa > Chordata > Mammalia > Chiroptera > Phyllostomidae > Phyllostomus > Phyllostomus discolor. The sequence goes on along the minus strand of NC_040903.2, from coordinate 189,593,143 downwards.
AACTAGTGCACAGTAAAGCAGGTGTCAGTTGGTGAGTCATAAGTAGTTCATTCCCCAGGATGTGGCATTTTGGTCTCGGCGTAACAAGGCAGCTGTAACGTCAATCCAGTAGGATCAGATTTGGGTAGTGAGGAAGAGAGAGTGATAAACAGAACTAAGATCGCTGTTTCTGGAGTCAGCGTCAGGACCCTCAGCAGCAGCAGTGGTGTTCCTCATGTTAGCAGTCGAGTGCCACTCTCCTCTTCCTTGTCTCTCCCAGTCTGCTTTCTAAAACAGCTTGGGAGTTCTACACAAGTCCAGTTTACTGTAGTGGGACTTACAACTCCAGCAATTGGGGAACTTTTACCTTATATGTAAAGTTTTGAGGACCACTGCCTTAAATGGCATTTAGTAACCTTAGTTGTCCTCCTAAGCATCAGTATTAACTACTTTAAGAATCATTTGAGTTAAAATAAAAGAACAATTTATAAACTAAAGTAAGCTGAGAAGAAACAAAGAAACATTTGGGGCCTTAAAAAGCTGCTAATTGGAATGAAGCTCTTAAGTGTGGGGCCTTCAGTCAAATATGTGGTTGATTCTTGCTGTAGCACGTGAGGTGGGTGCACTCTGTTCTGTCGGAGTGGGCACCTCTGGAGGCTGCGTTGACCCTTTGCTGCAGTCTCCTTGTTGCTGTGGGCAGGGATGCAGGTGTGCAGGCAGCTGCAGCACCAGCAACAGGGACAGGAATCTGTTGGGCCCCATGGCCAGACCGAGTTTTCTCCATTGTCCATTTAGGTTTTACCCTTCTTAGGTAATGAAGCCACAGCACTATGGGGACTGTCATTCCCCTTCCCCCAGAGCCAGGTTCAGACACTTCTGTAAAACTATCTTGCATCTTCAGGCTCTTCTCTGTTTGCTACTTCTCTGCTAGAAGCCTGTTTGGTTTTCATATATCTTTAAAAGAAAAAGGAAAACAGCTTAAGACTTGTCTTCATATTTGCTTCAGCTTTAACTCACTCTGCACCCATAATCTGTGCAGATGATTCACCTAAACTCTCACTCCTCTGAGAGTACTACCCTCCCCAGGGTCTTCATGGACATCCTTATGGATAAATCAGGTGATTCTTTTACAGTCCTTTTCCTCCTGCTCAAACTCTCCTCTTCATAACAGTTCTGTCCCTCTAAGTCTATTGATGTTTTTTATTAGTTTCATAGCCTCCCCTTTTTCCCAAAATGGGGGTGTCTTGGAGGCCTGGGTCAAATTTTGACTCTACTGCCTAATAGTTATGCAACAAGAGGTGAGTTACAGCTCTGTGCCTCAGTTTGCTCATTTATAACCAAAGAGAGGAAATAATATATCAGCAGGTTGTCTGAGGATGCCTAGCATTTAGTAAATACTCAGGAAGTCTTAGCTGTTGTCATTATCATCATGATCATTTGTATTAAATGTGCAACCATGGCTTTGGGACAAGACCTGCAAGGCTGTCCAGTATCCTTTTGCATAGCTCCCAGAGGTGAAGGAGAGGCTTGAGGAGCCAGTTTGCATTAACTCACACTGCTATGGAGAAGGTCCAGGTCCTCTTGAGTCTCTTTGGCCACCATTATTCCTACCTCAGGGTTGTGTCCAACCCATTGAAGAGATCTTTTTCTGCTCAGAAAGTCAGGACAAGAGTTAGTGCCTTATTTTAAAAACTAGCAGGAAAAAAATGATTCAGGCCCTTACTGGTTACCCAAAGATAAGTGTCAACCCATGCACATGGTGACAGCCTGTTCTCTCTCTGCTCAGTCACAATCACACGAGGATTGCCGACTCAGCTAAATGACCCTGTTGCAGAACACAGAAACTGAAGGCCCAGGGCCACTCCAGTCCATGCCATAAAGCCCAGGGCTCTTACTGGTCTCATAGTGCACTGTTCACATGGTAAACTCATAAAAGCAGGGAAGGGCTTGCCCACACCTTAATCCTATGGCTGTTCACATGAACTTACATGATTTAGAACGCTGGGAGGAGGGAATTCTGGATGAATTGAGCACTTTCTGGCTTCAACCTTACACTTTTTCTTCCCTGGACTATGTGTACTTGTAAATTTTCAGGAGTTTTATATTTTGTGCTTTAAATTTTTCTTACAAGATTTTACTTGTTGTATACCTTGGGAAGAGCAAACTTCAGTTAATTAAACCATTCTTTTGGACTTGCTAAGGAGTCGGGCACTGTGAGTGGTTGGCATTGTCCTTTTGGCAGGGAGTGGAGGAAGGGCTGTGCTTAGCCTGCTGGAGGCCTGGTGCTGGGTTTATACCAATCCAGCCTCCTTCCAAGGCCTCTTGTTCCCATGGCATTCTGTGTCAGTCATTAAAAGTTATCACCCCAAGCATTTGCAAGGAAGTACTCTTATCATTCAGAGATTTTGCTTTTTACCCTTAGTCCCAGATTCAAATGAGTAGTTAAATAAGAGCTAATGTTACTTTCTGGAAACTGTTAATTGAAAAAAAAATAGGCAAATTTAAAGCGAGTCCGCCATGTCAGTATGCACAGCACTTAGATCAGTGACAGAGTGCGTATCATTTGGAGAGCTGGGTAGGGTCTGAGGAAAGTTCTAGTCATAAGGATTTGCCATGGAGAGAAATAATTGCATTGGTAGGTAGAGCCTGTTAATGACAGAGCCCAGGGAGCACTCTCTCCTGGATTCCCAAATTCTTCCTTGACGCTACCGCCTACCCTACAATATTTATTTTTAATCACCATATTTAATCACCTAATATAAGTCCCCCTTTGGCAGAAATGAGAAACAGCATCTGAAGTGGCCTTGCAACCACAGTTGCAAGCCCCCATTGCTAGGTCCTCTCATTTTTCCTACATAAGCTGACTGGCTTAACTAAAAAAAATAAGCCTGGCTTTGACTGTACCTTCATGCCCTGGCTTGTGCTGTTCCCCTAGCCCAGAGTGACCCTTTTCCCACATGCCACCCCAGTCTAACCCAGGGTTCATTGCTTCAGGGGGCTGCGTGTGTGTCTGTGTGTTCGCATGCATGCAGAGCCAAGGCCAGTGCCTGGCCCGCAGTAGGTCATTGCCTCCCTCGTAGAAACCATCTTTCCCGTGGCCTTCCTAATCTGCTTAATACCCCGTCTGTACTACCCTGTGATTTGTCTGTGTATAGATATGTTTATCTCCTCAGCTAGATAATACATGAACATCTGGGCGAAAGAAACCATGACTAATAACATTTTGTTTCCCCACAGTGTCTGCTCAGTACCTTGCACATAATTTGCACCATATAAAAATGGTTAAATATGAACAGTATCCTTTTGAGGAAGTTGCCTTAAGGGTCCTGTAAGAGGAAAGCCTAGAAATTCTTGTTCCTGTAAGGACTGGTAAATAAACCCAGGCCTTGCAAACTTCTCTACCCAGCCCAGCCTGAGGTCTATAAATTGAGATTGTCGGGGTTTAATACAAGTGGATTTAAGTTTCGCTAGCCTGAGTACAGATGTTTTCTTTGCCCCTTTCCCTCTGCTGTGTGTGCCGGTTATTTGGAACCCTGTGGGGTTATAATACAGAATTGGTCAAGTACTGACTGCCCTGCCCCGAGTAAGAAGTTTTGCTACTTCTCAGGACCCTGGGTGGCATGAATGCTACACGTGAACTACTAGACTACCTTGCCGTGGGCTTCATTTCTCTTGGCTTTGTACCATTCAACCAGTTCAGCTGGTTGGCTGCCTGGCCGTGAGTAACTCTGGCTGTGTTCGCACCCAGAGGGAATCATCCAGGCAAGTGCGCCCCTCCTACAGGGGCAGAGTGACCAGACAGACATCTGTTTTATTGGCTTATTAACTTACTCCTCTGACAGGGCAGTGCTTAGGCTAACCGTGGCCATAGTATAGGTGTGGCTGCTTCCTGAAGTGGCCCAATCTCATGCCCTTCCTGTGTTGACATCAAACTCTGACACGATAGTACTTTCAACCAGGAAGACTGAAAAAGTGACACAGCAGCATGGCTTAGTTGGAAATAGTTCACAGTGGGCTGGGGGTTAGGCTGAAATCCAGGACCTTGATGAAAAACTCTGTATCCACCCCCACTCTGAGCCAGCCCTAACTGAGATCTTGCTCTTACCTGCCTGGGGCAGCTGCCTGTAGTCAGGCCCTAGCAGAGACTGAGTGGCACAAGCTCTCAGTTAAGTAGTATTTTCATGTTTTCAGACATAGCCAGGCTGAAGACTTGAAAGCAACGTAAAGAACCAAAGGGGATGGGAGGAGTGGAGTACAAGTTCAGGAGTCAGACGAACCTGAGCTTAAATCCAGGCTCTACCACTGTCTAGCTGGTGATTTTGAATAAACCAGTAAACTTCCCTGGGCCTCGGGTTCCCGTGGAGCTACCTCTGAGTGCTGGTGAGGTAAGCTGTTTAAAGCACTTGGTAGCTTGACAGGCACAAAGAAGACTCAGCTGCGATAACTTTGTTTCCTCAGCCTTGCCCCCCCTCACCCTCCTGCTTCCCTTCCCCCATGCTGCTGTTACAGAAAGACAGTTTCCTCACTGCTTGGACTAGGTCTTTATTATGCCCCCTCTGCTTTCTCTCATATTGCAACAGGCATCTCGGGCCCAAATCCTAGACAAAGCCACAGAGTATATCCAGTATATGCGAAGGAAAAACCACACACACCAGCAAGATATTGATGACCTCAAGCGGCAGAATGCTCTTCTGGAGCAGCAAGGTAAGCACCTGAGCTGGTGGGGCAGCTGGCCCTGCGATGCTCTGGCCAGGCCAGGGCTTTGCACCTGGGCCTGCAGAACCAGAAGCAGTTGTGGAGTGTGTGCTCCTAAGCGGCCACGGCCCTGCTTCTGAGTAGTTGAGTGTTAGTCATCCTGAGGAAGGATCTCAGCTGCCAGTGAGGGAGCAGTGGAGTCTAGGGGTTGGACCTCTGGAGACTTTTTTCTGACCTGATCTCTCTCTCCTCTTGGGGCTTAGGTGTTCTGCCTGTAGTAGGAGTCACACCTGGCATCAGGTGTCTCAAAAGAGCTAAGGTCCTTGGATTGGAGTGTGCTTTGTAAGCACCAGGAACTCCAGGTGTTCAGGGACAGTGAGCTCTCCCCAGTGCCAATGGTAGTCCAATCAGGGCAGCCTATGGGCCAGGCCCATGCTGTTCTCCAATGCTCACATCCGCCTTTTCCTACAACCACAGGGGAAAGCGAGAGCTGATCAAGTTCTTTGTTCCTGGGGAATTCACTTCTCTTCCTCCCTCATGGAAGATGCAAGTAAAAAGAAATGCAAGTAACCACTTGGGTTAGAACACCTGAAATAAAATGAAATTAAAATAAAATAAAAGGGTTGACCTGGCAGGCTCAAGATGAGCTGAACTGAGGGATGGGCAGAGGGAGGTGGCAGCGGGTTGGTTACCAGGCCGAGCAGCCTGCATGTAGGGGCTGTATGTCGAAAGGCTCAGGTATTCTGTGTGTATTGGTGACTTGCTTGCAAGTGTCCAGCTTGTCTTTCCAAGTGGATCTTGTACATGAGAGCTAAGCCAAAACTTTTCTTTGGATGATACATCTCATGTCATCCTTTCCTGCTGTTGTGTGGCCTTCACACCCCTATGGATCCTGGCATTGCCAGGCCAGCTTCTCCTCTGTCACTGCACCATTGGGTCCCCCAGGGAGCTTGTGCTCCTGTCTCTACACTGGGCTTCCAAGGCAGGACGGTAACATCACACACCTTCTCTTTAGGGTTGGGTGGCGTTGCACAGTGGCTGGCCATGTCTGTCTGGTGGGCTCCAGGTCTGGCTTGGAAGGGAGGAAGGAAATGAAGTGTGCTGGCGGAACCGCCGCCAGAAGGGAGTTATTTCTGAGCCACCCTGAGCCTCAGCAGCCAGCAACCCCTTCGGAAGAACAGGCTGGACCCTGACCTGAGACTCAGTTACTCCCCCAGTCTCCAGAAGGCTGTAACCCGCTCGCTTGATTGCCTTTCAGTCCGTGCACTGGAGAAGGCGAGGTCGAGTGCCCAACTGCAGACCAACTACCCCTCCTCAGACAACAGCCTCTACACCAACGCCAAGGGCAGCACCATCTCTGCCTTCGATGGGGGCTCGGACTCCAGCTCAGAGTCGGAGCCCGAAGAGCCCCAAAGCAGGAAGAAACTCCGGATGGAGGCCAGCTAAGCTCCGCGGGGCAGGCCAGCAATAAAAACTGTCTGTCTCCTCCGTCGTCTCATCCTCCTTTCAGTTCATCCTTAGAACCCTCAGAACCATCTAAGAGACTCTATTTTTTTTTCCTTTCTCTTTTTTTAATTTTATTTTTACATAGAAGCTCTTGGACAACAGCTCTCGTTCTCCTTCCCCATTTCCACTATTTTTTTTAACGTTTCCCTTCAGGGATTCCCTGTCCCCACCAGGAATTTTTAAACCAAAACACCCCAACTTGGCAGCTTTTTCTGTGGAGGACAGACGGCCGGCCGGACCTCTGAGCACATGGTGTCCTGACCACCTACCAGCTCCTCCAGCCCTGCTGGGCACAGGCCCAGAGGAGTCCCGCCCCTCCCAGGCCTCTCCTCCCGGGCCACCCTCACCTCTGTTTGATAGACTTTGTGAATCTGTGGACTGCTCTACTTTAAGAAGATGACTGGTTTAAGAAGTAATCAGAGTTACCCCCTCTTCTTTTTAAGGATTTTTTTTCCTAAAAAGCTATTTATCGCTCCTGTTGAAAGACCAAGACCAAGTCCTTGAAGAAGTTTGTGGTGTGAGAGGAAGTGGGGACAGATCCGCAGCACAGAGTCCCTGGCCTGTCTCCCTCCTGCGTCTCTCAGCCAGCCGCGGGGAGGGCGGCGGGACGCTCGCGTGGTACGCGTGGGGCTCGTCCGCAGTGGAGTGGGAGCCGCCAGAGGCCGCTAGGGGGTAGGGCAAGGAGGGGGGACTGGGCGGGGTAGAGGTTTTGTATTGAGGGCCAGTGATGATGTTTTGATATTTATTTCCTGCTACTGAAATTTGAATCTGAGTGAATTGTCCCTATTTCTGATGACGTCGGTATAGCAAAGCGACAGATTCATAAAGTAATGATCAAATCTTTCTTTCGTTCGTGTGTATTTCTAAGAAATAGAGCCAACTGATTTTGTATGTAAATACCAAGAGCAATTTACCTGGTACTAAACCCGCACCCCAGTGCGGCCCCTTCCAGCCCTCACCCCACTCCGTTTCCTCCTGTTCTGGAACCTGTCCCTATTGTGTGATCCAGCCCTGGTTCTGGCTGCGGTCAGCAGATCCCAGTGAAGGGTTTTGTGTGTTTAGGCCTCATTTCTTTGTCTTTTCCTACGCTGTTCCTGGCATTTGCTGATTTCTAGTGTATACTCTGTAGTCTCAGTCCGTGTTTGATTCCATTCCATGGAAATAAAAAGTATGTTGTACATACTGCCGAAGAATTGTCTTGCAAGATAAGGCTTCCCCCTTTACTATAAGACTATAAATAAAAACTTATTTTATCCTTCTTGGTGGTGGTGTCTTCTTGCCCTTGCACAGGCCAAGATAGTTAAGAGAAGAGCCCTGTGGAGGGGAGCAGTTCCCTTTTTGTTCTAAAGGCTTGGCTCAGCCTGGGCAGGGCAGGAGGTGGGTAAACTGGTGGTGGTGACTTTGCTCATTGGATAGAAGCATTTCAAGTTCCAGCAGGTTATCCAGGGCAGCATTTCTAGATCCCGTTCCTGCTAAATGAAGGACCCTGGGGGAGTCAGCAGCCCAGAGCTGTGGGTTTGGGTTTCTCCTGGGAAGGAATGCCCAGTTCAAAGGTGACCGGTGTTCTCTCGGACCTTTCCGCTTCTAGTGTTCCAGTCTGGTTAGAGGAGGCAGCAGAGCTGGCAAGGGCTGGAAGTAAAGGAGGCTTCAGCAGCATCAAGTTGACTCGGCTCGGGCTAGGGACCAACATGAGCCTGAACCTGTTTGACCTTGAAGAGGATTTATGGCCATAATACAGCTCAGTTTTGGTGTGTTGTTTTTTTTTTGCGGGTGGGTGTCGGGAGGTCTGGCTGACAGGAAATATTGTTGTACCTGAACCAGAGGCGAGAGTAAAGGCAAATTAGTTCTTTGCTTTGTCCCTCTCTTTAGAATGGTAGTGCTGGGGCCCCTGTCAATAGGATGTCCAATCTATAGTATCTCTTTTTGATTAATGGGAGTTGACAGGTGGGTCATGTTTCTACAAGAGACATTTTGTAACAGGATCAAACCAATCCCACCCCACCCCCAACCACAACTGCAGTGAGGGCAATAAGGATGTTGCAGGGCAGGGGGGGCAGGGAGCATTACCCTATTGATTAAAGGTACTCCATTTCAAGACAAAAGAAACAGGAATACGAAAATTGAAATGAAAAGTTGGGTGATTTCTTAAGCCCTCACAGTTAGCTTGCTTTCTGTCTCTTTTTCATTGCCCATGACTACATCTCTTTGTATGTCTGACCTTAATTATAAACTCCGTGTCACACAGTTGGCTTGGCCAGGGTAGGCATGAGAACCGAGCTGTGGACTCTGAGCCACGCTGGTGAGATGGAAGGAGTGTAAAGCAGAGCACCCGGTAGGCAGAGAGCAAACAAGAAGGGGCATTCGAGCCAGCGTGGGGATAGGGGACGTCCCTGAGAGCCAGTATATTGGTGGGACAAGGGGTTCAGTTTTAGGCTTCTCAAAATTTCAGTAAACCAGTCGGAAGGAAAGAGCCACAAGGGATAGCCGATTCGCCCGGGACAGCTGAAGCACGTGACTGACCGGCTGAGCAGACTGGCAAGTGGTGGAAGAGAGGTGGTGCCGCTGGGAGCAGCTGCCTGGAAAGGGAGGCAAGGTAAGAGACCCAAGCTAGAGATGGTGCTTTCTAAATGGGACAAATGAAAGTCACAGCCAAGTTCGCTCTGGTATGTGTGTTTGAGGAAGCCAGTGTCCATACCCACCAGGACACCGGAGTTTGACCGTGGTGTATACAGCAGTGTTGTTCTCTGGTTTGTCCTCTCCGTTGCGTTCTGGACAGTGCCGCATAAAGCCAGAGAACCTGGTGATTTGCTTGGTTACTAAGGCAGGTAGCTTCATTGAGGGTCGTGTTAAAAGCACCTCTTTCTCTTACGCGGTGGTGAACTTGATATTTTCCGACTTTTACAATTGCTGCAAGTGAAAAAATACTTTAAATGGCCTAGCTTTTTAAATTCTTTTTTTAATTCTTGATATGCTCATCTCGTATCTAGAGGAGCAACAACTTCAGCAAAGAATTACCTCAGCTCACAGAGCTATCTTATCTGGGAAAGGCTGAAAAAACAAGACTGAGTAGGTGATAGAAGAGAGAGGAGTGTCCTCTGCGTGGCCTCTGAAGCCAGACTGCCCAAGTTCAAAATCCTGGCTGTGTCCGTCATAGCTGGGAAACCTCCGCTGAGTCACTCCCCTCGCCCTGGTGTCCTCATCTATAAAATGAGTGCAATAATAGTACTATTCTAACCTGGCTCCCTCGCCCCTGGGAACATTCCAGCACTTTTCCCTCCCGCTCTCCCCCTCGGGCGCATTAACTTCACCTTTCTCCTGAGTTCCAAGGGCCCCTTCTTTGGTCTCTGGAACTTGTTTCCTGAGCCATTTCTTCTATAGCTCACTTATACCTCTGTGATGTTCTAAATAAACTTTATCTTATTGCTTTAGAAAATGCTACTAACCTCATAAGATGGTTTTGGAGTTAAAGGAAACATGCTTATAATGTGCTTGACCTTGGGACCAAGTGAGCACACGGGTAGGGACCAGCTGCCATTATCTGCGCAAAGCTCATGACCAGGGCTGAGTCTGCACGGTGGAGAAATGGAGCCCCTGCAGCCTGCTCCGGAGTGTGTGAGCATGGGCTTCTTGGGATCTCGCAAATGCTTCCCACTGCTGAGATGTGCCCTATCCTAACATAGCAGAGGGAATAAAGAGACAGCAAGGGAACTCCAGGACTGGACTGACGCACTCTTAAAAACCAAAGGGGCTCCGATGGCTGCCTCACTCAGATCTGGTGTGAGCCTGAGCGAGGCTCTGCCGTTCCCTCCTCCCGCCATTCAGCGGCGTCTCTGAACTTGGGACATTTGACATTCTACCCAGGAAGAATTGCTCAGAAGCCCCCATCATATTGCTACTCGGAGCGAGGTCCTTGGCCCGTGCCCAGGGGTGTTGGCTGAAAGGGCCCCTGGGCACCTGCTCCCCTGACCTCGAGCACGCTGTGGCCCAGCAGCCCAGAGTCAGTTTAACAAGCTCTCCCAGGCCGTTCTCATGCACCCAGGTCTGACTCCGCAAAGTAAAATAGGCCAGGGAACAAAAGGAAGATGTTGAGGAAAGTGACACAGCCCTGGCTTCCTGAGGCATAATATGAGGACTGTAATAGCACAAAGGTGTGAAGGCGTAAGTGTGAAAGCCCTTGTGCCTGACAATTCCTAGGTCTGTTTGCCTTCATAGGTCCCGGGCAGTGCAACCACTCCTGTTTGAGTTTTGTTGGAATATGGAGTGAATAAACGCCATCCTTCAGTGCATTAAAGTCTCTAAAGGGGAAGTAAGTGTATGTTGAATACCAAAGGGTGGTAACCAATAAATAGGCTTTGCTTGATTTGCAAGGTCTGAAGGAACTGGTGACAGACCTTGAATCTGTTTGGAAAAAAGCTGGATTTAGGAAGTGAAATACACCCTGCTGGCTGGATTGGAACCATTAACCATTACCGCGCTGCATACTCGCGCTGTTCTCCATCCCAGTTTCAGTTCATGTTTCTGCAGTCCCTGGTGGTCCGCACCATGCTAGGCACAGGGATGACTGCAAGCCTGTCTCGTGCCTGCCCAGCGGTTCCCACCGGGGCCTGGTTGAGCTAGGGCTTGAGCCCTGGCTGGTGTTGCCCCGTGGGTTGAGTGCCAGTCTGCCAGATGAAAGGTTGCCCATTTGATTCTGTCTGGGCACATGCGTGGGCTGTGGGCCAAGTCCTCAACTGGGGGTGTGCAAGAGTAAACCAATCAAAGTTTCTTTCTCCCCACCTTCCCCTCTAAGAAATAAGTAAAATCTTTTTAAAAATACATAGGGGTGAAACCCTCGTTACTCAGACTTTCCGGGGTGAGGGGGGACCAACTTCCCCATTGGCTCTGTGTGGTCTGAGGAGTGGGCCCTGCGCCGTAGCTCGCCCTGGCTGATGTGCGTGTGCCTTGTGCACATGTGTGCGCACACGCCCAGTAGGACGGGCGTGTCTAGAAGAGAGCCAAACAGGTGGCCCTGGACAATTCACAACCAGCCAAGCAGGTTCCCTTTTGTGTCCTGGGCCGGTGCCAGCTTCCCCAGCAGGCCCCTCTGACTGGCAGGCCCCGTGCAGGGTTGTTTTCCTCGGGTGTCCACTGCAGGGTGGGGCCCTTGTGCACCCACAGCCTCCGCTGGGCAGAGTCATTCAGCAGGGTCTCTGCTGTGAATTTTAAATGACAGAAGAATCAAGGATCCAGTGTTAAATCCGTGCCAGAACCTTCCACTCCAGTGCTGAACATGGTTAAGGTTTGAGTCTCCTGCCAAGAAAAACACACCTGACGGCTACCGTGGCAGGCCTGTCGGGGAAGGTGCACTCTCCACAGCCAGCTCCTGCCGGGGCCCAGTGAGCTGTGCCGAGTCTGGTTCAAGAAATAACCGGTATGGTTTTACTCCTCTGTGGAATCTAAAGAACAATATGAACAAACAAAACAGAACCAGACTCACAGACACCGGGAGCAGACTGATGATTGACAGAGCTGGGGCGGGGCGGGGAGGGGAAGGGGACGGGACTTCGAAGTACAGACTGGTAGTTACAGACAGCCACGGGGAGGTGAAGTACAGTGTAGGGAAATGGTCAGTAGTGTAGTGAATGTGTACCGTGCCAGGTGGGTACTAGAAATGTCGGTGGAACCCTTTGTAAAGTATGTAATTGCTAACCAGTATGCCGTACACCTGCAACTAATACAAAAGAATATTGAATGTAATGTAAAAACATACATACTCTGGGTAAAAAATAACCAAGAGGGTGTGTAGAGCTGCCACCCATACCCGTGGTCACTCATCACCAACCAGAGGAGTCCAGCTGGCCATGTGGCTCCCACACACATGCTTGAGAGCTTCATTGTGTCATAGCTCCCGGTGCCATCAACAACTTGAAGGTGGCAGGGACAGATCTGGGGCTAGAGGACAGCGGCCAATGGCTTTGGGCCAAAAGGCCACAGCAAGGCCAGCCAGCTAAGAGAAGGAATGTCACGTCCACAGCACATACCTACTGCAAGGCTAGCAGTAGACTGCCCGTAGGGGAACTCGGGTTCAATCAGCCTGACTTCCTCACCCAGGAAATGGGCCCAGGGTCCCCTCCTCTGCAGAGTGCTGCCATGAACACACTGGCAGGCATTCCAACTGGGAGCTCCCATGAGGCCAGGGCTGGTCTTTCGCTTGTTGCTGCACCCCTAGGATACTTCCTGGCCTGCCACAGGTACCCTGTATTTGCTACAACAGGTACCAAATACACAGGTGTGTGTGTGTGAGTCAGTGCACCTCAGTTCCCCAGTGTATGTTCATCTCTGCACTTTGAGTTCAGCTCTGGAGTTGCCCCTGCATGAGTTCAACCCACGGTAATCGAGCATCACGTATTAGCCCAGCACTCTGCCAGGCACGGGGAGTTTCGGGGCAGCTAAGGAAGCCAGGGCCCTGCCTCCAAGAAGCTGAGAGTAGACAGAGAACAGATTTTTGCACATGGCACAAAAGTGCGTGTCAGGGCTCTGATTGCCAGCAGAGTTCAGAGGTTGGGGCCCTTAATGAGAGAGCGCTGGCATATGGGAGGGACAAGGAACAGGGCTAGGCCATAGCTTCTCGAGCTCTCGTTATGCTGTCCTTCCTTCCTCCCTGTAAGAGCCCAGCCTCGGGCTCCCTTGCAGCTGGCAGGGAGGCCGGGTGGAGGCTGTTGATAAAGGGAAGGTGGGTCAGAGCCTTTGCTCTGCATGGGCTGATCACCCTTCACATTCCAACACGTCACTGGCCTCCTCGGTGCCTAGGCCCATGGCAGCCACTGCTCCTGAAAGAGGGGAAGTACTCGAGGGCAGGAGCCTAGCAAAGCATCAGCCTTCCTGGGGAGCGTAGCATCGATCTCCCAGGTTCCCATTTCATGATCACCATCGTCATCCCTTCAGCAGTGACGCTACCTGTAGGGCACTCACCACTGGTCTGCCGGGGCACTGGCCAGCACGCCTGGGCATCAGAGCCCCTGCAGCCCTAGGGTCTACCTAGCCTTCCTCTTGAGAGAGCTGTGACATGGATCCTGCTGACTCTGGTAGCTGAAGTCCCAGGGCCCTGTCACCCTCTTCGTCCCTTCTGCTCAGGTACAGCAGCTGGGACACGAAGTCTCATATCCAAGATGACTAACATGCGGTACTTTTTACTTGGAAGAATGTAATATGACCAAAGGTTGAGAGAGTAGTACTGAACCCTAATGCCCTCATTGTCCAGTATCAGTGGTTATCAACCGGCAATGCTTCCTGAGAGAAAAGGGGTTAAAAATGTGTTATTTTTACTAAGAAAGTATGGGTTTGTCAGAGAGACACAAACCAGTTAAAAGAGCACCTAATGACCAAAGCCAGGACAATCTGAGCAAAAAATAAACCAGTATTGGAACATATCTCAAAGTATAAAACAAATATTTATGAGTCCATAGTAATGTAAATACATGCTTGAATAAATGAGTAAATGGAGAATAAACAAGCCTCCCATACAGAAGAATTCCAAATAATTTACATAGCTACGCCCCCGTCGAGGGCGTAGGCGGAGCTCCCCATTCCCTAAGTGTGGCTGTGCGCGAGGACTTTGTTCTCTGGGAAGGGGGAGAAAGAGGAGCCTGAGGGAGGGCGCCTGACAAACACTAGCTCAGCCAGGTGATTCGGGTGACACCATCAGTGACCAGCCATGCCGATAGCGTGTCGCCCTTGCCAGGATGCAAGGAGGGGGCATTTCCCTGGGGTCTTCCCCCAAACCCAGAGCTCCAGTCTAATCACGAGGAAAACCACACAAATTCCAATTGAGAGACATTCCACAAAAGCCCTGACCAGTGCTCCTCAAAACTGTCAGGGTCGCCCAAAACAAGTCTGAAGAATTGTCACAATCAAAGCAGCCTTAAGGAGACACGACAGCTAAATGGAATGAAGTAGCCTGGATGGGATCCTGAGACAGAGAAAGGACATTAGGTAAAAGCTAAGGAACCTGAATGAAGTATGGACTTCAGTTAATAAAAATGTATCAATATTGGTTCATTAGTTGTAACAAATGGACAGTACTCGTGTAAGTTGATTGCAATAGGGGAAACTGGCTAAGGGGCGCAGATTGACAAAAAAATGTTTATTTAAAAAAGTGCGTTACTGTTCTTGTTATTTTGTAAGAGCTGTGTTTCCACGGGGGAAGGAGGGGAGTGGAGGACAGGGGGAGTTTTCTGTTTAGTGGGGTTGGCGAGGAGTATTCTGTCGCACCTGCCCAGTTTTGTTCTTGGATGTGCCTGAACACTAGGAGGGAGGAACGTCAGCTGCCAGACCCGTGCTCTGGACCTCCTGCACCAGCTGGTGGAAAGCAGAGGCAAGATGGTTATTGCAGGGCAATGAAAGAGGATGTCCAGGAAATGGTCAGGCGTGCCGGGCCAGCCTGGAGAAGGCTGGCTGCCACTGGGGCTGCGGTCGGCTCCCAGAAAGACTGATTCACCATGGCCTTGCTGTGAGTCGTGCAGGGTCACCATCTGCAGCGGAGTGGCACGCATTTAGTGCAGGGAGCATCAGTCTATGCCAGAAACTTGGCAGAAAGTGGGAGATGGGTTAAAAGGGTGACGTGAGCCCACCCCTGCTGTTTGCTCACCCCTGCTGTTTGCTGTCACCGTCCTGGTCCAGGTCAAAGATGGGGCTGGCCTCCGAGGCCTCAGTCACCCAGCCCTGGAGCTAACCCATGTATGTTTAGCTATGTTCCTTGCCCCCCCCCCCCCCGAGACCACCCATTTCACTGTCCTTTAGAGAGAGCTGGAGTGGTGGAAGGGCATGGCCTTGGAGGCAGCAGGTCTGGGTTCAGGCTCAGACTCCACGACTCGATACCTAGGAAACCTTGGGTGATTCACGTAAGCTCTCTGACCTGTTTCTCTAGTTGTAAAATGCAAATAATACACCTGCCTCGCCCACCTCATGAGGTTGAGTCAAGGATGACGTGAGGAGAGGAACAGACCAGGAAGCATTCTCGTGGGGATGTTGTTTGGGTGGATGTGGCAAGGATGGCCATTGTTCAGTCACCAAGTGACAGCCTTCCTGCATAGCCAGCTAATCTGGGATCAAGTTTTGTATGACTTAGGATGTTTTGCTTGCAAGTAATAATAAATCCAACCCCAACTGGCTCATAGTTGAAAACCCAGAGGCAGAGGAGACTGCAGGAGCAGTGTGGTCGGGGTTTGGTCATGTTTCTCAATCTCTTGGGGAATCTTTGTATATGAGCTTCTAAAGCTCGTTTGCTTTTAGGTAGGAAAATAGATTTTTAGCGGTCCCAGGCCACACATTCCACCATCACTAACAGGAATAGCTGCTTTTTTTTTTTTATCATAACATGTCTAGGGCTCCTTCCTTGGGTCTATTTCAGGCCACCTGCTTGGCTCTGAATCAGTCACTGAGGCTAGGATGAGCCATGTTTATTGGCTTAGATCTGGGTTATTACTAAACCTGAACAAATGAATGCAGCAAAGAGAGGTGGATTAAAATGATTGGCTTAGGCCAGTCAGGGCTTTGCCCTGAAGGTAGGAGGGGGTCAAATCCGTGCAAGCCTATTGTCTGCCACAGTTGGGAAGGGGAGGAAAGGGTGCCAACAATAACCACTACAGGTTTTTATCGCAGTAAGAATTCTCTGTGCTGGAGAACAAGGGTGATTAGCCAGCTTCTCCAGCTTCCTTTTCCCCCTTTTGGCTACAACTCTTAATTTGCATTTTGGGCTCCATTCTTCCCAGTTCTTAGACTGTGTTCCTCTTGGAGCTCTGTTTCCCGCTCACCGAGAATGTGGTCAGGACCCAGGGCCATCAGTGCACTGTATCTGGCCATCGGACTGCTTCTCGGACAGGCTCTTGGTTTGAGCAAACCAGGGAAACACAGTGATGCTCCCTGGGAAGGAAGACTGGGACTGTGCTGGCTGCTCTTGTCTGTAAACTTGCCCCTAAGAGGATGTGAGGTCTGGAGCTATTGCTGCTGCCATTTTACGACCACATGGAAAGAGCCTGAAGCTGGAGCTAATACAGAGAGACAGAGCGAGGGGGAGAGACCTACTGAAGTCACTCACACAGCCAAGCTAATTCCTTGGAAATTTCCGTTTACCATCAACACATTTCCTCTTTAAGCCAGTTTGGGTCAAGTTTTCCAAGTTGCAACAATGTCTTAAATCATACAATTCTCCTTCCTGTTCAAAGACAATGAATGCCCAGAGCAGTGCATGTGGGTGGCTAGAGCATTTGCCCAACTTCACCATTTGTCATTTGACACTCACATCCCATGGAAAGCACCCAAGCCATGAAAGAGTGAGTATGGGTGAGATTTAGTCTAGATCAGGGGTCAGCAAACTGCAGCCGATGGGCCAGATCAGGACCCCACCTGTTTCCATAAAGTTTTATTCGAGCACAGCCACACTTTGCTCATGACTGCTTTGCATTGCAATGGCGGAGCAGGGTTGAGCAGTTGCTCACAAAGCCTAAAACAGCTAGTACTTGGCCCTTTACAGAGGAGGTGTGTTGCCCGCTATGTGTGTCCCCAGATGGAAGCAACACTGAGTGGCCCTCCATCAGAGACCTGTGTATCACATTAACACCAGGTTCGATTATCAGCACTAGGAAAGCAGACTTTCACAGAACCGAACCTGTCCCAGACAGTGAATGAGAGACATCCTACGTCTTGAAGGTTTGGTTTATGCAGTGCCTACCTACATCTTATTAGCCCTGGTCATCATGTCTCAGAAGCCTATAGGCGTACGAACATTCTTTTTCCACTCCAGGCCATTACCCCTCCCCCTGAGCTGGAACGCAAAAAGCTACTGGCATATTCCAGTGGTAGCCCAGTGACCCCCTTCCGTCAGGAGGTAGGATCGATGTAAACAAGGTGGGAATAGAAGTTCTTCAGTTTTCATGCTGGAATGGCAGCATCGTTATCTGTGCATCTGCATCTACAGCTGATGGATTCTACTTCTACCAACAATACAGTTCACCCCGGGGGCAACTGGGCAGCTCCATTTTTCCTTCATTCCCGGCTGTCAAGCCCCCACCAGAAGTGCAGCATA
Source organism: Phyllostomus discolor (assembly GCF_004126475.2). Taxonomy (NCBI): domain Eukaryota; kingdom Metazoa; phylum Chordata; class Mammalia; order Chiroptera; family Phyllostomidae; genus Phyllostomus; species Phyllostomus discolor. Next base: position 189,575,901 of record NC_040903.2, on the reverse strand, counting down.
GACAGTTAAGCTTGGTGAAATAGCCAAGGTCACCCCCTTGGGTTGTCTAGACTGAATCTCGCTGCTAAGTTAAATCACCAGGAAGCACCACGGCAAGGCCTCAGGCTAGCCCTCAGTGGAAGGCCGTCCCAGAAGAGTTATTTAATACGACCTCTGCTTTTGTGCCACGTCTTCCTGAGAAGTGGCTTCCTTGAGAGCACCGCTGGATTATCCACACGCAGTGGCCAGAATCCACTCGTGGCTTCCAGCTCCTTGCAGAGCAGGCAGTGTAGGAGCGAATACTGCCGACTGGGACAGTATTGTTATCTCGGGGGAGCGTGCACTGGCTTGTCCACAAGGCTCCCCTTCTGCCCCCGGTAGGGCCTGGCAGCCTTCCCAACTTACACGGCACTCAACCTGGGTGGGAGATGGACCCAAGGGGGAAGTCGGGGCTCATCTAGATGAAGAGATCTGTAATAGTTTTGTGTGTCTTTACTGATGGAGGACATATTTGTTAGGAGTAACCCACCTTGAGTGCTATATGAGTGCCTTCTACTTAAGGGTCCACGTGATAAATCTGAGAATTTACCTGAAGGTCTCACTTGAATGCTGTTCAGGGCAGGAAGCCCTCCCAGCAGCGGGGAGCAAGAAGGAAGTCCCATGGATGTGCCAGGAAGAGTCTTATTCTGAGGTAAGAGTACCAGTAAACGACCCTCTTTTGTGTACTTGGCCAAACTTTACCTGCCTTTTGGGACCCAGCGCAAATCTTCCCTCCTTAGTGTAAAGCCAGCTCACACTGAGGATCCCTCCTGCCTTCACCACACCCATTACCCCCGCAGTTTATCTCAGAATACCTTGGGGCTGTTGACTATAAACCAAAAGCCAGATATTTCTCCAGCAAAATGGGCTCATTTGGGAAAAGCAATCGTAATCCTGTGTGAGAGACAGGAAGATAAGACTGTGGCAAGCCACCTGCAAGTGAACAGCCGGCTAAAACAAAAGAGGAAGCGCTTTCGCAGAGGGGAAAGGAGACTGGGAAGGGCGGCGAACACTCTGGGCCTTGCTCTCTGCGCCCCACGTAGGGCATGAGAGCTCCCTCTCCTGGCCACCCTGCTTCACTTTAAGTGAGGTTTCTGTTCATTAATTTTTTACGAGGCTGCTGGCACACTGCACGGACAGCAGATAGGAGTGGAATTTTAGAATCTCTGGTAGGGTTGGTGTTTTTGTTGTAGCGATGGGGGTGATGCATTTCAATATGTTGCTCTGTAGTCCAAACCCTTTCTAACAGAGCAAAAATAACATGCAGGCAGGAACTGCATTCTAGGACGTGGATTTGGTTTATGCTCTGCCTCTGAGGACAGCCTCTTCTTGTCCATCAAGGAGGGTCAGGTCACAGAGCACCCAGCTGCTTGGTCTCCCTTGGCCAGAGTCTCTTGCCAGATGAGGAAGAAAGCCGGGTGACCACAGGATTCTGACCTGTCCCCGTAACAGCTCCCCTGCATCTGGCCAGCACACGCACCCACCCACTCATTGCCGAACGCCTGCTTCAGGACTCAGGAGCACAGTCCTGCTTATAGTCACGTCGAGGAGACAGACCCCCGGAAAGACCATGAAACGCAGTGTGCTGAGCGCTGGGACAAAAGCAAAGCGAGCCGCTCCAGGGAGCCTGGGGACACAGCTCTTCCCAGTCCTTATTGGGCCCGCTGTGTCTCCGGCCGGAGAAGGTCTGTGAGGGCGGAACCCGAGTCGGACCTCCTCTTCGTCATCACGAACGCGCCCGGTGTGGAATCTCGCTCTCAGGAGGAGACTGGTGATGGTGAACAACCTTCAACAACTCCCAACACTGAGCATTCTGAAGGAATTTTCTTAGTGCCAGTCACAAACGAGAGACATCATAGAAAATGTTATTCCTTTATTATTTCAAGGGGATAATACATAGTCCAATACACCAAAGCAATAGGGAATTAGAGGCAGCAAATGGCCAGAGTTTTTGAGAAGAGCCTCAGGCTGCATCTTGGAGCTCTCATCTGCCCACAGCCCATGACTGCCTTTGTGAAAGCCCGGTCAGCGACATGGAGCTTGCTGTGACCGCAGCAGTGGACAGATGACCCAATTCGACACCCCAGTGACCAAGAAAGGGTTCCGTGTGAGCAGCAGAGGGTGAACACACCAGGTGGCACTCAGCCCTGCCACAGCCAGGTTCACATGGCTTCCTACCGCTCGAGTGTCTAGTGCTTGATTTGATTTCTCTGAGCCTGGCGTGGGCAGAATGTGAATAAATCCTGAGTCGGAAATTAAGGTGAAAGACTTAGTAGTATTAATACTCTGGATGAGAGGAGACAACACTGTCTTTGAAGAGCATGGACTGGGGCTCTGATGGAAAAAGATGGAAACACGCAGAATTGGCCACAGGCTGCGGGAGCTGCCTTGCAGCCATCAGAGGGGCTTTTCATGGTACATGATGGGGTGGGGTGAGGGCGTGGGCGCTGGGGCTGCTTCCTCTGGCACAGAGTTGAATTCGACGTTAATTTTCCACTCATAATTGGTTTCCCACACCTGGGGCTGAAGCAAATCCCGCCCGTGCACCGAGTGTGGCCTTCCAGAGACGTGTGGCTCAGTTCTCCCGTGTGGAAGAGGAGGGATCAACTCAAGGAGACAGCTCACCCCCAGCCTGGCTCTTTTCCACTGCAAATGAGGAAGGCGGGAGCCTTGGGCTCCTCCTAGTGAGACCCCACCATGGTTCCTTTCTCTGGAAAATTCGTCTTGCCGTGGAGCAGATTTATTTGCCCGTGGGAGGGCACCATCCTGGCGACTCGATGGTGGCGTGCAAGCGGGAATCACAGCGGTAGATCCTCATACTCGTACTCATGGACGTCGTTCGTCTCCCTAGAACTGTCCGGGCTGGAAAGCTGGAGGGGAGGGGCTGCTGCTTCCCAGCGCGTGCTGTTCCCCAGCCAACCCTGGCCAGGCCCAAGTGGGTTTAGATGCTGCACGTGCTGATAGATTTTTGGTTTGTCGGGAGTGGAAGGAATTTTTTTAAAACCATGTCACTGTGTTCTCCAAACCCAGAGTCATAGGTTTTGTTCTGTTCGACAAGAACGGGCAGTCACAGCTCACAGTGGCCGAGGCCTGTGCGGCACAGAGTGCAGTATGTATCGACACGTATAATCCTCGGCCGGAACAGGCGGACACGGAGCTACGGTGAACACAGAGACTCAGGACCCTGCGTCCTCTAGTCGGTGGAAGGCTCTGCCGTTGCCTCGCCCTCGTGCTCCTCGAAACCTGGGACCGGCTTCTGTAGAAAGTGCATGGTGGCCTGGATCACCTTGTCCGGGCCAATGTTGTACACAGGGTGAGTGGGCTGCTGCAAAGAGAAGAACAGAAGCCAATTAATTGCCCTGACAGTCCTTGGAAATGTGACCCATTAAAGTGCTTGTAAGAATCTGACGTAAGGAATCATCAGAGATTCACACAGAGGTTTATCACACAAGGCCCTAATGTTCAACAAGAGGGTACTGATAAAAAATATTTTATAGTACATGGGACATAAAGGAATATTATAGAGCCATTAAAAACATGCATTAAATAGTTAATGATGTGGGCAAATGCTTATATTAAGTAGGGAAAACAGTATGCACAATATTATTCCATACTTTTTAAAAATATATTTGTAATTCTGAGTTACAGTGTGTGTAATTCAGGGTAAGGACATGTTAGGTACACCACTTGGGAAAATGTCATTTTCTGAACAATGTTTTATCAATCTTTTATGTCTATATTTTAATTAAAAAGATACACTTAAAAGTAAAAATATATAAAAAATGTTTTTAATAGATGTGATGTACCTGGATAGGCAAAAATTGGTCAAACACCAAAATAGGAAGAGTGACATAGTGATATGATTGATTGTTTTTAATTTTTCTTATTTAAACTTTTATATATATTCCAATTATTAAAGTAATAAACATGTATTTACATTTATAATAAAGAAAAAGAACCACAACCCTATTTCACAGCAAAGGTGTCAGGCCATATTAAATTCTTTTGCATTATTCCCCCACATCACAGAAGCCCACGAGAAACTTCGGGTCTGAGCCCGGACACAGCCCCAGCCGGCAGTCAGGACTCCCCTCCCCTCGGAGAGCGTGCAGATGGGGACGTGGCTGCCGGGGAGATGTTAAAGTATTTTAAAGGATACTGTGAGCCACCCTATGCCAACCATATAAAACTTCAGATAAACTGAATAACTTCATAAAATTTCAAAAATGACTTGAGAAGAATTTCTTTAAAACCTATGTAAATACATTAAATCAAAAGTAAAACTGCTTATTCTGCTACCATCAATCCCCCCAGAAAGCACATGGGGCCTGGGTGGTTTCTCAGGCAAACACTATCGAACCTACGAGAAACAGGTGATCTCTAACTGACACGACTTTTCTCAAAGGCTGAAAAAAGAAAGTGGGGGAAATACCCATCTAATTTTATGAGGCTATAATATTGTCCTGAAACAAACTGGAAAAGACAATGAAACAAAAATTTAGATCAATATTATTAACATATGTGCAAAAATTCTAAATAAAAGTACTAGCCAAAAATATTAACAAAGTGAATCCAGCTGTGTGTTAAACACACACACACACACACACACACTACAATGACCAAGAAGGGCTCATCCTGAGAACGTAAGGTTAACAACAGAATATTTATTAATTAAACATACTATATTAGATTAAAGGAGAAAAACCAGATGCAGAAAAAGATTCAGTAAAGTCTTACACTAGATTATGATGGAAATAAACAAACAAAAACAAGTTGACAAACCAAGAATAGAGAGAAACATCCTTAACCTGACAGAAAGTACTTATCAAAACCCCACGACCCTGGCTGGTGTGGCTTAGTGGACTGAGTGCCAGCCTGCAGACCAGGAGGTCACAGGTTTGATTCCCAGTCTGGGCCCATGCTTGGGTTGTAGGCCAGATCCCCAGTAGGGGGGTATGTGAGAGGCAACCATCAGTGTTTCCCTCCCTTTCTCCCCCACTAAAAATAAATAAAATATTTTTTAAACATTTATTTAAAAAAAACCACAGTAAGCATCCTACATAATGGTGAAATTATAGAAGCCTTCCAATTATAATCAGAAGCAAGACAGGAACGGCCTCTGTTACTACCTTTAGTCAATACTCTTGAGGGCGTCTTAGCCAACTTTCAAAGGGAAGAGAACAAGAAATAAAATTCTTAAGCTCAGGAAGGAAAATGCAAAACTGTCCTCATTCGAAGATGACATTACTTTCTAAATGGAAAACCCAAGAGATTCTATGACAGACTATTAACAAATATGAAAAAAGGTCAGCAAGGTTGCTGGATACAAAATTAAAATATAAATATCAGTAGTATTTCTATACATTAGTAACAACCAGTTACAAAATATAATGGGAAAATAAATATTCCAGAAACAATAAATGCAAAAATTATAAATTTCTTAGACATATATATATAACAAAAGATGTGCTAGTCCTTTATGGAGAAAAATGATAAAAGACCATTGAAGGACATGGTATGTTCACAAACAGGAAGCTTAATATTGAGAAGTCAGTTCTCTCCCACTACTCTTAAATTCAATGCAATTCCAGTAAAAATTCCATTAGATGTATTCTGTGGAATTTGAGAAGCTGATACTATACTCACAGGAAGAAGCAGAAAGCAAAGAATAGCTGATGCAGTTTTGAAGAAAAAGACCAAGGTGGATGGGCCCTGCCTACCAGTACCTAAGACTTCCTGAGGACAGTGCAGAGAGGCAGACAGACCGAAGGCACAGAGCCGTGTTGGGGAACATTCTCTCTGTATACAGAAACTGAGTGTGTGACCCACGTAACACATGCCAGCTGGAAAGGCTGCAAACTTCAATGAACGGTGTCGGTCCACTGGCTGTCCATATGGGAAAAGATAAAATTATATCCAACCCTCAGAACAGACAGACATTGATTCTGAGAGAATTAAATATCTAGATGGGAAAAGCAAAAGTTTAAACCATCTTGAAGGAAATATATCTATGACCAGAGCCTAGAGAAAAATTTCTTAGGTAAACACCTACCCCACAAAAAAAAACAACAACTAAAAAACCAACAAGAGCAAATGAAATTGCTCCCTTTAAAATTAAAATGGCCTATTCAACTAAAAAAAAAATCCCACTAAAAACAAAGTGAAAAACTGGAAGAGATTCACCACACACACACCACTGACCGAGGAGCAGTATCAAGAACAGGCAGAGAACTCCCACAAATACATAAGAAAGAGCAAACAATTCAAATTACAAATCAGGAAGAAAATGAGCAAAGTGTATGAGCTGGCAGGCAATTGACAGAGGACATGGCACAAAAAGACACAACATCTGAGGAGATGCTCAACCTCACTAGCACTCAGGGAAATGCAAAACACAACCGTGACAGCATTTCACATCTATCCATCTACCCAACGGCGGGAAGGAAACCTCTGGCTGTGAAGCCACTGACGGCTCTGTGAGTGTAAGACCCCAAAGCCGAGGCACCCTGCTATCCAGTGAGGATGGAGGCGTGGCTTTTCCCCAACCCAGCAAGCCTCTCCCAGAGAATCTCACATCAGAATGTTCACGGCCGCCGCACTGAGAGCAAAAGCTGAAAGCAGCTCAATGTTAACCAACAGGAGGCTAGAAGAATAAGTTGGGATACATTTGTACAAGGGAAGACCATCCAGGAGTTAAAGTGAATACACTAGAGCAACACATATGAACACGGATAAGCCTCAGAAGTATAATGGTTGATGAGAAAAGCAGTGCCGAGTAAGCGGCACAGTAGACACTGTTATAAAAAGGTTGAAAACATACACAACCACTCTCTGTATTGTTCAGGGATGCGAGCATTTGAAGTGACAGCACAGAAACATCAGCAGGTGTGATAAAGGTCAAATTCAGGGCAGGGTTAGGCTGGGAAGGAGCGGGGAGAAGATGGAGAGGGTTGCATAGGAGGCAAACATGGGGAAAAAATGTTCAGACATGAAAAAGCTAGTGGCCGTTAGTTACTCTGTGTGCTAGCCATTGGTGCTTCCCCTGTCGGGAACACGCATGACGGTCTGCACGGCCCGTCTGCTTAGACTCATGCGCCAGACTCTGGAGTGTCTCCGGACGCGGCTCTGAGACCAGGCGGCTCTAGGGGGGACGTGGTGTTGAACACCCTGCCCGTGGGAGGCTGATGCCTCCCGAGGGCAGCAGACAAAACACATTACACAGATTGTGATGAGCGCTACAAAGGGCACAGAAAGGGTGCTGCAGCAGACCATTTGGGAGATCTCATTTACAGACAGTGGGCTGAGCAGGCTTCTCAGGAGAGAGGGCGTGCAGGGGTGGGAAGGGCCTGTGGAGCAGGCGTGCTGAGCGCCCTCACCCTGCCTTACCAGAGCGTTTTCAGGCACACCCAGGACCACATCGTGCAACATGGCTCCACTGCCGAAGTGCTGAGCTATGGACAGGCCGCTCAGGCAGTAGCAGGTGTGGTAGAAGTCCCGCGACCTGCAAGCACAGGGAAGCTCTGAGTAGTTATCCCACTGCTCCCCGCCCCCCCCATCACAGCCTCCAACAGATGCAGACTCAGAGGCCACGCACTCACACGCCCCACCCTCCCCTCCCCGCGCAGCTCCAGGAAGCCTGGTTTTCCGCAGCTGCGTTTTCAAAGCCCCATCCCGCAGCCCTGCCGGATGGCAGAAAATGCCACTTTAGAGTCAGTCCCTCCGGCTGTCTTCCAGAAAGGGCTCTCCTGCGTGGTGCTAGCGCTAAAGTAATATATTCCTTAAAAAAGAAAAAAAAAAACACCACCAATATGTCTAGAAATGGGCCGAGTGCCTCCTGATACACTGCAGGGGACCAGCCTTCAAGTGGGCCTTCCGCTGGATGCTGACAGCAGCAGGTGCGTGCGTGCATGCACACGTGCGTGGCAGGTGAGAAGCAAAGGGAACAGAATTTATTTGATTTCCCTTATTTGGCACCTAAAGGTATTTAGTCTATTCTGTAATAGTTGTGATTATAATCTCTGATTATGATACTCAAGGGTTTTTAAACCCTATATCCTGTTCTGTTTAAAGCAGTTTGGTTAAAAGTAAAAAAAGAGGAAGAAAAACTACCAACCCAGCGATTTGTTTGCCTGTCTGGAGAGGGGAGTGCGTGTACGCTTGGGGAAAGGACCGGCGCTGGAGGCACCAGGATCAAGGGCACTCAAAGAGGGTGCTCCAGAGTTGGGGTGCTTCTTCCCACACCACACCAGCAGTAAGCAGCTGGATGGAAAGGGACACCTGCTGTGGTCTGGCCCTGAGTGGACCTGAGGTGCACACCTGTCTGTCCCCTCTCCACCCCTCGCTCCCCGGAGAGGAGGCACTCACTTGCCAGGCTTGTCCAGAAGCCCCCCGGCGGGACACTGGCAGCACATGAGGATGTACTCCTGCAGGGCCTGCTGGTGAAACATCCAGTGGCTCATGCTGAGGGCAGGGTCACCTGGAGAAAGGCAACGGATCAGTGCGGACCCAGGCCTGGGGAAAGTCCAGCCCAGTATCGATGACTCCTCTGTGTTTTATTACCCGTGACATGTCCCTTCTCCTGAACCCTGACATGGGTCAAAGAGCAGCAGTGCAGAGTGGCTTTTGCTTTGTTTGAAATGCACCCATTACCTTGGACGACCACCTTCAACCACGTCTGTGGCAGGCACGGACTAGCTCGTTAGCTCAGCTTTCCAGACTGATCTCTGTCGCTGCTGCTGGCTTGGTCCACAACTCCTTACTCTGGGCTGCTAAGATATTTCCTCTAGCTCATCTCTGAAACTTGTTACCCAAACTCTATTTAGCTAAGAAAACTCTTAACAGGGCTGGTAATGTCTGTTTATTCTACTTTCCTAAGCCTGAATTTAATCTACCTCCAAAGGGAATTCTCCAACTTTTCTCTTGGCTCAAAGATGGTCCTGAGAAGCATTGCTAGGAACTGCCGTCTTGCATCGTATCGGCAGTTCTGGTAATCATGCTGAAGTACTGTCAAGCACTGGACTTCTTCACTCTGAAGCCCAAGTGGCACTGTCAAAGGATTCTGTGGGCCACATGGTTTTCAAGTGGGGAGGAGGGACAATTCACCAGAAGACAGATGTGCGCAGAAACCTTTACATGGGGATTGATTTCTTAAAAATACACATATGAGATGTGCATGAAGTCCTTGGTCAGTTTTACACTTTGATACCTGGGCTACAAAGACAGCAAACAATGGCAATTGAAAGCTATTTTTTTCTTTCTTCCAGGCATTTTTTGGTCTCTAAGCAATTTTCTATATATTTACTGTGCTTTTGTACAATATCTTAACTTTTTCATTTAACATTATAGGTATCAACCTTCCTGTTCCGCTACATAATCTTTATAACCATCATTCTGAAGAGTCACATAGTATTTCATTAAGTGGAGGTACAAGGTAACTGTATTAATATAGGCACTGGACAAAAATTCATATATATGAACAGAGAGTCTTCTATGGTAAAAACTTGTTAATGTTTATAGTAATTGCACTACATAAAGAGAGTAGGTAAGCAAAATATGCAATTGTGGGATATATATATAGAGAGAGAGAGAGATCTATATCTATCTATATATAGAGAGAGAGAGAGAAAAAAAAATATACAGAAAAATAGTTTTTAGATTTCTTACATGAGAATAAGAGATGGGGCAGTTGGAAAGTGATTGCCATTTCTTGGTTTGAGCATGAGATGCTGTGCAGTGGTTGGCTGACATTTGGGGGTCACCTACAGAAACCACTCATCCTCAACGCTCATGCTGAGCCTCTGGGACGCGGGACCTGAGCCCAGTACAAGGAGAGCACTCTCAGGTCCCTGTCTCAGGCTCACTCCATGCCCAGACACATGCTCTCTGAAGCACTCACACTATGTTCATTACCTCCCTCTTTCTTCCTTCCCCACCTGTGAGCACAGCGGACTTTGAAGAAGATACACAGGTCTATGATGGGACTTCACCCTACCTCCCTTTACTTATTTCCAAGGTTGTTTCAAGTTCCTTGCAATTGTTAAAAAAGGTTGCAATGCATATCTCTGTGAGTCTTCTCTATGTTAGGATTATTTTCTTCCAAAAGATTCCCAGGAGTGGAATTATTCAGTTGAAGAGAATAAACATTTTTAAGGCTTTTAATAGATACTGATAAGCTACTTGAAGAATTTATATAGCTGGCAGCAAAAATTAAGATGTTCTGGTGCTACTTCTAACATTACTTACTTAAAAAAATCATCAGCATTTTAAATGTTAAAAAGAAACAGTACCTGATCATTTGTGTTGATTTACATGCTTTTGATTACTAGGGAGGGTGAAACTGTCCTATAACTTTTGTTTGCTAGTTGCATTTCTTTTTGAGAGTGTCTGTTGTTTGTTTTCCAAGAATCAATTTTACCAATCTAGCTTTCTATTATATTTACCCACATACTACACATACTTTCACCTTGTTTGGGTATATATGTTTTAAAGAAATTACACATGCATGTATAAAACCCACATGCTATAATCACACTGTTGATTTTGCCTTTGTAATTTCTTCTTTAGAGAAGCCTATTTAATGGGTACAGAGATTCTTGGGAGTGGGGAATTCATGAAAACTCTAACACTGATTATGGTGATGGTTGCACAATTTTGTATATACACTAAAAACCATTAAATTGGTGAATTATATCTCAAGAAAGCTGTTATTTTTAAAGACATATTTATTCAACTTCAGGATAACAGCATTAAGCATCTGTACAAAATATACCTTTATTTCATATCAAATGAGAATTAAAAGATCTATTTTAAGGTAAATGATAACCCATCACAAAAATTGGAATCTGAAAAGAAAATGCTATGTTTACTATTGAGTGGATTACAGAGAGCTTCAGTTACTTCCTACATTACTGAAGTCTGCAAGCTCGAAGTTCATAATCTCGATAAGGGACTGCCAGAGACCTTGAGTTTGCACCCCAGCACGCAGCATCATACTGAGATGAAGGGAGATAGGACTGCAGGGCGATACTGGGCACTGGAATTAGGCTGTAAGTCCTTCAGACCTCTGCCTTCAACCACAGAGCCCCATTATAATGCCAGTTTGCATTTCAAAGTTTCCTTTCATCTAAGAAATCAAAAGTTTTTCCAAACAGTAAGTGACAGGTATAGCTCAGTTTCACAGGTGGACAAATGTACGCCTGGGGTATGTCCCAAAGACCAAGCAAGCAACCAGTAACTACGAATCCAGACAGAAACTCACAGGCCTGCTGCTTCCCTATCCCTATCCCTCCGCCAGTACAAAACAACTCACGAATTCAGTCAGCATTTGATATTCCTGAGATACTAATAATAACTCGAGCTTCTGCTCAAATGCTGTCTTCTACCCACGTTACAGAGCCCACCCACGGGGAACTACCAACGACGGCCTCTCGCAGAGTCAAGGTCCAGCCTGGGTTCACCGGCCAACGTGTGTTGGTCCCTTATTATCTTTTCAGTTAGTGGTGTGATCATCGCCTTTTAAAAGTGTCGTGTATTCATTTACTGAAATAAAAGTAGTAATGCATGTGGCCCAAAAAAAGGGCAGAGCATAGAAAATTTAAGAAGGAAGTGCCCTCCCTCCGAGTCCTCCCCTCCCCCAGAGGCACCCACTGTTAAAGGGGCTTTGTGTCTGCTTCCAGGGAAAGCTGTGTGCATGTCAGCCTGTGAGCAAGCACACACGGCTCTAGGCCTGGCCTTTGGTGCTTTCGGTGTGTCCTGGAGAGCTCTCTGCATCCGCCCATTGTCAGCAGCCACTGTTTGAAGAGATTATAACTTATTTAACTTTTGACCTTTTCATGGGCAGTGGGGTTGTTTGCTATTAAAACTTCCCTTCAGCCCTGGCCACTGTGGCTCAGTTGGTTGGTTCGGTTACATCATTCCGTAACCAAAAGGTTTCAGGTTCAATTCCTGGTCAGGGTGCATGACTTGGGTTGTAGGTTCAATTCCTGGTCTAGGCACATACGAAAGTGACCAATTGATGCTTTTCTCTCACGTTGATGTTTCTTTCCCTTGCTCTCTCTGAGAGCAATGAAAAAATGTCCTTGGGTGAGGATTAAAAAAAAATTTAAACTCCAATATGCATCCTTTGCTAATATCTCTGCAGGTAATGTTCTGCCAGTGCACTTGCTGGGTTCAAAAAATCTAAACAGATGTCTCCAAACTACCCTCCAAAAAATGATGCACCTATTTCCACCCCTACAAACAGTACAAAAGTGCCTGTTTTTCCACATTTTTCCCAACATAGGGTATCAAGGTTGCTAATCTCTGTCAGGCTGACAGCAAAAATGAACAGTGTCCCACTGTTTTTATTTGCATTTCTTTAACTACCACCTTTTCGTTTGATTAAAGGCCATCTGTGTGTGGTGGTGACAAGCAGGGCGCTGATGCTGTTCAGGTAGCAGTCAGGTATTTATAAAGCAAGTCACTCGTCCTGGTGTACTTGTTTCCTCAGCTGTAAAATGGGAATAACAACAGCACCTCTTTCGAAAGGTTGTTCTGAGGGTCAAATGAGAAAACGTATGCCAGTCCCTGGCACAAGGGAGTGCTCGCTAAGTCTCAGTGGCCATAGTAGCCCCAGTTGTAGAAGTAATAATAGTAGCAGTTCTTTTTCTGTCTGTTCGGATCCTCTGCCTGTTTTTCAACCAGGCAGTTTGGTTGTTTCTTATCGATTCAGATGACTCTCTCAAATTAGAGACATCAGCCCTTTGTCATTTGTCAGAAATATTTTTCCCACGTCGCTACTTGTTTTGCTTATATCATTTCCCTTCTCTTTTTAAAAAAGATTTTATATATTTATTCTTAGAGAGGGGGGAAGGGAGGGAGAAAGACAGGGAGAAAAACATCGATATGCAAGAGACACATCAATCAGCTGCCTCTCACACGCCCTCAACCAGGGACCTGGCCCACAACCCAGGCGTGTGTCCTGACTGGGAATAGAACCAGCAACCTTTAGGCACTCAATCCACTGAGCCACACCAGCCAGGCCTCCTTTCTTCTGTAAAATAACTTTGGTGTTTTTCTTTATATAAGAAATACAAAGTAATTGTAGGAAAATTAGAAAATGCAAACAAAAAAGAAAAAAAACAAACATCTCCTGTCATTTTACAACCCAGATACCTTTTACTAGATTTTGGGAGCCAACTCTTCACTAAAACTGGAATTATATGCATACTGCTTTGAAACGTAACTTTGATCACAGTAAATGCTAAATATCTTTCTACACTGCGTCACCTTTTGACTCCCAATGTCATTATTTTGCCCACCATTCAAAATGCTTCCCTTAACGCTTCCCTTCTTCCAGACCCTGCCTGGCCCGAGCCCCCTGCTTCTGAGAAACAGCGGTGGCAGGCCCAGCGCGGGCCTTCTCCCGGCAGTGGAAACGGCCAAAGCCCCGAGACACTCAGGCAGCCTTTCCCACAGGCACGCTCTGATGTGCCGAGTCCTCTAGGACGTGTGCTGCAATAAACAAAATGTCAGCCCGGGCCCCCCTTGGAGACGTTGGCAGGTGGTGCTCCTGTTACAGCTCTCTCCGCATTTTCCTGGCAGCCGCGGGAGGACTGCATCTCAGCCCTGCCAAGGACAGGTTTGTGAAAGGCTTTACCAGGGGCTCAGTCTCCAGTTCCAATGAAAAGATCACTAAAGCCCCATGTTATTTCTGGTTTGAAAATGCTGGACTCTAGGGAAGTTCCTGACTTCCCCACTAGAGTGGTCCAGCCCAGACTGGGTGGGCTCAAAAGCCCAGCCCCGGCCAAGGGCTCTGAGGACAGGCTGAGACAGGGAGAGAGCGAGGACAGGCCACAGGCTCTGTTCACTTCAGTTCAGTCTCAAAAGTGGCCACAGCTCAAATGAAATTAAGAAACCGAAGAAAGAGGCTCGGAAAGAACAGCCAAACAAAGAGAAAAAGTGTGTGTGTGCTGGGGGTAGGGGTGGGCAGCAGAAAAGAATCTCACCACCGGTCTGCATTTGAGCGACTGATTGCCCAGCTACAAAGTCCAAAGAGAAGCTTCCCTGGGGCCAAGGGATCTCCGTCCAAGAACAGAGCAGCGCCCAGCAGAGTAACCAGGCCTGCCCGCCCCCGCCCCCCACCCCGCACTGGCTTCCTCAGAGACATCCTGTTCTCACACAAAATAACTGGGAAAGATAACTCAGGATGCAGCAGGTGGCCTGAGATTTCAAGAGATAATATGGGAAGGCTCCCAGAAGCTTTGCTTGCTCTGCTTTGGTTTTGCACTCCCATCAGAGAGGCCACAGAAAACACATGTGCCTCTCCACGCAAGTAGTGCAGGCAGAACAAACTTCCATTTCAGATTCTTCAACATTTTAAAATACCACATTTCTTATGGTGGCAGTTACGCAGCCAGACAGATACGGTGGGTCTTTTCTCTGTGGGTTCTGGTTCTCTGCCCCTTTATACAGTTCCCTTTTCTGTCACTGCTGTGACCACGTGCACGGCATGGGTTTTCAGTTCTGATATGACCCTTTCAGAGCACTGCATCAGAAACTGTGGCTTCACACCCAGCTGAGGTGTCAGTCAATGTGGGGCCCGGGACAGGCACCCACCCGCTCCCAGCCACAGCCAGAGCGAAGCAGCCTCAATCCCTAAACCACTGGAACTAACTCCTAGTCTGCACATGCATGCCCAAGAGAAGGTTCCAGGCCGGCAACTGAAATGCCAGGATAGACAGAGCTATTTCTATCCCTCTGAAAACACGCTCTGGCTTCCTCACTTGGTTAGCAGCCTAGGGAAATCACCTAGCCCCCACCCCCACCCCCAGCAGGTCCCAGCTCACCTTGAGCATGCAGTGCCCGGTGGAGGAGGGGCAGGAGCCCTGCCTGCCAGAAGGAGTAGCAGCCATCCACCAGCTTGTTACAACGGCCCTGGAATCCACCTTCAAACCGCATCTGCCGGCTTGTCACCCATTGCTGAGGAGGAGACAAAGAGGGAGTGGTCGGCTAAAAGAGACACAAAGTCCAGCAAGACCAGTTCTCCAGAGGCTGATCTGGGGCGGGAGAGCTCCCATCGGAGTTATAGCGCTTTGGCTTCTCACCTCCTTCCCCGCACTGCCAGACCTTGAGTGGAACATTTATTTAGGCCGACCCTCCCGAGGCAACCAGCACTGATCTCTGCTCAGGGCCTAACACAATTTAACCACCTTTTCCCAGGTTCCATATGGGTGCTAGTGCTGAGAGCATAAAGAGACCAAGCTGGCGTGTAAGGATACCTGCAAATGTCTCTTAATGAACAGGGCTTCACAAGGAAATTTAAGGCAAGACCACCAGGAGTTCATTTCTAATCACTTTCCCTGCTCAGGGAAGTTTATTAAAAGCAGGAATTTTGTGCTATATGTCATTGGATGACCTCAAACTGTTTCTGACTTTTACTTGGCTCCTAAGGAAACTCATCCTAGGTCTCCAAGTAAGTCACTCGCAGACTGGAAGCAGGAGCGAGCCACTAGTTCCGATTAGCAATGACGGCTCTGTCTGTCTAGTCTGGCCTCTCTCCGGGGAACCTGGCTGGCTGATGGAAGAAACTCTTTTTCTTTGGACCTGTAAAATGGCTCCCGGTGTCACTCAGTGGTCACGTATGATATTACCATCTCTCACTTATCTCCAAGTTTTCTAAACACACTCTACTACTGAGACCAAGATCGTCACAGGTTGGGCCGCTCAGAGGAGCAGAACCAGCTGGCTGAGCAGATAACGACGTTCCCATTTCCCTCCCGGCCCCGCAAGGCAGTTGAGGCCACCAGCCAGGGACTCTCGGTAACTGCCTTGGTAACTGAACGGCACCAAGCAGGGTATTCCCCCTGTACCTACATTCTCACTAGACTGAGTTTCTGAAAGCAGTTACAAATGACCCTTGCAGAAGGGGAGGCAGGGGGAGCAGGTTGCAGCCCTTCTTTAAGTAAATGGTTGTAGGGTTTAGACTGTATCCCTACTTAAGGTAACACCCACCCAGAAAGAGTCACAATCCCAAATTCTTAAAAAGAAAGACAAAAAAAATTGCATGGCAGACGTAGGCACTACGTTATCCCCAGTGTTCAATGAGCCAGTGCTTTGGGGCCGATGCCGTTTAATGAAAGTAAGCTATGCATTACTCAAGAAAAGGGATAATTGCCACTATCGTGGGAAGTCCATGCTTCATTTTTGCTTATCTCACATATTAAGTGTTTTTAAGCCAGACCAATTAATTTTTTCCAGTGTCTAAGCCCATGGATTTATTCTGTTGACTCTATAAAATCCTTCAGATATGAGCCCTAGTTCTCCCAAAGCAAATGGAGGGGAAGGAGCAGTTTGGAGAAGGAGGATACTAACATTCACTGAGCACCTACCATGTGCCAGGCTGTTTATATAAGTGCTTTCCTTTAACCTTCAAGGTACTACTGTCTCTGCCTTACAGAGGGAAAAAAGGTGAAGTGAAAATAGATTAGACAATTTTCCCAAGGTCACATGGCTAGGAAGAGTAGACAGGGTTCAAATTTTAATACTGTCTTTGTAACTGGGGAGAGAGAAAGAGAGAGAAACCTTAATTGTTTGCCTCTCTAATGTGCCCCATCCGGGGACTGAACCTGCAACCCAGGCGTGTGCCCTGACCAGGAATTGAACCAGTGAACTTTCACTTTGTGGGATGACACCCAACCAACTGAGCCACACCAGTCAGGGCAGGAGGAGATAAAACTTTTATGTTTCATGCCTTGTTAGTAATCAGATTTTAGTGGATGTCAGAGTCCTGTGCACAAAGCTGGCCATTTCATCATGAACCATCAAGCCTTTCACAGCCTTCAAAAAGAACATGTTATAGGAAGCCTCCAAAGAATGAAGACAAAAAGCTGCTGGTCATATCTCTACAGAGTGGAGCAGAAACTCTCCAGGGAGCTCTCAGTGGGTCTCCTGACAATGCCTACGATAGGAGCCTCACACATGAACCTGGAGAGAAGAGACAAATATCAGCTGCACCTGTTTGCTTTAAGGTCCGAGTCAGGGAGTAAATGCTCCCCAGAGACATCTGTCTCCTGGGCAGCTGTGCGTGTTTGTGTGCTAGTTCTCTGACAACAGTTTAATGATAATCTTGTGACCCCTCGAAGCTGACAGCTTTCTGAGTTCATGCGGAGTTTTGGTCAGGAGCTTGGAGTCCCAACATGAACGTTTGGACCGCCTGCTCAACGCAATTGCCCAGCTCTGCCCAGCACATTTAGATGTAATTATTAAAAGTTCACTTGTGTGGTAGGAAATAAAAGCTTGGCTTCAAAATGCCTCAAAGCTTTTCTCATAACTTTTTCTCTTGGGATATTCTAAGACACACGATAACCCCTAATTTTAAGAGACTGAAGCTACATTTTTCTTGGACGTCTGAGGAAGGTGACCTGGCTCATACCAGATGTCTGAGGGACTCAGGAAAACTCTGGCGTTGGCCTAACACACTGTGTAGGAAGTTCAGAGCAGGAAGATGGAGAGGCAGGAGGGAGGGAGCTGAAACTGGGAGCAGATGTTCATTTCTTCCACTTTCTCCGAACAGCGTGAGCACCCTAACAACTCTATGTAAAGCTTCGGTACAGGACTCCTCTCTGGGTTCACCAGCTCCAGGCAGGAGCTCTGTGAGCCCCTCCCATAGCCCGGCCTCCCCCAAAGCCTGAGTAGTCACATGGCGGGGGCGGGGGTCTAGAGTCTGGGAGGAAGACAGTCAACAGGCACTTACCAACAAGTTCTTCAAGTTTAAGAAACGTTCCTTCTTGAGGATGACCAGTGCGGCCAGGCCACAGAAAGTATAACCACCGTGGGCTTCCATCCCTGGCACGCCGCCAATTCCCCCTTCCCAGTTCTGACACCTAGGATGAGATTGAGAAAAGGAGATCAAGGGGTGGGTGTCAACCAGTGAGCAGCCGGGTTGCACGGATGCGCACACATGCAGGACCCTGGGAGACAAAAAATGTGTTCACTCACATAAAGGCATAGACTATCACAATTATGAATGGGAAGATGTCACCTAATTAACTTTCAGAAATGCTTTTCCTCAAAAAAAGGAAAAAAAGGAACCTCAGCAATAGTCTACTTATGTAACATATATCTCACCAACTACTTTTTAGAAAAAAGTTAGAAAATCATATATGCAGTATGATAACCATCAAATTAAAATAAAATTGAAAAATAATTGCTAATTCTGGTTATCTTTTAGTATAGGTTTATTGCTAATATTTTTCCTCTTTATTTTCCTATATTTTCAAGAGTTTCTATAGTAAATAAATATACCCTTATAACTGTTTGAAATAAACTTTAAATGATAATTTTCTATATATTCAAATTATTCACTTATTATTACAATTATTATTACTTGAAGTTAGATTATATATTAAGGGTATATTTCCTTGTCATTAAATCCTATTAAATCCCATCCTAGGCATAATCTTTGGCCCAGAAATATAGGGTCATTTCTAGGAATTAACCCTACAAAATAAGAATACTTCCAAAGATCAAATTAGAGGAATGTTCACTATATTCCCATGTATAGCAACAAAATACTAGAAACAACATAGGAGCCCAACAGTAAGAGCCTAGTTATACACATTATGGTGTATCTGTACAACAGAATACTACAGTCATGTAAAATGCTATAGAAATATATTTAAAGATGTTCCAAATATATTAGGTGAAAAAGTTTTACAATGATAATGTACTATATGATTATTCTGGAATTCTGGAAAGACATGCACTAAAAGAATTGTTGGTAGTGGGTTACAAATGGTGTAAATTTTCTTCTCTTTGCTTTAATGAACATGTTTTACCTATGAAATAAAGAAACTTTCAGTATATTTTCATGTAACAACAGAGAATTTTCTTCCAATGATCTTAAAGTATGTACATAAGAGCCATATTCCCTGCAGGTGCATTTGCCTCACAGTACAGGCGCCCAGGTGGGCGAGCACTTAACCTAAGAGCCGGCGGAAACTCCGGGTAGGAGAGAAAGGAAGCAGTAATACCTCCTGCCCTCCAGGCCCCTCTCCCTGGGGCCAGGCATCCTGGGAACTCACAGACCTTTTACAGGGAGGCCACAGGCCCAGGGGGATCACAGTGCAGACACAGTGCAGAGCCAGACACTGGCTACCACTCCCCGTACAGATCCCTGAGCACCACCCAAAGACACACTCCAAGTTTTCTTCCCACTACATTTGGCTGCATGAAGCATAGAAACGGCTCAAGTTAAAGTTCTCATGAGTATAAAATACACACACAAAAGGCCTCTTAAAATTTTTATCTTAACATATTTTTAATTACAAAAATTCAGTTTAAAAATAAACAATGAAGAGTAAGTCCCCTGCCCATCAGCCTCCTAGTCCCTCTCACCAGCAATGACCTCTGTCCGTTTCTGCATCCCAGTCTCTCTCTCTCTGCACACACACACAAACACACACACACACACACACGCATACACACGCATACACACAATATGCATTCCACTTTCCCTCCTTTTGTTTTCACATGCATAGAAACAACTTAGTAAACTTCTTTGGGAGTGTCTTCTAGCTAAACATAACGGATTGAACACAAGAGTCCAGTAAAACAAAAGTAAAGCAATTTTAAAAGGCATAAAACCACCACAGTAAAGAGAATATGAATACAAACAGGAGCTAAATTTTGAAAGCTACAAAGGACAGAGAGAAGAAGTAACTGACTCAACAGAATAGAGAAACCTAAACCAGCCCAGGGAGTGGGGAGGAGACAACAGAAAGTAAGGTGATTACCCAATGAAAGGCCCAGGGACCGGAGACACAACGTGCCTCCTAAAGTGGAATGCGTGTTAGACAAGTTGATTGGCTGCTCATTTATATAAGAATCAGACCTGCAGGTACCCAGCAGGAGTACACAAACCCAGCAGAAGATGGTGTTTTGGGGGGATCTGAATTCAGGATTTCCAGAACAGCTGAGAGCAAGAAGGAGGTTCTATTCTGAGCAGGGGGTTGAGTCTACAATCTGAACACAAAGACCCCTAATTTCTTTCTCTACTAGTATTTCACAAGGCTGGCTGCCAACTTCATACCCCAACCAAGAATTTGGAAGATTCTTCTCTAGAGAAACTCATATGCTCAAGGGAAAAACCTAAAGATATTGATATATGAGAATTCCCCAATGAATGGCTGACTCCTAGCCCACCCTGGCACACACAGCTTCCCATCAGATTTTAGCACTTGACGCTAAATCTGAACACCAGACATTTGAGCAAAGTCTCCAATATGAAAGAGAGAGACCAGACAAACAAACAAAAATAAATTGGAGTAAATAATGTAGGAAGCAGAAATAAACTGTTTAAAGTTATATCTTTAAATAAAATATAATACAAAGTAAAACCAGTGTAGGTATAAAATATTCCTGAAACAAGAACAGGAGAGTATATAAGAAGCGTTTTTTTGTTATAAATAAAGATAAAATAAGCTCTCGAAAGTTTAAAATAGAATTGCAAAAATAACAACAGGAAGATTAAAAGATAAAAGGTAAGGGAATCTTTCAGAAAGTATATAGAAAAATTAAGAGGTGAAAAATAGGCAAAAAAAAATGTTTGAAAAAGTAGACCAACCCTACTAATAGGATGTTATAAAAAGAGCAAATACAGAAAATAAAGGGGAAGAAATTATAAAATAGATAATATAATAAAGTTTCTTAGAACTGAAGAATACAGACTTCTGGTCAAGATGGAGGCATAGGCAGACACGCTTTGCTTCCTCAGGCAACCACAAGAAGAATTACAACTAACCTCAAAACAAATAACACTCAGAACTGCCAGAAAATCAAACCGTTTGGAAGTCTGACAACCAAGGATTTACAGAAGCTACATTCATCCAGACTGGTAGGAGGAGTGGACGCAGAGTCGGGGCAGAGAGGTGAGGAGATGTGGCGTGGCATGAAGAGACAGTGGTGGAACAGGCAGTCCCACATTCACAGGTGGTGGATAAAACTGGGAGGGATACCTTGGGAACAAGCAATCCCAGCCCCAGGCCAGGCTGCACAGCCAAGGGTTTCAGCACCGGAAAGATAAATCCCCGTAACTTCTGGCTGTAAAAACCAGTGGGTGTTGGGGCAGCAGAAGAAACTGCTAGATTTTCAGGAGACCCTGACTGAAGAGAGCACATGGACTTAAAACATGCACAGACCCACCCACTCTGGGATTCAGCACCAGGGCAACAGGGTGCCAGCTGTATACAGAAAGTGGATAAAGTGACTGGAAACAGGATGAGTGCTGGGGAAACCTCCAGAAGCCAGGCAGCAGCACTGTCCCCTCTCCAAGCCCCTCCCTGCCTGCCACAAAACCACAAAGTGGTGAAGCAGGTTGCCTCACCCTGGTGAATACCTAAGGCTCCACCCCATACAACTTAACAGGTGTGCTAAGACAGGGAGTCAAAGCAGCTCTGCCTAATATACAGAAACAAACACAGTGAGGAGACAAATTGAGGAGACAAAGAAATGTAGCCCAAATGAAAGAACAGAACAAAACCCCAGAAAAAGAACTAAATGAAACAGAGATAGCCAACCTATCAGATGCAGAACTCAAAACACTGGTGATTAGGATGCTCAGAGAACTCACTGAGTATGGCAACAACATAAAGGAAGAAATGAAGGTTACACTAAGTAAAATAAAGAAAAATACACAGAGAACCAATAATGAAAGGAAGGAAGCCAGTATGCAAATCAATGTTTTGGAACATAAGGAAGCAATAAGCATTCAACCAGAACAGCAAGGAGAAAAAGAATTAAAAAATGAGGACAGTGTAAGAAGACTGTGGGACATCTCTAAAAGTGCCAACATCCAAATTATAGGGATGCCAGAAGAAGAGGAAGAGCAAGACATTGAAATTTTTATTTGAAAAAATAATGAAAGAAAACTTACCTAATTTGCAAAGGAAATAGACATACAAGTCTAGGAAACACAGAGAGTCCCAAACAAGTTGGACCCACAGAGGGCAACACCAAGACACATCTTAATTAAAATGCCAAAGGTTAAACATAAAGAATCTCAAAAGCAGCAAGAGAAAAGCAGAGAGTTACCTACAAAGGAGTTCCTGTAAGTCTATCAGCTGATTTCTCAAAAGAAACTTTGCAGGCAAGAAGCATTCAAAGCGATGAAAAGCAAGGACCTACAACCAAGATTACTCTATCCAGAAAAGCTATCATTTAGAATGCAAGGGCAGATAAAGTGCTTCCCAGATAAGGTAAAGCTTAAGGAGTTCATCATTACCAAGCTATTATTACATGAAATGTTAAAGGGATTAATTTAAGAAAAAGAAGATCAAAACTATGAATATTAAAATGACAACAAACTTACAACTATGAACAAGTGAATCTAAAAAACTAAGAAAAGGAACAGAATCATAGACATGGAGATCATTTGGATGGTTATCAGCTGGGAGGGAAAGAACGGGGGAAAAGAACAGGGAATAGGAAACATAATTGGTGGGTATAAAATAGACAGGGGGCTGTTAAGAATAGTACAGGAAATGGAGAAGCCAAAGAACTCACATACCTAGATATTCAAGATACCTAGATGTTAAAATTACCAGACAAGGGTTTTAGAGCAGGTATTATAATTATACATTTACCTCAGTGAAGTGAAGAAAAATACATTTGTTATGAATACAAAGATTGCAAATTTCAACTGAGCAACACAAAGTAGAAAAAATGACCAAACTCAGGCAGTCTAGCTCCAAAGCCTATACTCTCCGTCTCTAAACTGTAGCTACCCCACTAGCGAGTACTACATACCGAGTCCTCAGTAAATGTTGGTTATTGTTATTATCAGCCTTTTAAACAGTGACACCGGAAGCCAAAAGATAATGGAGCAATGCTTAAAAATTCTGAAGGAATACGATTTATACAGTTTCCAGTTTAGAAACCTATAACCAAATAAACTATCAGTCAAGTGTGAGACCAGAATAAAGATATACATAAAAGTTTAAAAAATGTATCACCATAACCAATGTCACCCCAATAAATTTAATTAAAAAAATTTTTTAAATGTATCACCCAAGTGCTCTTTTGGAGGATCTCCTGGAGCATGCACTTCATTGAAAGGAGTTCACAAACCCAGAGAAAGGAGGGTGGGGCTTCAGCACGGGGGAGAAGTGGAGTGAATCTCGTGCTGAAAGGAAGCACCTGGACGCCTACGGCAGCCGGCCGAGCACAGTCTGTCCAACGGAAGCAGGAGGGCAGTGCGCTCCAGGTAGGATAACTCAAAACACACACGTGTGTGTGCGCGTACATGCACACGCGCACACACACACACACACACACAAGAGAATCAGTATGTTGCCTGGAGTGTTTGACTGTATTGAGAGTAATTGTATAGCTCTGCCAGAAAATTTGGGAATGAATTCATGATACATGCATTTTTAAAAAGAGGTAATAATTAAGTCTAAGAAAATTAAAGTTATACAAAAAAACCCAAATATTATCGTAGTATATCATCTGGTTTAGCTATAAATTACATTTTCATAGTAATAAATATACTTCAATAAAAATAAAAATGTAAAAACTAAATGTAGTTTGTATATCTTTTCATAATATACATATGTATCTACTATACGTTTTGTTTTATTTTTAATGATAAACTATTTGAAGCATCCAGGAAAGTATAGGAAATAATATATAGAACATACATGCACCTAACACCTGTCTTTCATTTAACCATGTACATTGCAGGGCTTTTAAAAAATATTTTGAAGGAATGAACCATTAGAGATACGGTTCAAGTCCTCAGTGGAGATGTGCAGGCCTCCTGAGTCCCATTTCCTCTGCTCTCTCCCCAGATGTAACCACCACCCTGAACTTGGTATTTATCTTTCCCAGGCATGTTTTTATATTGTTATGTATGATTCTTTCCATAAACAATATAGAACTGTTTTGCATATTTTTACATTTTAAGTAAATATGTTGATTGGTATGTTTAACAACCCCCCCTTTTTACCCAACATTGTTGAGATCAGTCCATATTGACACATGTAGCTCTCATTCACTAATTTTTTAAAATCATTTTTTAGTTTTTCAATTACAGTTGACATATATTAGTTTTGGATGTACACCACAGTGATTAGATATTATATAACTTACTAAATGATCATCCTGATAAATCTCACACCCACCTGACACCACACCTAGTTATTAGAATTTTAGTGACTATATTCCCTATACTGTACTTTACATCCCCATGACTTTTCTGTAACTACCTACTTATACTTCTTAACACCTGCACCTTTTTTACCCATCCCCCTAACGAACCTCCCATCTGGCAACTGTCAAAATGTTCTCTGTGTATGAGTCTGTTTCTGTTCTGCTTACTAATTTTGGATTTTTAGAATCAATTGTTGATAGATAGGTATTTATTGCCATTTTCTTTTTCATATTTCTTTTTTTCTCTTCTTCTTAAAGAAGACACTTTAACATTTCATATACTACTGGTTTGGTGGTGATGAACTCTTTTAGCCTTTTCTTGTCTAGGAAGCTCTTTATCTGTCCTTTGATTCTAAATGAGAGCTTTGAGATTCATCCACACTGATACATGTAGCTTTCATTCATTCATTTTAATGGCTATATTATATTCCAATGTGCCTATATCAAACCCTACTGGTCCATGTTGTGCTTATGAACATTTAACCTGTTTCCAGCTTTTTGTCTGTCTCTTTCACGCATCCTCGCGAGAGTTTCTGCAGGAGTGGGATTATTGGGTCATCAGCAAGGGCTACTTTGAGATATTACCAAGTTGCTCTTAAAAATGGATAAATCCACTTCGACTCTCACCATGACTGTCTAACCAAGTTTTTGACCCTTGCCAATCTAAACTGTAATACGACATTAAAGAAAGTTTGGTGCGGGCACCTTTTAAGGTAATTTTGAAACTTACAGTGTTACAACCCTAATACATCTCTTGTAATTTTATTTTCCCTTCCGGTCTTTTTTTCATTTTCTTTATTTTTCAGAAGAGTTTGGCCATAGCTGTCTAAAAGGCCAGGACAAACCCAGCTCCTCTCACCTTGCTATCCATTCGGCAGTGCCCTCGAAGAGGTCTGGAGTGATGATGTTGGTCAGAGAAGCTACCGAGGTGGCACAGTACGCACTTCTGAAAGCACAGAAATAGAGGGGAAAGTGTTAAGCTTTAAGGAAGAGCCTAAATAAGGCTCAGTGAACTTCTTGGGCAGATTGCTCTCTCTGCCTAGTAAGCTGTAATCACCTCCTGTCCTCACTCTTGGCACAGGGTCAGTCCTCCTGGGTCTCCAACCGAGAGGTTTGACATTCTGTTTGGATAGAGTTGCTCACAGCATGGCTTCAGTGAAAAGAACATGACATTCTATTCTCCCTACCTCCACATGGTCAAATCTACATCAGAGGAAACAACAGCCATAGCGATTCATGTCAAAAGTGACTGCGGCTCTTCTTTCAAAGACCTATAAGGGCTCCCAAAATTCCATGGTGTCGTTCAGGTATTTCTGATACGCTCACTCACTCAGATGTCAGTCCTGTTTCAGATCCAAGATTTCTGTCTGTTTATGGCATGGAAACATTAAAGCTTGACTACGTATTTTTTTTCTACAACACATTGCAAAGCAGGCCGCCAGGCCATGATGGCTGCTTAGATGAGAGAGGGCTGAACAAGCCCACTCAGATACCTTTCTTAAGCCTCTGGAGAGAGAAAAAAAAAAACACCTTGATTTCAAGCACCCCACCAGTACAGACACACATACACACACGTTTTTAAATGAAAAAGAAAGAGCACATGTTTTTATTTTCGTAATGCTGTCCTACTTGATTTGGAAGGATTCTGCCAGCCCTAATTCTTCTCAAAGCATTTACTTCAGCGTCGCCCTCTATGATGGAACACGTCTACAAACTGTCCTTTCCTCCCGGCTACCGTCTTTTCAAATGCCAGCATCTCAGCTCCATTTTATCTTGAAGATAAAAATTCTGCTTACAAATCCTTTTTCTAAGACCTCCTAAGAAATTACAAAAGGGAGGAGTGAGAAGGGTCTAGTTTCTGTATTAGTCAAACTTAAGTCAAACTTACTGAGGATTTCCAAAGAAATCCCTGCAGAAGCTGTGAGCAGCATTATCCTGTCAGCATTTTTACAGCCTGTTCACGCCGGCCAAAGGCACCGCAGAGGCTGAGTTATGCCAGCAGGCATCGGAAGCACGCAAAAGTCCTAGGTGCCAAATGTTGCCGTCTACCAGAAGCTGACTTCGAAGGTCTGATCTAATTTCCTTTAGGTCTTGAGCCTCTCAACAGGGTTCAAAAGTATTTGCTCTTAGCCCTGGCTGGTGTGGCTCAGTGGACTGAGTGCTGGCCTGCAAACCAAAGGGTCGCTGGTTCGGTTCCCAGTCAGGGCACATACCTGGGTTGCAGGCCAGGTCCTCAGTAGGGGACATGTGAGAAGCAACCACACATTGATGTTTCTCTCCCTCTCTTTCTCCCTCCCTCTCTCTAAAAATAATAAATAAAATATTTTTTAAAAAAGTATTTGCTCTTGAATCCTAATGTAACCTCTGAGGTAGGGAGGAGGCCAAAAACATATTTCATCTCTCATAAATGGAAGAACTAAGGCACGGTGCCAGAAGCCACTGACTGGTCCTGGCTGGTCCTAGATCTCACATTGAGATGGGGAGGGAACACAAACACATCTTTTTGGGGGCTTCCTACTGCCTTTAAACTCTGGGCTTCTTAAGATTTCAGGGCCCCTCACCTGTTCTCCACAGGTGCTTCCAGCCCCCATCCTCCCACGGCCCCCAGGCCTTCTACACTTCAGCAACTCGGAATTCTTTCTGGAACACACTCAATGCTCTGTCGTCTAGGCATGTGATAAAATGCCAAAGTGATCTTGCCAGGGTTTGTTTGCTTTTGTCTAATAATCTGAGAAAGTTTTAAAAAGCTGAATTTCAAGACTGTGCATATTTGATTGGAATATCTATAGAACTGGAATGAAAATGTAGTGACCTTGAAGGGAAAAAAATCTTGTAATTTTTTCCTTAAGAAGCATCAACACAATACTGCATTACTTTTCCTCAGTAGTTATATTGGCTTTGTTGAACTATACAATGTTTAAAAAACAAGGTAAGAGGCTCAAAATGGAGTCACTTATGCTAAACCAATACTGACTTATAGTCTGGGCTTTCCCAGACGTGGAATCTCACACCAGTCCATCAGGAACTGCATGATCAGCACTGGTTAGGTCATCTGCCTGCTAAGTCCCCACCGTCCCCCAAAGTGACCTCGCCATAACCAGCCCACCTTTGCCGAGTGCCCATTCCTTGTCCCCGCTCCCTCCTGCCTATAAAAGTACTTTATTTTATGCAGCTCCTTGGACTTCCTTTCTATCTGCTAGGCTATGTGCTGCCCAAATCAAATTGATTTTTGCTGAAATAAACTTAGAATTTTTAATGTGCCTCAGTTTATCTTCTAACAATAGATACTGAGATATTGTGATATAGTAAATACAAATGTGGTCTTCTGCCCAGTTCCTGGCACAGTGGTCCTAAAACCCTTGGAATATTTTGAGTTATAGGCGTGATAGGAGAGTCTTTTGTTTTTACAACAAGCCCCATTCCGCTGCATCTGAGGTGACTCCTGGAGGACGGGGACCAGTGGCCAGAGGAAGGAACGATGTGATTAGAAGGTCAGAACTTTCAGCCCCACTGTCCAGAGGAGGCTGAAAGGGCTGGAGATTGGGTTAATCACCAATGGCCAATGATTTCATCAATCATGCCTATATAATGGAACCCCCATAACAACCCTAGATGAAGGGATTCGGGGAGCTTCTGGACTGGCGAATGCAGCCAGTGCCTGCTGGCGGGTGGCATACCCCAACTTCACGGGGACAGAAGTTCTTGCACTCTGGAAACTTCCAGACCTCTCCCTATCTACCTCTTCATCAGGCCACTAATTTGTATCCTTTATAACATACTCAGAATGAACCAGTAATAGTAAAGTGTTTCCCTGAGCTCCGTGAGCCATTCTAGCAAATCACTGAACCCGAGGAGAGCATCACAGGAACCCCCAATTTGTAGCCATGTCAGGCAGCAGCACAGAAGTATGGATAACCAAGGGACATGACATGCCACTTGTGAGTGGCGTCCGAAGTAGGGGCAGTCTTGTGGGACTGAGCCCTTATCCTGCGGTGTGTGTCCTCACTCACATTCGTGATATCACAAGTGTCGTGAGTAGAGAAACAGTTTTTCTGGTAGACACCTATGCTAGTTTTTTTATTTGAGCTGGCAAGTTTCAGATAGAAGGAAGTCCTTTACTGGAGGCCTCTGCAGCCCGGTTGCCTACTTTTATCCGCAATGTATTTCATGCTCCACAACCGCCATGGAGCGGTTGTTTCTCTTCCCCTACATTTTCAAACCAATGGCTCACCCAGAATGTTAATCCACTCGTGTAGAAGCAAACACATTTACAAAAAGGCAGTAAGATAACTTTGATATGGAAACCTCATCAAAATGTATTATTCAGGCTAAGTAATAAGACTTTGGTATAAAATCTCAATGATCCGCTGCCATTGAGAAATGACTTGTTCAGTGAATTCTCTCTACGCTTCATTAGCAATCACCTGCCAGGTGAATAAGCTGCTTACTAGGTACATCAAACAATTCTTAAGTTAAGTAATAATTTTGCACCAACTCCTTCTAAGCAGTTAATGCAAGTCTACTTCACTGCGCTCCGCTGGCCCAGAAGGGTTCTGCGCCTCCCGAAACAGTTCTCGTGCGGGTGTTAAACGTTATCTCGATTTTATCAAACCCATTCAGAAAACATTTACTAAGTCCCCACTGGCGTTTCTTCTCCCTTCCTATCCCAGAGAGGTGAAAGATTACATGACACTACATGGTTGTTATATATCATGGTATAGCCTTTTATGCCAGATGAATGTATTTTTAACTTTTAAAACAAGAGCAGTTGATTCTGTTTCTGTCTTACTTATATTTTGATATTTACGTAAAAGACATCGAGTGCTCATCACCCTGAGGGTGTCTGTGTCATCTCTGCAATGACTGTGATACTGCGTCACCAGCAAGTCATTCTGCCTGTCATTCTGTGACAGGGCGGCAGGTCCACCAGGCTCCTCCTTGGATCTGGCGCCTCTAATGCCAAGCCCTCACACCCACCGGTGGGGCAGCCCGAGAAAGACCCCACTCACCTCACATCCACCTCACCTCCAACGTGCATGAGGAAAGAGCCGTCAGGTTGCTTCAGAGAGTACAAATACTGAAGAAGCTTCTGTCTGCGAAACGAATGGGAGAGAGGCCAGAGACGGTGAGGTCAGTGCAGTGTCAGCAGGAGGGGCACCCTTCTGCGTTTCCGTCACTGCTGGCTTTGGCCGTACCTGTTAATGACGTCGTAGGCCTCCTCAGTGCCAATGATGCACAGGGCATTGACGGCTGCATACGTGGGTGCAAGGTGTGGGTACTGGCCGGGGCCCCCTCCAAAGCCACCGTCTGGGCTTTGACACAGCTCCAGGAACTGACACACACTAGGTACACAGCCAAAGGGAAAAAGCACAGTCAGGCATTGATTTCCAAACACGAAATTCCACCAGAGCCCATGCCTTTCCAAAGGTTCCCCAGTCCCTCAAAAGGAACAAGAAAAAAGCTCTCCTCCCACCTACTGAACATATATGAAAAGCAGTTAACCCCCACGAAAGGCCTCACTCTCTACCCTGCTCTCATCGGCACTGTATGCCTTCCATCTGAGTTTCACATTGAAACACGTGCCTAGCCATGACGCAAGAACATAAGGCAGGGCAGAAACAGACAACCCATCATAGGGCTGGAGAGACTGTCATGCTTCTTGACCCAATCTTTCCCATGCTTCTCATTCAGCTGCTTCTTTCCACACTGACCACCCAGGTTTAGGCCCATCACAAGGCCTCCCAAGAATATTTAAAGAGACGTCTTCTCACTCCCATTACCACCCATGCCCCAGTGGGCTAGTGATTTTTATTCCTTTAACCAACAAGAAACAAGCTTTTACGAAGTCTGCCTCCGTGGTTAGAACCATGCTCACCTCCACTGGGGAAACCGTAAGTACTGCTGACTCGTGTCACTGAATGCAGCCCCATCTATGGGTTCAAGAAGAGTTTTTCACACAGTCCACAGAGGACCCAGCTCCCTCCTGGAGGGAGACTGTTCAGTGAGGGCTGGCCTCCAAGCCCGTGCCAACAAGCCCGGCATCAATCAGTTTGCCCGGAAGTCACATTCTTGCACCAGGTTAAACCAAGAAAGCCCCTATTCGACCAAGGTCCTCCAAAGTCCACCAGAAAGGGGTACCCCAGGAAAGTTCTGGTCATCGAGTCCTTTCCCCACAACCCAGCTGGGACCACAGGCTTCGTGTGAGGACAGGCCTCCATGTAAGAGGACGAACTGCAAATCTGTGGCCTTCTAGTGCTCAGGCAGCCTTCTCCTCCTGGGCTCCCCCCATTCTCTCTTGTCTACGGCTGCCAGAGAGACTCTATGTGTAGAGTCTAGTTAGTTTCCACCAAGACTCGGTTTATTGCTGCTTTTCCACAACATGTCTGATTTCAGATCTTCCCTTATCTGGGCAAGGGGGCGATGGAAAAGGCAGCTGACTTGCTACTGAGGTCCTGAAACCATCGCAGGTCAAAAACAACGCACGTTACATTCTGTTTGCACCTACAATTTTGCTGTGAGAAACACAAGGATGGAAACTGAAGTTGACAATCAGAGAAGGAAGACAGTTTTGTGGCATGTTTTTAATAGCAATTACTTTTAATAGAGAAAACAAGTTGGTTGCTAACATATTTTCCAAACCGTCCTTAGTTTTTATTGCATTTCCCAGAAACAAATAGCTAATAAACACATGTCCTGACAAAGCCTGGCTGCACCAGCACATAAAAAGTGTTCTTTGTCACAAACGGTTTTAGCTGATATACAACTTAGCACATTAAAGAGAGAGAGAGAAAAAAAAAAGCAGAGTCACCTAGTTATCCAATCGCTTTCCCAGCTCCCGAGATAGAATGATGCCGAAGGCAACCCTCCTGACCCAGTAGCCTGGAGGGCCGAACGAGCTGGGATCAGAATGTACCAGACACTTCTAAATCCTCCCTCCACGCCAGCCGCCGTCAGCTGACGGGCTGCATCTGACTGTCCGTGGGGCTGTGCTGGGGCACGAGGGCTTGGGCTTTTCTTGACTTCCAGACACTTCGCATTGTGGGACATTCTGATCCAGAGGCCAGCACCTTAATGAACTGGAAAATTGACCTTGAAGCTACCAGCTGTCATCAGCAGGATTCTTAGCAGTTCTGAAAACCAAAGCGTGACGGGTACTTCTATCTCTCAAAAGGAGAAAAACTTAATCTTAGAGAGAAGACATTCACCAACTCACACTTTGTAAAAAGCAAGTATTCATAAGTCATTCACACAGTTGTATGACTAAAAGATCTAGCAAATCAATTTTCTTTCAGATCAGCAAAGCACTTCATTCTAGATTACATGACCAAGATTGTGGGACACTATCTTCTAGATCAGAGATTTTCTTTTTTTTAATATGCTTTATTGATTATGCTATTACAGTTGTCCCACTTTCCCCCCTTTATTCCCCTCCAACCTGGGCACCTCCTCCCACCTGCATTCCCCCACCTCCTCCTGTCTACCTTCTACCTACCATTTATGTTACTTATTCTCTGTACCTTTTCCCCCTCTCTCCTCCTCCCACTCCCCTACTGATAACCCTCCATGTGATCTCCATTTCTGTGATTCTGTTCCTGTTCTAGTTTTTGCTTAGTTTTTGTTTTTGTTTTAGATGCAGTTATTAGTAACTGTGAGTTTGTTGTCATTTTACTGTTCATATTTTTCTATCTTCTTCTTCTTAGATAAGTGCCTTTAACATTTCATATAATAAGTGCTTGGTGATGATGAACTCCTTTAACTTGACCTTATCTGGGAAGCACTTTATCTGCTCTTCCATTCTAAATGATAGCTTTGCTGGATAGAGTAATCTTGGTTGTAAGTCTTTGCCTTACATGACTTTGAATACTTCTTTCCAGCCCCTTCCTGCCTGCAGGGTTTCTTTTGAGAAATCAGCTGATAGCCTTATGGGAACTCCTTTATAGGTAACTCTCTCCTTTTCTCTTGCTGCTTTTAAGATTCTCTCCTTATCTTTAATCTTAGGTAATGTAATTATGATGTCCTTGGTGTGCGCTTCCCAAGGAAGAAGAAGTTGGAAGTCCCAACTTCTTTGGGACTTTCTGAGCTTCTTAGAGTTTCGGGAAATCTATTTCCTTTGCCAGACTGGGGAAGTTCTACTTCATTATGTTTTCAAATAAGTTTCCCATTCCTTGCTCTTCCTCTTCTCCTTCTAGCACCCCTATGATTCGGATGTTGGGACGTTTAAAGATGTCCTGGAGGTTCCTAAGCCTCTCCTAATTTTTTTGAATTCTTGTTTCTTTATTCTGTTCTTGTTGAATGTTTCTTTCTTCCTTCGGGTCCACACTGTTGATTTGAGTCCCAGTTTCCTTCCCGTCACTGTTGGTTCCCTGTACATTTTTCTTTATTTCACTTAGCATAGGCTTCCTTTTTTTTCATCTAATTTGCAACCATATTCAAACAATTCTGGGCACATCCTGATTACCAGTGTTTTGAAGTGTGCATCGGATAGGTTGGCTATCTCTTTGTTGTTTAGTTGTATTTTTTCTGGAGCTTTGATCTGCTCTTTCATTTGGGCCATTTTTTTTTTTGTCTGGGTGCACCTGTTATATAGTAAGGGGCTGAACTTTAGGTGTTCACCAGGGCGGGGCAACCCTCTACGTTGTGATGCTGTATGCAGGGGAGGGGATCGAGAGGGAACAGTGCCTTGCTCCGCTCTCTGCTGGCTTTCAGTCACTTACCCCACTTTCCACAAGCAAATTGGGCCCTTCTGGTGTTGATTCCCGGGTGGGTAGGTTTGTGTACATTCTAGGACCCTGTGGATCTCTCCAAGGAACTCTCCTATGAGGCTGGGAGTTTCTCCCACTGCTGCCTCAACCCCCACAGATGTTTTCAATCAGAGGTTTTAGGCTTTATTTCCCTGCACTGGAGCCCTGGGTTGCAAGGCCTGTCTCACTCCCCAGTTGTTCCTCCCAGTTTATCTGCATGCAAATGTGGGACCTGATCCACCAGCTGCCGCCTTGCCAGGACTCCTCTCTGCTCGGCTGCCTGTCTCCATCCCTCCTACTGGTCTGGATGAATGTTTCTTCTTTAACTCCTTGGTTGTTGGACTTCCATAGACTTTGATTTTCTGTCAGTTCTGGTTGTTTTTTGTTTTTAACTGTGTCATTGTCCTTCTTTTGATTGTTTGAGGAGGCACAGTGTGTCTGTCTACCTACACCTCCATCTTGGCTGGAAGTAGATCAGAGATTTTCAAACCCAAAAAGTGTGCATCAGAATCACTGGAGAGCTGGTAAAGAATACACAGACTCAGGCTTGCTGAAGCAGGAAAGCGCCCAGGCTGCCATAGCTTTCTCAAATTCCCAGGTGATTTGGATACACACAAAGTATGAGTACCACACATTTTTGCTGAGAATTAGAATCACCTGGGGGATGCCCAAAGCCCAGGCCATGCCTTACACCAATTAAATCAGAATCAGTGCAATTGGGACCCAGGCAGCAATATTTTTAAAACTCCCCATTTGACTCTAACATACAGCCAAGGCGCTAGTAAGCGCCTCTGAACTTGAGCATGCGTAGAATCACCTGGAGATCCTGTTAAAGTGCAGATCTAATTCAGTAATGCTAGATGGGCCTGATGGCTGCGTTTCTAGCAAGCTTCCAGGTGATGGCAATGCTGCTGGCCTGTGTGTCACATTTTGGGTAGCAATGTGACAGATCAGCACTGTCCAATAGGTAGACACTAGCCATACAAGGCTATTTAAATTTTTAATTTAAATAAAATTTAAAATTTAGCTCCTTGGGTCACATAAGCCACACTGCAACTGCTCAATAGCTACCTGTCACTAGTGGCTGCCACAGAATATAGGACATTCCCAGTATCGCAGCAAGTTGCACTGGACACCGCTGCTCTAACATTCAACTATTAAAGGGTGTGTAAAACTTACAAGAGGGTCAAGTTCAAAGCAAGGGTATCAAAGACTTATTGGCAGCCTCACAAGGAGTTTACTCCGACTTTTAGGGGACAGCTGAGGTCTGACCCAATGTGGTCGACTCCGGACATCACTGTCACTACTAGCTGGATGACGAACTCAAAAGCACATACAGTGAATAATAAAATAATACAAATGGGCAGAGAAACACCTCCACGGTGAGAATTAAAGTAGAATAATGTAAAACAAATCAGAAGGCAGTTAGAATAAAACATACGAAATAGGTATCAGTAGCAATGTCCTTGCTTAGGGATGCAGGGGCGGGGATGAGTGACGTGTACAATGTAACATGGGAAAGGACCAGGAATACAGCAGAAAAGGGCCCGGGGTCAGAGTCCATGAGCTGTGAACAGTAACAAGAGCGCCTGTGAAAAGCATTATAAACACAGTATTGGTCAGAACTGCATCTGGCTCCAGCCTCCATTTTCCAACTCAAAGGAAGTTTGGATGAGAGTTGTAAAAATGGCCAAATATAAAAATTATTAAAAGGCTGAATATTACAGGCAACCACAGTAGCAAGTTACCCAGCAACATACCTCAAAAATACAAAGGGTAACTATACAAACTTTCTGGTAAATAAACAAAAACCGAAGCTAATCTGCAGCAAGATTTTAGGTTAGATGTAAGAAAAACGTCAGCACCAGAATAGGTTACCACAGACAGACTTAGGGTGTAGGAAAAGTTACAAAGATTATAGCTTTGGAAATAGGAACGGTCATCCTCGAGCAGAATGGCGCAGGAGGAGACGCAAATGCAAGAGGAATGAGTTCACATCGAGCTGCTTCTAGCACGAAGCCTTTCAGATTTCATACTTAAAACAGCTTCCGCTTACACTACAAGGGAGAGGAAAACTCCTGGCCTAGGCAGACCCACAGCGATGAACAGGTGAAAGGCAGGCAGGCTCTCACTGATTCCAGGAGGCAGGGCTGACCCCTCATCAAGCACCGGCAGTGCCCTGGACGCTGCTGTTTGGGATGTGAGGTCAAGTCTAAAGTTGGTTATTTTACAGCAGGGTTGTTCCACCTTGGTGCTATTGACACTTTGGGCCGGATCATTCTTGGCTGTGGGGACCGTCCTGGGGAGGATGTTTAGCTGCACCCCTGGCCTCCACCCACTAGATGCCAGGTGCTGCTGGCAAAAAAAAAAGCCCAGAACACAGATAAGGTACCCTCACTAAAGGTAAAGAAACAAATCATAGTTAAATTTAAAAATTAAAAGGAAAAAATATTTAAGGAGTTATTCAGGGGAGAAACTGTTAATAACCTTTGGAAAGGGAAATAATAAAACACTGATACATGAAAATTTAATTTTAATCTTTGGGAAAACTTTACAAGTGGAAAAGTCCTAAAACGATTTTTAAGTTAAAGACAATTTTTAGATCATACAGAAGCTAAAACTCTAACTCAAGGGTGCAGTGATCTCCCTGCGGTTTTCATTTTTTTCCGTACATTTTATTAAAGTGGCTTTCAATAACAAGTATGGGATTCTCGTTAAAGAACACTTCCTTTGCCCTGGCTGGTGTAGATCAGTGGACTGAGAGTGGGCCTGTGAACCAAAGCATCACTGGTTCAATTCCCAGTAAGGGCACATGCCTGGGTTGCGGGCCAGGTCCCCAGTAGTGGGGCGTGAGAGGCAACCACACATTGATGTTTCATTCCCTCTCTTTCTCCCTCCCTTCCCCCCTCTCTAAAAATAAATAAAATCTTTAAAAAAAAGAACGCTTCTTTCAGTGCTAAAATTGTGAACAAAAGCAAATATACTTAGCCTGGTTCCCAAATTTATTTTGGGTAAACATGTATACATTTGTGGATACAATGTCCTGAGAGAGGCAAGCCAAATTCCTACCTATGAATACACTATTCTTGAGAGGTCTGACAGCCGCAGTAAAAACTGGCCTTGCTGGCCCCAGTCAGCAGTCCCAGTAGCTGACAAAAGTGATTTTGTCCACTAGAGGGAACTCAGCGTGGCAGTTTTTTCTCCTGAACAAATAGAAGCACAACAGTGAACAAAATAGGAAAGAATAAAGTGTGTGTATGTGTGTGTCACATACTAGGTGAGGGAGTGGGGAGAAAAGAGGACAGGAAATAATAAAAATCCAGAGTTAAGCTCAGCCTCTAGGTCACCTTAATGTTTGCACAAGGAAGAAAAAAGCCGGTGCACATTTTCAAAGCAATTCCTTCCCCTGTGCAAAATAAATAAGAAGGCAATATCCTATATCAGGCAGTCTAAAAAACAAATCCCCATATTTTTACAGACGTCATTAAGATTTCTCTGTATCTTAATAAAAATCTTTCCTTATAGGTCAAAGCCACGAGGCTCTGTCCATAACAAATGTTATCAGCACCTAGAATTAACTGCCTGCTAGGAGAGGCTAAGTAATTCTTTGAGAGTTCGTTAAATCGATGCTCCGCAGAACGACAAAGCTTTCAAGGCTGCCATGAAATCCTCACTCATTCACTGTCAAGTTGTTCTTGAAATCAGCTTTTCAGTTTTAAGACATTCTTCAACTATAAAATGAAGGTTCATTGTAGAAAACGCAAATATGTTTAGGAGAAAAGAGAAACGAATCACCTTTAACCCCACTATCCAGAAACAACAACTACCATGTGTATATACATCCTTCTGGCTTTTCTGTGCATGTAACCACCTATATTTTTAATCTAGAAAAGTGAAATCTTTTAAACTACCTTTTGCACTTAAATCATGAACACCTCTATAAATATACTAATTTTATATACAAATATATACATTTAGATATAATTTTTATTGAAGTGTAAATGACTTTTAACATTAGTTTCAGGTGTACAACATAGTACTTTGATATCTGTATATATTGCAAAATGATCACCACAGTAAGTCTAGATTAGCATCTGTTAACTTTTCTGTCTTCAAGTGGCTGCATAGCATTTTACTGTATGCACTGCATCATAATTTACTTCAACTTTAAATACGCTTTAAAGCATCCCTTACTGTGACTATTTAGGTTGTCTCCAATTGTTAAGTGTGAAAAGCCTTTAAAGGGGTCCTCTCTTCCTATCAGATGCCACAGAAGCTGCTCTGACACTTATTTCCTCAGAAAAGGCTCACAACCCAAGCTGACCCAAGGAACCCCTAGCACTATCCTCCCTCTTCAGGTTGGTCCGTATCTTCCTCTAGGGGGCGCCGGTGCTTTACTCTCACAATCCCCACGTTTCCTTTTTCTTCTCTTCTATAGGACTTTCCCATTCCCCTACCGAACATCCTGATTGTGTATGTGTGGGGGAGAAACTTCCCAAACAGGCCACATCCCCCAGCTGGTATTTCAAAAACACACGGCCTTTATTTTGACAATTAAATTCCTAGTGCTGCAGGAAATGTATCCAACTCCACTTTGAGCTAGAAGCAACGAGGCTGGTAGCAGCATCACGATGGGGAAGACAATGCATATTTTTCCTCTCCCTCGCAAGGCATCGTATATATCACAAGGGTTAATGGTCTAATTCTTTATTATCTTCCCTATCCACATTCATCACAAGACACCCTGCCCAGGAAGGCAAGAATGAGAGGTTATTGTTAAGACAGAATGAATGAGACAATGTGCAGTTCTGTTCTTCTGACCTGACAGTGTGACCCAGGCAGGGCACTGTGACCAGGGAGGGGCAGGGGCTAGCTTCCACCCATCCTGGTACAGCCACCCCTGTGTGCTGTGGGAAAATGAACCTGGCTGGGGGCCTCCTCTCCCGGGCTCCTCTCCCACAGGAGCCCCGGGGGAGCGGATGAACTCAAGTTGCTGGCGATGGGACGTGTTCTCTGTCACTGAGAACTGGGACATTGGCTCCAATTCCTGGCTGCCCTCTCCTCCCCCAGGTATCCCTAAGACTACATGGATGACCAGTTCCTTCTTCTTGAAAACATATATTTCACAAGCTTCTAAGGATGAGGTACACCACACTGAGAACACCATCTGTGCCAGCAGTTCGGGAAGGCTCTTAGTTGCTTAGATCTCTGATCGTAAGAAAATTGTGAGTCATGGCATCTGCACACCAACACAGCAACCCTTCCAGTGCCAACAAGAGCTTCGTCCCCTAGGCACTGGCGGGGAGGGACTTCTGTGGAGGTGTTTATGGAAGGCAAAGGCATTTTTGTTCACTGGGTTGGCACACACTTCCCCACAGAAGCTATTCAAATGCATACTGTACTTTCTGGCAAAGTCACGTCTCCCAGAGTTGATGATAAAGACTTTTCTCAAAGACCAGAACAAGAGCCAAAAGAAAAGTCCATAAAGAAATCAGAATCCTTCGCTTGGGAGTTCAAAGACTTTTTCTACCCACGAGCTTACAATGGGCTCCTAAAGTGGAGGAGTTTCGGGAAGTTACTGGAGGGCGAAAAAAGCATGGGTTTCTTTGAAGCACTCTGTGATTTTCATTTAAAATAAACAGAACCGAAACAAAACGAGAAGCACCCGAAGTACAATTCTGGAGAGCAGCCTAGATGGCCCCGCAGCCAGACTCACTCTGTCGCCACCATCTGGGGGATGGGTTCATCCAGCAGTTCCAAGCTGTGCAGGATCCAATAGCAGAGCCATGGGCGGCTGGCATCCAGACACTGTGAAAGGCACAGGGGAGAAAACACACCCTTTATTCAGAATCATTCCGAGACACTGCTGACAAGGAGGCATCTGTCTCATTCTGGCAGGCTGGCAAGAGCTTGGGGGAGGGCACCTGACAAACAATCAGTGAATGAAGGACACTTGGCTTTATGGCCTTAGCGAGGAGCTGAAATAACCCTATGTGAGGAAAGGACAATGGGACATAGACGTTTACCTTGAACCCAATGGGTCCTTCCCTGACGGGCATCTAAGGAAGGCTGAGCAGAGTAAGGAAGTTCTCACATGCAAGGAAGTTAGGTGCTGCTGTGTTCTCAGTGTAGACCCAAGAAGAGATATAATCCCAGAATAGAATTTCCTGGGTTAACTCACTCACTGATGATGAAACGAGTATTTAGTAACCATCTACTTTGTGCCAAGCACTGTATGAGATGCTGGGAGCACAATAGTGGATAAAATCCTGTGATACTTAGAATACAGAATGTGTGTGGTTACCTGCAGAGGAAGAGGGCCCTAGACAGACACATCAGTACGAATCACCTTCTGTCTTTCTGGAACAGGTGCAATATAGCACATGTGTGCATGTACCTGGGCAAGTGGGCAGAAACAGCCCCGAGGAAGACAGGTAAGAGACTGGCTGACTCTCCTGGAGAATCTGGGAAAGGTGTCCAAAGGTGACTTGTGACCAGAACTTTATCCTAATTTGAGCCATAAACATGTATGGAGCATTCAAGGCCAGGCAGACAGGTAGTATTGCTGCCCCCGATTTACAGATTTAAAGTATATAAACGAGTATATAAACATAAAAGTATATAAAGCATATAAAAGAGAGACGAACTTTTTCTAGATTACGATGACAGTAAATGTCAGAGACGAGACAAGCGCCCAGGTTTCTGGGCTCCCACGCCAGTGCTCCTCCCACCAGTCCAAGCTGCCCTCTTCATAAATGGGCTGTGACCAGCTGCCACCTGGTGTGGTGACCGAGGACACTGCTACGGACTTGGTCTGCCTGGGTGTGAGTCCCAGCTCCTCCTTTTACTATAGCTATTTGCCTGGGAACAAATTACTTCACCTTGTCATGCCTGATTCCTTATCTGTGAAAAATAAATAAATAAATAAAACTAACTACTCCAGGAGGTAGTTAGTTGTAAGGATAACAAGGAGTTGGGATAATTAGATGAGATAATGCTCAGGAAGCTTTTAGCACACTTCAGTGAGTTGCTAGCTGGTA
The DNA here is from genome assembly GCF_004126475.2 of Phyllostomus discolor. Lineage (NCBI taxonomy): Eukaryota > Metazoa > Chordata > Mammalia > Chiroptera > Phyllostomidae > Phyllostomus > Phyllostomus discolor. The sequence continues at coordinate 189,535,916 of NC_040903.2, read as the reverse complement.
TGGTATTAATTGTATCGGGACTGACTGGACCCTAACCATGGAGGACCCGAGTCAAGGACTGAAAGCTTGGAACGCAAGCCCAACTCCAGCCTGCGGATGTGTTCTGCTTGCTCCAGTAGGGTTTTGTTCGCTTGTTTATTTATTTGGAATTGGTTGCAACATTTTAGCATTTGGAGAGTCACATAAAAATCTGAATTTCTGGCTTCATTTGGGAAAGAGAAAGACGGGGGGAGAGAGAGAGATCTGGCAACCCTGGTCTGCATTCCTGGATGGCAGCAACGGGCAGGAACAGAGCAAAAATGTGGGGCTTCTGATTCGCTTCAGTCTCCCCGAGCCCATTTCCCCCATGTATGCTACCTGGTTGGGTCCATAGGCATTTGAGTTGGTCAGTCCCTGTAGTAAATAATCAAATGTACACACCCCAAATAAAAAGCAAATTGAAAGCAGGGCTGCTCTGTGCAAAGTGGGACAGGAAGACTGGGCCCTCCTGTTCACACTCACCCTCTGCCCGCCACTCAAGCCCATTCTCAACACCCTCCCCCTCCTCCACCACCACTGCCTGCCCCTTGAGGCCCCTCCGTGGAACCCCAGGGACTGAGGGATAGGATGTTTACAGTGGGCATGTTTGCAGTGGGCATGTTGCAGTGGTATTCTCTGGGATTTATATACTGATCTTTTGGCCAGCCTAGGAATTAGATCGGCCTATAGGGCAAAGGGTTAGGGATGAACAGGTAACAACTGCCTTTTAGCTAGATGTCATGAGTTATCTAGAAGATAGCACGCAACCCCTTCGGCCATGACTTAAGAGGAAGAAAGCCATCTGGGTGCTCCATGAGCTCAGAGGGGGGACAAGACAGGAAGAGATCCAGCTCTGCCCTTTCACAAGTGGGAGCCCCTGCTCTGCATGGCCTGGGTTCCCGTGCACCTGGTCTCTGCCAAGGCCACATGTACAAGTGAACGCGCAATAGGTCAGGTTCGTGAGTCTTTTATGTTCAGTAGGAAGAAGGGAGAAAGATCTGGCTGATAATTTGACAGGAAGAGCTCCTGGACAGTGTATTTACCTCATAGGCATCGGTCAGCTGTCGAAGGCCTCTTTTCAGGTAGTGGAAGTGCTTCTCCCTGTGCAAAACCAGCCTGGAAAGACAAAGAGCTTGTAAACTTATTCTAATAGCCTAGGCTTCCATCCCACTACAGAAGAGACATGCACACACATGTGCACACACACTCACTCTCAGCTTCAAGACATCCCGCCTTATTCAATGAATGGGTAACCAGCCACTGCTTTAGCTCCAGGGGCGGCTAAATCAGAGAAACCAGTCCGGCATCTGAACAGCCTGAAAGGGTCTAAACTGTGCTGGCAAATGTTTTGGGAGTGATCATCCTCTTCATGGCAGGTGACTTTGGGCTAAGCGAAAAGCCACAATGAATTCATACACCAAGGCAGTGACAAGCCACCCAGAAAGTTTTTCCAGGGTCCAACTCTGGCTCCCCGTCTTGCAAGCAATTCAAATTTGAGGCTCGCCACTTCCCTGACTTGGTTAGCCTCTGTGATTCCAGTCATTTCTCCTGGGGTCACTTCTCTGAGGTTTGAAGTTTGCACTCTGCCTGCCCCTCAGTTATCCATCTATTATTCCCGCCCCGAAATTCCACTCCTACATGCTGACCCACAGCCCTGGCCAGAGGACGGCTGGTATTCTGCAGCCAGCTGCTCTCCTGGGCTCTGATGTCAGCAACAGAGGCTCCAGGACGGAATGTGCCACCCATGGCCACCTGCACAGGCAGGCAAAGGACGGGGGCTGCGCTTCGTGCCTCGTCTCACTGAAGAGGCCTGTGTACGTACAAAGAAAAGGGGAAAGGTGGGGTGGCGAGGCACTCACTGTGCTTGCAGATTTCAGAAATAAAAGAAGAACCATTCTCTTTTCTAGGTACTCAATTCAACAATTGTCTATTGAACTCCCACTACACTGTGCCCAAAATAAGGGCATGAATGTAGTCTTTACCTCAGAAAGTCCTCCAGTTCAGTATCAGAAATGAAATAAGGACAAGAGCAGTCACAATGTAAGGGGAGAGTGGGTAGGTCTCATAAAGAAACACAGATCAAACCCCATGAGGCTGTGCAGGGCACAGCAGCTCACTAAGGAAGGAGTGACCGGGAAGGGTTATGTGGAAGAGGGGGAACACGAGGTGGGCGGCCCTGGAAGGGGGAGAAGTTTTACAGGTAGAGATGGCCAGAGGGGAACAATGGTGGGAGGGCGGTTCAGCCGGGTGGGGGAGACGGAAACGCTAACATACAGACCAGAGCTGTCCAAAGGGCCGTCGGTGGTGACGGGAATGACATCTGTGCTGTCCACGAGGCAGCCACCAGCCGAGTGTGGGTATTGAACTGGAAATGTGCTAGTGTGACTGAGCACCTGATCTGTAACCTTTGTTTAATTTTAATTCATTTACATTTAAATCTCGGCTGGGGGCTAATGGCTACTTACAGTGCAGCACAGGTACAGCGTGTAAGAGGAGTGGCAGGTCGGGCATTTGGCCTCAATATTAGGAATGAAAGCAGAAAGAGTGGTCGGAAGGCAGCTGAAGCCCTTCTTACAGAGGTTGGGGTTCCAGCTGAGAAATTTCTACCCAAATTAATAGGCAAACGGAAGCCCTGCAGGTTTTGAGCTGAGGAGAGAAAATGGCCAGAACAGTGCTTTGAAAACCTGTCTGGCAGCAGCAGTAGGTATTCAAGACGTGTTTACAAACTGGACTCAATGAGAGCACTAAGTGCGGAGAGAGATGAGATGGGGAGACTGGTGGGGTGAGGCGGGAAAGAGGGGAACCATTCTCTTTTCCAGGCATTCCGTTCGACCACTGTTTACTGAACAACTGTTAAGAGTCAGCCAGGTGAGAGATACTTAGAGTACTTAGGCTCGAACTAGCATGGTGATTCATGATACGCTGACTTCTGGACAGGTGGGCTTTAAGGCACTGCAAGTACATGCAGGTGAGGATGTCAGTCGCACTGTTGGAAACACATGTGAGACTCAAGAGCAGGAGCCAGGTAACACAGGCAGACTGGGAACCGATTACCTGCACGCACATGACTAGGGAAGCTGCAGGGGTGGAAAACAGAGCAGACAAAGTCTCAGGGCAGAACTGGGGGATGGCCCATCCTTGCAGCAGGACAAGGAGCCAGAGGAGGCAAATAAAGAGAGTTACATAAGCTGGGGAAGGGCACAGGCAGTGCTGGGTCACAGGCAGTTCGGGAGGAGGGAGTTTCATGGGGTATGTAGCAGTGGCAAACGCTGCAGCAAGACTGAGGAAAAAGAGAACAAACCACAGAGGGGCTGGCGACCTCCAAGAAAGGCCAGGGGCCGATGGGAGCAGATTCCAGATCACACAGAAGAGGAGAAGGTCAGACTCCATTGCTCTTTCAAGGAGGTGCAGGGGCCAGGACTCAGTGAGCACCCACTCTGTGGGGGCCGAGGGGCCGGGGCCGGGGTGGATGCTGACAGCATCCTAGAGCTGCGGTCTGGAGATGAACACAGGCAAGTCAGTGGCAAGTACGGGCCTGTCCGACAAACACTCTGATCGAGAAGGCCACAGGCTCTGGCAGCACACGGGAAGGCACGGAGGGTCAGGACAAATTTCCTGAAGGACACAGCACTGAGTCAATGAACGAAGGACACCCAAAGGGTGTGATTCAGCTGGGCAAAATGAAGGGGACACTGTGGCACATCCCAGTGAGTTTGGTTTGGTTCAGCTGGAGCCAAGGCACACGGGAGTGAGCGGTGAGATGTCAGACTGGAGGGCTACAGAGGCGGACTTCCAAGTGCACTGGGGAGGGTGATCTTAAACTGAAGGGCAAACAGGAGCCGCTGCGCTACCACACGGATGGCCCTTGAGAACGCTGTGCTAAGTGAAAGAAGGTGTCATGAAAGACCCCATATTGTACAATTCCGTTTAAAAACATGCAATGTCTGGAATAGGAAAATCCTTAGAGACAGAAAGTAAATTGTTTGCCAGGGGCTGAAGGCAGGGATGGGGAGGAATTGGAGGGTGAGAGCTGATGGGTTCTTTGGGAGCCATGAAAACATTCTAGATTAACTGTGGTGATGGTTGCACAACTCTAAACGTACTAAAAACCACTGAATTTTTACATTTTAAGTGGATGAATTATATAATATGTGAATTAAAGCTGTTACCAAAATTTTTTTAATAAAAATGTTTCAAGAGAGTCACTGAGATATTTCAGGCACGGGAAAGACACGGCGAGATCTGCATTTTCTAGATCACACTAGTTTCAGCGTACCGAATAGGTTGGGATGGTCATAAGGCCAGTGGCGGGAAACCAAACCCACAATCTAAGTGAGTCTGTGGTGGCTGTAACGGAAGAAAGACAAGAGCAGTGGCCTGGAGGGTGAAGACAAGCGGTTCCAACAGAGGAGAGGTGAGGGAAGGGGAGAAGCTGGAAATGCAAGAGCCCGGACAAAATCCACCAAGGAGGGTTCCCGAAGAGGAGGCAGGAGGGGTGGGATGGAGGCTTCAGTAGGGCAGGTGAGTTTGGCAATCAGGAAGGATTCTGCATTCTTGGAGACAGAAATGATGGGAGAGAATGTTTGGTTAGATTAATCTAGGACTCTGAAGTGGGGAAAAGGGAATCCGTGGACATGAATGGGGGACGGCCTCAGTTTTCTCAGGAATTGGGAGACAAGACCAGGGAGAGCTGTGGATTGGCCACTGTGGTAAGCGTGGTTGGGGAATCTCCATGAGATGAATGAAAGGGTAAGGAAGCAGTAGTGAAGGCCCAGCTGAAGCTAAGTAGTATCAACTTTTGGTGAAGCCATTCTGCTGGCTCTGTGATATGGTTCTGTTTCCCTGGAAACCTTGCTGGGACCCATTAACAGAAGCAGCAATGGGGATGCTGTGGTGAGGACGGGTAAGATGGGAAGAGCAGAAAGGCAGAGTTGTGAAGGAACTGAATGAGATCAGAACTGAGGAAATAGCTCACGATACGCGCTGGCCCAGGCTCAGCAGGCTGCAACTGCTGAGAAGAACCAAGAGAAGACCATTAATGAGGGCAGGCAGGGATCCACTCAAGAAGAGAGAGAGGGCTGAGAAACCCAAGCTAGGTGAGGGCAAGCACAGAGCTCTGAAAGGACCAATTCACTGGGGGGTTTTCTATAGGTCAGTTCTTTTTACCTAAAAATCAGGCAAAGGAATTTGGATAGGCTCAATACCTTGTGATGCTAAACCTCAAAGGGAAGGAAAAACACTCAGTTCCAAAGCAGAACACTACTCACTTCATTTAGAAGTGTCAGGATTAAAGGTGTCTTGTAAATAAGCATAACACTGGCAAAAGGGCCAGGCGAGACGGGAAGGTGCTGGGTGGAATTATCTGTGCAGGGCGCCGGCCTAGCCCGCTGCCTGTAACCCTGTGAGCCAGCTCACATCTGTCTGCAGCATCTGTGCCTAGCACAGAACAGGTCTCAACAGCTATTTGTCAAATGAGCAAAAGAAAGGACAAAAGAATGGTAAAGTAAGTTTCTAACCAACAAAAAGAGACTGTTTTTCCTGGACATACGTCCCTCAATATAAAGAATGATGAATCTCTGAGGGAATTTAAAATGCAATCAAACAGAGAGGCCAAGGAGAGGGGTGATTCGTCTCAGGAGCGTATCAGCTTGGGCTCGGGGGGCTGGTTTGTCAGTTCTCTCCCGTGTCCGTCCACACACACAACACTGCAGGACACCCATCAGCCAGAGGTCAACCTTTCCTATGGGAATTAGCACTTTTAGTGGGCTGAATTAGGCAGCCAAACAAGAGAACCTCTAGATAGTGCTGCTGAAGGAATGAAGGAGTGAAAGAATGAATGAGTTTAAAGGAATCTGGCATGACAGCCAGCGCACTTCCTCTCCCTAACCTGGACCGTCCCTGAGAACCCTGCCTTTGGCTGTAACAGGAGAGAAGACAGGGACTCAGTCCATTGTTGGCTCCTGGGAAGGTACTAAACCCACTAAAGCCACGGGCACCTCCAGTCTGAAAGTAAGCCTCTGGCACTTAAGTAATGAGTCACTTGAGGGAGAGTGGGAGGGAAGATGAACTTGTTTGTAAGGAAGGACCTTGGGCAAAGCAGTATGAAGAGCTGTATCTTCTAAGTGATGAGCACTTGGGGAGTTCTAAGACAGCATCACATACAGAAATGGCAGAAAAACATGGAAGCAGGGCTTGAACTCAGAGCATTTCACCTTCGGGGCAACTGTCAACACTCAGCGTTCACTGCTCTGCTAGCACAGGCCATTAGCAATATTCCTCAGGTCCAAGGATCACCAGGCACTTTTCCCAAGAAAAAAAACCACTTTAAAATTATATCTGAGTTGGGGGTACAGGGAGAGAGAGAGAGACGGAGAGAGAGAGGGACTATGTGTGTTTAGTTTATGCATTTCAGATTCCTTACTAAAGGTAATGTAATGAATGGAAAAGGGTCAGTTCATAAGTGTGTGGGACCGTAAGAATAACTAACTGTGGAGAAGGAGAACTTAACTACCACAGGAAAGCGGGATGCTGCTAAACGAAACTATGAAAACAATGGTCAAAAAGCTCCTTGGGACAGACCCACTCATCCAGGACAGCGTGCATGTGCTTCACAGTCTTACAGAGAGACTAAAATCGCTTCTGGGAAGGGGAATAACTGTAGAGTGTACTGACATCCAGCTTCAGCCTTGAATTTCAGCCGGATCTGCTATTTGGCGGTGCCTCTGGAAAGCTGAATAGGCAAATGCCTCCCGCAGCATCATTCCTGGTATCCCTGGTCCCATGTGCAGCCAGAGGTCCTGGGAGTGTGTGTGACGCTGTCACATCTGATCGGCATCATGACCTCAGAAAGACTAACAAGCCGTGACATCCAGACTTACTGCTAACACCTACAGAATCACTTTAGCTGATAATAAAGGCTTGTTCCTACAATATAATGTCAGACTTTTGAAATCTGATGACTGAAATGTTAAATACTGGAATTGTGATTGTAATTTAAAGTTCTGATAAGGTTTTCAGATTTATTCTTATATTCTATAAGTTTGTTCTGTGATGGTGATATTTGGCTTCAACCTTATATTGATACATTAATTTATATACTCAGACATTTGGCCAAAATGTGTAATATCTCTAATATTAATTAGCATGTGTAACATAAGATACTCATTAGCATCCTTTAAAATAATCATTTTCAAGGCAACAATGATGAAATAAGCCCGGAGCCCAGATAAATTCTGTGTCCACAAAGGATCCACACCCAAGAGGAGCATTTCTGTTCCTCTCCCACATCTGACCGGAGACGGGTCCTCTTTCGTCCTCTACCCTCACTCGCAAAGAACCACCTCGTGCTCCCAGACTATACCTGCCTTTCCCCCTCACAGCTCGGTAAGAACAAAAGTCCACCAGCTCTATTATGATGGTGGGTGAACAAGGAATGCCAAATGGCCAATGGTCCCTTTGGCCACACAAAGTACCTATGCTCGCAGAGCTGAGGATGGCAGACAGTGACTCAGAGCCCAGCCAGGTGAGTCACCGGGGATGTTCCTGCTACCACAAATCCCTTCCTACGGCAACCAAGCGCCTGATCGTCAAGTCCCAGCACCGCGGTCTGTATTGGGCAGAGAGTGTGTTCTCTCCAAGCTATTTAAACAAATGGTGTCATTTGCTAATCCCTGGCTGTGGCTCAGGGGGAGAGCAATAACTCATTATTCAGGTTTGAGCTTTGAGTAAATGCAGAGATTCAGTTTAGCAGTTTAGGGAAAGACTCCTCTTGTTAATTGACATTTTCCTTCTTTCCTTCTCCAGGGAAGAAAGATAAAGATAACATTTTCACTTATCTTTCCTTTTTTCCAATTTGCCTTTTCTGATGATTTTCTGCCTTGGCTAATTTTCTCAGAGAAAAAAATTTTTTCAAGGAAATAGTGGCAAAATAGAATGGTGGCGAAAAAGACACAAAGTTAACTCGGGCTAGAATCACTTGTAATGGCCCAGGAGGCAGAAGATCCCAGAGCCCAGCCGGCCAGGAGGGAGCCTGCTGAGGAGGTCTCGGGAAGTCAGGAGACAGGACACAGGCAGTTTGGCTGGACATGAGACCCCCAGCTTCCCATCCGGGGTGAGCCAGCCAGCGGCCTAACCAGCTCTGTTCAGAGGCTGTCGAGGGAAAGGGCTGCATCCCTGAGATAGAATGAGGACCCCACGCAGTTTGGGACTAATCTGTTCTGAGGGCTGGAAATATGACACGGGACAGTTTGGGAGAAATAATTTATGACTAGAAGAAAAATGCTAATAAAGGAATGATATAACCTCATGCAATTCTACTGGGATACATTACAAAACTAGAAAAAAGCAAAAATACAGGTTCACATTCCACAGGGTCCGGCAGAAGTAATGCCTGCATGAGTGTGGTTGGTAGGGTAGTAGTGTGGGTGTCATAACTTATAGTTTTAATTTGAACATTTCACTTAAAATATCATATGATATGCTTGAGTGTGACAATGTTATGTTACAGAATTACATGCTTATGATTTTGTAATAAAAAAGGGGTGTTATTTGTGCCAGACCCTGGATAATAAGTTTCTGCTTATAATCCCTTTTCTAGAATTTCTGACATCAAAGAGCTTAGAAGACGTCAACCTGCTTAGTGCTGGAGAAAACAAAAGGCCTTAGATTTCCCACTTGAAATTTCATCCTTGGGATCTGCTGCACAACTACCAACAAGGGCCAGGCTGGGAGAAGCTCAAACTTCTCACAGTTTCACAGTCAAGTAATAACATACATCAAAGAATCCATCATTTGCCATCCCCTTGGACCCCACATCTGTTTCAGAGTGTAATATGAAAAACCTGACAGTTCTCATCTGAACACCAGCAAGCAGCTCACAACTAGGCAACAGAAACCTGAACTGCCTCTCTCCATCTTCAGCCCACAGAGTTCGGGCCTCCAGGGGCATCCCCACATCACACCTGCTGGCTCAGTTCAAGTGGAGAATCTCTCAACTGCATTCTAATAGAGGGAGAAGTTGGCATCATAAACACATCCAGGGAGCCACAAGGTCAAAAAACCCCAGTCTTGCAACAGACTCATCCCCTGCAGCTGGATAAGCTCACAGTGGAAAGGAGAGCCCTGGGTGGGTGGCTAAGCCTGTTACAGTGTCATCCCCATACCCCAAGGTGGCGGGTTTGATCCCTGGGCAGGGCACAGACAAAAATCAACCAGTGAAGTGGAGCAACAAATGGCTGTTTCTGTCTGTCTCTGTCAAATCAACTTTTAAAAAAGGAGGAAAGAAGAAAGCCTCCCACAGGAGGTGGTATCTCCCAAATCCTCTCAAACTGCCAATCACAGCTTACCTTGGTACAAGGTGGTTGAACTTGTAAGCACTGAAGACCTCTTGGATCCTTTCTTCTACTTTTGCCTGGGAAGGATGCAGGGGTTGAGAGAGAGAAAACAAACACAGATGAGACCTCTATCAGCTTTTTCTTCCTGTTGCCACGAAGGCCCACTGGCTGAGTTGCTCGGGATGGTTTTGTACTTCACAGCACTGTAAGGCTGCACGCAGCAGCCCTGCGGGATGACAGGCGTGCACAAGGAGGGAGAGAGAGAGAGTGCCCTGCACCATGCTGGCATCACAATTGACTTTTCCAGTACACTGATCCGTAATGTCCAAACTAACAGCAGTCTGGCTCCCTGGTACCGGTTACCCAGGGTGCGGACAAAGACAGATACATATTGCTTGAAAGATTATTCTTGTCTGCTCGATGAAGTTGTGTAGGTGTTCCTTTTACTGGCCATTCTCACATACACAATTAGTTTGTGCTAAGAATCATACTTATTATTGTTTAAGTACAGATTTAAATATAGAGTGAACAGAATTCAAATCCCCTAAGGGATTTAAAAGAACATCAGTCATAGACACCCCAAAGAAATACCGTATCTGCTCATTGGTTCCACATCACTCACAAGGCTAAAAGGAAGGATCTATGAGAGCCAGATCACCAAAGAAGCCAGATCACCTGTGTCCTCCGCAGCCCACACCATAATGTAGTCATACAGGACAGCTTCTGTAAGGAACGGTACGGCAGTGTGGGGGGCGGCGAACAGAATACAGGGTTTCACCTTCCTCGGTGTCCCCACTCTGAGGGAGGTATGTCCTCGCGGAGATTTCAAGATACATAACACATTGTATGCGGGAAATGTATTTATACGTTTTACATTGACTGGTAGTAGAGCGCACGATAAAAACTATCCGCAAACAGTGTGATAATAATGTCCTCTCTGGGAAATTTTTTAAATGCATTATTTGTTTCTGAAACACCCACTGAGTCAGGACCTCTCGTCCCTTTGACAACTGTGCAGAGATGATTTGTGATGACAACGGCAGCAATGATGTGAATCATCTAATACAGCAGCCAATCTAAAATTCATTTATACGTGGTTTTAGGATGTACTATGATATTTGCCTTTGAAGAAAAGTCTGAGGGATGATCTGGCTAAGGACGTACAATACTTCAAAAACCGGCCTGAAGTCACTGTGAGAACTTGACTCAGGAGGAATAAGAAAGTCATCCCAGATTCCTCATCCTTTCCCCATTCTGGACACTCGCAAAGTGTAACAAGATGCAGAGTGAGGGGGGATCCCTAGAAAACCCTCACAGCCCTTAATTGGCAGATGTGCATTACAATGGCAAGGGGATAGCTGTGTCTTTCCTAAAAAAAAAAACCTGTAATACCACCTCGGGGCAATAGGTGTGTATGTGACTTTCAGAATGTATGGTGACTTATGACATAGCCAGGGGTTTGTTCAGTGCCTGTGCAAGAGGCAGGGAGGCGGTTCCCCCTGCATCACTGAGTCATGCTTGTCCTGACTAAAGGTGGCAGGTAGAACAATACAGGGAAACTGGCAAATGTAGCCCATTGTGGGAGGGGTCAGAGAGGAAGTCATGCAGGAAGCTCCGGGTCAGGATTTAAACTAAGGGCAGGCAGCCATGAGGGGAGAACCACGTTGCTGGCAGTGAGCAGAGCAGCTATGTGGTTTGGAAAGGGCGTAGTAAGCAGGGAGCCATGAGGAAGGAGAGCAATGGTGTAGCAGCCATGTGGAGGGAGGAGTAAGCAAGCAGCTGTGTACTTTGCAGTCAGGATCCCACCACGCGCCCTGGTACAGTAAGGAAGGGGACATGCTGCCGCTCTGATGGTGCCCGCCCTAGCTGCCTCCAGAGCCACTGAGGACCCTGCCTTGTAAGATGCTGACCTGTTGCCTCATGGACCCAGACTCTATCCAGACTCTTGGGACTGGTGCCTTTCCTGGACTTCACCATGGTCCCATGCCAAACAGCACATGTTTTCCTGGACTATCACACGGAGGCTGATGACAACGTACCCCAGATCCTAAAGGAGGGAGCTTCTGTGAGACTATTTGCACAGCCGGCTTAAGCACAGATAAGGATATGGGGAACTTTGAGGGCTTTGGCTTATAGCCTTTGGGGGAGCAAGGGAAGGGCTGGGTCTCATAGGAGAACAGGGCTCTGAGCTGGAATTCTCCCAGCCCCCTCGAGGTTGGAATGTTGTAAATAAAAACCTGTTTCTTCCCATGCTGATTGTTGGGTCATACATCAAGGTGGCACGTGGATGGGCCCCTGTCTACTCGGTTACAATGGGACCAATACAAAGCACCAGCCTAAGGGGAACACAGACTGCATTTCTCAGCTGCGCCTTCCTTAACTGAGAGCTGAAAGGGACAGAAATGCATACAAGAAAAGATGTACTGGTATAGTTAAGAGAATTGATGAATTCTGAATGAAACAAAAGCAAGTGGGCAGAAGACTCACTTCCTCTACTCAAATACCAGCTGATTCAAATCCATAGGACTTAATAGTCAAAGGCTAATGGATGAGACCATCTCCTCCTTAGCATTTTGACACTTAGACGCCTGGGAGGAAAGCTTCCAGCCAAGAACTCCTTGATGAAAAAACTTCAGTTCCTACTTGGGCAACCCCAGCAGCTAAGTACTAGATGAGGAAAATGGAGTTTTATTTCTAAACTAAGACATTTAACAAAAACACAGAGGTATGTCATAAAGCAAAGTGGAAAATGCCTAAAATATTCCCAGTAGGTGTCATTTCTTCATGATTTTCCCTCATCACATTTCCTAACCACACTCTTCAGAATGAACAAGTGCTAGTCCCAGGCAGTTAGCAACTGACTCGGGTCTGAAAATCTAAATCATGAATTCTATTAATGCCTCAGAATTACAGGTCAGCTTTTCATAATGGATAAAAAAAAATCACTTTATTTTTCTTAAGAACTGGTATGATTTTCTAAGCTTTATGAGATAAAATTCACGTACTATTCAATTCACCCATCTAAAGTGTATAATTCAATGGCTTTCAGTATCTTCACAGAGTTGGGTACCCATTACCCCAATTAATTTTAGAACACGTTCACTACCCCAAAAAGAAACCCTGCTCCCCTTAGGACTCACCCCAAACCTCCGTCCTCCCAGCTCCTCCCAGCGACTGATCTGCTTTCTATCTCTATAGATTTGCCTATTGGGATGCTTCGTGTAAATGGAATCACACAATATGTGGTCCTTTGTGACTGGCTTCTTTCAGCACGATGTTTTCAAACTATCCACATTGCAGCATGCACCAGTACCTCATTTCCTTTCATTGCTGAGTATTATCCCATTATGTGAATACGAGCATATCCCATTTTGCTTATCCGTTGATCGGTTGATAGGCATGTGGGTTGCTCCCTCTTTGGGGCTATGATGACTAATACTGCTGTAAACATTTCATTTCTCTTGGGCATATACTTAGAAGTGGAATTGCTAGATCACATGGCAACTCTGTGCCTCACTGTGTGTGGAACTGCCAGGCAGTCTTGCACAGCAGCTGCACCATTTTGCACTCCCACCAGCAGTGCATGAGGGCTGTGACTTCACGTCCTCACCAACACGCGCTATTACCTGTCTTTGACTGCAGCCCTCCTGCGCTGGGAAGCAGTATCTCATTATAGTTTTGATTACCTTTTCCTGCTGGCTAATGATATTGAACATGTTTGGGGGGGTTACTGGACATTTGTAGATCTTCTTTGGAGAAATATCTATTCACATACTCTTCATCTTTAAAATTGGGTTATTTTTTATTACTGAACTGTAATGTTACTTTATATATTCTAGATACAAGTCCCTTAATGGATACATGACTTGCAAAAATTTACTCTCATTCTACGTATTTTTTAGGAACTGGTGTATTTTTTCTTAGAAAAAGATCACCTAAGAACACACAGTGTAGGTTTTAGAGTACAGCTTTACAAATAACACTTAGCAATAAGCCTGAATTGGTTTTTGACAAATAGTATTGGATTAATATAGAAATTTTAAAGTACTCATCTGGGGAGGAAAATGCCAAAGTAATCGCCAAAACATGCAACATCCTTTTTTTTTTTTTTTTTGCCTCTACTTCTCCCCATATAGCCTGCCAGTGTTATATAAAAGCATTCTTTAAATGTTCTGATTTGCATAGCAGGAGGAAAAGACAAAAAAAAAACCCCAATAAACCAAAACTAGCTGAATATAAAAGAGTTAACATAGCAGGCCTGAGGTTGCTGTTTGAAAGGCTGGCCCGCGGCTGGTGTCCGGGAACCTGGGTTTCAGCAGAGTTCCCACCCTTCCCCAGACTGCAAAGGGCGGCTCACTGCGCCTAAGTTGCGTGAACACGTGGACTGCGCTGAACAGCTGCTTTTCTCCCGGAAGCACAGAATTCTGAGAAGTGCTAGGCGGAGGGCACCTGTGTGACGGACCTCCAGTAGAACCGCAGGCACCAAATCTTTTTTCACAAGCCACCCTGGTAGACAGCACTTCACATGTGTCCTCACCATTCACAGTTCAGCGGAGGGATCAAGCCCGCCCACTGGGCTGCCCGTGGGAGAGGGCTCCTGGAAGCTCGGGCCGCATTTTCTCTGGGCTTCACCCCATGAGCCTTTTCCCTTTGCTGATTTTGCTGAGCGGCTTTTTGCTGCAATAAATCATAACCGTCAGTATGACTGTATGCTGAGTTGTCTGAATCTTTGTATTGAATCACCAAACCCAGGGAGTGGCCTTGGGGACCTTCATAACGTCAGTAAATTTAGAAACTGAGCCTCTGGGACAGAACTAAGGGAATTAGTCATAACAGCTGCACAACATCTATAAGCAAAACCTATAATTAAATTCCTTTAAAAATTATCAAAATCCTCACTTATAGGAGAACTCAGAGCTATTTAAAAAAGAAAGCTAAGTCGTGACAAGCTCTGAATACTAGATAGCTCTCTAATCCGAACTCAGAAAACAAAAAGCAGCTTCAGTATGGGGATGCTAAAGCACGGCCACTGTCCCTGGGCTCTCATTTTATCTTGAGTTTCCATGCTTCCTTTCCATCCCAAAGGAATGGACTATTCTACCCCAGCTAACGTTTCCTTTCCGCACCAGAACCCTCACAGGCCAGGCGGTTACCAACTGGGAACAACACAAAGGCTGATTAACAGCCCTATAACAACAGATAATTTTCTTTTGCATAAATAGCAAAGGGCCCATAGGTTCATTTCCCGTGGGCACGGGACACACATAGTTCATGACCATCTTTTTTTTGCTTTTTGTTTTTTGGGGGTTTTTTTCCCCATTACCGTTTAGCCCCCTTATTATGCACCCCTATCACTACACTCCTATCCAGGTCCATGAGTCCTTTTTTCCTTTTCGCTCAATCCCTCCACCTCCCATCCCCAGCTGTCATTCTGCTGTCTATGAGTTTGTCTCTATTTTTCTCGTTAGTTCAGTTTGTTCACTCGATTCCACATATAAGTGAGATCATATGGTATTTGTCTTTCTTTGACTGGCTTATTTCACTTAGCATAATGTTCTCCAGGTCTATCCATACTGGTTTGCAAAGGGTAAAATTTTCTTCTTTTTTACGGCTGAGTAGTATTTCATTGTGTAAATGTACCATTGTTGTTTTATCTACTCATCTACTGATGTGCTGTTTTTTAAAAATCCTCAACCAAGGATATGTCTATTGCTTTTAGAGAGAGAGGAAGTGGGGTGGAAGGGAGGGAGAGAGAGAGAGAAACATCAGTGTGAGACAGAAACAGGCTGGGCTGACAGCTTTGGGGGTGGGTGGCTAGGGGGTGGAAGGATTGAGCAAAACAGAAAAAGCGTTCATGAACATGGACAACAGTGTGGTGGTTGCAGGGGGAGGGGAATAGGGTTTACAGGGGATAAATGGTAACAGAAAGAATACGATAAAAATAAATATTTTTTAAAACAGCAAATAAATACAGAGCTTATGAATCTATAAAAGGATTAAAAATGAAGAAGTAGAAGTATTTACAGTCAACTCAGGATAGAAGTTGCTCCCAGAAAGGGTGAGGGACAAAATGTTAATTGTTTTCCTTCAAACAAACAACCAGAATAAAAAAAGTTAAGGTGTTAGCAACTGCTTATTCTAGGTTATAGGAAAATGGCTATTAATTATGTTATTGTTCACTTTTTGTTAACTATAAATTTCTCTAAAAGAAAAAGAAAAGAAAGAAAGAAAAAGATTTGAGCCCTGACCAGTGTGGCTCAGGTGGTTGGGCATCATCCCGCAAAGTGAAAGGTCACAGGTTCGATTCCCAGTCAGGACACATGCCTGGGTTGCAGGTTCAGTCCCTGGTTGGGGTGCAGGTGAGAGGCAACCTCAGGGTGTGTGCGAGGCAACCACTTGATGTTTCTCTCTCACATCGATGTTTCTCACCCTTTCTTTCCACCTTCCCCTCTCTCTAAAAATAAATAAAATCTTTTTTTTTAAGATTAGAAAGTGCTTAGTTTTATGATGCCTTATCTCCCAAGCTTCCCCACATCCTACACGGATGGGCCACAACAAAGAAACTGTGTTCTGAAAGTTCAATGGTAAGTCAGTCATTTAGACCTTATTTGTTTTGCCATCCAAACAATGTCATGCCAAACCGGTTCCAAGCCAGCCCTCCCAAACCTTTTAATGTATAACATAACCGTTCATTCTAACTGTTAATTCAACAGCACATCTCATTTTCTCCAGTCATGAAGCAATTGGTCACCTAACACATGGTAAAAAGGGGACACAATGGTTCCGAGTTAGAAGTTTACGCCTGCTTCTGACTGGACGCAGGCTAGGCGTCTCTAGGCACAGAATGTTTTTAAATTTGCTAAAGTCAGATTACACGCTTTGAGGGGTACTAGAATATGCCTTCCCAAAATATACCTCTTTGGCATATGGATTATTTTGAGGTAAAGACCATTTGATAACCAAGAGACACAGGAAAAGCTCTAAAAACAGGGCATAAAATTTCATATTGTAAAGAAAATTTCCTTTTGTAAAAATATCTCCCTCTCTATACCAGAAGTGGAGAACTCTTAACAACTCTAATCAATGGAAAAGACTCAACGTAAATCTTCATAACAAATCTTACTAAATGACTCTTGTCTACCCCACTTTTCCTGTTCTCTCCCCATAACTTAGCTCTCCTACCCAGAAGGCCCATTCCCCTTTTCTTTGTTTTAGCCTAAAAGAATATAAAACCCCAAGTTCTAACCACCCCTTTGGGTGACTCATGGATGAGTGCTACCATGTGTACTTACAACATGCACATGTTAATACACTTCTGCTTGTTTTTCCCTCGTTCACCTTCTTCGGCTAGTCTAGTTTACAGGGCCCCAGCTGGAGAACCTAAAGTGGTAGAGGAAAAGATTTTTTTCCTGCTCTACTATATATTTATATTTACATAGTCATACATGCACATATATCTTTAAAATATATAATGAAACTAGTAAATATATACCAGCATGTGTATGTGTCATCTGTACACATGATAGAAACTAATATGTATATTAGTGTGTGTTTTCTGATGATAGATTGCGTCAGAATCGAGGGTCCAGAGATAAAGTGATGGCCTCAAGTCCACAAGACAGAAGGGCCACAGCAATAAATAAATGCAGATCTAACCATCTATCTTCACTCTTGCCAGCTCTGTTTAAAAGATACTTTCTGAAATTTTTCTAGAAATCCAACCAACAGAACCACAGAATAATCTCCACTCGTAGGTGAGTCATAAAAACCAGCTAATGCATTTGGGGCTTTCTCTTTCACAGGTTCTCTCTGAAGCCTGTCTCATGCTGCACCACTGACTTTCATATCACGGACCATCACTTCTCTTCTTCCTACAGTTCTCCCTCTCTCCCAGGGGAGGACACTTCCAGAAAGCAGGTTTGATGCCTGAGACTCATGCTAGTTCTGGAGATGTGGTAAAAGAATCATTAGTAAGTGAAATATAAAGCAAGGATTCTTCCTAAAAAAAAAATCTCTGGGTGGGGGGAAGTCACTTGATAAGCAATCTTTACAAAGTAACTCTTGCTGTGGTGAGTTCTTTCAATTCTTTATTTGGAACACAAAGTACCAGTTGAGGTTAACACATCCACCTGAAATAAGGTCTGGTCATGGCTGCTTGCAGAGGTAAGCTGAGTTTACCTTTACAGAAGAAGACAAATTAAACACAGATTTAGTCATTATTCCTGGGGATATGAACTCACGCTTCCACATGTAAGTTGCCATTATAAAATCTTTTAAAGATCACTTTAAAAAGTAATAATGTGGTTGAATTGCGGCGATCACAGATATACACAGACTGGACACATTGTAAGAGAATTCTAACTGTAACTTGTAGTAAAATAGTCAATGACAATGCCTCACCATACTCACAAAGGGTGAATTTCAAAAAACTGCAAGTATGGTTTGGAAAAACATATCAGCTCATCCAAAATGTGGCCCCAGTAATGATAAGAATACTGAGGTCAAATATGGATGTGAAGAGTTTGAAGAAAAGTATTATATGAATAGGAGGAAGAGGAAAACAGTATTTCCAAATTAGTGTAACTTTGCCCTGGCCAATGTGGCTCAGTTGGTTAGAGCATCATCCCATAACGGAAAGGTTGCAGGTTCGATTCCCCATTCCGGAGTGTACCATCCCCGGTCAGGGCATATGGGAGGCAACCAATCAATGCTTCTCTCTCACATCGACGTTTCTCTGTGTCCTTTTCTCTCTCTCTAAAAGCAATGGAAAAAATATCCTCAGGTGAAAATAAAAAGAAAATAAATAAAAATAAATTATTGTGATTATTACAGAGTATGTGATTTTAAATAGATCTATGTACCTAAATTTAAAATGTAAATTTTGTAAGTAGACATTTTATTTGTTTGCCTACATACCTAAAAGTACATGTATTTTCAAGTTGACCCCCAAAAAACATTTCGGGGGACTTTTTAATAGGGAAGAATGAGGAAATTTTTGAGATTTGAAATTGCCTTACAGTTGGCCAATATATGCTAAATTTAATAAAATAAAATTGATTCACATAGCTACCCTACTGACTACCTAACCAAGCAGAGCTCTTTTTCCTTCTATCAGATGCAGAAAAAAAACTGGTAAGTCTGATCATATTTAGTGGTTTGTTTCGCCTCCGTTTAATAATCTTTTGGAAGCTACGGCTTGAAACAAGTCAACAGCAAGAGTCCCTCCTTCAGGAACTGCGGTGGCGCAATGCCCATCACTTCAGGCCGGGTCTTCGGCCTGGCTCCCGTCCCACCCCACCGCCAGCAGCCTCCCGCCTCCAGCTAACCCAAGTTCCCACCACAGCCAGCATGCACCCTCCATTCAGTCCCAGTAAGTCTTCCTTTACGAAGGCTATTTTCCACCGGATGGCTCCCCGACCCTGGTCCCATGAAAGGAAGTTTTCTAGAGGGCCTCAGCCCACAACAGACAGGCTGCAGCCCCCTGAAATCCTGGAGCAATGAGGTCATAATTTAGCATTGAATTACATGTTTTTATAAGTGACTCCGTGATTGCTTCAGGCATATGGTTATTTTTTCCTCTAAGAGAAAAAATTCTGAGAGTAGGGACTAAGACGAATAATTCAAGATTTCCCTCAGAGTTGATTGTCACTTCACTGAATGTTGTCTAATGACATCATGCCATTTCAAGGGGAGGATGCTTTTACCCCTGCTCAAGGGAAAACTGCAAGAAAAAGACAGGAATAATACCTTCAGTAAACAACTGCTTTTAATAAGCTGCTACCTCTGAGACTGCACCAGTGTTGACCTACTGACCTGAATCACAGAGCATTTGCAACGGGGTGACAGCAGATGGGAAAAAAAAAAAAGAGAGAGAGAGAGAGACAACCACTAACAAAACAACTCCATCTTGCTTTAGGAGCTATAAAAGGTCCCCCACGCCTCAAACCCACCAGTAAAACAGTTTGTCAAGGTGGAGTCATTCAAAGAAATACCCAGAACCTGACGTGAGACACTCTACAACACCAGCGTTCCATTGCCACGGCCCTGAGCTAAGCAGCTATCATCTGTCACCTGCAGTACTGCAATAGCCTCCTAACTAGTTCCCCTGCGCCCTCTCCTCCTCACAATCCACTTCCCAGCAGTGACCTAAATGAGCCTGATGAAATGCTAGTCAGAGTGTGTCAGAACCCTCCAATTGTGGATCAGTCTGGGAGGTAACAGATGGCACATTCAAAGTGGGTGCTTTGAGGAGATCTTATGAAGAAAGGAGTTACAAAGGCATAGGCAGGTGCAACGAAACCACAAAAGAGAGCGCAGTACTCTGGGGCTGGCAACACAGGGGTGCTTGGTTCCCCCTCCCCCCAGGCCAGAAAGTATGAAGAGAAGGAGATAAACACAGAGAGCCCCACAAACAAGGCACCTTATAGGAGATGTGACCTTAAGTCTAGAGACACACCAGCCCACGCGACCCTGTAGGAAGGGAGTAAATGTGCGATCTCATTTTTTTCCCTCTCTGTCACCCCCTATCCATTACTGCCCTGGCCAAACACAACCAGGAGCTGTAAGGCAAGGGGGCCTGTCAAGCAGGTGCACCTCCTAGGGCACATCCACAGAGCAGGGTGGAAAAGGGTAGAGTGAATCCAGGGAAGGAAACAGAAGCCATCCAGCCCAGTGGCTTCCCGTCTCAGTCAGGGTATTTGAAAGTACTTATATAGGGCCCCCCACGGTCCAAACTCATCTCCCATCCTCCTGTTTGCTAACCTCGCCACTCGCAGTGGCTTTCCACTCAGCAGGCACACTCTTGCCTCAGGTCCTTTGTACTTGCTGCTTTTTTGCCCAGAATGCTTTTCCCCACAGACACACATACGGCATGCTCCCTCGCTTACTTCAGGTCTCAGCTAAAACATCAGGTCATCGGAGGTTTTCTCCTGCCACCTTATTTAAAAACTACCCCTGCTTCCACCCCACCCATTCCTGGCACACCCTGTCTCCCTTATCCTGCTTTTTTGTTCTCTGCAGCGTTCCCCTCCAATTAACATATCTAATAAACGATAGATAGATAGATAGATAGATAGATAGACAGATAGTTTACCCTTTTTAAATTAACTGCATCCTGGCCTAGAACACAAGTTTCATACAGCCATCAACTTGGCCTCTTTCCTTCACTGCCTTATGTCCAGTGCCCAAAACAGTGCCTGACACATAGAAGGCACTCAATATTTGTTGAATAAATTAAAATGAGTTAACAAAAACAGAAGGAATCATCACTACGGGCTCTTTCCACTACTTACAGGTTTAACTTCAAAATCAAATTGTTTTTTAACAAATAAAGTCTGCTGGTAATCAGATAGGATGCAGGTGATAAGTGTTTGTTTTATTGGCAATGGCACAAAATTGAGCTCTGACAGTAAATCTCTATGAATAAATTGTTCAGTCAGAACCAAAAGAATGACAGTAGTGCCTTCTGTAAGCAACTCCTCCTCACAAGGTTGGTACTTCTTATTCATATATCATTATCAAACTCCCAACCTAGTACTTCTCTAAGCCCCAGTCTTCTTGCCTGTAAAATGTGTAAGGACTGAATGATAGGATGTGTGGAGGGCCTTGAGCACGGTGCTGGGACGAAGTGAATGGGCACTATGGTGATTATTCAAGCACTGAGGCAACCATGAAAATGAGACACTACATTATCTTCCCACTATCTGGAACTGTTTATCCTACACTTTTAAAATGAGAGCTGGAATAACAACAAAAGGAAATCTTTTATTTCCTTTCAATCTACCCCACAGTTGGGCCTGCCTTTGAAAGACACCCTCTAATGCTCCATATCTGAATCTAGCAACCACTCCCGGCCCAAGGCTTGGCCCAGCCTTTTGCAGACCAGAACCTTGTACTCATTTCTGCATCACTCACTTTTGCCTAGATACTTAGAATGTAAATGCTGGTGTTTTCCTGGTAGAACTAAGCAGGGGCACTCTACTAAAATAAAAAGTAGTATAGAAAAAAAGAGAAAGAGCAGATCAGTAAGGCTGCTGATAATGTTCCTTTTTTTTTTTTTTTTTTTACTTATCCCTCTAACCATGGAAGTCTCTGTTCTGATTTCTAAATACACAGGCCAACATCTATTCCCTTTTCTCCACTAGTATTCTATCCACAGCCTTATGTGCTGGGTCACTTCAATTAACTACATAAAAGTTGACCCAATAGTCTTAGGTCAGATACAAAGAAAAACGTTTGATCTGAATCAACTCAACAACTCATCACTTAGGACTACTGCAAAGATCCTATAGGTTTTTTTATTGACAGGAGATTTCTTGGGTGTCTTTTGTAAAAGACTTCTATAAAAGGACACACTGGTGGTCTAACTAACCTGGGGGAGCTAGGTTAAAAAGATAAATGTTTCCTTTTCTACCCCAAGTTCCCTGAAGCATAAATCTCCAGTATTAACATTCTCTCTGCTTCTACATGTGTAACTGTGTAGTTAGTCAGGCCTTTCCTTTTGTTTAAACTAATTTATAATTATATCGATAACCATAATATACAATATAACAACTATCACGACTAATTTTGCCTCAGAGGAGGCTTTCAATTTCAGATATGAAAGTCCAAGCAGGTCCCTCCAAGATTAAGCCTGAGATTGATCTTACTAAAAGATCTTTTAGTCAGCAGCCTGATGTTTACTTGTAAGTAATAAAAAGAATCACCCTGACCACTTCTCCTGGTGACAGACGGGTAAACATTTCCACAATAACTTGAGAACAGTTGGGGAATGAGAAGAACAACAAAACTATAGTTCACTACTCATTCTCTATACACTTTTCAAAGCAGTAGGTCCAGTCCTACTTCGAGGACTCAGTGAATGAGAAGTAGTCCAAATTTTATACTTTTATTGTAAACACTTTCCAAACTATATTGTTTTCCTGTCTGTCTTCCCCAAGCAGGCTGTGCCATGCTCATGGTCGGACGCTGTTTTATTTCTTTGCGTTTCCAGCGTTGAACACACTGTGTCCAACACACTGCTGGTGCTCAAATGATTGAATGACTACTCAAATGACTACACACGAGGCAGGCCCCAAAACTGGCACTGGAGGTCAGAAATTAAACAGATCGTGAAGTGGCATGTCCTCACTCTGGCCGCTTCTCTTCCACTCTGTCCCCAAAGTACAGGTAAGGTGGGAAAAGTGTACTACCCATCCGAGAACCTCCCGATGTCCCGGCAGAAGGGAGTGGGCTGTCTGACCCGCCCGAGTTGCTTGTGACCTCCAAGCACAGAACACGATTCTCTCCGCTCCCTAAGACAGAGGGGACCCAGGTACTGTCCTTTCCGCCAAGGCCAACCCAGACACGACCCCTCCCCACAAACGCTCCACTCCCTAGACCTAGCCCCGGCGTCCAGACCTTCCCAGAAAAGAGGCTCCGCGCTGCACTGTGGGAGTCGTAGTTCTGCGATAAGTTCCGTACACCGGCGGCCCAGGGGATGGGACTCTCACTCCCAGAAGACCCCGCGCGGGAGCCTCACCTAGTCCTGTCATCTCACCTGTTCTATGGACGTGACTGTTTCCACCGAGTCGTCCTGCAACCGCTCCCTCGCGTGCTCGGGCCTTAGAGAGTACAGCGGCTCTGACCAGACAGGAGAGGAAGATGGAGGGCAGTAGCAGGTGAAGGAACTCGGAGTAGCCATGATCAGTAGAGCAGCGGGTGGTGTATAGGGCTCAGCTTCGTCCAACAACTACGCGCATTGAAACTCGAGCGGGTTAAGGCGCTACGGCGAGCGGTTAGAGTCAAAAAGATTTTGAACGCGAATCTCTCTCTCAACCTGCAAGTCTTCGGGGAGTGAGTTAATGAGATGCTGCCGCCCCCCAATGGTTAGAGTTGCTGCTGCAAGAGGCTCAACTTCCTGGAGGGCAAGGAAGGAAGGATGTGTACAATACTTCTGAATTTCCTTTGAGAGACGGTGGAAGATACCTGGTTCGTTATGCAAAAGAATACACACACCAACATTCTGCTCATTCTCAATTATAAGCTGTAGTTTGGGTGCCCAAAGAACCCAAGGATTGTAACTTTGAAAGCATTTCTGACAGCTCTCCTTCCTGATTGCCTCAGTCACGCTATTACTAACAGAATTATTTACACCTTTGGGTCCGTGACAGCCTCCCCAGGAGAAGTCAGTAGCTTCCCAACAAAGGAACTGCCATCTCAGCACTCGGTGATGAAGAGAAGGGGCATTGTAAATCTCTCCTATTCCCTTGGGTGTTACAGTGCAGTAGCAGGAACTAAAATTCAGAAGAAGGAACAAGTATAAATGAAAAAACAAAGGCAATATTCTATTCATTCATTTATTTATCCATTTTTATAGAGCACCTACTCCATGTCAGGCACTGCTAGGTCCTGGGAACACAAAAGTGAAAAGAACAAACAAGGTCCCTGCTTTTGGGAAACTTACAGTGTAGTGGAATAGACAGAACTAAGTGAATGAACACATAAATATATGAAGACTTGTGATAAATGGTATTAAGAAAAACAGGGTCTATGAGAAATTAAAGTAGAATGGGACTAACTAGATTGGGTGGTGAGGCCAAGCCTCTTCACATAAGTGACATGTAAGCTGAGACCTGAAGGATGACAAGGAGCCATCCATGTGAACAATATGCGGAAGAGTTCAAGAGGAAGAAACAGCGTTTCTTGCTGTTTATTGGAGACAATATGCCATAAATGTACATATGTATGTTTATATTAATTCTGATATTTAATCTGAAGGTATTCAGAATTTTAAAAGCCCTATTGAATGGGAAAAATCATATACACCTCCATAAAAATAATTTGAAGTTGTGACATTGGGAAATCCCTGGTACCTTTGCACAAGCAATAGAAAAGAATCTTTCAGGGCCCACATCCAAAGGACTACACCAAAAATATACGACCAATACATTAAACTATCCAGAGCACAGGGGGTTGTTGGAGGATGGGAGAAGAGCAAATGACAGACTTCCCACATAGACTTGGACACAAGCTCCATTTCTTGCTCAGAGCATTCCCCTCTGTTCCCACTCATTTCCAAGTCACATGTCTAGGACCCAGGGAGAGGTGGTGTGGTATTGTACAACCAGCCATTCCCCTGTTCTCAGTCTCTGGTGTCAAAAAGAAGCACTCAGAAAGATTCTAAGGATGAGGCCAGAATGACCTGAAGGCCTCAAACCATGTCCATTGTGAGGGAAGAAGAAACTTTTCTCTACTTATGATTTTTTCAGCTGATCTAATAATTAAATTGAGACATATTAACAAAAGAAAATGACCAAATTTAATTACATATGTACACATGGGAACCTCACATACAGAAGAGATTTAGAGACAGTTAAAATGGGGCGTGTATGGCATTCCGAGCTAAGTATGAGGCAAGGTGTCTTGGGGCTTCAAAGGGTCATTGCCGGACAAAAAGAGCAGATGTTCAGTAATTAGTAGTTATTCCTATATGTATCTATATAGATACATTTTTTAAAAAGGTTATCTCTGATCACCTGATTCAAATTCTTCTAGGTACTTAAAGGGGTCGGGGACAGAAGTTTCTCTTGAGCCCTCAGGGTCACAGTTACCCTTAGCTCAAAATAATCCACATACCACACAGGCATACTTTGGGGTGACTCCTTCTGAACACCTATACCATTTTAGTGCTACTAATGTCAAGTTAAGTCCTAGAGGTAGTGGAATGTTATGAAATCTGAGAATAAGTGAGACTGTGTGGGTTAAGGTCACCAATATGGCTGCACTATACTCCCCTCTGTACTGGCAATCTACTGTCTTTCCCTTAGTTCTGTTTTGGAAAAAACTGTCTGACAGAGGTCCAGGTCATATCTAAGGATTCAGCCTTCTTCCCCGAGTTGCTTTGCTGGCTAGAAATTTAAATTGAGCTATTGAAAGAGTAGCTGGAAGCATTTTGTAACAAATTGTTACATCTATATCACAGGTGTTCTTAAAGCAACTGCAAATTGTATTCAAATAGATTTCCATTTCTGAAATGCAATCTCCTCTGCAGTGCGGTCTGAAAGATATTAACAGGGGTATGCCAAGAGTCACCTGCAGTATAGTATCTGTTCATTCAGTAAATATTTATTGAGTACCCATTATGTGCTGGGCACTGAGCTAAATGCTGAGAAGACAGTGGTGGACAGGCCAGACACAGTTTCAGCTCTTATGGGTCTCATGGTTTACCAGAAAAAACAACCATTACACAATCATTACAGAACCATTTAATTGAGGGAAACAGTATGAGGGAAAAAGAAGCACAGGGTGTTGTGAGATTGCATAATAGAGGGGACTACAGGCAACCTGGAAGACCAGTAAAGGCTCGCATGAGGAAAAGAGTTAAACTAACCCGAGGTGATAGGCCATCCCAGGAAGAAGAAACCCAGCGACAAAAATCAGGTGAAACAAGGAATGAAAAAGGTGGGGAATTTGTGTTCTGTGTAGCACCAAGAAGACTAGTCAGTGCTGGATCGACAGTGGCCCACCAGTTGTCCTTCTTCTGGGGTTAATAAAACCATTGGTTGAAGAAGCATAATGAACACAGTCATTGGCTGTATGGCAGAAAATGATGTACTTACAGGAGAAAGTCTCAGTAATGATAATTCATAGCAACTCCAGCTTGGACTGTAGATGATTTGAGTTTATGTTACTAAAATGCCTGATAGTTTCCTGAATTACACTGTGAATTATAATTGTTTTTGTAATTATACAAAATTATATGGATAGTGCTATTTTGTACCTCCATCAAGAGTAAAAAAGAAAAAAGAAAGAAATTAATGGCCTAAATGAACCACTAGAGGTCACTTCTGACCCTAATGTAGGCCTATAAAGCCAGCTTCAAAACCGCTCTCACTGCAGTAACTCGCAAGGAGACCATAATGTCAGCATGAATTGTTTCTTTTAATATCTTGTGGAACTATGCAATGCATATCTTGGAAAGTTTGAAAAATGGAAAGAAATCGTCTATTATCCCACTAGATAATTAATTTTCTCCCATACAGTTGCTCTTCCACCAGCCCAGACACAATGACTTCCCAGCTCCTACCTGGGGCAGGCCCATCCCCCTCCTCCTCTTCCCCTTCCCTCATGCCCCACCCCAAGACTTTATTCCACCATTTCCCTTCCCTTTCCCAAAAGATCATATTGTCCCTATACTTGATCATTCCCATCACCTTCAAACAGACTTCTCCATTCTCGGTGGGGCCAGGGGTGGGGGGAGGGGGGAACCATTTTTAACCCTCATATTTCCACTCCTCCTCCAACTACCTCCCCCTTACTCATCTCATTTCCTCCTTACCAGCGTCTCCATTTCCTCTCCTCCAATGGTCTCTTGGACCCATTCCAGCCTGGCTTCCCCATCAGTTCTTGTAAAGTCCCCGTTGAACTCCACATGGTGAAATCCAAGGGCCAGTTCTCAGTCCTAATCTCAACTTCCTAGCTGACTTCCTAGCAACATTTCACATAGTTGATCATACTATTCTCCTTTAAATACCTTCTTGAGTGTCTTGTTCTGGCTTTTGCTATTTCTGCAACTATCCAACACCTTAACTTTGGAGCAGCCCAGGGTCCTCTGTCTACAGTCATTCGCCTATGAGTCCAGGCAGTCTCAATGTTTTAAATACCACCGGCAGGTTGACAACTCCCTCATTTATTTCTCCATCCTGGATCTTTCCCCTGAACTCCAGAGTTTGTGTCTAATATCCTCCTTGCACTTCCACTTGGAGGTCTAAAAGGTATCTCAAACTTAGCATGACCACAAGAGAGCTGCTGGTTTCCATTCTCAGTTATGGCAACAACTTCTTCCACTTAACTCCAAAGATCTTGGAGCCATCCTTAATGTCTCTTTCTCTCATGCCCCACACATCTTGTTGAAAATATATGCAGAACCTGGCCATTGCTTACCAATCCCACTGCCAGTGTCCTGGTCCAAGTCACCATCATCTGTTACTTGGATTTTACATTCATCTCTCATCTGTTCTTCCTGTTTCCCACTCTTGTCCCCAGTTAGCCCAATACAAACTCAAAACCCAGCTGAACTTTTTTCAGTGTAAGCCATGCCTTCACGCAAAGGCCTCAGCGATGATGGAGCCGGTTCTTGTGCTCTCCGGCTGACTCTGCCCACCCACACAGGCCTCCTTGCTGCTCTGTGCGCGCTCCGGCTCCCGCCAGACTCAGAGCACGTGCGCTCACACTTCCCTCCTCTGCCATGCTCTGCCCCCAGATATGGGCAGGGCTTGTCTTCACTCAAATTCCTTAGTCCAACTCAGAGTCCTTTTCCTGGAAGCCTTTCCTGACCTCCCCTTGCAAAACTGAAACATGCTCCCCCTGACGAGTACTCTGTCCCACTCTCCCGCTTCATTTTCCTCCATGGCACCTACAGCAGGTGACGGATCCGGTATTTTAGGCATTTATTGTATTAACTGTCTGTCTTCCCCCCCGCTAGAATGTAAGCTCCCGGGGCAGGGATCTTTATATTATTCACTGCTTATTCTCTGGTACTTACATAATGGACATTAAGTCAAATAATTTTCAGTTGCTGTAATAAACATTTGAGTGCTTGTTAGTGTAACATACCTTAGATGATAACAACAATGAATATAATATTAGCCTTCCCCTTGAGGAGCTCACTAGTAATAAAAACAGAAACAATATATATATACAAAATAAATAAAATATAAAATAATATGTATAAATATAAACAAAACAAGACAATACTTACACAGATGCAGTGGGAATAACAGGGCAGGATTAATTGATTTTAATCTATTTAATGAAGACAGTCTTTTAATATACAATATTTTTCTTTAGTAATACTTTCAATAGGAGGAATATTCTCTGGTAATAATTTCTAAAGGATTGAATTATAATTTGGAAATTATGAAATTCTATTTTTTTCATTCTCATTTCCTGTAGCACACACACACAAATACAAAAAGTTTCAAAATCACTAAAAACAATGGCCCTTGGGGGAGCACTTGAGATATTGCTCCTTGGCACAAGCATGTCATCAGTGTCGGCCCAAAACAAACTCTTATAAACATCCCCCCAAAGTGGCTTTCTGAGGACAGTGATTTTATGGCACCAAGAACAACTATGTCATAAAACCATCAATTACACACAATGCATTGTTTCACTGTGACATATATTGATATAAGTTAGTCACATTGATACTATTAATCATTCCATATACTCTCCTATTGAAAACCCATACCAAAGTATTGACTCTTAGTCCTGGTTGAGGTTTAGCATGGTGAAAACTATTTTACCAGCAGATACAAAATTGAAGTCAGGTAAAGAACATTGCTCACGCTGAAAAATCTGATAAATGATTTTAAAAATTGTTGAGAGGTAATGCCAGGAATGGATACTCCAGAGGATATTGGTAATTCTCAACCCAGGCTGTGCCTTTAAAAATACAGACTTTACCCTGGCAGGTGTGGCTCAGCAGATTGAGTGCCTGCGACACAAACGGTCTCCTTGCCTTGACGGTTGCTGGTTTGATTCCCTGTAGGGCACATGCCTGGGTTGCAGGCCAGGTCCCCAGTTGGGGGCATGCAAGAGACAACTGATTGATGATTCTCTCACACATGAATGTTTCTCTCCCTCTCTTTGTCCTCCCTTCCTCTCTCTCTAAAAATAAAATAAAATAAAAATATTAAAAAATAAAAATACAGATTTTCCCAAGCACTAGTCCAGGCCTACTGAATCAGAATCTCTGGGGCTGGGGCCCAGGCAAGTGCATTTTTGCAAAGCTCCACCAGTGATGCTGATACACAGGTGGGGTTGAGAGCCACCACACAACTTCTGCTTATGTGGCAGAAATGCTGGCCGTCCACCAGAGTTCTGCTTCCCTTCCATAGTGGGGTTGTTGCAGCTGGGCAGTGGCTGCCCAGCAGTCCCCCTTGCATTTAGGCAGGGTGTTGTGACTGAGCTCTGACCAATGGAATATGGGCAGAAGTGATGCACTGCACATTCTGGCACAGCCCTTTAAAACCTTCTCTTCCATCGTCTATTTCCTCTCTTTTTCTCTGCCAGCGGAAGTTCAATGCCTAGGGCAGCCCTTCGTATTCAAAAGAACTTCATGCCATGTGATCTGAAAGTTAAAAATCTCAGTTCACAAAGAGATAGATCTCTAGTGTTTTATTCCACTGGACAGATGGCTTAATCCCTTTACAGATTCAAATGATTTTCTGGACAAATATTGTGACCTCTTTCAAATGTGTATGATACCACTCCTTTTCAAAAGCCATTTTGAAGCTTGCTAACTTGTAACTACAGGGTCAACGTCCCATCCACTGTGCTGGGTCCCAAAGCTTCATCTTCCCTACAGAGCCCCTCCTCCCTGCTTCCTACAAGCCAGTCTTGGAGGGGCCCTTAGGGATATACTGTTAGAAGAGAAAGCCTGCAGTCCTGATGTGTGAGGGACCTGGGATGCGGTGTTTCCCGACTGCTGCTTGGTGGGCATTCTCCACCAACCGTCTTGCATGTCAGCTCTAATGAAGAGCAATGTCTGGCTTTTAAAATGAGTCCCACAGTGTGAATCTTGTTGCAGAGTCTCAGCCACCCTGGGAGACCGAATGACTTTGTGGAACAAAGCTACCTGCCCCCACTCCCACCTCCTTGCTGCCCATTAGACTTTACATGAGCAGGAAATACATCTTAACAGCGTAAAACCCTGAGAATCAGGGGTTTGTCTGTTACAGTAACTAGCAGCACCTCAACTAATACTTACAATGACTCATGGTGCAAAGATTCCTAACTTCACGTTATGTTTTGTCTCCCAAAGGATAACTTTGACAATAAAAGTTCAATACAACGAACATTGCTTGGTTAGAGCTTGCTAGTCACGTCTCTCAGCTCCAGTCTCATAAAGAAAAGTATCTCTCTTCTGAGGCTTCTCCATCCCAAAACCTCCACATCCAGTCTAGACCACCAATCAAAAAGCCGCAAGAAAGACACAACTTTCATTTCCTGTTCTGAGAGAATAAAATCATTCTAAAAACTATCTGTGCACAGGAACTGTCTGCGGTGGCTCCTGGATTTGTTCCTCGTCACGGGCTGCATTGTGTCCCCCTGACCCAAATTCTTATATTGAAGTCCTAACACCTAATGCCTCAGAAGGTGACTGAAGGTGTTTTAGGCATTAGGGCCTTTAAAGAGGTAATGAAGGTAAAGGGAGATCATCTGGGTGGGCCCTAATCCAACGTGACTGGTGTCCTCCCACGAAGAGGAGATTAGGACACAGGCAGGCACCTAACCATTGAACACGAAGGAAAGGTGAACCTAAAGATGGCAGGTATAAGGAGAGAGGACCCAGAAGAAACCAACCCTGCTGACACCCTGATCGTGGATTCCTAGCCTACAGAACTGTGAGAACAAGAAACCTCTACTGTTTCAGCCACGCAGTCTATGGTGCTTTGCTAAGGCAGCCTGAGCAAACTAACACGGTCAGGAAAGCGGGGGCCAGGGAACCACGGACAACCCGAAGTGGCCCTGTGGGTCATTCTGTGTGAGCACAAACTACCATCAGGGTTGTCTTCCTTGGCCCCCAACCCCAATATGCACAAGTGTCTGACAACTTGCCCTCTTCCCTCTTTCCTTGTCATTTCAGAGTCCCTTTCCCCCTTTCTCTACGTATCAGAGATAGAAAAGAAAAAGAATGTGAATGGAGGGCAGTATTGAGAAGATGATGCTGGGAGTCTGTGCTGTTTCTTCTCATCCTAGATGAGGTGGAAATCTCTCTGCAAGGTGAGGACATCGCTTACAGCCACCCAGAGCGGGGAACATGGGCATGAGGCTAGAAGAAGCATGGGGTTTGCTAATGAGGAGTCCACAGGCCACCTGCGTTGAGTCTCAGCAGTGAGCTGCCTATCGGTTCATCTTTCTACTTATTCAGCTGTTGCTATGGCAGATCCCACAGTGATGCCTTTGCTGGGAGCATGCTCAGTATGGCTTAGCTGGGGGTGGTGAGGAGCAGGGGCAAGCGCTTATGTCCCTGGTAAAAGAATGAAAATAATGTAATTGGAAGACTCTTGTGAGACCTCCAGCAACCATTCCTCAGATATCACCCAGTTCTACTGAAATCTGCTCCAGTCCAAGCTGACGTCAACTGGAGAGGACGCCAAAATGTCCCACTGAGTGACCGAGGGAAGGGGATGGAACTAGGCATTTCCTTGACAGAGATCCTGGTTAGAGCAAACTTTTTTTTTTGTCTCCAGTAGCTGTGTGGTTCTTTTGCTAACACTGCCCCAAATTCTCAGCTCCAACACCTCATGGATGTGTACACATGTGCGCACGCACACACACTTGAGAAAGGGAGGTGTCTGTATGACAGCTCTGCAGACACATCTTTCCAATAGCTGAGCCAGGATGATAATGGAAATCTAAAAGCCTGGGCTCCTCGCCTGTTTCGTTATATATGCAATAGGCCACAAACAGCCAGACAGAAGAAATGCATCGGGTCAAGGTATGGGGGGGGGGAGGGGAAGCGTGGAGCTTCCTATGCTCTCTTCTGGGGCCCTCCCCCACTTTCTTAAGCAATGTAAGCTACTACATTTGAGCAGGATGACATGTCCTCCATTGCTCACGAGTCTGGGCATTTATGTCCCTGGATTTGTTCAGGAAACCTCATTTCCTTTCCTGCCTTGCCTGGGGAAAGTCATTTCCTTCAACATGAAGTTCTTTCCTGGACTAAGAATTCACCTGTTGCAACCGCTTCCTGGTCCCCCAGACAGAGGCAAGCGGCAAGCCACGAATGGCCCCAGCAAGGAGGCCTGTGGAGAGCACGTATCATCACAGGGCCAATCGATGCGATGAGATCGATGAGAAGGCCGCTGCAGTGCCCACGTGGGGTCAGGCTGCGTTGACTGTGCACTCTGCACTGTGTGTGTTCTGTGGAGGAAAATCACAGCAGGACAGGCCCGGGCCCTGGAAAACATCCCTGTACCACCCACATGTGCTCAGGGAAAACACTGCAGGGTGGTTCCCCACGCCCCCAGCATTTATTGAGTGCTGTGTCAAGTACTGCATGAAATCCTTTCCACACTTTATTTATCTTTCCAGCAATCCTGTGAGGACATCCTAACTTCACAGACGAGGAAACTTAGGCACAGGGGTTCTGTGACATGCTCAGGGCTGCACAGCTGATGAGTGGAGGAGCAGGGAGGGCACCCAGGGACGCCCAACAGCAGAGCCCTCAGCGTGCACCAGAAACCCAGTGTAAGTCCAAAGAAGAGGAACACACCCGGGAATCTTCATGGAATCCATAGGGTCAGTTTCCTTCGCTTTTCATGTAATCAAAGTAGCTGTCAGATTCAGAATTTTTTCCTCTTTATTATAAATTTAGACGCTTCGCCTGAAATACAATTATTTAAATAAATGGACTTACCGCTTTCCTTGACCTACTCCTGAAAAACACACTCTCCATCCAATACTCAGCCTGAAAACAGTTACACCCAAATACACATACACACACACTTTCATCACTTTTTAAAGATCTAATGGGCTAGACTCCCCTAATACTCATTCTTAGGAATAGGCAATTTTCTAGACTCCAGAGAACATTTATTTGCCTCTCACAGGCGTTAACACATTCAGCGGTAGTAAATTAGGTCTTGAAGGAGGCCCATTCATTCTTCCGTGCCATTGTGTACACCAGCAGAAATACTTAGTGGTTTGAAATAATGTACTGAAATCCTGAGCGCCTACCCTAAGCGGCTCAGACCCAAAACAGAGACTTTTGCCTGCACAACATTTCCAAACGATTTTGCATTTGGAAATGTTTTTATGATCATGTAGCTTTTCAGCCTGGTGAAGGAGGTCAGCAATTTTCCCCATTTAAAGAAAAACTGGGGTGGGGGAGGACAGAGAAGGGCAGACGCAGTCACACAGGGTTATGCGGAGGCCAGATGGCAGAGAGGGAGAATTCCAGCAACACTCTCCGGCGTTCCTGGAGATCCCGGCTTCAGGAGTAGATGCTGTTTGAATTGAATCCAGACCCTGATTAAGGCCTTCGACCGGGGAAGAACCCAGGTGGGGACCACCCTCTGCCCCCTGCACCAAGCTTCTGAAGGGGCGGGGTGCTGGGGGTGCTGGCGGGGCAGGCGGGGTGGGGTGGGGGCAGAATTGGCCTGTTGGCAGGTTCGGGATGGGATGTGGGGAGAAAAGATGAGACCCAAAAGCCGAGTTTGGTAGAGGTGGGCTTGGTGGGAGCTCACGCCAACTCACCCATTCAGAATGTCCGCAGAAAAACCAAAAATGTTTTCCCTGGGGTTTGGTTTCCGACAAAAGGGGGTTGGAAGGGGGCCGAGAAGGAGTTCAGAGGGAGTTGGGCCCCTCCCGGGTCGCGCACCCCGCGGGAGGGGAGCGCGCAGCCGCCTCGCCAGCGCCGTGGGGTCGCGGCTCTCCAGCGCGCGCACTCCGCCCCCTCTCCGGGCGGCGGCGGCGGCGCAGGGGAAGGGGCGGGCGGGGGCGGCCGCGGCTCTCTCCTCCCCCTGCGCTCCCGCCGCACCGCGCTTCCCGGCACTTCTGGAGCTGGGAGGCCGGCGCGGGGGCCGGCCCGCCTTCCTCCTAGCCGCCTGCGGTGTTCCCCGGCAGGCGCGCGCCGCGATGGCAGCGGCTGAGCGGGGCTGAGCCCGCCGCCCGCCACAGCCGTGGACTCCTCCGGCCCCAGCCATGGCGAAGCAGTACGATGTGCTGTTCCGGCTGCTGCTGATCGGGGACTCCGGGGTGGGCAAGACCTGTTTGCTGTGCCGCTTCACCGACAACGAGTTCCATTCCTCGCACATCTCCACCATCGGTAAGGGGCGGTGGCCGAGGGGCGCCCCCCACCCCGCCACCACCTGCCCCGTGGCCCCTTCCCCACCCAGCCCGGGAGGAATTGCTAGCCTCATCCGCTGAAGGTGGGGAGGCGAGAAGCTAGGACGAACGCATGAATCCTTGGGTGAGGGGGCCGCCGGTTGGGGACCTGAGCCTCGGTTCTTGGAGGTGAGGGGTCTCTGCGGCTGTCTGTGACTGGAGATGGGTTCTCCGGGCTCGCGCTGGGGAAGCCTTCCCACCGAAGCCGAGACAACCGGGGCGGGTGTAGGCCTGGGTACCCTGAGCTGGGGCAGCCAGGATCTTAACCACTGAAATGACACCCCCACACCCGCAGGTAGGGTGGAGGGGATTAAAGCTTTTGCGTGAGGAGTTCAGAGTGTGGAGCCAAGTCACTGAGTCACTGGGTACCCCCAGTTCAGGGGTGACCCAATGTGGAGCCTGGAGTGGGAAGAAGGGAGGAAGGGAGGGAGGGGCCAAAGAGATTGAGTTTCCAGGGCACAGCTGTGAAGGTAAGCCACAAGGTGGGACACCTGGAGAAGGGCGTAAATAAGGTGAGGTGCCCACGTTCTGCGAAACCGACACTTACTAGCCAGTTCTGGGAAAGCAGCTGACTGAAGCACCCGTTTTGAAAGAGGCTGAGGAACATCAGGACCACTTGTCCAGACAGGGGGTCCGAAGGCAGGCAGGACCCACCTTAGAGAATACATCTCCTTGATCCGGCCACGTGGAGCCTGTGCTTAGAGGGACAGGCCTCGTGGCATCCCAGACAGGACTCTGATGGGATCACTAGTTCTGGCAGGGGATGGAGGCCTTCCCTCTGAGGGGCGCCTCTTCTGGGAGGTCTAAGTTGAGGGAATTCCACCCACATCTAACAGGTCCCCTGACTGGTGTCCAGAGGAGCCTCAGCACTGCCCAGGTCGCCCTCCGCCAGCCAGGGCCCTAGCACTCCATTACTCTTGAAGCTTCTGCCCTGCCTCCCAACACACGCTTCTTGCCAAGAGGGAAGAGAGAGCAGGTGGCGCCAGGAGGAACAGGGCCTCGCAGTTAAGAGGCAGTCTTTGTTGTCAGACAGACCTCACTTCGGGGCAACATGACCTTGAGGATCACTTAAGCTTCTGACCTTCAGTTTCTCCTCTGTAGAATGGGAATAATAATAGTACCTACCTATCGAGGCGTTGTGAGGAATCAATGAGCTAATGTTTATAAAAGCACTTAGCACAAACTGAAACATGTGGTGAAACAGAATAATGCCGGTGTCATTACCATTTTCACTGACCTCCTAGGGGCTTATAAGCTGTAAGGTAGACTCCTGGAAGGTCCAGGAGTTGGATGAGAGACACCTCAGAGGGATGGGTGGGACACAGAGGCCAGGAGAGGAAGCCTTTGGGGAAGGCTCCGAGGGAAGAGGAGGCATTAGGGAAGGGCCTGTGCGTGAGCAAGGGAGTGGCTGAGAAGCCAGATGGGATATGAGGACAGGTGTGGGTTCGGTGTGGGGGCAAAAGGCAGCAGGTTAACACTCAAGGAAACTTTCCGAGATTATTTGGGGGGATGGGCTGGTGCCGGGAGCTGCAGAGCTATTGCAATGGGGGCGGTGGGCAGCCTGGGGGCCCCTGGCTTTTACCTGAAGAGCAGGAGTTTGCACCCTGGTATCCTGACCACATGCAAGCCCTAGGAGTGACCGGAGTTCTTCCTTGGAGAGCTTTACTCCTCCTCTACCTCTCTTCAGAAGCTCTTGGGCTCCTGCTCAGTGTTGTGGGGGAGTTAGTCTCCCCTAGGAGACGTGTCCCCCTTCCCCACAGACAAGTGAGGGAACCGCCGTTTCTGCCATACCGAGATGGCCCTTCTGAGGCTTGTTCTTTCCGTAGGCCCCTGACCCCCATACTGCTCATCACCAGCCGTTCTCCTTAATATACCTTCTGCCTTGTCTTCCCCCATCCTAGACATTTTTCCAGCTAGACAGGTAAACGTGATGCTTTCCGTCCAGGTCACAGGGACTTCCTCAGGTTCCCTCTGGGGCCGACCACTCTGTGGGCAGAGGAGAATCCGTGAACGGGCGGACATGTCTGTACAGCATCCCAGCCCCTCGGTTCCCACAAGGCCCTTGGTATATGGACCTAAAACCCGGAGACCATTCTCCTAGTTTTTTCTCAGCTTCTGATGGCTGCGTCCCCTGCCCCCCAGGCTGCAGAGGACTGTTTAGGAGTTTGGATTCTGTGGAAGAGAAAGAACCCTGTCTTTCTTCACATCAACCTTTTAAAGTCTGTTTCTTAAATGCATTCTCGTTGAAAGCTTATTCTACCTCATCTTGGGCGTATTTTTCAGCATTGACTAAGACTTGGGGAAAGGGCGGGATGATCAGAAAAAGCTGTTCCCTTTTCTGGATGTAGAAAGTTTTCCATAGAGAAGGAAGGGGCAGCCAGGAGGCAAATTAAGGAGCCAGGGGAATGGGCACTACCAAGTCATAGTCCTTCATTTATCTGGTCGAAATGGTGCGCGTGTCCTGTGGGGAGGCTCGGTGCTGAGACCTGGAGATTCCAAGATGAATAATGCACGTCACCTCTCTCAAGCTGCTCCTCGTCTAAAGGCACGTTTTTTTATCTTGCTGGCACTGATCTAGGCACCTTCCTTGGAGCTGCTTTTGTGCATGGAGAAAATGGGCCAACTCACCAAGCAGTGCCAAGACAGAGTTCAGATTCTTGGACCATGCTGGTATCACCTAGGCTGCCACTTCTGTGATTTACTACTTATGCCCCTTCCTGTAGGAGCCTGTGACATTCGGGAAACTGGTCTGCAGGGGAGCAGTGAGGGGACCTCCCAGAGAGGCGCTGACCACCCCTCTTTTTTCGAGTCAGCAGGTGGCCTGGTGGCCCTGCAGTTGGCCTTGTGCCACTGGTCCCATGATGTGGGGCAGAGGCGGGCAGCCAGCGCCCTAATGTGTTCTGCTGTTTCCCAACAAGACTGTCTCACCTGTTAAATCAATTGAACACTCACGGCAAAGCACCGTGCGAGGCATTTAGAGACGAATTGCTTTGCACCTTCGCCTGCTCACAGAGGCCTGTCATCTAGTTGGGGAGGCAAGACAGACAGAGCCTTGGCCACAAGATAACGTACCTGTGAGCACTTAGTGAAGGCTCGTCCAGGGTGGGGATCCATGGTGATCACGATTGCTACTGTCTATGAAGGTCTCCCGGTCGTTGTCAGCGTCTAAACCATGAGGTAAGACGGTCCGTGAGGCAGCCAGAGTGCCATTGCTACAACCAAGTGCTGGAGGAGGCCGGAGAAGCAGGGGGGCGACTCCAGGAGGAGGGGAAGCCGAAGCAGGGCCTCGCCGCATGTGGGCTGCATTTCAGCTCCTGTTGGGGGAGGAGCAGATGGTGTCGCAGCAGCAGAGACAACAGAGGTGGGAATTCAGTGGGTGTTCATGGGACTCTGGGCAGTCTGGTCGGAACAGAAGGAGTTTTAGGGGAAGAGGGAGAACATTCCTTTGTTTATCTCTCTGCTCCCAAACTTGAAGGTGAGACCAAATCTTATTCTTCTGTGTTTTCATAGTCCTAGTGCACGGCCAGGAACAATCTCCATAAATGTTGAATGAATGAATGAAT
Source organism: Phyllostomus discolor (assembly GCF_004126475.2). Classification (NCBI taxonomy): domain Eukaryota; kingdom Metazoa; phylum Chordata; class Mammalia; order Chiroptera; family Phyllostomidae; genus Phyllostomus; species Phyllostomus discolor. The sequence goes on along the minus strand of NC_040903.2, from coordinate 189,498,127 downwards.
GAATGAATGAGTGAAGGCATTGAGGGCCTGGCTGAGGGGGGTGGAACTTGAGCCTTCACAATAGTGTAGGAAGTTCCTGAGCAACTTCTGATGTGGTGAAAACGGCACTCAGGGTGGCGGCCAGGAGAGGGGACCAGACTTGCCGCAGCAGACCAGTCAGGGGCTATGGTAGTATCCAGGCACAGAGGAACCTCTCAGCCCCTTCTGCCCCCTCCCGGGGCACCAACTGCAAACTCCACACCGGCACCTGTTCTCAGTTCCCACTGAGCAACCTGGCGACTTCTGAATGGGCCTCAGGTGATGTGTGCTGCCTGCCTAGGCAGGGAGACCCAGGAGGGGGTGGGAGGGGCTGAGAGGTCCTATCTTATGTAGACATCTGTGTGCTGGGACTTTGGGCTTCCATTCTGCAGTGGCAGCTGGGGGACCGCCCATGAGTTGACTTTCTCCTGCCCATCCTCGGTCTTCCCTGAGTACACCTGCCCCTGGTCTCTGCACCTTCTGCTTTGAAGGCCACGTTCAGCTGCGGCCCGCTGTGTTCTGTGACTTTCCAGTCCAGCTGGTTGAACCACTGGGGCTTCAGGGCTGCTTTCTCAGGAAGTTCTGTTTGAACTGGAGTCTGGGCGCCTGGGGCAAGGACATGTGGGCAACTGAAGGGGAGGAAGAGGGCGGGGGCTGGCCACAGAGGAGAGATCTGAAGGTCCTGGAATCAGGCCAATGCCTGGGTGCTAGGGTCTGTGGGCCTCAGACTGAGGTGCTGTGTGCCTGTGCTGTGTGGCACCGTGGGAGGTCTGGGCCGGTCCCTGCCCCAGCGCCTGGGTGGCCTGAGACAGGTCTCCTCCCAGCAGTTCCCACGGCCCCCAAGAAAGGAAGGGAAGGTGAGGCGCCATGAGTAGAATGAAAGGAGCACACAAGGAAATGCGAACAGTAAGGAATTTGGGCCCCTTAGGGACCCGTGCTGTTAATTCATGAATGCTCTCTCTAAGTTCATGGGGGAAATTAGGAGAATGCATTTCTAGCCATTAGCTACTGCACTATAGGCAGTAAATATATACCAGCACCAAACTTCTCTGAGGGTGCTGCGGTGCAACCAGTGAAGGTAACCACACACAGGCGAAGGGTGTGCCACACCTTGTATGTAAATCAAGTCCATTCACCAAATTTCGAACGGATGTTTACTAATAGTTTTGTGACAGAATGTGAAGTGGGTAAATTAGATACCATTAGCATATTATTACTTAATGTATTTATCATTGGATCTTTTACATGCTTTAGTCTGGTTAACATATTTAAATTTGCTTTCTTTTCCTCTATCTGAAGGCTCTGTTTGTACTGTTTTATGACACTGTTGTAAAGTTCAACTATATCAATAAAAAACAAGTTAAAAAAAAGAAAGAAAAGAGCACAGATGAGCTGCATGAGATTCCCGTGGCCTTGCTTGCTCTGCCACCCTCAGACATTGATTTAGCGTCTCTGTGCCTGGGTTTTGCATCTGTAAATTGAAGATAATAGCAGAACCTTTCTTAAGGGTTGTTGTAAAGATTACAGAGGCAAAAAAAATGATAGCTGCTCTTATTATATGTTTATTATTATTTTTTTCCCTAGCTTATAAAAAGTTGCAGAGATGAATAGACGCATGCATTCGGTCACCGGTCACCGTTTACTGAACGCCGGTCTGTGCCGGGGGCTGCGTGAGGAGCCGGGGACAGAGCAGTGAACGGCACACACGGAATCAGGGCACCGTCATCTCACTTCCCAGGGAGCACGGGAGTAGCTCTGGCTTTCATTTCCACACCTGTGCCAGTTTCCCCCTTGCGCTGGCAGCCCTGGGGCTGAGAAGGAAGAGCTGGTGACCAGGTGTGAAGGAATAGGGAGAGAGGTGACCCCAGAGGGGTTGGGGGTGGGTCTGGCCCAAGGCGCTGGTCTCTGCCAGGTGTCACTCTCCCTCAGGCCACTGTTCTGCCCACTCCCTTCCCCGAGGTTGTGATCCCTGATAATGGCTCGGAAACCCTCAGAGGATTTCATTTCTGCTGCTCTGTGCACCTGTGCCACCTTCACAGCTCTGCAGATTCGCCCACGGCTCTGAGCACCCTGATTCCTGCTCCTTCCTCCTCCCCCCATCCTCCTCCCACTCCCCAGACAGCTTGGTGATGAGCTTTATAACATGAAAGTCGATATTTGGCCATTACCCTTCTACCCCGATTGCCAGCTCTTCTCAGAGTGCCTTCTTCTGTAATCTAATATTTGTGCCTGTTTCCCTGTGAAACTGCCAATTTTCTGCGGAGGCCTCTGACCTCTCCTTGGCTCTTCTGCCTGGGCAGCGTGCTTTGTCAAGGGGGCCACAGAACTTCCTGGACGTGTAAGTCCTCCCGAGGACAAGGAAGCAGCTAATCATCAGCCCTATTTTATAACCGGGGAAAATGGGGCCCCGAGATGAGTGATGACTCACGCGTTGAGTGCAGGTTGTCCAAACTTGAATCTCCTCCGCCACTCCAGTGTCTCCACTCTGGCTTTGTGCATGCCCTGGCTCGTCCTGGAAGGCCCTTCCACCGGGTGCCAGGCAGAACCTCCCGTGAGCCAAAGTGAAGAGGACGGGTGCCTCCCCGGCCCCATGTGAGTGAGGGCTCTGGGATGGAGGGGCAGCTGTGCCTCCGCTGCCGGCCTTGAACCGTCCCTCTGGGGGTGGTTGGGTGTGATTGAGGAGTCCGGCTGGGGGGCCTTTGAGGATGAGCCCTGAGTGTTGCCCTCGTATTACTACTTTGACAACATTTTTACTGAGAACTCAGTGACCAGGGCTCTGTGATCTACAGAGGGGCCAGGCCGTTGGCATTCTTCGTTGCTCTTCCTGATTAAAGTTTTCTGTCCACTCTTCTTTTCCCCTGGCAGGCACTGGTTTCATTTATTCACTCCCTGGCTCACTCATTCATTTTTTCCTTTCATTTATTCAATCTGTTGAATAATATGTAATGAGTATCTACCTTCTACCAGGTGACGAGAATATGAAGTGAATAGGATGCTAGTTTGCCCTCTGGGAGCTTCCAATGCAGTTGGGGAGTCAGGCTTCCAAACAGACAACCAGAATTTTGTGCAAAAGCAATGTCAAAATGCTTTGGAATCACAGAGGAGTGACAGACTCCTCCTGGGGAGGCTGGTGAAAGCTTCTCAGAGGAAGTGACATTTGAGTGGGGCCTTGGAGACTGAGGAGGCCTCCCCCGGGGAGAAGCAGTGGGGAGGAGGCGCTGTCTTCCGCCCAGCCGGGCCAGCTGGTGGCGGCCAGGTCCTGAGCAGACCAGCTTCAGTTCCACTCCTCTCGAGGCTCTTGGTGAGGGTGAATGCATCTGGAGGCCCTGTCCCCTCCAAAATGTCTGCTCCTGAGGCTCCTGGCTTCAGTACCTTCCTCCCTAAACTTTGTGCTGCCTGTCAGCGTGGCCCTGCCTGGGGAGAGGGGAAGGAGCAAGGGGTCAGCGCTGTTGACCGCCCAGCAGCAGGCTGATGCAGGTGAGGCCTAGGGCGGGGTCTGCCAGAGCGGAGGGGGACAGGGTGAGCTGGAGCGCACGGTACACGGCACGGAGGCCCCACGGAGGTCCGTGCATGCAGTAGTGGACATGGCGAGGGTAAGGGAACCACAGTTTCCTGAGCACCTCCTTAAAAAAAAGATTTTATTTGTTTATTTTTAGAGGAGGTGAAGGGAGGGAGAAAGAGAGGAAGAGAAACATCAATCAGTTGCCTCTTACACCTGCCCCCACTGGGGATGAACCCGCAACTAGGCACATGCCCTGACCTGGAAACGAACCAGCGACCTTTTGCTTTTTGGGATGACACCCAACCAACTGAGCCACACCAGTCAGGGCCCTGAGCACCTACATTGTGTGCCCACTATGTACACAAAAATAGTGTGCTTTATACACATGAGCATGCAGTGTAGAGGTATAAAGTGGGGGGTGCGAAGCCCTCAATCTGGCCTTGCTAGTGTTTGAGAAGTCTCTTGGTGCCTTCTTCAGGCCAGAGCCTGCAAACAAGTGTACGTGTGTGTGCACATGCATGCACATGTACACGTGTGCGGGTGGGTGCCCACGGGATCCGAGGAAAGGGAGGGGCCTTGCTGTGCTTTTTCTCTTTATAACAAAGGAAGGAATAATGTTGCTGCCTCTTGGTTTTCTCTTCTGAGAAACTGTAAGTTCGAGTGAAATGCATTCCTGTCTGAGGGATGTTTGCTGCTTTCCCTGCCTGGGCCCCTGATCCTTCAGATCTTCTCCCTGCTGGTGCCTTCCTGTCGTTCAGGTCTTAGCTCAAATGTCACCTGCTTTAAAAGGTCTTCTTTGACCAGCTGATCTGAAGCCGCTTGCACACATCTCTCCACTGCCTTCCCCATCATTCTGCTTTTGCCTCCTAACACAGCACTCTCTGAAATTACTTACTATTTATGTATGATCTGCTTCCCCACTCGAATAGAAGCTCTCTGAAGACAAGGGTCTTTCTGTGTTGTTCACTGCTGTGTCTGCTAAGCTTAGTTCCACTCAGTCACATAGTAGGCACTCAATAACTGTTTGTTTGAATGAATGAATGAATGAAGAATAAATTGAATGAATGGATGGATGCGTTTTCCTAGAGGACTTTTGCTCTTCCCTGAGAGAAGTCACAAACCCTATTGGTTTCTTGGGTCTCTTAAGACAGTGAGAGACTCACTGTGCTACATATGTTTGGGACTTAGAGGAAAGGGCGAAAGTCCTGGAAAGGTGAACTGTTTCCAGTAGCTTGTAGCTCTTCTGCTCAGAGACACGCCGGAGAAGCTCAGATGTAGGGGGGAGCAGGAACATGCTCCCTCAATCCCTGTGTGAGTGGGTCCTCTTTGCTGTGTGGAGAGACGAGGGGTTGGTATCTTAGGCTAAGGTCAGTCTTGCCGGTTGCTCGGGGTCACTACTGGTGTCAGATGATGCCCATTAGCTCAGCCAGGCTGCGGGAGAGATCTTCCAGGGCCACCTCACAACTGGGGGCTCTGGAGTGGGGAGTTCCTGGGGCTCAGGGACTGGGGATGTGCATTCCTTCCAGCCTCATGGGAGTCTGGGCGTGACTGGGAAGCCCTCCTACATGATAAGAGCCCCTGGATTCCTGGGTTTTTAAAGACCAACCCTTGAAGATTTTATACGAAGGGGGTAGCCTCTGGAGTTGTCCTGGACCCCATATTCACCACTGTCCTGTGTCGAGGTCATGTGTGTGCATCTTGAAAAAAAAAAGAGGGATAGAGTGTATTCTGAACCCTCCAGTCTTTCTTATGGATGGGCATCCTAATCAGATTGTTGGCCCTGGTGCCCCGGAGGTTAAAACATGGTCTTGGCATTGGAAGGTCAGGGTTCTGCCAGCCAAAGACCAGGGTCTTCTCTTCGTTTCTGCTTCCCATCACTGCCAGTGCAAGGTGGTGCGAAGGCTGACTAAGCCCTTGTGCAGAGAGCCTGGATGAAGCCGGCCTGAGGGGCCGTCAGTCTGCACCTGGGCAGGAGGAAGAAGTCAGTCGGTGTGTAGTCAGTCCCACAGACAGTGAGGCTGAAGGTCCCGGGCAGAAGGGAGGAAGAGGATGCAGCAGGTGGCAGGTCCAGGGTAAAGACGCTGTCCCCTAACCCCTCACCTAGTACAAGGGGCATTTGTGTGCCAGAAGCCCTTGTCTTGAATCTTCTCCTGAGCTTTGTCTCTTCGCTCTCCCTCCCTCGCTCCCCTCGGTATTCCTCCTCTCACTTGTCCCTCAGTTAGGGGAAATGGCGTTATGGGTCTCCACGTGCCGCTGGTCTTCTCTCTGGCTGAGAGGGGGTGGCTTTGAACGGGGATCACTCTGATGCCTTGTCTGGGGTGGCAAAGTCAGGCCGCCACCTCCCCGCAGGGCCCGCCTATCCCCAGACTTGTCCTGGGGTTGCTAGGGTGACCTCTTTGGAGGTGACTTCCTGCCACAGCCCGCGTGAATCCCACATGTCCAGCACATGCTGGTTTCTCGTGGGGGAGAGGCCCCGGGCCTTCCGGGTGTGGTAACCGGAGCCGGCGTGGCTCCAGGGATTGGGTGTCTGCCTTGGGTTTCAGGTGTATTAGGTTGTTCCTGTCATGGCATCTCGTTGCTCCTGAAAAGGCTCAGGTCACGCTGCTGGTCCTTCGGGCTGTGGCCGATCATGGCGATAATTTGGCACCCAGAAGAGCCCTGTTTCCACTTGAAGCATGTGGCACTTGGCAGACAGGCAGGTTGGCACCTGACATTAACCCACGAGGTGCTGGCCCACCCACAGGCACAGCCTGGCTTTGCTGGAATTTAGGTCGTAGCCGGACTCCTGGGGACCATCTGGGCTCCCTGGTGGGTGGCATTTCCTCTTTTTGTTAAAACGCTCCAGCTTAGTGCTAGCTCTCTGCCTCCCCTCCCCACTGTGAGCCCACCTACCCCCCCCCCAGCTCTCTCATTCCCCAAGCTGGGCCTCTGGTCCCCCTCGTCTCATCTTCCCCAGGGGAGCTGACATTTAATAAAGCTCTGTGTGTCGGGCCCTGTGCGATGCACAGTCCTCACAAAAACTCCCTGACGTAGGGACTGCCACCCCCGTTTGATAGGCAAGGAAACGGAATTAAAGAGAGGCTGCACGGCTTCCCCAAGACCACACAGGTAATCCGTGGTAGAGGCAGGGCTGGAGCCACACCCTGACCTCACGGCTGTGTTCTGGATGACCACACCACCCTGTTCTCCGAGCCGCACTTCCTCCCTGCTTTCCGGGGGGGCTTTCTCCGGAGACAGACAGCGAGGGTAAGGAGTGCGCTTTCCCTGGATGTGCCTGTTCCCTTCTTTCCACAGTCTTCATGGCCCCTCCACTGCTGGACCTTGGGGGCAGTCAGCTCGGCCCTTAACGTGGCATCTCAGGCCTCATCTACCACCTACCGGATCAGAGTCCACATCTTGACCCAATCCCCATGTATCTACTTGCACCTTAAAGTTTGAGATGTGCTCCCTTGGAGGAGCCAGGATGAGAGCACGCTGCAGGTGGAGGTGGATGAAGAATCTCTCTCATTGCCAGGGTTCTGAAGATGCAACGGCCAGGGGTGGAACTGTTTGGATGAGCTCCCAGCAGGGGCTGATGAGGACAGCTGAGGGGGAGACTTGGGAAGAGAAGAGGACCCTTCCCTTCCCAGAGAAGGTGGGAAACACAGGGAAATTCTGAGGAAGTGAGGTGGGCCTCAGAGAAAAGGCTTCAACAGGCAGCCTTCATCTGGCCCGTCAGACAGGGGCAAGGAATTGTCCTGAATGCCTCCAGCTGTGGGGAGGGGCGCACTGGGGCTGAAGCCTTCAGTGGGAGGACAGTAGCTGCGAGGGATGCGAGGGGCGAAGACACTTCGAATGAACAGGTTGCTGAGCAGCTGCGAGGGCCAGCCGAGGTGACAAAGCACGTGTCTGCAGGCGACTAAACAAGGCCAGTGTTGTGACTTCATCCTGCCGTGCTCGGCAATGGGAGAAACCAGCAGACACGCAGGGGCACAGAGGGGGCCACCGGTGGGCACAGGGCCCAGGGGGCCAGGGCTTGACTGCCAGGGTGGACCCAGTGGAACAGACCAAGTGTGTGGGAGTAGAGTAACGGTAATAGATTCTACTAGAAGATCCTTGGGCCGTTAATCTTCAAATGTAAAAAAAAAGATGGGGAGTGGGTGGAAGAGGAAAATCCGGCAGAAGGCATAGACTTTCTCTGTTTCTTCCTTAGTGCCTATGAAGAGACAAAATTGGAGGATTTGACTTCTCAGAGATGTTAAAACAAATTTTATTGGGTGGTCGGGAGGGCCTACGTTACAAGATGGTGGGGGTGCTATGAGCCCCCCAGAGTTCTTCGGCCTCGATCCCCGGCCACACAGCTAAGAGGTGGAGGAGGAGGGAGAAGGAATCCCAGCCCAGCTTGCACCAGCAGGGTCCTTGCGTTTCTGTCGTCTGCCCTGCCCCTGGTAGCAGCCTGCCTTCAGTCTTCGGGAGGTCCCCCTGGCGTTGGGGTCTCCTCCCCCAGCTCAGCCCTTCTCAAGGTCCTACAGAGAAACGGCAAACCAAGTGCAGTTAAGGCCTCCGTGCCTAGTTAACATACAAGTCCCCATCATTCCCTCCAGAAACAGTGAGGGGGTGGCGTGGGCCGTGGCCTCCAACAGGCCTCTGCTGTGGCTGTGCCGACCTTAGGGTGGTGATGTCATTCCCTGGGCCTGGGATTCTTTCCCACTAAGCTCCAAAAGGACCATATGTCATTTTGCCACTCTCTACAGCTAGCACTGTGCAGGGCACAAAGTAAGTTCCCACAGAAGTTTGTGAAATAAAGGACGTAAAACCTTCTATCTCCACCCCTAGCCCCTTTGTGATCGCTTTGCACAAACAAGGCACCGTTCTTGACCAGGCTTGCTGAGCTAGTGTGAGGACGAGCTAGGTTTATTCCAAAATGAACCAGATTGCTGGTCCTCCTGGGCGGAAGGCACTGTTCCATGAAAAACACAAGAATTTTTTGCATTCCCTTTGATGCCAGGTATTGAGGAGAGGCAAATTCTTGACAATGGTTTGCCTGGCGGGGCGGGCGGGGCGTGAGCATGCAGCTGCCCCCGCCAAGGCCAGCTGCCCCCTCCTTGTTTCACCCTCCTCTCCTCACCTCTCAGTGCACTTGGAAGAGTGGCTGCCAGGCATTGTCCGCTTGGAAAAGTACAGCTCCATAGATACGAATCAGCGTGGGCAGCGAGAATGATTCACGTCTGACCAATTCGATTTCGTTTAGGTTGTCCGTTCCGAACCTTTTTCTCCTTCTAATTAAATGATGATTGGCCTCGACGGTGGGAGAAAGGGCCTAAACTTAATCCGTCTGAATCTGTGGACAGCTGGGGATAGGATAGATAAGGGGAGAAGCGTTATTGTTATCAAAGGACCGATGCTGAGTGGAATGGATGCCACGGGGGTACTCTAGCCCCTCTGGGGTCTTCAGGGCTGCGCTGCGCAGCCTGGGAACAGTCCCGGACTCTGCCCTTCCCACGTTCTCCACCCCCAAAACTGGTTAACGAGGCCCATTCCTGACTTGTCTCTGGGGAGGGCACGGAGACTTAAGCTTAATTAACCTACTAGAGACAGCTCCTGAATCACCGGGCACGGTGCCTGGGCACAGTCAGAGCGGAGGAGAGGTGCGGTGATAAAACCTCTCGGCTCATCACTCAGGTTCCAGCGCGTGTGCTGCTGGGGGTGCTGACTTGTCTCGCTGCAGATTTCCCCAAATACATGTTCTGTCCTCGGCTGGTTTGCCAAATCCCTTATGAGTCCCATGAGCTGTGGCAGCTTAGCTCCTCAAGCCTGAGAACCCCATTTGTCTTCCTCTCCCTCCCCCAATGACACGCTGGGCCACTGCCTCTTCCTCTGGTCACTGGCAGTCACTCGAGAGCTCGCACTGGGACTGAGACAATGCTGGAGCACAACGAGAGCTGCAGTCGATTGAATAGCCTCCAGGTGCCAGGCACCATACACCACACGGTCTTCTCAGCAGCGCTCTGAAACGATTGGTAATATCCCTATTCTGCTGATGAGAAATGCAGGCTCAGGGAAGTGAAGTGCCCACTTCTTTGACTTATGAGTTAAGTGGCTAGAGTCAGAACTCAAGCTCAGGCCTGAGTTCAAAGCCCAGGCTCCTGGCAAACAGCAGTGCCTCCCACAGTAAACCAGGTAGTCAACTGCAGATCCACCAGCCTTCTCCCTGGTGCCCCTTTGCTGGGTGCCGAGGGCGTCGTACACCCCGTGGAGTGGAAACAGCCCTCCTCGCTCTAGGGTCCATGTGCCTCCCCCACGTGCCCCATAGCACTGTCACCCCTCCTGATTGGTAATAAGGCAGGGAGAGAGAAACCCAGGCCCAGGAGGGAAGAACGCAGTAATTCCTTCCGGAAGTGTAACTAGGGAGACATCAGACGTTGAACGGAGTGAGACACGTGTGGGTAAGCGAGGCAGCGATGGAGTGGATTCCCTCGTATTCACTGATACTCACTTCCTGTGCCTCCAGGCCCTTTACTGCTGGCGACTTTCAGCTCAGAGGGGAAGGGAAGCCCCATTCAAAGCCCCAGACAATTCCTTGGGGTCAGTTTCTGGTTCAAGAAGGCCCTTGCCTCATGCCATCTTTCTGCCAGTGTGAACCAGAGGAGAGTCCTTCAAGCGTGAGTGCCCTGGCCCGTCTTGGTCGGTTCTTGGGGGTTCTCAGTCCCTGACTCTCCCACTCTCTTCCTCTCCCCAGGGGTCGACTTTAAGATGAAGACCATAGAGGTAGACGGCATCAAAGTGCGGATACAGATTTGGTGAGTTGGGTGGGAGGGGAGGCCCTTGGGCTGTCCCCTGCCTGTCACTGCCGTGAGTCAAATCCTGGGCTTCACCTGGGACAACTGGCTACCTGATCGATGGAGAGAGACACAAGTCTCAGGGCCCATCTCCTGCGCCCATGAGCCTTACTCTCCCAGCTTGTTCTCAAGACACTTTGCAGGGTTAACCACAAGTCACCAAAAAATAGGAATTAGAAGAATTGGCAAATTAACCACTGTGGGTTTGTCTTAGAATAAGGCTTGGTCCCTGGGCTGTGCCGCCTTCTGGTAGGATTGGAAGGAGGAGGGCTCTGCACCCCATCATTCCATTTCGGGTGGGAGGCTGGTGCGAGTTCCTCCGGGCAGTACGGTGCAGTTCCCACAAGGAGCCACAGGGGGCTGCTGTGGCTCTCTGGCCTGCGCTCCTGGAGGCACTCACTGCCTTTGCCGACCAGGGGAGCTGTCTCCCAGTCTCAGATTGGTATGGGCATTGCCTTCAGAGTCCCTTAAGGATCTGGAGGTGTAGCCTTCCAACCAGTCTGGCCACACTGGCCACATTCTAGAGAGTTGTCAAGGCCCAGTCATGGTTGTGGCTTCTGGTGCAGACGTATTTTGACGAGGCGCCACGAGCCCTGTCAGCACTGGGTGGCCAGGCGTCTCCCCTGCAGAATCAGGTATGTTCAGATCCCCTTAGAGACCAAAGCCCCACCGATTTTTCACCCTACGGCTCCCCAGTTTAACTGCATGCACACCGGGTCTCCCAGCTCCTGTTCCTCTCCCTCACCTGCTTCTGTGGTCCCTGCCCTTCTGAGGGACTGGCTTTCCACTGCAGGGACACAGCGGGGGCAGGAGAGATATCAGACCATCACCAAGCAGTACTATCGACGAGCCCAGGTGAGCCACTGTTTTCAGGGTTCAGAGGTGGGATGCTCCCACCCACGTTCCTGGCTCTGGTGTCTGAGAGGTCTGTGCCACTCGCCCCCAAGACAGGGCCCTAGGATTGCCTGCTGGGGAGGGGAGCCTTGGGGCAGTCTTTGAGTTGTTTGTCAGCCATTCATTCATTGGTTGTTCCTTGAGCATTCAGTCCACCGGGTCCCCTACCCTCACCCCCAACCCTGGGCCAAAGACCCAGGCCAAAGTATGTGGTGGGAAGTTCTGTGGGGGGCCTATGAAGCAATAGCGTTGGGGGTCTGAGACAGAACAAGATATTTTTGTGTGCTGAGGGGTCCTCGTTATGCTAAGCAGAGAGCTTGGAGAGGGGGATGCAGCATTTAAGGTTCCACACCCGCTTCTGGCCCCTTGACTGTGCACTCTCCCTTTGTGTACCTACCTCCCCCATCTCTCTCTCCTGCGCGCGCACTCTCTCTCTCTCTCTCTCTCTCTCTCTCTCAGGGAATATTTTTAGTCTACGACATCAGCAGCGAGCGCTCTTACCAGCACATCATGAAGTGGGTCAGTGATGTGGATGAGGTAGGAGATGCTGCCTCCCTGTCAGGGCCCGGGAGAGGGGGGGCTCTCAGAGGGGAAGGCAGAGGGAGGGCCAGGTGGGAAAGGCCGAAGCTCCCGGGGTTGGTGAGTAAATGCTACCGGGAAACCTCGCTTCCACAGCCCGGGGGAGTACCTCCGGGTGAGCATGACATGGGGAGGAAGCTGAGCCGCCCTGCCCTCCGCGCTCTGTGTGCTGCCAGACTTGATTCTTCCCAGAAGTGAGTTAGGTCAGAGCCTGCCCTGTGAACAGTCTTTCCTGAAATCTCAGGACTCTGCCATGAAAGCCGTGGAGCCTTGGGCAAGCCATTTGAACTCTCTGGCATCCACAGTTCCTTATCTGTAGAATGAGGGATTGGACTCAAGCCCAATGCCCTTTCCAGCTCAGATACTAGTCGTCCAGTCCAAGGAAGCACCGGAATTAGCCAGAGTGTTTCCTTCCCTAAGCTGTCCCCATGGACACCCCTGTGGGACCTCTAGGGTCAGCCATGGTTCTTGGGGGAGCCTGGCACCTGCACCCAGTCAGCCCACCCTGTCTCTAGGGCTCTTAGATTTGGTGCTATTGAGGAGGGAGAGGCAGCACTCACTGGTGGTTCTGCCTGTCCTTTGTCCCTAGTATGCACCAGAAGGTGTCCAGAAGATCCTCATAGGGAATAAGGCCGACGAAGAGCAGAAACGGCAGGTGGGAAGAGAGCAAGGGCAGCAGGTAAGTGGGAGTGAGCTGGACGAATCCATCCCTGGGGATTTCTGCTACCTTCCAGTCCTGAGACTTGGGACCCAGGATTCTCTCTGCACCATCAGGCACCCTTACACCTCCTGTCGTAGCCTAAGGCACTGGGTGAGTTGCATCCTTGAGAGTTGGCTTTATCTCCTTCAGGACAGTGATTTGGGGTCCGTCCTGATACAAAGACCTCTAGGGAAGCAACTCTCCCGGTTCTAAGTCCCCCAGGGCACAATCACCTCTGCTTACAAGCTTATCCCGGTATTCGTGGTGAGGAAGGGCTTCAAGTTGCCGACTCTCTGACAGCGTGCAGGTGCAGCTGCAATCTCACAGTCGTCCACCCCCTCCACGCCCACTCCCCGTCCTCCTCACACTTGCAAGAGGTAGGGAGGTCAGGGAAGGAGTGAAGGGCACAGAGTCAGATGCCTTGGGGGCCGAGAGGGTACAAGGAGGGTGCTGAGGGGTTGTCAAGCATTCAGGGAGACCACCCTCCCAGAGAACGGAAGGAGAGATGGGTACCACCAGAACAAGAGTCACCCATCCACTCCCAGGGCTTCAAGAGATTTTTCCTACCTCTTCAGTCAATAGCATTCCTTTAGCACTGAAGATAAAACTGATGGTTTCTTTTACTATTAAAAAATACTACCTAGTCATTGAAGGACTTGAAGGTAGAAGCAGACCCTACTGCAGTAATAGTGTTTGTTGAGCGCTCTATGCACTAAGCAAGCGCTTGGAGGTGTGTGGCCCCATTTAATCATTTCATAGCCTTGGTTAACAGACACTGTCATCCCCCTTAACAGATAACAAAGCTGGGGCTTAGAGAGAATAAATATCTTGTCCAACGTCATACAGCCGCTGAGTGGCAGCACTGATATTCAAGTCAGGCCTCTTTGACTCCCAAGCCTAGGCTTTTCTTTAACTTGCCATATTGCCACAACATTTTGGTATCTGTGACTCTGATATATGATGTGTGTGTGTGCATGTGCTCGCTAGCCTGTGTCTTAGAAGGAGCTCCTAGCCTCAGCCAAGAAGTTACCTACTCTGAGAAGTTGTCACAACACAGCCTGGGCTGTGAGGGCAATGGCAGAAGTAGGTGCCTGGTACTATGGGCACCTCCCTTCCCTTACTGATTCCCTTTCAGGAATGTTCTTCTCTTGCAGCTGGCTAAGGAGTACGGCATGGACTTCTACGAAACAAGTGCCTGCACCAACCTCAACATTAAAGAGGTGAGGACTCTGAAGCCCAGCTGCCCTCTGTCTCAGGCTACATCCGGAGTGGGGAAGCCAGAGGGAGAGGTGGCAGCTGGGACCCAAGATGAGATGAGACCTTGCCCCTTGGGCATTACAGGGTTGCAAGAGGGAAAGGAGGAGAGACCGGACTAACCTGTGCCCCCTGGTCTTCCCCCAGTCTTTCACACGTCTGACGGAGCTGGTGCTGCAGGCCCATAGGAAGGAGCTAGACGGTCTCCGGACACGTGCCAGCAATGAGTTGGTGCTGGCAGAGCTTGAGGAGGATGAGAGCAAACCTGAGGGCCCAGTGAACTCTTCCAAATCCTGCTGGTGCTGAGGGTCCCACGTGGAGCGCCCACAAGTCCCCTCTCCCCTCAGGAGGCCTAAGGGCAGACAGGGAGTCTGGGCTTTGCCCTGCTTCTCCTCTCATTCGGGTGACCCCATGGAATATCAGTAGCTGCTGCTCCCCCCGCCCCACCTGGCCCTGAGAGCGACTCTGGAGAGACCAGGCTGTCGTCTGGGAGCAGCCTCTGCCCCAGCCCTGCCCCTGGAGTGGCATCTTCAGTCCCGTTCCCTGGCTGCAGGCCTGCTCCGCTCGGAGCCCCAGGTGCGCCTGAGCATCCGCAGCGCCCAGCTCCCCAGGCAACAGCCCGTCCGGAGTCAAGGCCACTTTAAGGCTCCTTCTCAGTGCATCTTGTCTCCTGTCTGCTTTTTCTCTCCTCTTCCCTCTTCTCTGTGTCCCCTCTTCTCTTTGTCCCCTCAAGCCCTTTTCCCTGTGCGGCCTGCTTTGTGGCTGCTGGCGCAGCATCTTCCTTTCCTTTCCTCCTGACCCCGTCCGAGGGAATGGACTCAGGCTCACGGGGATGTCCCATCTCTGCTCCTGGGAGACCCTCACCCTGCTTTGTGAGTGGGCCAAAGGCGATGGGTGCCTCTTCCCATCCTCTACTCCCCGCGCCCGCCCGTTCTTGTGCCATGGGTCTGCCCACCTGTGACCTGGGAAAGTGGAACACCAAGGTAGGAAGGAAACACCAACGCGGTCCTTCACTTGGGGCCGCGCTACCTCTCCCTGCCGCCCCCTTCCACTCCAGCTTTGGCCTTGCTTGCCCACCTGCCCACCTGCCTCTCGGGGAGCTGAGCTTGGAGGCAGGTGCTTCAGAGAAGAAAAAAAAAAGATGAGGGGTGGCAGGGGTAAAAAATCACCTCCATTCTCTACCTCCCATGCAGTGTGTACACAGTTTCTCCCACCTGGGCTCTTGAATTTAAAGACGTGAACCAAAGCCTGAGGGCACTGCAGGGGCAAGGAGAGCCCCGAGGGAGTGGCTGACAAGCCAGCTCAGAAAGAGAAGCATTGGGAAACGAAGGACTAGTTCCTATATATCGAGTTAATAGCAGGGGAGAGTGAGCCAGGGACAGCAGTTCGCAAACCAAAGGAAACATGGGCTCCCTGGGCCCCACCTTCCGGTTCTTGTCTAAGAAGAGCATTTCCCCACAACTCCCTGGCTGGTGAGAGGTGGGGCTTCACAGAACCCAGCCTTCAGCCCAAAGCTTTCCTGAGACCCAGAGTTCATGGCAGAAGAGCAGGGACTTGGTGGGAGAAAGGGAAGCAGGCCCTGCTCAGTTCTGTTCTCGTTGGCCCGCTAGACAGAGTGCTCATCTTGCCCCTCTAGTTCCTGAGGGGGAGCTTTGAGGGGCTGCCAGCCGCCCCCCTCCCGTGGGCACTGTGGCCACCCACGGTGCAGGGAACAGGACTCCTCCAGAGCTCTTTGTTCAGGAAGAAGTTCTTTAACCCTGCAGAGCCCAGGGAAGAAACGAGTGAGTTACCCGCCCTAGGAGGGCACCTCCCCCACCTTCCTCAGGAGGACCATTCTCAAGCTACACACTAGCCGTGTTGCATGGCTGGGGCTGGAGCTAAAAAAACCACTGGGCATTGTGCATTCACCAACTACGGACCAAAATTCAGGGCACACCCATGTGAAGGATTAAGAGCCCCACTTCCTTACTCCAAAAAAGTGGGGGGATGACATCATCAAACCTTTCCTCCAGACTCTCATCAAACCAGAAGGTGGTGGCTGAGGACGTGGGACTGGGCGACAGGTTGCACAGTGGAAGGAAAAGGAGGCAGGAATAGTTATAAGTCCGATGAGAAAGGTAGAGAGCTGACTCCAGGATGAAGTCAGGAGTGCGGCTAGGGATGCTTCCTTGAGGACTCCTCGGGTGTCAGGACAGAATCAGCATCGCCCTGGGGGTGGGGAGGGCGGCAGTGCCAGCCCTCAGCCCAGACTGCAGGGAGGGGAAGTCTACTTGCTTTGGCTTCACCCTGTGCGTAGGGTCGCAGCTGTCCCTGAAGGTCAGGCAGAGCACTGCTGCCGTTCTCCTAACCCCCTCAGCACAGAGGAACTCCATCTTAACTGTGTGCTGGGGGTTCTGGAAGGGAAACCAAGGGGGTCGAGAGTCTGTGGCCTGAGTGGCCCCATTCTAGGACCACAGCTGGGGAAGGTGTGGGAGCGGGGAGAGGGTCGGGCTGTTAGGGTGCAGTTACACTCAGCGGGTACCAGAGTCGGCCTCTCCCCCCTAACGTCTGCAGTCCAGGAGGTGGCCTGGGGTCTGGCATTAGGCCCGGACTGTGGAGCAGGTGCTCCTGCCTGTTTACTCCTCACCACCTCTGCACCTGCTGTCCTGAGACTCAGCCCAGCCCCCGGGCCCTCCGCCTGCTCCTGAGCCCCCACCATCTCCCTGTGACGGGTGAACTTTGTGTACTGTGTCTCGGGTCCAGTATATGAATTGTGAGCAGGGTTCATTATTTTAAACACAGATGTTTACAAAATAAAGACTATTCCAAACCACAGGTATGGGTGCCTGTATGCATGCGTCCCTGGGAGTGGGTCTCACTCAGACCCTGGCAGTGAAGGGGCAACAATGGCCGTGGGAGTGGCAAACGCCTGCCCTTTTCTGTCTTTTCTAGCGCCACCTGCAGGGAAGCCCCGAGCAAAGCCTCCCTTGCTCCGTGATGGGCCTGCACTGCAGAAATAAGACTGAGCAAAATCATTGAGGTGATGAATATCTGTGTCTCAGGGAGTCTCTAAAGCTAAGAAGGTTCTCACCTGTCAGATGGAGCCAGAACAGGCCTTCTTGAAGGCATGAGGGGGGATTCGGTCATCTTTCAGAAGTTCATCTTAGCCCTGGGATTAAGTGCTCTGGGGGAGCAAGGCAGAGTAGAGTCTCGCAGGTGTGTGTGTTGGGAGTGAAGGGGGCAGTGGTACCTATTGAATGCTATACCTTGGGATACAGAGTTGATGGGAGAGGCAGAGAATGTTTGAGGGTAAG
Source organism: Phyllostomus discolor (assembly GCF_004126475.2). Lineage (NCBI taxonomy): Eukaryota > Metazoa > Chordata > Mammalia > Chiroptera > Phyllostomidae > Phyllostomus > Phyllostomus discolor. Next base: position 189,481,069 of record NC_040903.2, on the reverse strand, counting down.
GATCAATTGAAGAAGGAAGGTGTAAAACAAGGCAGGGTAATAGTCTAAGATCTTAACTTGCACCTTCCAGCTTACAGAGTGCTTGCAATGATTTGTTTCCTCCATCCCACCAGTTATACCTGTGTGAGATAAGGAGGGTGATTGTCCTGGTTCAACAGATAAGGAAACAGGTGCCTAAGGGCCCCAAGGAACTGTGGCAGAGTCCGGACTAGAGATAGCCGAATTGGAGGGGAAAGCTTTGCCACCTCTATGCAGAAAAGTCTCTATAAGCAATTCTCATTTGCCACCAGAGTTGCAAACCACTGCCCTAAGCGTTCTGCCTGCTAAGCCCCTGCAGTTTCCAGAATCACTGCTGTCCTTGTACAAAGCCATGGGAATCAAACACTTAGTGCATATTACAAGGCTACAAGCTTCTGGAAAGCGGGCTGTTTTGAGGTAAGGTTGGAGAAAGAAGAATTTTAGGAAAGCTTCATCAATTTTATTCAGTTGTGAAAGGTAGTAATCTGGTGGCTCAAAGGGCCTTGTGGTGTTCCTGGAGAAAGTGAACGGCAGGTACCTAAGGGAGAGGGAACTTCCATGGCCTTCCTGGAGGGGCCATGGAAGGGCAGCCAGTAAGTGGTGTCTGGAAGTCCAAAGAGTACTGGGAAAACGCTAGGCATGCACGTAAGTCTGGAAAGTTCATGTTAAAGTTTAGCCCACTGTCAAGGTCAAGTCCTCCTGACTCAGTGGCTTCATTGGGACATTTATGAGCTGCTTCTGGGAACTCCACTCAGCCTCAGCAAGGGGCACCTTCATGCTGCATTTCCTGCTACCTCTCCTACTGGCCAAAGGTTCCATTCCCACGTAGGTAACAGAGGCTTGATTTTAGGGAGCTGCCAGCTGAGACATGGGGGTTCCCACATGCTATAAGCAGCCACGGGCCAGGCTACAAAAGAGAAAAGCAGGGCATTTCCTGGCAAGTAAGTCTCTCTCTTCTAAACGGAACAGATTCTCAAGCCCAGCTGCTGCCAGCCTTGCTTATTCTTTGTTCTAGCAGACAGTTCCCCGCGGGCATGTACCTGTGAAAACAGTCTCTCGTAAACATTTGCACTGTTGTTGAAATTCACTCTAAAATCCCAAAGCCAGGTAAAGCCTAATTGCCAGTTTCACTGATGGAGAAATCCAGGCATCTTTAAAAAGTGATTTGTTGAGTTGGCAGGTGCTTGGAGGGATGAGGTGAAGCATTAGGTCTTTCTAGTTTCTGTGGGCTTCCAGGGTGTGCTCACACCACATAATCCTCAGCAGGTCCCCAGCTGGCCTGTAACACTCGGCGTGGCTGCTGTTGAAAACACCATGGGTGGCCTGGCTGGGTCTAGAAGCACAGCAGTTTGACTCCCTGCGTACTTCCTTCTGTGGGGGAATTACCGGCATAAACCCTCTGGAAAGTGTTTGGGACTGGGCCTTGGTCTGAGAAGAGGTGGGTGTGGCTCATCCCCTCTGAGCTTCCTGCCTGCTGTGTGACTCCTGTCCCCCTTGCCCTGCCCACAACTGACTGCATCCTCATGACCCCCCTGGGGGGGAGGTTTAGGGTGAAGGGAGAGCAATGATAGGGGATATATAAAAGGAAGTCTTTTTTTTAAAGATTTTATTTATTTATTTTTAGAGAGGGAAGGGAGAGAGAGAGAGAGAGAGACATCATTGTGCGGTTGCTGGGGGTCATGGCCTGCAACCCAGGCAGGTACCCTGACTGGGAATCGAACCTGCAACACTTTGGTTCGCAGCCCGCACTCAATCCACTGAGCTACACCAGCCAGGGCTTAAAAGGAAGTCTTTTTAACCAACTGCTGAAATTATTAACGTTGTGGAAGTTGAGGCATGAGGGAAGACTCCATTCTTGTTCTAACTAGCCTGGGAACGTAAACTTTTTCGACCCTCCTAGTCCTGTATGTACATCTGGACCTCCAGGTCACCCTCGAAGAACCACACATACATCCACCTGGCTTCCATTATCCAAACCACCAGGACCTGACCTGACCTCCTGGTCCCCGTCTTCCAGACAACCCAGCATCCACCATCCTCACTGCCTGACGCCTGACTGATACCTGTTCTGGACCAATCCTAGGGCTAAGAATGCAGGGCTAATTCTCAAAAGTGTACATTTCACTATAAAAATTTGTAACTTTTCTTTCTTCTTTGGGGCATATCTGGCTTTTGCCTAGCTGTGTTCCCTGTCTGCAAACTCCAAGAGCCTTGAATAAATCCCTATTATATATTTCTAGCAAGGCCTCCAGACTCCTTTTGAGTTCACGTGATAGGGGTGTAGACGAGGAGATGGCACAGTGCAGGGGCGGGGGTGCATGTGCTCCCGAGCACAAGTGGCATCACTCAGCAAAGGACTTTGCAGGACAAACGCCCTTCATTTCTTCAGCCTGGTGCAAGCTGGGGCCTGAAAGCCATTATTTTATAAAATCACATACTGTTCCCCTAGGGGATCCCTTTGATTTTGTGGAAAGCAACAGCCAGAGAGAAAACCATGAACAGTAACATGTATATTTCCATTGTAATCTGAGTCAAGGGGGCATGCGCCCCAATTCTCTTCCTCCTCTTTCAGATCTCAGCAAACTCTGACCTCCCCACTGCACAGTTCAGAGCCTGGCGCTCAGCAGGCTCTCAGTAAACATCTGCACCCTGGGAAGAAGACTTGCTGGGGCAAGTAGGAGTCAATCCTGCGTCCCTCCCTCCCTTTTTTCCTCCCTGACGACCTTTGGGGCTCTGGTTTCCTACAAGTAGTGAATTATTCATGTCTGCTCATAGATATCAAATTGGCCCTTCCCAGGTTGCCAGCAGGGTGGGGCAGGGAGGTGGCTTTGTTCTGTCTGTAAATAGGAGCAGCCTTGTTCAAACAGCCCTTGCAGGTGGGTGACTATTTTTGCTAAGTCATTCTGGGGATGCTCAAAGCCCCATTGTGAGTGAGATTCTTCCTGTACTTCCAGGCTCCTCCTCCCTCCCCACCCTTTTAATAGATCCCTAAGTGGGCCCGAGCCACTCTGCCAGGCTCACCCTGCACTTTCACCATGGCTTTCATTGCCAAGTCGTTCTATGACCTGCAGGCTGTCAGCTTGGATGGGGAGAAAGTAGATTTCAATACATTCCGAGGCAGAGCGGTGCTGATTGAAAATGTGGCATCGCTCTGAGGCACAACCACTCGGGACTTCACCCAGCTCAACGAGCTGCAATGCCGCTATCCCAGGCGCCTGGTGGTTCTTGGCTTTCCTTGCAACCAATTTGGACATCAGGTGAGGGGTCCCTTGTATTGCACTCAAGGAGTTGGGTGGTCTAGTAGGCTAAGGGGAGGGAAGCAAGACTATGCATGCTGGAGTGTCTGGAATCATGGGGTGTGTTTTGTTAATCTAGGTCTTTAGTATGTGTGACTACCAAGGGGAAGTATACATGAATTCTGTCCGTGATCAAAGACTGAGGGTGCGGATTTTTTATTGTTTGTTGTCCTCCCACTATACTTCATGAGGGCTGGTACCAGGTCTGTTTTTCTCTCCCTTGTGTCATCAGTGCCTAGGGTACAGAAGACACTCATTAGACATTTGCTGAATAAATGAATGGAAGAAATAGAAGATCAAGAATCAGATGAGGATTGAACTGATTCAGGAGACCTTAGTTCTAGCTAGCACTGGCCCTGTTATTTAATGGCTCAATGCCCTCGGAAGAATCACTTAATTTTTCTGTTTTATTTTCCTCATCTGTAAATTAGGGGTAATACTACTTATCTCCTAGGGTTATTGTGAGGCTTTGAGGATACAATAAACAAAAGTAACTTGAAAGTTATAAAGTTATGCAAATGCAAGCAACTTTATTATTTGGATCGAAGAGTTTTGTTTGTTTGAAATCAGCCAAGTGGAAAGTGAATTTGGGGGAGAGCTAAGGGTGTGCAGTGTGCCCTCGGTGCCCTCGGGGCACCACTTGCACCCCTCTGTCTCTGATTACTGGGTCAAGGTGTTACAGATCTTCAGCCCACATGCGTCAAGTTATCTTTTAGGGATTCTTCTATTTTCACGTATTAGTTGGACAGCACCAGCAGGCAGGATGTCCTCAACTGAACCCTCTAATTAGAGTCCCCTTAGTTCAATTCATAGTGGCATCAAGACAAGGAGATTAGCAGAGGTACACATGGGAAGGCTGGAGGGTCCCGGCTGTGACACACCTGAGCCCAAACTGTTCCTGCTCTGACTGTTCCTTCCCGGCCTCAGTCTGTTTCCAGGCCTGGCTGGAGCAAGAGAGCTGGAAAGGGCAAAACCCCTTTAGCGCTGTCTGTCTGGCCCTAGAGACACCTGCAGCCTCACATCACTTCAGACTAGCTAGTTGCTGGAGGGAGTCCATACCCCACCAGGAGCCAGAGAGCCATTTGCACTAGAGATAAAAAGCCTAATAGAGATCAACTCTGGGCTCAAGATGTCATGATGGCCTAGAACTGACTGTACTAATTGATCCTAGTAGGTCAGAAGCAGGAACTTTCTCCCAGAGGGAGATACCTGACTCTTAGACTTGGAGGGGGGTGGAAAATGAGGGTTCCTATGGGCCTTTGGCAGTTGTCATGGGTGGGGAATGCTGAAGGGGACAGATCAATGATGGCAGTGGGGAGGGAAAGACAGGTGACCAGGGAAGAGAGGTAACAGGTTCAGGCTAAAGCACTCATAGCTGACCACAGTGAGTGTGAGAGGCAGGAGCCTGAGATGGCAGTCTAGAAGTGGGAGGAATGATAATTACAAATTCATAGCCCTCAAGCACTTAATTTCCTTAATTCCCCCTTTCCCTGGCCGATGCCAGAACCCTGTGCCCTCTATCCTACTTAATTCATCCCTCCTAGGCACTAAGAGATTACATTTAGATTACATTCACTGATGTCTCTAACTCACTTTGCCTTCACGGCACCTGAAAACTAGACTTCCCTCCTCAAAGCTTCCCCCTACTTGCACTTACAGGACAAGGCGAGGTGAAAGCAAGAAGCCATACATCCCATTCCCCTAGGCCTCAACTTCACTCTTAGTGTGAGGAGCTGAGCAGGGCAGAGGCAGAGGCCTCACCACTCACATGTAAACTGAAGCAACAGAAGCAAAACCAGGGCAGAGAGAAAGGCAAGGTGGTAGCGGGACATATGTGGAGGTGTGTGTGGGTAGGTGAGTTGAAGGAGGGTTCTAGGCAGTATGGCCTGAGCCTCCTTTTCCTTTCTAGGGCCCTGAACTTAAGGTTCTTGAAGCTTCAGACAGATCCCCTGAGAACTGCCCAGGGTAGATTGGAGAGAGAAGCAACAGATCAAAAGTGCTAAATCTATCAGTATAAGAACAACCAAGTTAGGACCTGCAAAAACCTTCAGAAATGGCCTAGCAAAAAACATGAATAGCTGTGAGAGGGAAAAATCTTAAGAGTAAGGCAAAGCAAATAAGGAAGGAAAGAAAAGGAACAGAAGGAAAAAAAGGCTCATAGAAAAGAATGATCCCGGGGAGTGTAGAAGCTGAAAGATTTGCATGTTGTGGACACTCATTTTCCCTCTCCCCTCTTCCATCTCTTTGTCTTTTTTCCTCCCCCAGGAGAACTGTCAGAATGAGGAGATCCTGAACAGTCTCAAGTACGTCCGCCCTGGGGGTGGATTCCAGCCCACCTTCACCCTTGTCCAAAAGTGTGAGGTGAACGGTCAGAACGAGCATCCTGTCTTCGCCTACCTGAAGGACAAGCTCCCCTACCCTTACGATGACCCATTTTCTCTCATGACCGATCCCAAGTACATCATTTGGAGTCCAGTGCGCCGCAGCGATGTGTCCTGGAACTTCGAGAAGTTCCTTATTGGGCCGGAGGGGGAGCCCTTCCGCCGCTACAGCCGCACCTTCCCCACCATCAACATTGAGCCCGACATCAAGCGCCTCCTCAAAGTTGCCATATAGACGCGAGCCGGTCAGCACACAGGTCTCCTCCTCCATCCAGCCCCTGTGTATCTGTCCTTAGGACCCAGTGCGCCCTCGGGAGACACTGCTGGCCCTACGCTTTCCCTTGAGATCAGTCTCCTTCACCGAAGGGCCTTGCCTTTCCTGTCTGCCTGTCTCCCTCTCTCCCAGCCTCCAGGACTTGGGTGGGCTCTGGACCTTCACAGAATGATGGCACCTTCCTAAACCTGTGTGGGCGGTGTCTGAGACTCGTGAAGGGCCCCCAGCCAGCCTCCTAGCTGAGTCCAATAAAGGGCAGGTGTGGAAATGGCCAGGTTCTCTGCGTCTTCTTCCTTGACAGACAGGGTAGTGGGATGGTACTAACTGCAGGCCGGCACCCAAAGGCGGGGGAGAGGAAGGCTCTGATCAAGGGGACACCTTAATTACCATTTGGGAAGCGGGCCCTGGTCAAGGTCTGCGGAGGCAGGTGGAGTTGCCTGGAAGTAAATTGTGCTGTTACTCTCTGGCTCTTCTCCAGAACTGTGGGAAGGAGGTGATAATGAGGAGTAAAGAAGGGAAAAGATGATGGGACCTTTGCTTGTGAGTACAAGGAGACTTGAGGGGTCCAGTTAGCAAGAAGTCACTATCAGTGTGGGCACTGGGCCAATTAGATAGGACCAGCACCTTGAGAATTTCCTGGGAAGTCAGTTCGGTGAACTTTGTCAGTAGACGGTAACAGCAAGGACGTGGAAGGTGAAGTCACTGCTACACAAAGGACAGTTTATCTGTTTCCTGATCACCCTGCCAAGGAGCACTTGTTTTCAGTCCTCCGTTAGACTGACTCTCCCTCCTTCACAAAGTTCACATCACGCCCTTGTCTCTCTCAGGCTCACCTGATCGCAAGTTCAGGCAAAAGACACACAAGTGTGGGCGTGAGCAGTGAACTGGCTTCACGTCTTCCTTCATGGGGGGGGTGGCAAAGGGCCTCCCTTTGGTCCGACTTCACAACTGGCCAGCGGGACGGCTGTTCTCTGGGGCAGCAGTTCTGCTGAGTGGCTTTGTGAGGACGTGCCCCAGGTTCCTCATCGAGCCTAGGCGCTCAAACACCACCACCGCCACCAAGGCCAGGTGCTGTCGTGTTTTGGAAGACACCTGCTGAAACGCCACTGCCCTGGCATTTGTGCCACAAACCTTTCTGAAAACCTCTCATTTCACGTTTCCTTATTTGACCACTAGGTGGAATATTTTACTTCTTTATTGAAGCCCTTGAAGGACAGTTCTCCAAACTCAACACACTGCTTGAGAACCCCAGTGGTGACCGGGAAATGCTTTTCCCATAACGTTCCCTTATTTTCTAAGCACTTTCATCATCCGGGAAGCAAATGTGGAACAGAGGTTAAGAATCCCCACTGTCTGACCTTCAACTAAAGCTTTATTTCAAAGGGGTAACCTGAGTGTCACGGTGGGAATCCCCCGGCATCCTTCTGCAGGGCCTTCTGCTAAATTAAGCTGCCCTTAACTTGACTCTGGAAAACTCAAGCCTTTCAAGATCCTGCTTTTAAAGCCAACATTAGGGTATGGATTTGGGGGGCGGGGCAGGACCAAGCACTGATTTTAGAGCAATAACCACAGAGACAAATTGCTCCCCTGAAGAAATGAAATACAGAATTCATGCCGGATGCTAGAGTGACTTGTTCATCATCTTGATAGTGCTGTAGCCTGTCGTTACATCCAATAATAGAGTCAGGTGTCCTGAATGTTGGAGTAATGCTACGGGCCATTTAGGGCCTGATATGCCAGTACAAAGTGTTGGGTCTTTCCCATGAGGCTGAAATTGAAAGAGTTAGAGGCCCCAGAGGAATAGGGATTAGAGTGTAAATGATTTTGCAGAGTCAGAAAGGGCCATAATGCTAGGAAGAAGGTTCCTCACTTGAACAGGGGAAATGCAATGTGCTTCGGAAGGGAGCTGCCCGGCCTGGCTCAGGAAGGAACAGACAAGGGAGGACTGGAGGAACTTGTTCTGCAGGGCATCTGTTTACCACCGAATCTTTAGTTGTGCTGTTGTTAAAATGAAGAGAAATGAGAAAGTTTCCTTTCCTTAATCCCTCATCTTGTCAGCCTTGACATCCTCAGAAGAATCAACTTGTGGTCGGAAACAGACAAAACAAAGCTTAATAGAATCATCCATTTTCCTAGATCAACAAACTCATTTAATCAGATTTCCCTGGGGCACTCAGGAGGCGGGGAGAGGCCTCATAAACAAGCCCTCCCCTGAGGGCTGCTGATTTAGAGGAGAGACAGAGACAGTCCTTTCTCTGAGGGCTCTTACACAATTACAGCTTGGGAAAAGGGGCTGTGGAGGATGGAGATCCAGGCTGAAACTGATGATTATTTCCATGACTATGTTCCCACAGCTATTTGTCCTTAGTTTAGGAAAGAGTTAGCCAAACTCTAATTGGTGATTTCACATCTGGTGATTTATAATCACCATCCCAACCATCACCCAAACTGCCATTTCCTGTAGCCATTTCTCATATACTACGCTACTTTGTCCTCATATACAGCGCTAAGTACTTTAGATAGGTTAGGTTAGTTCATCTCGTGCTGGCCCTGTGAGGGATTTTTATCTCTATTTACACAGAAGGTAATCGAGTAAGACACCTGCCAAGGACAAAGGGCTACAGAGTGGCAGAGTTGAAAGTTAAACCCAGGTCAGCCCAGCTCCCAAGCACCTGCCTTCTACCCTGACAACAGTGCTTCCTTCCATCCCAGTTGCTGCAGAAAGGCCACTGACAACTACCTACACACCACACTGTACAGCCCAAGAACCTTTCACTTACATCATTTGATTTAAAAACTCCATGAAGGAGGCATGACTATCTCTAGTTTTCCATTGAAGAAACTGAGGTACAGATGGAATAAGTGATTTGCCTAATATTCCACCTCGAGCAGGTGGCAAAGCTAATGCTAGACTCAGGTTTCTTGATATCCTCTCTCCCCAACCACAGTGTGTCTCATAAGAGACTTGTACTACAGCCAAGATGTATACATTTTAAAGCCAAGAGTCTCATTTGAAGCCAAGTACCTTAACCTTGCTCACAAAAGAATGAAACCAAAAGGATTCTTCATACACTGAAATAAAGAACACTGAACATAGACTTTTTAGCGATAACTTACAAGTAACAAATCATATCTGGTTGTGCCCAGATTAAGTCACATGTCAATTTATTAGTATTGGGAGAACCCAGAACCATTGGAGACAGACAGAGCTGGCTAAAACAGCACAACAAACACGCTGAGCTTTGCACTCCAAGAGCTGAATCACGCCGACCCCAGGCCTGTACCCCATGGGGAGTGCAGAGAGAGAATGAGGTGTCAGGACCAGCCCAGTCCCCAGTGACACCCGCAGGGGAGTCTCTTCCTCCTTGCCTCTCAGGGCAGGGAGGCAAAAAGGACTGCTGCTCTTGCCTGACGCCTCTTCCATGCACACAGAAAGACAGAAACTCAGTAGAGTTGGGTTCCAGAGGTCTTTATTCTTTTAGATCCGGAGAAAAATTCTAGAGGATGAAAAAGAAAGCATCACAAAACATAGCATGATGTTGGTATAATAATAATAAAATATGTGGGTAGGATCTTATGTTTTAAATTTGTATAGTCCAAAATAGATAATTACATAGTATGCAATAGATGAAGATAACAGTACAGGCATATGAAATCATACTCTTGAGCTCCAAATGACTAAGTTGGAAGCATTCAAACTCCAAGAAGGGACAATTCTGAGGCTATAATGGGCTTAGTGCTGTTATTTAAAGTAATGAAGCATTTTCTCTGCTTTCTGGATTCATTTCACCAAATGATTTCCTCAGCAGGTCAGATATAGATTTGCAGAAAGTGGAAAACATTTTCCAGGAATAAAACTACTGACTCCTAAGGGGCAGCTGACTTAACTTTTCCAAATAATCCATCTTGGGCCGACGTGCCTAGATGCCTCCGAGTGCGGTCACTGATACTCTCCACCTCTTCCCAACCCTGAGACCCTCTGTGTGCCGAACACTCTTGTTGAGAGGGAGCCGCTGGACTCGCTGTGTGGCCCTGAGTAAGCTACTTAATCTCCTGTGCCTTAGTTTCTTTGGCTCTAAAATCAGAACAATAATACTACGTCCCCCATGGAGTTGTGAATGAGGATTAAATGAGGGCTTAAAAAGGCCTTGGCACACAGTAAGTACTCAAGAAACCTCAGTCATTATTATTCCTGTTATACATCAAAGCTTTTCCCTGGAATCAATAATGAACATTTTGCTCACTTTTTTTTTTCTTACAAGCAAAGCCTAAGTTTACAATGCCCAAGTCTCTTAGATATGAAGAGGAAATGATTCTGTTTCTAATGCCTGGCCTTTTTAAGTGTGGTCTCACAGGGAGAAGAACTACTGAAGCCATCCCATTGTGTCATTCATTACTCACTGGACCTCCCAACAACACTGTAAAGAAACTATACTATCAATTCTTATGAGCCTAGTTTTTTAAAAAGGGGACAATAATGTCCGGAGTAATGCTTTGCTTAATGGTTATACTGCTACCAAATGGCAGAGGCCTAAATTCCTGGGTTTAGGACCCCCAAGCTAGTGTTCTTTCACACAGCAGGCACTCCCATGTTAGAGTAGAAGCTAGTGTTCTTTCAAAGTAAAATATTCTAAGATCCCTCTGGAGCAACTGAAACTAAATTTACGTTAACTAAATTTATATTTAGTTAATCCTCAGAAGATACACCAGGACAAAGTGTTGGGTCTTTCCCATGAGGCTCAAATTGAAAGAGTTAGAGGTCCCAAAGGAACAGGGATTATAGTGTAAATCACACTTTAATTCTATTTATTTATATTAACTAAACTCCATACTTTATTCAGATTTCCCCGGACCCCTTCACAAAGGTCCTTTTTCTGGAGCAAGATCCCATTCAGCATAAACTACTTTAGGTACTCGTGTCTCCTCAGGTTCCTTCTGGCTGTGAGCGTGCTCAGAATTCCTTGTCTTGGGCAACGTGATGGTTCTCCGGAGCTCCAGTCAGGTACTTTGTGAATGCCCCTTAACTGGACGGGATCTGTATCATCTATTTCTCATGATTAGACTGGGGTGACGGGTTTTGGGGAAGAATGGCACCAAGGTAAAGTGCCATTCTCATCACAACACATCAAGGACACATGCTATTACATCACTTATGCCCTTTGATGCTAATCTTGCTCTTGGCCAGGGTCTGTCCCCACTTTCTATACTATACTCTGGAAGGAAGTCACGACACACAACCCACAGTTAAGGAATGGGGAATATCTGCATGTTATTTGAAAATCTTCTGTATGGGAGATTTGCCTATTCTATTTTATGTATGTATTTATTCAATCATTTGTTTATATCCATATGGACTCATGAATATTTATTTCATAGTTCGGGTTATAATCCAATGCTATTTAATTTTTTATTCAGATTGTCCCAGCTGTGGTCACTGGGAGCTCCTCCAGGTGGCTCTTCTGTCCTTCTGACATGCCCCATCATTGCGGTTTTTCTAAGCACTTCCTTTTCCTGTGGTGCAAGATGCTCCATCTTGTACAAGTCCGTCTTGTACATTTACAGCCCCCGTCCTAGAATAAGTCATTGCTCCAAGGAACCCTTGGTTCCTTTTACTGGGACCGAGATCTGGGCACTAAGTGTACTCCCACTCTGGCTGCACTGATGTGAACTAGGAACTTAGAACTCTCCGCTCTGGAGAACAGCAATCCCCTAAATCACTTCTTTTCTTTAGAAGAATAGGTAAATACAGACAGAAAAAAAATATGCAAATAATTTCCATTACAAACTAAGAAGAGAAGCCATCAGGCTTGCTGTATTGTAAACCAACACAACAGAGTTACAACAGAACTGCAGAGGGTGGTCAGAATAGCAGGGTCATCTGCCGGGGGTCATCAGGGAGAATGCTGATAGTATCTTCAGCTTTGCCACATAACAAACACAGCATGGTGTACTCCTAGGACAAGATAAAGTGCATAATTACCATGAGAAAGATGCTTCTTAACGGACTCAGGTAACACTGTTTTCTGCATGGTCATGGGTATTCTTTCTGTATGTTAGATCAATTTCAATACCTACAAGCAATGTCTTCGGTTTATTCTGTGCATCCCAGAGCCTTCTGTGTACGCCAACAGAATACATGCTGATGCTCTCTCTACTGGCACAAGAATGTCATCTGGGGCATGCCTGGCCATTTTGTGGACTTAAGAAATACACATATTGGGCGTAGCTAGTGCTGCTCTTTGAAGTAATGAAGCAATTGAGTGTAGACCCCTAAGGACAAATTCCTGGTCTTAGAGCTGTTCCTATCCAGAACACTTAACACTAATATGAAATAGAAATATTTTTAAAACAACGAAAAAAGGGAGAAAATTCCTAAACCAAAAAAGCTACTTTTATCTACCTCAAGAAAATAAAAAACTATGTTAAATTCACTAGTATGTTAAACATACCTCATATTTAGGTAGCTAGTTGTCTAGAATTTGATCTATTTAAGGAATTTTATGCTTCTTGGGTTTAACAAATGTTCAGACTGGTGACGGAAAGGATTTTGTTTTAGGTAAACATGCTTAGGGCAGAGTCCTATTTCTATAGCAGCACCTTTCTAGAATATTCAATATGGTCCTAAAGTATAGGGACATTTCTTTTAAACCCTTTGCTTAAAAACCTTTTATCTTCTTTAGGAAAACAAACACCCATGTTCAATCTATTAGCATGTCCACGCCTGACACTGAGATTGCCGGCTCTCTGGAAAGTGATCGGTCAGGGCAGCTTATGTTTCATGGGTCCAGACAGTATAGGGAGAGGGTCGCAGAGATGAACACTGACTACAGTACAAGGACTCGGAACCAGGCGACTGCCTTTCCATTGCCTCCCAGAGTGCTCAGCAGAGGAGTTTGGCTCTGGCAGTGGAAAAATTGTTCCTTAAAGACCACAGTTAATTTTTTAGTCTATTCTGCACACACAACAGAAATAAATACAGACTAGACATCAGCAAACACGAGTCTCATGAATTAAAAATAAAAATCCCCTCTCTCCAAGGTCTTTACTGCTCTCAAATACTTCTGCTTTTACCCGCCAGACTTTACTGCTAGGATGGCACCCTCTCACTGGAAATGAAGAAGCAGAAAGCAATAAGGTCAAAATAGGAAAATGTGTGAAGCTAGACAAATACCCGACTTTTCAACTAATCTATCCATTGGCAAGTTTTTATTAAGTGCCTAAATATTCTGCAATGTGCCAGGTACACTAGTAGACATGAGAGAAGGCAAGGACAAGGTCTGACCTTGCAAACTTAGAATCTAACTTGGGAGAAAGATAAAACCTAACATATGGTATAATCTGGAAAGATCATTAAATAGTAAGACGGATTATACCTGTACTCTTTGATTTATAGGCAGTCTGGATTCCAAATTTCATTGTAGGTCAACTGTCAAGAATTCAGACAGTTTCCCATAGAAGTAGTTGTACCCAACAGTTAGGTTCCCAGAAAGTCCAGGCAGCCTTTTAAATTTATATTATACAAGTACTATAGAATCTAACCATATATAGCAGTACTTCTGTGGGAAAATATGTCTAGAATTCTACCTTGGAATGTCAGAAACATATCTCTGTGTCCTGCCAGGAATGTGGTGGGATGAGAAAACTTTTTAACAAAACTAGTTAATTTGGGAGAATAAGAATCCCCCGCCCCCAGCCATGCATGGAGATCCTCAAAGCCCCCACCTGCAAACAGCCCAGGGGTACAGATTTGGAGGCAGGGTGGCGAGGGGAGAGGGACCCTTGGGTAAGGCCAGATCCTTTGTTTTATTCTGAGGGCCCCTGGCCCTTTTCCTCTATCACTATCTGCTATTTCTGACCCCGAGTCCTCTCCTTCCCAGGTGCACAGAGGAACGGAAAGCAGTCTCACGGTTCCCCTCTTGTTTCTTGGGGCAAAAACACAGTTATTTGAATGGCTTTTAGGGTGATATATCTGCAACCATTTATAATGTATTTTCCATTTAAACTCTGTATTTCTGTGTACATTTTCCCCTGTATTCCTTTAAAATTTATTTATTTTATAGAACAAGGAAAGGAGAGAGAGAGAAACATTGATTTTTGTTGTATCAGGATGATGCTCTAACCAACTGAGCTACCCAGCTGGGTTCCCCTCTATTCTTGCCATCAGAAAATTTTACTGTGTTTAACCATGGTGTTGTGGTTGTTTTATAAATAGAATCCTTATTTTTTCGAAAGAGAGGAAAGAGATGATGAGAGGATGAATCAAAGAGGTAGCTAAGTGAAGTAAAAAGAGTTTAATTTGTTTTTAACAAATACAGACTAACTGAGTATATTTAATGTGAAGAAATTTTAAATCCCATGGAGAGAAAGACGATGCTAAAAAGAGAGAGGGTAACATATGATTCCTGGGGAAATGCAGCAGGGGTAAGCATCAGAGAGGAGGAAATAAAAATCTCCCTCTGTGACAGGAGGGACGGGAGCAAGCCTTGGGACGGGAGCAATGCTGTGTGTGGTGCATAAGGAGTGTGGCAGGAAAGAAGAGAAAGTGAAGCTGCAGCCCAGCAAGAACTCTGGGACAAGGAGTTTGGATCTTATACTGCAGCTAAAGGTAAGCTGGGCAAAGGCCAGTGAGGCAGTTTGAAAGCATCATTTTAAGAAGAACAACCTGATGGCAGAACACAGCACATGGGCAGTGGGGAGTGGATACTGGGAGAGACACACTGGAAGTAGAGTGTCCAGTTTAAGAGTTTTTTTCAAGAGCACTTCACTCTATCTGGGCATTGTGAATACAGGCTATCTTCCTTTACCTTCTTCCTATCCCAGAGTAATTTCTGGGGCAGCTCGGGAAATGTCTGTGTTGTCATAAAGGGAAATCACCCAGACTTTGTTGTATATACTTTACAGTACATACAACAGCTCAATTAGAGCATAAACAAGCAATCTCAATGTCCATTTAGGGACTCTAAAAAGCTGACAGGACCTTCAGAAGCTTCTGGAAAATAGCTACAAGCACTTCTCTCCTCCCATAAAAGGATAAAGCTACCCCTTCAAGCCCATGACATGCTCATTTCCCTATCCGGCCACCACTCACTCACTGAGATCTGGATTCTGGCCTAAGTTACATATATCATATAAATATTTTTGAGGCCTAATTTTTGGTTGTTGAGGAGATGTAGTCACGATGTTATTTAGATTAAGTACAAGATATTGGACCATATTATGACGAGTGACTTAAATGCTTTCTTCCTTATTAAAATAAGAATGAATGAGAGTGGATATATTATTTTATAACATGCTGTTATGAAAGATTTTATTTTTCCTAATTATAGGAAAATCTGAAGGGTTTTTAAAAACTCCTTTGCCTATTAAAAGCTCTAACCTAATATTTATATCCGACAGGTGAACCTTTAGTTCACATGAAATAAGGAACTCAAGCTGGAGGTTTGAAAACGGAGGCAGGGAGGCGTGGGCGCAGGCTGCGGTGTGTCCTCGTGGTTCACGGTGCGTCCAGGCTCTCCCGCCCGGACCCGCTTTTCTTTCTGACCATCAGACCTACTCCGGGTCTACACCAGCCTCTGGAATTCTGTTGCTCTCCTCCCGTGCTCTCACAATGGTGTAAGGACTAATCCTTATAATAAATCCCTATTCTCTATCCTTACAGTGGTCCTGCTTCTCTCCTCCAACCTTGATACGTCCATTTTGTTATTTTACCTAACAAATAATATTAAGTGTTTTACTGTAGCTGAGACTACGGAATCGCTCAACTCCACATGCCTACCAAGGAAAACAAAAGAGAGCTCCCTGATCCCAGTCTCCACGCCCAGCAAGTACGGTGGCAGTGGGCAAGCCGACACCCCGAACTGACACTGCACAATCACACAGCTGGGTAGAGACAAAAGAGGCACAACGGTCACCTCAGAAGAGCTACAATGTGCTGTTCTTCGTAAACAAAAGTGACAGGACTGAGAAATCATTTGTAAGGCACACACTGATTGCTGACTCCTGTAAAAACAGGTTTGAGCAGATTCAGCCACATCTGAAGTTTCTCTCTCAACTTACACAGAAGAGAGGGATGGTCTCACTTAACATTCGCTAGTACTTCATTTGTGAAAACTGTATCTAGATTTTCAAGGGTACTTTTATTATCTCCTCCCTGCCCACGATAACATACCCATGTTAATACACTTACCTGAAATTCATCCATGATACTGAACGTATATTCATGCCTGGCAACTACATGATGACAATTCTTACACAGATCTGCCGAAACAGAGAGAGATGTAATAGTTAAGTCACAGAAGGTGTCTTTAGACAGTAAAATTTCTATTCTCAGCAATGGTACTGCTTTAAAAGAATCTTAACTGTCATATTTAACACAGCAGGATACCCATTATAATATCTGCCTTGATAAGAAATCTAGAATCTGTGACATAGTAACACTGCAAAATTAAGGGCCAATGTGCATATATTAATTCCCATTGAAAGCTCTCTAAGGTAATCAATTAACAAACATGTAAATGTGTTGTTTAAACTAGCTAGACCTATCTAACTATGTAAAGGCTTCTACTCTCAGGAAGGACAGAAACTTTGTGACTATATCTAATCATAAATCAACAACTAAAGCTAGACGCTAAAGTGAATTTAATGGTAACAAAAGACTCTAATAAAAACATATAATAATAATGTTTTATTGAGTGTTTACAGTATGCCAACACTGTTTTAAATATGTTTAATCTGTTTATTCACTTAATCTTTTCAAAAACCCAAAGAGGGAGACACAATTTTTAGGGATAGGGAAACAAATGCACACCGTGGTTATGGAAGAAATTGGGTTAGGAAGTGTTGGAACCAGAATTCAAATCCAAGCATTCTGGCTCCAGAACCCTTGCTCTTTTTTTAAAGAGTATATTTATTTATTTTTAGAGAGAGGGGAAGGGAGGGAGGAAGAGAGGGAGAGAAACATCGATGTGCGAGAAAAATTGCATGCACCCCAACCAGGAGCTGGGCCACAACCCAGGCATGTGCCCCAACCAGGAATCAAGCTGGTGACCCTTTGCTTTGCAGGACGATGCCCAACCAACTGAGCCGTGCCTGTCGGGGCAGAGCCCTTGCTCTTAACCACCATGACCTACTACCTGGAACAAAACTGAGTTAAAGGGTTATATCTAAAAGGAAGAAAATGATTCTTTTAATTTAGAACACTTTTTGATAGTCTGACTTTATTCTAAAGGCTTAGTGCTTTTCATAACCCTCTTGCAAAGTATCATTACTTGTGCATTTACTCCTCATATGTTCAGAATACAACAAAGAACCAGGAGACAAGCCAAAAGGGGATGTGCACGGTGTAACTGTTTGTCACAATACCTGGGCACTAAGGTATGCATACACTTAATTTACTCATAGAATTTCTTAGTGCCTAACTCAGAATCTATTTATTTTTACTGCACACAGTCTATTTGTGTGGTTTCCCAACACTGAGGAGGAAGAACAGTATATAAAGGTAGCATATTTACCGCAGCAAAAGAAACACCAGACTGACAGTGAAATAGGAGACAAAAAAAGCTACGAAAGCCAAAACAAGACTAGACTGTAGCACTCAGGGTCATTTAAAATAGGGGCAAATATTGCTTCTCAGCCTCTGGCTAAGATCAAATGTACACCACATGATCTCACCTACAAGAGGAACCTAATGAACAAACATAAACTAATGAACAAAACAGAACCAGAGACATGGAAACAGAATAGATCAGAGGGGAGTGGGGAGGGGGATAATGATGGAAAGAAGGGACTAGTCAAAGAATATGCATAAATGAACCATGGACAAGGACAATGGTGTAGGGATTGACTGTGGGCGGGGGGGAGGCTGGGCAGAGGAGGGCAAAGGGGGAAAAAATGGGACAACTATTTAATTGTAAATAGAATAACAATTAAAAAAAAGATCAAGTGTAAAATAGGGGCAAACAGCCCTGAACACTTTAATAGCTGCTGGACAACATCACTATATAGCAGGTGAAAACTCACATGTATGATCCTAAAGTTAAAAGAAAAAGCCTCTACATCGTTTCAGAAAAGATAAATGCTTTAAAAAAAAAGTGATGCCTGAATCATAGCTTCGGTTCTCTCCGAGTCATTTAAGTAGAATATCTGATGCTAGATAAATGAGGAGTTATTTATAATTTCCTCTTAAAAACCTAAATACTAACTAGTAACTATGTGTTGCAATACAATATTAAAACAGGCCTCATAATGCTTTGCACAACATACCAACTTCCCCAAGTCAACGCCTGCTAACAGACTTGCGTGGAAAGAAAAGGTCTACTCACGATCATAGGTAACTATTTCTTCTCCATCTTCCTCTTTCAGAGACTTGTTTGTGATCAGCATAAAATCCCGCTTCCCGCACACCGCACAGCCTGTAAAGTTCAGCAAGAAAGATCCATTCTCGAGGCAGATGTTACCCTAAGATATTAAAAATGGTAATTAAATTTTCTTCTATTTCAAAATGCTTGGTGAAAATGATTAATAAACTTAAAACCTCTAAAGGCAAAAAAAAAAATGCCAAAATTTACTTGCTTGAAGGCAACACCAATTAATTTTGAAATTGTCTTTCCTCTACATGTGCTACTCATGGTAAATGAGTGGTAGAGCTGTAAGTCTCCGAGGTCTGCAACTATGTTTAAGAGAACTAAATGTAAGTGGACATTTAGAAACAATTTAGTGAAGCTTTAATAATATACGAAAAGGAAAAATTGGAAAACCTAATAGACAAGAATATTAGATAAGGTATCATATCATAAACTAGAATTAAAATACAATCAAAATAGAAACACAGCCAATGATAAAAATGAAAACACTGTGCTCAGCTGATTGTTGACATAGCATTTTCTGAAGCCTTAAAGATACCGTAAAATAAATAAACAAAATAAACTCTCAACTGTCTGGATGTCAGTCCATAAGGATATGTGTTACTCGGGCAGGAAAGGTAAAAACTGCAATTCCTTAGACTGACACCATGGCATTCAAAGAGAAAGGGTTTTGCTTCATCACTGAAGCAAAGGTTCCTGGCTCAAAGGAGGTGTTTGCTAAAGGCTTACTAATAATTGTTCAGGACTAAAACTCATCTCATAAATAATCTACTTCAACCTCGTTTCTGACCAACAAACTTAAAGAGTATTTTAAATCATTAATGTGACGAAAAACCATTCAAATCAACATTGCTCCAGTATAGCTATGTGCCTCATGTGCCTCATACTGACTGGAGAATTCGAGGATGAGTCACAGGCTTCTTCCTTCAAACAGCTTATGAAATATCAGGGGAATTAAGACCCAGCTGAAGTGATGTCACAGTGAAGCTTTCCTGCATTCCCTCACAATTAACCTCTCCCTTCTGAATGGCTCCTCAGTGCTACGTATTAAGGAAGAGATTAACTCTGGTGGAGGGAAATCAAGCCACTACATTGTTTTTCAGAGAGAGGAGAGGGGTGGGAGAAAGAGAAGGAGAGAAATATCAGTGTGAGAGAGAAACATCCATCGGATGCCTCTCAAAGGCTCCCCGCCCTGATGGGGGACCCAACATGCAACCTAGGCACGTGCCCTGACACGGAATCCAACGGTGACCTTTTGCTTTGTGGGACAATGCCCAACCAACAGAGTCACACTGATCAGGGCTAACTATATAGTTTGAAGATAGTAAACCACAGGCACATGGACTAAACTACTAAAGGGAGAAAAAGCCTTGGGACTAAAGTATTGGGTTGACCAAAAAATCCATTTAGTTTTTTCTATAAAATAAAAGACACATTTTTCATTTTCACCAATAACTTTGTTGATTTGGATATTTTGAGTATGTCCACTATCTTCCACGTGGTATAACGTTGATTGTTGTCAATTACTGTCTCTATTTGATCCCTATCAACTTCAGCTAGTTTACTGGACCATGGAGCATTGCCCAATGAGAAATCTCCAGCGTGACACTTAGCAAACCACTTTTGACATGTTCAATCAGTCACAGCACCTTCTCCATGCACTGCACACATCTTTATTTGTGCTTCAACCTTTCTTCAAATAATAAAGGATAATATGCCAAAAATGCATATTTTCTTCCATCTTCATTATTAAAATGGCTACACAAGAATTCGTTAATTTTGATAAGTTTTTAAAAAATGCATGCTGACGGGACAGCTGTCATAACACAATCTAACAAAATTGTTTCGAATGAAGTTAAAGACAACTAAACGCTACTAGAGCCATTTATGGGGAAAAAACTAAACGAACTTTTTGGCCAGCCCAATATAAACTTCCAGCTATTAAAAACAAGTGTTTTGCTTTGATTAAAACAACAACAACAATAAACTCTATTGAGGTATAACTTATTGCCAGCATTATAAAATCCACATATTGTAAGGGTATTGATAAACGACCTTTGATAAACATATATGCCAAGGTAAACACTACCCCAATCAAGATATAGTTTTCTATCCTCCTAGGAAGACAGAAGGAAGCTCCTTCATGCTTTGTATTCCATCGCATGGATTTATCTGTTAACAAACATTTGGGTTTTCAGTTTTTTTTACTACCATAAATAAAGCAGTGATGAAGATTCACGTATAAATGTTATGTGGACATATACCCTTTTCTTGGGTAATTACTAGAAGTGGAATTGCTGAGTCATACAGTAAAGATATCATATAAACTTTATAAGAAATTGCCACACGGTTTTCTGGTTTTCTATTCCCACCAGTGATGTGTGAGATCCAGTTGCTCCACATTCTCACCAACACTAGGCATTATAATTCTTTTTTTAAATTTTAGCCATTCTAATGATGTGAAATGGTATCTCACTGTCTACTAGTACAAACAATATTCCTCTAGAATGGGAATTGCTGGGTCATTCAGTACGCCACACATCTTTATTTGATAATGCTAAGCCTCTTTTCAAAGAGGTTGTCTCACATGTTTTCATGTTATTATATATCTTTCCCAAAAGACTAAACATTACTCTAAATGTTAAGAATCAGAAGAAACTATACAGATTTTCTACCTCCCACCCAATACAAGAATCCTTGTTCTTCTGTTTTCCCCCAACCTGCAGCTCTTCCTTTCCTACCCTAGTCGCAACTAACTTTCAAGTCCCAACTTAAATCCTTCTTTCTTTTGGGAGACCAGTGCTCCTCCTTACTGCTCCCCCCTTCTCTAGACTTGAATGGCATTTATGGACTGTACTACTCATTTATTAATCACATACTCTCCTAAAATGTAAGCTCTTAGGCTGCACAGAAGTCGCCTCTTATTTCTTCTAAGCAAAGTAATTTAGCTACGCACATATAAATGTTCAGTAAGTATACCTTGAATGAATAAGAATAAACAAGCTTTGCAACCTCCTGAGCTTAGGAGGAACAGAGGTTTAAAAGAAAACAATAGCTAGGAAACTTAAATTTTAGTCTTGGCTCTCATACTAACTACAATGTGAAACTGGGCAAGTGATTTCGCCTCTCTGGGCATTAGTTTCTTCATCTGCAAAACTAAGTTAGAACAGATGACCTCAGAGGTCCCTTCCAGATCTAGAATTCAGTAAGAAAAACTGAACTTCATCAAATCAAACTTGAGGGTGAGACTAGGGGCAGGGGTAGGGGTGTCTGCTTTCGGCTGGGTTGACAGTAGTGGGGTTTCCTCTGTTGCCCCTGGAGCTATAGAGGAGTGGGGTGAAGCTCGACGTCAGCCCTAAGGGAGGGGACCATTGGGAAAGGACCGCCACAGGCCGCCCCAGCTGTCTAGTGCCTAAATACAGCTATCGGGTCATTGGAATAGGCAGAGCCGCTGAGTCTTCCCCACCCGCGCCCGGCCTCATGGGGAAGGCAGGCCGGGGATATGAGAAGCCTCCAGGGCGGAGCATGGGCCAAGGGAGCGGGAAGTTCTCGGCGCTCCTTCGCTCACCCGATTGGGATATTCCTTCTCGACACAGTCCCCACACATCTTAACGCAGTTAACCGGGAAGGTCCTCCAGGGCTTCCGGGAAGACGAAACCTCGCGAGAGCTAAGAGAAGGTTCCGCATGCGCCCTAAGTACTCGACCCTGTTCAGTTCGCTCTCAGAACCTAGTCTTAGTCTCCGCCCCTTAGAAACTGTTGCTAGGGCACGGCCAAGTCTCTTTCGCCTCGCTGATGACCACCGATAGGACTCTACAACTGTCGAGAAAGAGGACCTGTAGCGGGAAGGGGAAAGGGATCTTGAAATGAGGAAAGTTCTAATAGGCCTTCCTGAGTCTAGGCTGACAGGCAAGTAATACACAAGAAAGGTAAATTGTTTCCCGTATTCAGCTTTGTTTCAACCTGTCAGCTGCCTTGGCTTACTCCATATATATATAATATATATATATATAATATATATATATAATATATATATATATATAGCTGAAATTATAATTTAAATATCCTTTCTTAACCATTTCTTAGGGGAGTGAGAATGATAGATCAGATCTCAGCAGGTGAACAAGCAATAGCTGAAGTGTTCGGGAAGAAGCGTTTAAAGCTTTGCAGAGAATTTCCTAAAAAGAACATGTTAAATGTTAATAGTAAATAACCATCCCAGAGTCCTCTGGAGAACTTAGCAATGGGAAACGTGTTTCTGTGTGTGTGTGTGTGTGTGTGTGTCACAGAAGCACATCAGTGGCAGGCAAGCACTAGGTAAATAGAAGATGGTCAGATCAGTGATCCCTGCATTTTCCAATTCTGTGGAGCTCAAAATGCTTGTGACCAGTGCCCTCCTTCTTTTTCAATAACCATTTCAAAGCTAGCCAGCTTAATTGGGTTTGCTAATACGGGAATTCTATCTCCACTGGAGTGCTGAATTGTAACCTTTGGTATTTCAGCCTCTGGTAAGGATCTGCACTAGTTACTGAAAGTCACAGTTGTGCCGAAAAGCGGTGCATCAGTGTTCACTCTATTCTTGGAATAATTATAACGTCTTCCATTTGTATGACATTTTCAACATTTCAGTGTCATTTTCCTTTCTAATTTAAAGCTTTTGCAACTGTGTAAGATTAGTAATGTGAACCCTGAGAAGAAATGCATCTGCCAAGAAGGACCCCTCATGGTTTACAGGGCCCAAGTTCATAACCAGAGTCTAGCACTATTGCTGACAGAGGCCTCTTACACACTGCATTTCAGGGAAAAGCCATGGGCTGAGCTGTCAGCCTCCTTCACTGGGCTTCTGCCATTTGAGTCGATCCTTATAAGGGAGTTCTTGGTATCCTCTTATAATCAATCCACCTACCCCTAACAATTAGAACTGTACAGCTATATACTCAATTGCATCTATGCTGACCAATGAGAGCTGCTCTATGATGAGACCAATCAGAGTGCACAACTCCAATCAGGACAGTGCCATTTGGACCAATCAGAACTGTGCAGCTGGATTCCTCATTTGCATAAACATGGACCAGTCAGGAACCAGTGTGGGAACTTTCTCTATAAAAGGTGGCCTCCCCTAATTTTGCCCGTAGTTGCACTTTTGGGAGGCTGTGTTTTCCTGGTTTGCAGCTGTTCACAGAAATAAAGGCTCTCCTTTTCTGTATTCAACTGGGGACTTTTGTTGACAATGAGAAAAGCATCTCTTCCCTTTTTGGATAAGGGAACCAAAAAAATAAGTGGTTAAAGGTCTTCTATGGTAACAAAACTATTTGATAATCTGTCAGGACTAGGGCTTGGTTCCTACCCTGGACTCAAATTCCTTTTAATACAATAGTTAGTAGCCACATGTGGCTATAAAGCACTTTTAATGAGGCAAATTGAACTGAAATGTCTTGTGAGTACGTCTTAGGCACTAGATTTAGAAAACTTAGTGTGAAATAATGTAAAATATTTCACTAGTAATTTTTATACTGATGATGATGAAATAATTGGGCTAAATAAAAATAATTAAAATTAACCTCACTTGTTTCTTTTTTTAATCTGGCTACTAGAAAATTTAAAATTACACATGTAGCTTGAGTTATATTTCTACTGCACAAGGCTGGCCTATACAATTCCCTTTCTTGATTGATTTTTTAAATGCATCTTCTGTTTTTAAGCCTGATAGTGACTTTTACCGTTACTAACCACTGTGTCTATTTTATTCAATTCTGTAGACATCTGTTGAGTGTCATTGCTGTGCAAGGAACCATGTGGGCAACAGAAAACTGAGAAAGACATTGTCCTTTCCTAGTCTCCAGATATTCACAGTAGAATCTGAGAGACAAAATGAGCAGAAATGCTTGTAATTAACTGGAAGGTTGTGGCTTTATAGTACAAAATAGAGAGACTTCCAGCAGGGGTATTTGGGCCTTGAAAAATGTATAGGATTTCAAAAAGCAGAGAGTTGAGCATAAGAATTTCAGGTGGACCATACCAAAGAGTTTGGACTTGATCCTGCTGGTGATAGGGAGCCACTGAAAGTTTGTGCAGGAGAGTGATATCAGTGTGTGGTTTAGGAAGATTATTTTAGCAGCATTTTATTGGGACTGATGGAAATGGAAAGAAATTGGAAGCAAAAGGCAAACACTAGCATGAACCACAGGGGGGAGACATACAGCTTTCTGCCTCCTGACCAATAGAGAACATTTATGATTTTTTAAAAAATGAAAATTACATGGCAAAGATCTCCACGACTAAGCTCTTTGGTATGAACTGATTTTTATGTTCTGAGGCATGAAAAACAATCAACATATTTACCAACATCTCTCTAACGTTCCAGAGTGGTATTGTATATTGTTAATAAAGTTAGCAAGTGAATTAAAAGGTCATCTTATTCACAGGCACGAAATTTCAAGAGCTTATAGCTATCCACCCAGCAAAGTTCCATATTCAAATATAACCATGTTCGGGGAAGAGAGTCAGCAAATGATTCTGGCAGGAGGAGGTGGAAAGGAACAGAAATTAAAATGTGATTATGGTAGTAGACATATACAATCTCTGAGGCCGACAGGTGGCAGAAAGGAAAAGAGAGGCTACAAAGCAGGAGATTAGCACCAGAAATGAATGGCCACATAGTGGTATAAAATAAGTTTTAAAAAGTTACAAAACCTCTGTTTTCTCTTCTAGATAATTATGTAAAATAAAGTTTATAGGAACCATTTAAGGATTACCTTGTAATAGAATGTTCTTTTAATAAACATGAAATGTTAACAATGTGTATCAAATACACTCATGTATTGTAGTTTGTGCATGAGATTATCTCTTGGCAAACGAATCCATTTAGGTAGCTCTAAATGTTAAAATGGTTCAATATTATGTGCTAAACTACATCCCTGAGATAAGATTAAAGATTTACCTTGAGAGCCCAGTTTGAATCTCCTAACACCCTCTTTCTAGAACCTCTTTTTTTTTGCCTTTTATGATGCCCAAAACTAAGAGGCTAGAAGGATGAAGTGCTGAGCATATCTATCCTCTTCACTGTTTGTTTAAAGGGGTGAGGAAGCACCCCAGAACTTGTGCGGCATCAGTGTCCGACCACTTTCACAGATGGAATGAAGCTCATCTTCAAGCAGTTCATCTGCTTGGTGAAGGTATGTGTCATCTCTCCATTGTCTCAAGGGAAGTGTGAAATAGGAGTGCTTGTCTGTTTCTGGGATAACCTGCCCGGCATGAATGAGCTAGCAGGGATTCCGGGTTCATGCTGTGAACACAGGTGAGCCTGGTCGAAAGGACCAGGGTCAGGCTTTTTACATTTTAGTCCAGAGGCCAGATGGACTAAATTTCTTCTGTTTGTGGTTCTCATGGCTATTCAGATGATAAACTCCAGCTTTCAGACTCGTTGCAGTTAAAAGCAAGGGAATAGCTACTGTTTCTTTGTTTCTTTCAGCTCTCCTCACTTGCACATACAGATGAGCATTTCCACATGCAATTTTCATGATATATCTCAAAATCTCTGACGTAGTGGCTTTTGTGTGCCCCAGGATATAGTAAGACTTGGAGCAGGCTTTTATTATTTGCCATCTATATGGACCCTGAGAGGCGAAGGAGTTTGGGCTTTTTAGAGAAGCCAAGGAAGTGAGGAAAGGGAGGCCCAGAGGCCCTGGTGTGTCCTGGAGAATGGCCAGCAGACAGATGGTTTACTTCACAGTAGTTCAGGCACAAAATCCACGGAAATCAAGAAGCTTGGGTAGTTTTGCCTGAACTGGTGTGTCTCAGTGGGCTGGGTGTCATCCTGCAAAGCACAAGGTCATTGGTTTGATTCCTGGTCAGGGCACATATCTGGGTTGCATGTTCTGTCCTGGTCAAGGCGCATAGGAGAGGCAAACAATCAGTTTCTCTCTCACATCAATGTTTCTCTCCCTCTCTTTCTTGCTGCCTCCCCCTTCTCTAAAAATAAATAAATAAATAAAACTTTTTTTTTTTTTTTAGAAAAAACAGTCGGGTAGTATTGAAAAGAATAGTTTTGACTTGGAATGGAGAAGGGGTACATAGAAACTGCAAGAAATATTTGGGAAATAACATGGTGATTTAAAGCTAAGATTTTAGATTTCAGTCCTAACTATATCTTAATAACAGTAGGACCTTAAGCAAGTTGCTTACTGGCTGGGCTTCAACTTTCTTATCTGTAAAATAATGACAATAATAAGTATACCTACTTCACACAGTTGTTTTATAAAACGATACACAAATGTCTTAGATGCATGAGTATATACACATGACTCCAGGGTGCTAAGATAAGTAACTACAGCCATAAGTGGAAGGTCTAAGACAGAAGGGAAGATAATGAATTAGGAAAAGGAGATCGGTAATGACTAACAGCCTGCGCAACGTGTAAATCTGTGCCTAGCTGAATTGAGTAATATGAGACTGTGTACTTTCATTTGTACAAGGTGGTTTGTATGCATTCAAAAAGACTGAGTGAGCATGTCCTGTTGAAGAGGACACTGTCAGGGGAGAGTCATGCGAGGGAGGGAAGCCACAGAAGATAGAGAGAGAGCAATAAGCCAGGCTCCTCCAGGAAGCAGACTTGGAGAGTTACTCAAAGACACAAAGAAGCGGGGAGCCCTAATCACAGGTTTCCAATCCCACTCCTGGTTTCTTGTACTTCTTTCTCTTGACAAAATCTTCTCTGAGAGCTCATGTGAAAGTACATATCAAGGTTTGAGAGAACTGAGGCATCTACAGAAAACAGTGCCCCCAGTGTAACAGTTATAATAAATCGTATTTTGCTACTGCTTTAAAACCTCCTGGATTCCCCACTGCCTTCAAGATAAAGACCAAGTTTCTTACTAGAGTATTCACAGCCTTTCACAATCTGGCCCCAGTCTACCTCTCCCACTAACACCCTGCTGCTCCCTACCTCTCCTTCTGCTCGCCTGTCCTGTCCTCACACATTACCTATTTGTAGTCTCCCCAAAATTCTCATGGCCCTATCCACACCAAACGCTTTCAAGTCTTCTTTCTAGCTTTTGGCGAACTGTTCCCTCCGCCCAGCATGGTCCTTTCTCTGCCTGTTGAAGTCATATTCAGTGTCCCAGACACGGTTCAAACATTGCCTCTTCCACAAAGACTGGATATTAGTTTCCATTCTAAACTCCTGTGATAATACCTTACTCGTCCCCCTGCTATGGCATGCACAGTCACCCCTTGACTGGCACTCCCTGAAGACGATGCTTGTTTCCAGCTTTCAGCATTCTAGGCCTGGCACGCAGTGGGTGCTCAGTAATGTTTTTTGATTGATTAGAAAAGCTGAACACACTTTCACCACCTCACTCCAAATTCTAGGGCCTGAGCAGCCATCATCCCCCCATCTCCTTCAGACTTCGCTCTCTTCACTCCAAGTCATTGCTGTCAGGGGTTTTAATATTTGAGGGGAAAAAAAACATTTTTAGGAAACAAGTTTTGGTTTTAAAAAATTGTTTTAAGCTCAACATCCTCCACTTGCTAGCTAAGAATATATTGTGAAGTCATATCTTCATGCTATGCCCACCAAAAGGAAGATTCTGCCCAAGGCCCGGATGACTCGACAAGGAAAACAACATGTTTTAATATCATTCAATTTAACACCTCATTTCTCTCTAGGAAATTATGTGTAAACTTAGAGCTCAGTTTGTCACCTCATTCCTGGAAGTTTAGCAACATCTTCCTGACTTTAATTGGTTCCATACACTATTTTGTCTTTCTCTTTTATAGATAATTGGATTCATAATGGTTTGTTGTTTTCAGTTGAAGGAGAGTACATGACTCTTCCACGAGAGTGGTTTCTTAGTCCTCACTCACTGATTCGGTTACTACTTGAGATTGCCTACATCAGAAAGCCTTTACTACAAAATTTAAAATAGTGCTCAAAGTGTGAATATGCCTGGAAGAAGGAATGTGATAGCATTAAAGCTCAGGAATTCAACTTCATTCAATTCATACGATGTTCAGAATGCCTACTTTATGCCTGCTTTCAAGTAACTTACAACCTGGGGCAGGAGAAGAAAAAAAACAGTGATCACGATACAGCGTAATAACTGCTCTTAGCGATGCCAGGGCAGGCATCTCAGCCTGGGAGAGGTTGGACAGAGGAGACACACCGTGTCAAGAAAGATTTTCCCAAAGAGTTGATGCTTCAGCAGACTTCTTGGATATTAGGGGGTATGAAACAGGGTATTCCCTAGACAGGGGGAGGAACCACATGTGCAAAAGTACAGAGACATGGGAAAACAAGTTTGGAAGGCTGGTACATAGAGCAGGTAGCCCGGATCTAAGTAACATCCAGTCTTTTCCTGTGAAGGATAAATTTTCCACCCTTAATTCAGAGGCGACTGACTTCACAATTATTCCTAACACAGCCCTGATGAATGTTACCATGTAGGAAATTTCAAATTGCTCAGGCTTCTCCCTAATATACACCAGCATCGTATTTTCCACCAAAGCGGTTTTGCGGAGACATGCAGATGTGGGTTCACATCCCAGCTGCATCACATTAGCTGTGACACATCGGGCAAGGTACTTCCCTGTGCCCTTTTCCTCATTTGCAAAATGGGAATATGCCTACCTCATCAAGTTGCTGTGAAAACTAAATAAGATCATTCGCCTAGCATGGGATCTGATATATGTATTAAGTGTTTCATAAATGTTAGCTATGTTGACAAATAAGAGGCAAGAGAATCTAATAAAGATGTAAGGAGTGGTGGATAATCAAGGGATGGTAATTAGCTGCAGCCCGGGAGAATCCCAGAGGTCGGTGAACCCTCAACAAGTTACCTAATATACTTCTCTGCATCTAAGAAGATCAGCACTTAAATCTATGGTACTGGGCCCTGCCTGGCACCAAGGGTCCTAAATATATCTGAGGAAAGATGGGGTAAGGAAGAGAAGAAAATAAAATCGCAGGCAGAAAGAAGTGAATGAGAGATAGGGAGAAAAGGAAGCAGAATGATCTGATAAAGTGTCTGGAAAACACAGTACGGCGGCACTTCTGCCATTAGTAGGTTGCTTATTCTGGGCTTAAATCTTCCAAAGAAGACCATGACCTTATTTGTGATAAAAAGAACCAAGTGAAAGGTTTGGGAACTCTAAGAGATCATATATCCAATACTTGCAGATAGGTCTCGGTTTAAAAAAATCCTATGTAGGAAAAAGAAGGGCATCTCTAGGAATGTTTAAGAGTTCTTTCTAAGGAGCTCTTTATCAGACTTTGGAGAATGTGAGACTCTCTAGATAGATTATTTGTCATGTTTAGGAGGACTGCTGATGTCAGGAAGGGTTCAAAGACTACTACTCGATAGATGACAAAAGCCTCGGGCCAAAGGTTTGCAGATGAAACCTCTGTGAGAACAAAATCTTAAGAGTAGTCAAAGGCAAACCTCCTTATAGGATTCCTGTAAAAAATAGATAAATGCCACCTAATGTGAGTCACCTGCTTGGCCGGAGGGATTTTTAGAAAGGCCTAAACCGTCAGAGCTTGGACAAAATGGTTTTCCTCCCAGGAGGTTTTCAACATCTACTCACGCCCCCGTTCGATTGTGACTCGATGCTCTTTGGTAACATTGCTCTCTGCTCAGTATTTGCTCCCGAGAGATGATTCTGTCCTAATTCTTTCTTTCCCAAATGCCTTTGATTCTTCAGTTTGTGTTCCAGTTTATTTTTGGAGCCTAGCTATCATGACTACATGCTCTCTTTTTGTGTTGTTAGGTCTCCTTCCTTCTCCTCCTTTGTACACTGGAAGGCTGGCACAGATAATGCTGGTCTGGGGCCATATGTTAATTAAGCAAAATAAGTCAGGCAGATCAAAACTTCCAAATATTTGGTTTTGGGTTAGCTAGCCAGAGCAGCATTTTCCTAGGTGGGGGTTTATTGTGATGTGTCACATAAGCCCTCTGGTTGGGGCAGTCAGTGTTCTTCTGTGAGGCATCGTGATGCAGCAATGGAAAGGGGATGCTGTCCGGACAGAGAGTGGATACTACCAGCGAGCAAGGCAGAGCCATGTCCCAGAGTCCACCGCCCAGCCCTCACCTAAAACTTGAGGAGATTTTTTGATGTCAATATCTCTTTTTAGGGATATAGAAACTTTGTCTTCCTGCCAGAATGATAATTGGGTGAATTAACTGCTTTGGAAAGTTTACTCCTAGCCCAAGTTTCATTCCTAAATAACAGTAAAGATACCATCATGATGAACAAACAATTTTTAGTGTATATTATATGTAAGATGCTGGCCAGGCATCAAGTGAATAAAGAGGTAGTATATATGATTTGTACTCAGAGGATTTATGGTGTTGAGGAGATAAGGAATGTACATTTAAATGCACACACACATTTTAACAAACAAAAACTCCTAGATAAAACATACTGAGTGCCATATGAGTAATATATAAGTAGCTGATCATATACCCCAGTTTGTCCTGGATAGCCCCAGTTTATGCCTGCTGTCCCAGAGTAATTGTGCCCCCTTTAATTTTCAAGCATCACAGCTTGGATGATAAATTATGTGATCATCTTATTTACAGATCAGCAGTCTAGGAATTAAGGGGAGGGAGTGATTATCAGTGGTTAGGACAGTTGGTGGGGCTGGTAGAACTTGAGTTGGGCCTTGAAGGAAGAGTTAGGGAAGAGGCAAGAGGAGAGCAATCTACAGGAGAATATCAAGAACAAAGCTACTGAAACAGACGTGGGCATAAAGACAGCCAGGGGACAGCTTCAGGGACACTGTTCTCATTATGTTCTCTGCGAATGGCACCCTGTGGATTGATTGTACACCTGTTGGCTCTAAGGATGTGTCATATTTGAGGAGCAATTGGAAGATCACATTAGCTGCAGAAGAGAATTTGTGAAGAGGATTTGTGTGAGATAACAATAGAAGCATGCAAAGAATAAGTAGTGGAGGATATTAAATGTCAGATTAAGAAATTTGAATTGTATTCCATTGTGGACTGGAATTTAACTGAAGTGTTTTGGCCAGGGAATGATACCTACAACAAAATGGTTTTGCAAGATTAATATTCCCAACTAAAGTGTTCAATGTATTGAAAGGAGAAGAAAGAAGAACTAGTGTTAGAAATGCCAAAGAGAGAGATGGTAAGAGTCCACAGTAGTGGCAGGAAGCAGGGATATGAGGAGACAGATGTGAGTTCTCTGAAGCAGGATTGATAGAGTATCACCATAACTGATTAGCTATGCAAGGAGAGGGAGTAATCAAGAATAAGTCAAGATTTAGAACCTGAGTACTGAGAAAATGATGGTGTCATTGATGAATGTGGGGGAGTTAGGAGAAGTTAGCTTTTAGGGGGTAATCAATGAGCTGCCCTTCAGGCATGATAAGTTCGAGACATCCCTTTGGAAATATCCAGCAGAAAATATTAAATTGGAGCTGAGACAGGTGGTGATGACTAGAAATGTAGATTTAAGAATTCTGCAGAGCGTTGAAAATTGAATGAAAAAGTTTTTCTTTTTCAAGATCATAAATAGTAGACAGCCCAAGATTATCCCTTGGGTTGCAATTATATTCTGTAAAGTAGGAAGGAATAGAGCGTGCAAAGACAGCACAAGAGAGAGATCCCAGAAGTGGAGGGAGACAGGATGGTATGTAGTCAAAGGAAAAGAAAGTTTCACGCTTGAGAGGATCTACAGAGCCAAGTGCTGGAGAGGACAAGGAGGACAAAGAACAGAAAACTCATAGTGTCTGGTGGTGAGGACGGCCCGGGGTCTTAGGAGGGGCTACTATTTCATTGTAGTTGTAGAGGCAGACCCCATGTTCTATGGGTTAAGGGGTGAGAGATAGTGATTCAAAGGACACATGAATGAAGGCTGATCTTGTGATAAATTTGGTAGTAGAGGGAGGAATAAAATATAATGAAATTTCAAGAAATAGCCAGCATTAAGGAAGGAATTTTTTAGAGGTTATGATAAGGATTTTATGTTCTTTATCGAACTGTAGGTAGCGCTTTATTGGCTTAGAATGAATTTTCAAATTGCTCACCTTTCTTCCTCTGAATTCCAAGCAAGAAGCTTACTAGTGCAAGGGAGGAAGAAAATACAGATAAGAAGAGAACTGATAAAGGACTCAACAGTCATCAACAGTCAATTAGGGTGGACCTAATCTCTTCCATGTAGCTGGGTCCCTTTTTATTCAGGCAGAAACTGTATGTATCTACAGCTAGAGCAGACATTTAGGTTAGGAGAGGGCATCTCTAAAATACTGCATATTTTTTAGGGTTCTGTAAATCCCCCAATGACCCCTCCCATTAAAAAACCCTCAGTGACCTATAAATTTACCAGCCTGACATCCATCCAGCTGTCCACTTCCTTGGCCACCACCCTCTCATTTAGGCCCCAGTTACTTCATACCTTGCTCCCTGAACAGCCTGTCTCCTGCCTTTCTCTACTCCAGCGCTCCTACACACTGCTGCCAGGTCAATTTTCCTACCTCACGGTTCTGATCTTATCTGTGCCTCGCTTAAAAGCCTTAAAAAATTCCCTTTGTCACCTGCATTCGGTATGAGCTCCTCACCCTGGCTTTTAAAGCCAGTCATAATATGGCTTTGGTTTACCTTTTATCTCTTAATTTTTACAATTTCCTTAAATTTAAAGTGATCTATACGCATGAAAAACAGGGAGTCACTTGCTCTTTCTATCTCAAGTGGACACAGTGAAATCCCCCTTTGAAAACAGCAGAGGATTTACCCAGAAAGTAGGTAGAAGAAGGTGTGCTGATCATTTTTTACATTCTGTGAAATGTAATCTTGCTATTTGAATCCTCCCCCCAAATATTTTGCTTGTAAATTTTAGGTGGGATTTAATGAATTCTGCCTCCTTCATTAGAGAAATTTGTGCGCTTCTCCTCTCTCTGCCCTGTAGAGTAAATGCAGCTTGACGACAAAGACCGTATGACCCTCCTCTCTGATCCCCTCCGTGGTCTAGCACTATGCCTTACACTGGGAGCACTCAATGCATTTTTCAAATTCCCTGATTATGTAGGCTATGGGCCCTTAAATAACTCTAACGTTGTGCACCACCTCTCAACTTGTCATTCCTCCTTGCTATGAAGATGCAAATGGTTTTTTTATTTTTCAGTGCAGCAACTGCGTGCCCTTCAAGGTGGCTGTAACGGCATTTTGTGTTAGAGTTTGCATAGTTAGAAGACAAGGACTTTTTATCATTTAACCTAATGTGTGTGGAATGTTCCATTCAAAGGCTTGTGTATTTAAGCTCTTACTATATGTTTTATAATAATAATTTTAATGATAAATCCACTTGCAGAAGGTTATTTTATAACTCGAAGATTCTTAAAGATGTAAATGTATGTTGAATTATGTATTTTTAAAAATGTCCATTTCTCTCTGGAAAGAAGAAGGTCCATGGCTTTCATCAGATACTCATAGGGCTCTGTGACCCAGAAAAGAGTAAGAACCATTCTTGTGAATTAATACATCCGCAGAAACATTTTTACTTTGTCCCTATTTATTTCTTGCAAAGGAATTTTTAAAATTATTGATAGTTGTTCCATAGACATAGAATCAGCACAGAGAGAACCACTTAGATTCAATTCCTGATGCAGCTCGCAGACCTCCACTGTGTCCCCACTGATGCTGAGTCTGGCCTTCGGTTGGACTGAAGAACTGAATAATGCAACCTCATGTGCGGTGTGTAAGAACCTCCCCATCTATTATGTACGCCTTCCTCTCCCAGCCTTTTAGTATTAGGAGGCCTCTGCTCTTTCACGGGGGATTTTTACCCCAATGCTCACTGTCAAAATTCCCAAGTGACCCCTCCTTTCTCATGCCGACACACTCTGACGGATTCCAGAGTTTTGGTTAAGAGTTTGTTTTAAGAGGGAAAAAAATCTCTTCTAACAGGGCCAGTCTCAGACACTGGATCCATTAGCTATTTTTAGTGAACTTTAGAGAAAGGGAGTGGGAAGTAAACTATTGGCTTAGTATTAAAAACCCGCTTCTTGATTAATTTTTTGCAAAAGCCGTCCCCCTCTTGCTGATCGTTGATGATTTTTCTCCTTCCCCTCTCATTCCCGTTGGGATGCACTTCCCCCCAGTGACTTAATTTAGGTAATGCTCCAATTAGTGCAACTTCTACTCCAGCAGATTTCCTGGGCTTCCGCATCAGTGCTGTCTCATATGATAAACTTCATTAACAAGTCTCTGAACGTTCACGGGAAAGGAAGCAGTCATTTGATGTGCTGGGCTCTACCTCATTTGACCCCATCTTTGGGTCCAACTTTCTTGGCTATTGTGGAACTTCTTCAGCGGATAGAAGAAGGAATTTCATCAGCATAGAATTAGGGCTGAGCCGTGTCATCAGAGCTGATGGCAAAACAACAGATTCATTTCACTATCTAAATTATCACTATAAGTAAAAAAAAAATTATACCCCCAGAAGACACTATGCTTTAGAATGTTTTGTAATGTCTTTCCCTCCCCGCACCGCCCCCCACCAGGAGTGATGTAGATTTGACCTGATACATTCATCTTTCTCTTCCAGTTTCCAAGGCTTCTCCAGGAATGATTAGGAATACAGTTTGGGCCATGGGATCAAAAACTAAATGAACCATGACACACTTTAATCTGATCCTCTGAACAATAGTTCTCAGCCTTTACTGTACATTGGTGGCAACTGGGGAGCTTTAAAAAAATTGAGAGTTGGGTCTCATTCCCAGAGATTCTGATTAAATTGGTTGGGGGTGCAGCATAGGCAATGGTAATTTTTTAGAAACTAAGGTAGCAGCAGGCAAGGTTGAGGACCGGCCCTCTAAAGTAATCAACAGGATTAACACCATCCTCTTCAATGAAGCCAGAAGTGCTGTCTTCAGGATGTCACAATACTGTCATACGACAGTAGAGGGCAGAGTTGACTTAAATTTATATAGAGAGAAGCTGTCTTAGGAAATAGCAAGTAGTTAATTAGGTAACCTTAACTTTGTATTTTGTGGTTGTCTTTTGCCACAAAGTTCTCATTCACTGCTAAAGTCAAATTGCTTTTTGTATATTGGAATTTACTAGGAAGCCCCTTAGTGATGCCTGGTCAATAAAGTCATTATATAACTCGGATACTTTTGAGAGCACTAGGGAAAACTATTAATGATCCTGCCAGGACAAAAGGTGTGAACCAGGGGGTTGCCTTAAATAAACTGGGACACATGGTCACCTGATGTTCAGTCATTATGTCTTCTGTGGGACCCAGGGGGAGAGCCAGAATCTGTAACATGGCTTTACTAATTAAAGCAACCAGTAGTAACTACATATGTGTGCTGATTACTAGTCTTCATATATATATATATACACACACATATATATTTATATATATATTTATTTATTTTCAGACAGAGTGGAAGGGAGGGAGAAAGAGAAGGAGAAAAACATGCATGTGTGAAAGAAACATTAATCAGTTGCCTCTCGCACGCCCCCACTGGAAACTTGGCCTGCAACCCAGGCATGTGCCCTGACAGGGAATTGAACCAGTGACTCTTTAGCTCACAGGCCAGTGCATAATCCACTGAGCCACACCAGCCAGGGCAGCATATTTTTATGTATGCCCATCTATCATTGTTCAGCATTCCACCAGGTGCCTTGGGTAATAGAAAAGAAACTGCAGGTGTGCTTTTAAGTACCAGGCATTGTATACAACCTTGTTGGGAAGAGAAGACTAACACATGAAGCTGCTCTGGTAAATAAAATCCTTCCAGGAAGCAGAATGTGATAAAATAAATAATACCACCCTTCATATATACAGGCTGTCCTTGACCTAAAGTGATCTCACTTACAGTTTTCCAAAATGGTCCTTACAAACTGCCAGCACTTCCAGAAGCCTGAGCTTCTCTAGGCCTGAAACTCAGGAATTCCCTTCCTTGTGGGCACAGCTCCTCTCCCAGTTGCCCATTCTAGCTCCTGGACTGTTAACCTACATAGCCATTGACCCCCAACTTAAATCAAGGGATTAAATTTTAGCACAGAAGTCCTGATACAATTGGTGACAAGAAAATACCCTTGAATAGCGTGAGAGTTAAGGGTGCCAGTCTCCTCCACAGAGGAAAATCCATGTGTAACTTTTGACTCCCCCCAAACTTAACTGTGGCTGCCCCTCAGTATCGTTGGGGTGGGGGGTTGGCTCCAGGATCCTCCTGCTGGGTGATGCAGCCAAGCCCAACCTTTTTTGAATGGCAACTATAGTATAGAACTGCGTTTATGATCTTCCACTAGATTTTATTTTCCTACCAAATCTCAACTTAGACCAAAACTATAACTCACCATTTTGCATTTAGGAAGCTTAGTCTTCCTTTGCTGACCTATGTGTACATTTCTATTTGATTTCATCTATCTTCTAATAATTAGTTCTACATTTATTTTCCAAACTTGTTTTCAGCGATAAATATAATTATCAAGATTGACTAGTAACCTTAGGAAACTCTAAAATAAAATTAAAGCACAGTAATAAAGGAAACAAAGTTATGGAATTAATTCTGTCATAAGATGGTTGGCTTTGGTTTGGGTCCAATGGCCAGTCTGACGGCTTTGACCGATATTCCCATTGTGCATGGGATGGATGGGCGAAGGAGTGAGCGCCGGTGGGGCAGCTCCATCCGTCTCCAGACGCCCGCTGCCTGCAGGTGGTGAGGAAGTGAGGAAGCGCATCAACTGCGCCCACCTTGTGTAACAAGAACAGCTCCTGACCTTCATGGCGCATGTTTACCTCGTCATGGGAGTTATTAACGAAAGTATTGAGACATTGCTTTCCTTCAGTTCACTGCTGTTTTGTTCTTGCCCTCGCCCTCTTCTCCATCAAAACTGGTTCACAGGAAAGGATCTAATATTTACCAGCGACACTTTACTGTATTTTCCCCAAACTGAAAATAACTTGATTGTTTCTTATGAAAATATACTATGCTTATAAAATACCTCAGCATTGTAGAAAAGGAAGGAAGGAAGAAACACTCTTAAGGCTACTATTTAGAAATAAGAGTTTTAGGAGTATACTTCCTGATATAAAATACTTTATTTCTTAGTCAAATAGAAATTACCTTAAGTCTACTTAAAAAAAATCCACATTGTGTCAAGACATCTTTTCCCATCAACAAATATAAAATCCCATCATCACTTAACTAGCTACACAGAACTTTTATATGTGTGTGTATACTTACTATAGTAGGTTTAACCAATTTCATTTTGATGAACAATGAAATGATTTACAACTTCCACTTTAATGAACATTGTAATGAATATCTGGTATATTTGTATGAATGTAAAGCATAGACACACAGAGCTAAAAGAGTCCTCAGAGAAACTAGCTAGTCCAACTCCATCATTTAGCAGAAGAAAAATTGTGGTGTAGAGAGGTTTAAGGGGGAGTAGAATCTGGTATTTTGACTCTATGTCTCCTGATCTTTCCAATCCACCCTGCTTCGCTCTTTTTAAAAAATTGCTCAACTATTAAAATGCCACTAAGTGGCACTTTTTGCTAACTCTAATAGTCAAAGTCCATACCTTAGAAGCTTAACTCTTCCCAGGGTCATTTGCATTTTAATGTTTGTTGTTAGTTATGAAATATATTAGCAGATTCTTATATAATCTTTGCAATGAGGGCAGGGAATATCCCAGGTACCTGAAATCACACGGGCAGGCTCCTACTTACAGCTTCCTGGCAGTATGGGGTACAGGTAAAGAGTGGGAGTCGGGAAACAAGGTTAGGCAGTGGCTGGGGTCACTGATGGAGTGCTGATGCTCACTCACAGCTTTGAAAGAAACCTTTCCAACAGAAGAGTCTACGGGTCTTATTTCAGTTTCAGCTGTGGGAAGTCCAGAGCTGGATGCTTAAGTAAGTGCATTTGGAAGATGAACATGATAATGGAATAGAACAAGCAGCACAGAGTTCTTACTTCTACATGCTCAGCATAATTTGCGGCTAAATTCTTAATGACTGACTTGAAATATTAGGCTATAACATAGATCACCTACATTAACTATCATAGGAATCTGTTAATTTTAAAACTATGGGACACTGCTCCCTGGATAAACAACTCTTTAATAAGCCAGGAATTTGGAATGTTATGCAGTTTTGGGGAAATTACTTAAACTCTGAGTTTCTCGGTTTCTTTATCTAGCAATAAGGATAATGATAGCAATTTACTTCATGAAATTGAATAGAAATAATTATATGGCATTTAGCAAAAAGAAATGGATAAATAATCTTTTAAAAATAGAATTAGCCATACACAAAGGAAAACAGGAAAAAATGATGTTTTGGGGAAAAACCACTTATTCTACAAAATAAATCATGTTCGAGTGAATCAGTTTCTTGTAGACTTCAAAGCATTGAAGAGATATTCAAACAGAAGTTGAGCAGCTACAGAAACACCCCACAGAATAAAAAAATGAGATGACTTTGCAGAGGTAATGGAGTCTTTTACTGCAATATCTTTCCAAACTTTATTGAAATTTTCCCAAAGGTCTTGGTTAATATTATTTTTAAAATATTGTGAATCTGGAAATTGCATACAAACAAATAAAGGCACAAAATTGTTTATGCTGGCAGTAATTATCATATAAACATAAAATTGTTTAATTGGTTGAATAGCTAGCACTCTAGCTGTCATTCCTTATGAACAACCTTGATTTTGGAATTACATTTTCTCCTCTGAAGGCTTAGGTGCTCTCGGTTGTCCACACACAGATTCTCCACTTTGTGGAATAGCCAAGAGAGTGTTAATGTCAAACAACATCGCTTAAAGCTTATAAGGCTTTCGGATCCACCTTTCTATGTTCTCAAGCCTGTGTGTCAAGGCTTTGGCATATTGGAGTGTGGGGATTGGGCAGGGCCGCTGCCCAAGGACGAGGCCGGAAATGGCACAGAGAGCGTGAAGCAGGCAGAGACACAAGTCCACGTACCTGAACCACCACTGTTGTGTTTGCTATACCTCATTATATAATGAGACACCAGAAGATGTTAGGTTCCTGCTCCCATAGGTGAACTTGATGGTAGGTGTGAATATAAAACCTAATTAACTCCATTTCTCACCCACAGACAGTTAGGTATGAATGTGCCACAGTGGCTAAGGAGGTAGAGAAATTCAGGCACAAATATTGCCAATTATGTCTCAGGGAATGAGAATTCATTTAAATAACCTCACTCAAAAGTAAATAGGAAAGTGCATCTCATGGGAAAAAAAATCACAAATATGTATTTTTAAGCCAAATAGAAATGACTTTGGATCACTTACTTCTATGTTGATCTCCAAGATTACAAACCTCTTTTAGCTTTTGCTATTTGTTTGTTCATTAATTCATTTATTCACTCATTCACTTTCAGGCCTTTCTGCCTTTACTAAGTACATCTTGCATGTCAGGCACCGGGCTAAGTGCTGGGAAACGTAAAACTGTATCGTGAAAGCAATGGGAAGCCACCGGCTGATTTAAAGTAGGGAATGAATAATCAGATTTCCTTTTAATAAACTCTACTTCGGCTACTATGTGGAAAAAGAATAGAAAGAGAGTGAAACTGGAGAATGGGAGAGCCGTTAGGAGGCTAACAGAAGCAACTCACGTGAGCATAGAGGAGGCCTGGGTTATACACACACTTCCCCCCACCAAACAAATTCAGATATTGAAATTCTGACTCCACTACACCCCACCCACCTACCTCAGAAACTGACCATATTTGGAGATAAGGCCTTTGAAGAGGTGATGAAGGTAAAATGAGGCCATATGGGTGGGCCTAACCCAATACGCTAGTATCCGTATAGGAAGAGAGGAAATTAGCAGAAAGGCACAGAGAGGAGACACCCTGTGAAGTCAGGAAGAAGACGGCCATCTACAAGTCAAGGAGAGAGGCCTCAGAAGAAACAACCCTGCAATGCCTTGACCTCAGACTTCTAGCCTCCAGAATGCTGAGAGAATAGGTTTCGATCATTTAAGCCACACAGTCTGTGTGTGGTGTTTGTCAGGATAGCCCTCACACACGAATACAGCCTGAACAAGGCACCTGCAGAAGAACATCAGCACCTCAGGCACCAGCTCACCGGCACACTCCAACACGAGCCTGCTGTTACATCTGCACAACCTGCCATCCCTTAGGTAGCGGCAAATCTAGTCCTGAAGAGGGAGGAAGAGCTATAAAAGGAAAGATACTTATCCATTCCAAAGCCTCGCTGGTGAACCAGCAGGGGTGTCCAGACTTTTGATGTCTCTGGGCCACACTAGAAGAAGAATAGTTGTCTTGAGCCACACATTAAATACACAAACACTAACAAAAACAAAAATTACTCATCGAGTTTTAAGTAAATTTACGATTTTGTGTTGGGCCACATTCAGAGCCACCCTGGGCCATGGGCTGGACAGCCCCGGAGTGGATGGCAGGATGTAGGCCTTGCTCTGCTTCTTCCATTATGATGGAGGGAAATTTGAAGCTGGTGTCTCCGGCTCCTTCAGACGGTGGCCAGTCTGGTATCTGCACACTTGCTGCGGGTTTCCAGGTTCATGCCAGTGACCATTCTGTCTGAGGCGTCTGCCGGGGAAGTTTTCTCCTACACCCTTGGCTCTTCTGTATTGCGAATGGTGGGCTCTTCTGCTTCTTTGTCTTCGTGAGGAGGGCGTGGCCCCCCTAAATATTTCCAGAAATGGAATGGAGATTTCAGCTTAGTTTTAGGAAAAGTATCTCTTGGTGAAAGGGGGGAAAAGAAGGGAACTAATGTTTTTTAAATGCTAAGCTCTAGTTTTCTGTACATCACCCTCAGTTCTTGATGTTGTTAGCAGGGGTTTGAATGAGTCAGACATCAGGTAAGTTCAGGCTTATTTGGTTTTGCATTTCTGTTTTTAAGGAGCTTTCTGATATATACGTTCATTTCTAAGTGGAAGTTTTTAAATTTATTCCAAATAACTATGGTCCTGTGATTCAGTAAAAAGTTTTTCAGTAAAAATAGTTTTAAGCATTTAATTCAAGGCACAGCAAGTTAGTCTAGTTTATTATAGTTTTGGTTCATGATTTAATGTTATTTAAGTCCTTAGAGTTTATAAATAAAATCATAAAACTTAAACTGTACATAAACCTGTAAACTATATTTTAAAATCTTCATCCTGCTCTAAACTCAGTAGGGCTTTATAATCTCATAGTTCACGTTTTTCTTCAACTCTGAGAAATTTTATTCTACTTTTTTCTTATGAATTACCCCCTTCTACTCTCTTTTTTCCTTTTGTAACTTTTATTAGATAGATATTGCACTGTGAGTCTCTTGCCTCCATGGCTTTCAATCATGAAAAAAAAATCTCATAAACTTTCCATTTCCTTGTCTTTTGCTCTGTGTTTGGGAGAATTTCTTCCATTAACTCAGTTTCCTCTGATATTCCTTCTGTCAGCTGAGTTCAGTGTTTCTCTTTCATGGGATTGCTTTCCCTCCCCCCACAAAAATCTTGGCTGATTTTAATTGTCTGCTCATCTTCTCTTTGATAATGCTTTTGCCTGCCTGGTCTGTTTATTATAGCCTCTCTCAGGGGCTGTGAAGGAAGGGCACAGCATGCTGTGCAGAAATAGTGAGGGCTCCCACTCATATCTAGGGGGTGAGGAGGTTCCTGGCCTCAGGTCCCAGGATCCCCACTAACTTCTTCATCCCACAGGCAGACCTCTGATCCTCAATGCCAGCAGGGGAGAGGAGGCTTAAGTGAATTATTCTAGGGCCCCTTCCTCCTCCTCTTGTATAATTTGACTCTTGGAACTTTCCTAAACTATTCCTTCTGAACCTGTTTTGATTCCCCTGATTGTTTCTGTTTAGATCAGTACTGTCTCTCTCTTGAATATTTCAAGATTTCCTAAAACTTCTTAGAAAATTGATCACCCTTTTTCTTATTTGTCTGTGCAGTTAGATTTCCCATTCTCTTTAAAACATAGCTTTTTACATTATGCTAAGCGAAATAAGCCAGGTGGTAAAAGACAAATACCATATGATTTCACCTTTAATAGGAACCTAATCAACAAAACAAACAAATAAACAAAATATAACCAAAGACACTGAAATAGAGAACAGGCTAACAGTGACCAGAGGGGAGAGGGGATGGAATTTCAGGGGAAAAGGGTGAAGGCTTTGCAAGAACAACTATAAAGGACACATGGACAATAACAGGGTGGGGGGTGGAAACAGGGGAGGGGGAGGTCTGGGGTGTTGGGCTGGGGTGGGGAAAAAGGCAGAAAACTGTACTTGAACAACAATTTAAAAATTAAAAAATAAGCCCTGGCTGGCGTAGCTCAGTGGATGGAGCGCGGGCTGGGAACCAAAGTGTCCCAGGTTCGATTCCCAGCCAGGGTACATTCCTGGGTTGCAGGCCATAACCTCCAGCAACCGCACATTGATCTCTCTCTCTCTCTCTCTCCCTCCCTTCCCTCTCTAAAAATAAATAAATAAAATATTTAAAAAAAAATTAAAAAATAAACACAAATAAAAAATAAATGGACATAAAAAAGACATAGCTTTTTATAAGATTTGAGAGGGAAGAGAAGAAAAAATATGTGTTCAATCCACCATCTTGATCCTATCTCCACCTATTATTTTCTTTATGATCTCTATTATTAAATAATACAAGCTCAATGGGACAAATTCAGAAGATATAGAAATAGATAAAAAATGAATGTTCTTCCTTGTGTTAGATTTCTCTAGCGACCTGACTTACATCTTCTTGGCCTCACCCATTGATTTCAGCTGGAGCTGGGTAGAGGTGCAATGAGGGCTCCCCCCCACTTCCCATTTGACAGCATCTGTTTTCAAAGCATACCTTCCCTTCTGGCCCAGGACTCTTCCAAAGCTGCAAACTGCCTGCTGGCCATCTGGGGTGGTGGTCAGAGGGGGCAGCCCCTTGACAATCTCCCACACTTCTGATAATTCCAGGAGGTATTATACTCTTCCTAGGAAGTCTCTGCAGGATCAATCCCTGTTGCCCACGACAATGACCTCAATTATCAGCCCTTATATCAGCTTTTCCTTCCTTTCCACTTCACTCTCCCCGGTTTCTAATTCCCGCTCCCTGGGTTCTGCCGTTTCCCACTCATCTGACACTGCCCTTTCCCTCTGTACAGGCAGGCATACCATGGGGATTCTGTGGGTTCGGTTCCAGACCACATAAAAAGCAAGTAATGAAATAAAAACAGTCGTAATCTTTTTGCTAGTGGATAGTCTTGACGTCAGTTTGTAAACCATGCAACACCAGGGAAGCACAATAAAGCGAAACAGATGAAACAAGGTGTGCCTGTACTTCTCACCTCACCCTGAGTTCCGCTTCATCATTTCACTGTAACTCTATTAGCTGTAAAGCATTTGGGATGCTGTCAGGGTAACAGGCTCTGTAGCAAATGAGGTTGTATTGAATTATTTAGCTTTCAGCTAAAGTGGAGATAACCAAGGCAGCTGAGCTGGTTTGTAAAATCCTGGAGTAATCTGTCCACTGAATTGGTGCTTGTATCATATTCATGTTTTCTTGTGGTTAAAAAATTATAAACTTTAAGGCTACAAAGAAATCTGTGCACAATTTTTCAGTTTAGTGCCACAAACCTAAGAATGATCTGTTTCACGAGGTATAGAATTATGTAGCTGTGGATCTGCACATCTAGGGAATCATGAATTTATTTAGTAAGTTATTTTACGTGAGACTTCTAAAAACATATTATCTCTCTTATTTTCTTTCAAAAATAGATCAAGGGTTTCTACTTGACATATATGATTGTCTCAGCTTTTGAAGTTGGCCTGTTTTCCTCAAGTTTTCCTTGCCAGAACTTGGTTCTTAAATAATTTTTTAAATGAAAAAGATCTTTCTGTTTCTTACTCAGTGATAAATGAATGTATCTTACGTGTTATTAAAAAGGGGAGAATCATTGCTAATCTGATGGATGACGACAAATCTTCATCTTCCCTATGTTGCTAGTGTCCTTGGGAAATCAAGCTTAATAAGGGGTGTGGAGGAGAGGTCTGTGGCCTTGTAACAGCTGTGGAGTTTGCCCCACTTCACACATCCCCGTGTCTAATTGCCCACTCTCAAGGAGTGTGGCTGCAGCAGGAAGTGAAATATCTTTGCTAATGCTCAATGTATAACCTAAGCATGCACATC
The DNA here is from genome assembly GCF_004126475.2 of Phyllostomus discolor. Taxonomy (NCBI): domain Eukaryota; kingdom Metazoa; phylum Chordata; class Mammalia; order Chiroptera; family Phyllostomidae; genus Phyllostomus; species Phyllostomus discolor. The sequence continues at coordinate 189,436,583 of NC_040903.2, read as the reverse complement.
TGGTCATTAAACATCCTTTTCCTAGTGAATCCTGGAAAACAGCGTAATTATACTCCCAGGCAGATAACTCAGGAGTGAGACTGTCCCGTAGTTGTGAACACCAGGCAGCATCAAAGTTAAAATTCTTTTCTGCACCTCCGCCCTTTTACCCTCCACTACCATCTCCATAATACCTGAGATTACCAGGTCTGATGACTGGTGAGAAGCCATTCCAGGTAGGCAGGTGGAGAAGGAGACCCATCAACCTTTATTGCACAAGAAAGTCACGAAAATGGACCACCTTACAAGCTGCCCATGTTCTTCTATTAGTTTTTCTCCCGAGGTGACTCGGCCGTGCCTCGTCTTTCCTCTTTGGCAGCACCCTTGGTTCTAGTGTTTCCTTGGCCTGCTGCATCCCACACCACCCAGGCTTGAGAGTGGAGAAGACCTGGAGTCTCGCCTGGAGACTGGGGGCCGGCCAGGAGCTGCGGGTGGGTTGGTGTGGCAGCTTGCCTGTTGATTACAGTCCCCGCAATGTGCGAGCGCCTTGGGACTGCGGGCTGCGCTCCGCCAGCTTTGCCGTGTCCGCCCCGACCTCACCAGGTTTGCAGACAGAAACAGGCTGGGAGTGAGAGCCTCCGGCCCAGTGCCCACCTCTGTGCCCCCAGCGTCTGCTCTTACCGCCAGAGGGAAGAAGCCCGCCCCGGAGCAGGCAAACACCCTAGCCCCGGTGGGGGGGACAATCAGTCCCTGCCCAAACCGCCGCAACACGGTCGCACTGCCCGGGTGCTCGGCTCGCCCACCCTACGGCCTAAGCATATCTTTTAATATATTTAAAACACCTGACTGTACACAGTGGGGACTCAGGGCGGGAACGGCTGAAGTGCTCATTTTCGGGGCCAGACTAGCTGGTTCGAGCTCCGGGCACACGAATTAGGCCCGAGCTGCAGAATCAAACCCTTTTCCCTGCCGCAAGGGGCTCGGATAGTGCACGGTTTGGGGAGGTGAGCGACTATGGGGCCCTGCGGAGGCTCGGACGACGGGTGTCCTGGGCCTGGGCAGCCCGCTAGGAGGCAGAGGCCCGCCCCAGGAGCCTGGCAGGTGCCCCCAGGCGCGGAGGCTGATTGGCAGGTGCGGGAGTGGGTGGGGAAGGTTGGGGCTGGGCCTGGCGCTGCGGGAGGCTGCGGCCCCGCCTCCCCGCCCCCGCCGCGGGACTATCTGGTCCCGGCAGCAGCGATGTCCCCCGGCAGGAATGTCCCTCCTCAGATAATGTTATTTATATCTCTGGGCGGGTCCGCGGCTCGGCAGCACCAGGCGCCCGGCGGCCGCTGTGCCAGGAGCCCCGCGCTGCCCTCCTCCCCCTGCACCGCCGCCGCCCCCGGGCTCGGGCTGGCCACAGCTACAGCTCGGACGCAGGTGAGTCTCGGGAGGGCCCGGCGGCCCAGGGGGTTTGGGTGCGGGTGCGGATGCGCGAGTATGGGGCGCGCGCCGCGAGCGCAGAGGAGGCGTTGGGCCCAGGGGCCCCGGTGGGGGCCCAGCCCCAGGTGCCGGGTGTGGGGGCGTCGCGGGGCCGGGGAGGCCCTGGCGGCTGCGGCAACGAATATCCCGGGGCGCGGGAATCCCCGTGGGTTTGGGGAGGTGCTTGGTGAGCTGGGCACTTGCTTTGGAGAGGCAGATCCTGGAGCGTCGCCCGGGGACGCTGGGAGGGCGGTGAGGGGGGTGCATGTTCTTCTGGTCCTGGGATGCCTCCTCCAGGACCCCTGCTTGGGGGCAAAGGGGGTCCTGTCTCTAGCCTATCCGACCTTCCCTTTGCCCTCTCTGCCTCATGCTGCCGGGCTTCTCAGTCCTGGGGCTGCTCAGATTCTCTTCTGGGGAACTTGGCTGTGCGCTCCCCGGGCAGCCCAGCGCCCTGGGAGGGAGGACGGGACAGGGCAGGGCAGTGGAGGGGGGCGGCCCCCGGCCTCTGGGAATGACGCGGAGTGGCCGGGTGCAGACCCGGGGAGGAGAGATCGGAGCGCTCCAGGCCATACTCCAAGGATCCCCACCCTTTCTCGCCCAAAGAGTTCCGTTCCTCAAAGCTGCTATGGTCCAGCCTACTCTTACCGCCTCACCAGTCCCTCTCTCTCCAACAACCTGGCCCTGAGAAATAGAAAGTGGGAGAAATAACAGGAGCTTTAAAACAATCCCCAACTCCCACCAACTCGCCCAGACTTCCAAGGGTGAGAAAGTAGCTGAGGGCTTGAGTACTGTTTCCGTGACAACGAGGTAGGGCCTTGATTTGTAGCCTGTTAATATCCAAACCACTGTCTTCAGTGAGCAGTTAGAGGCGCCAGGAGTTAGTAACAGCACGCTTGACTCGCTGAAGGAAAATGAAAAGAAGCCACTGGGTTGTTGTTGGTGGTGGTGGTGGTGCTGGTGGTGGTGGTGGTGGTGGTGTGTGTGTGTGTGTGTGTGGTGTTAGATGCATCAGATGGGCACGAACAAGCGTGTGTGTGGAATATAGTGCCAGATTTTGCACCGAAAACTCCCGTGAGGAGAGGCTAGGCTGTTCTTCCAGGTAAGAGGCAGCCATACAACATCCACAGCCTTGAGACAGCCGTGATCTGTACTTCCGTTCCTGAGGAAAGTGATTCTGGTGGCTGCTGAATGAGAGGAGCTGAGCCTGCAAACCAAAATTTCAGGCACCTCTCTCCTATCCAGTAACTTATCCTAAGCTTCACAGATGGTTCCAAATTTTATTCTAGAATTTCCTCTTTGACCGCCTCCTGTCCCCAGGATCCAGGGCAGGTCATTTCCCATTCCAGGGTGAGATTTTTACTCTTTCACTAGGAGCCCTGAGTTCCAGAATATCTTAACCTCTTTTTTTTTTTTGGTAGGTGCAAAAAGGTAAGTGTACTAAACACCCAGCACTCAACATAGCTAGGCTTGTACTTGCCCCGGGGCTGTGGGCCAGTTAGGGAAAGGAATATTAGGTTCACACTGAAGAAGAGCCCGCCAGCCTTGAAAACAACGGACTCCTCAGAGATGGGTCATTTACACAGAACTCGATCAAACTCTAGAATAAGCACAACGGAAAGACGTAAACCTGTAAACCCTACAAGCCTGGCCTTTAGACCCTTTAGCTCTTGTTCTTAGCTTTATCACTGGCTCAGTCACAATGATTGGGGAGGAGCTAGTTCTGTTAATCCCGAGTTCTGGAAAAATTCAGACGCTGCTGGTGGAACTGAAAGCACCTGAAAACTCCCAGGCATCCAGGACGGGCCTCGTGGCACAGGCATATCAAGTTTTCCCGAGTGGCTTGCCCAGCTGAGAGCTGAGACACCACCTTTTGCTCTAGTTGTTGCTTCTTCCAAGTGTTCTGACGGTGTCCCCTAGCAGAACACCTGCTAGATGACTGGCTTTGGGGTAGGTAAAGATAGGGCAGGAGGTAGGCTCCTACCTGGGATCATATCTGACAAAATAAAAAGGACTATTTTAGGCAAACTAGGTGTGAATGAAAGTTTTGAACTAAAGTCAAAATCTGAGGGTTCTGCCACAGTTCTGGAAACAGACTGTTTTTGATCAATAAACATAGTAACAACTTTCTCCCCCCCCCCCCCGCCATGTTTCATGTACCAGTGCCTACTTTGGTGCCTGCACACTAGGCTAACCTTTGTTGAATGAGTGAGAGAATGAATAGATAAATGCTCTGAGTTTTCCTTCTATGAGCCTATTTCATTGTCACAGTAACTGCAAAGTAGTTCATATTATCTGCATTTGACAAGTGAGGAAACAGGCTCAAGGAGATTAAATAATCTGCCTCCCATCACGCAGCTGATACGGGGTGGGGCCGGGATTCAAGCTTGGCTGTTTGGTTCCGCCCTCTTTATAAAGCAGACATTCGGCAGGGGATATAGTAGTACTAGTCGGAGAGATTTAGTTGTAGGATTGTTTATTAGCTTCACAATCATTCACTCTCAAGACCTTGGGCCATAATTGTGCTTATATCAGAGAGGCTTTAAAGTCTTACCTGAAGATGGTATCGGGCATGTATTTGCTCATCGGTGTTTAGCCTTGCCCATGAGGTTTAGGGCATTGTTTCAAGGACAGAACTGCAATTTTGGCAGTAGTCAAAGCATGGATTTTTTGAAAACAGATTTTCCTTTCAGTCCTGGAAGTGGCCAGGAGGGCTTGATGATGCATGAGGACAGTGTGATAGGACAAGGATGACTATAAAAAATTCATGAGACAAACACCATTGGAGAGGGAAGGGACCTTGGAGGTCACTGAGTCCAGCCTCCTGCTTGTGTAGTCACTTGCTTAAAGGTGAAACCTAGCTGCAGTTTACCTGGTTGCTTATGTGCAGATACGGAACACGCCTCCTACACTTCCCATTTCTCTTCTGCCTCTCTGTCTCTCAAGGCCAAAACTGAGTTTATTTCCTGGAGTTCTGCCTAATCAGCCCACTGAAGTTTTTTCCCCCCCTTTGGGGGAGATTGTGAGAGGAAATACTGTAAACCCAATACTTTCATCGTGGTGAAATCTTTAAAAAAATATGTTGGAGACATAGGCAGAAGAGATGTTAGTGAACATTAAACTCTAAACTGTTCCATAATCTCCCCTTTGCTTGTTAGGGTTATAGATGCATGTACTTTTACACAAGAGGTATGCACATTACTATCTTGAGATGGTACTAATCTCAAGGCCAATAATTATGTAGCATTTCTGGGGCTGTGGAGGAAAGAAAGGACCTTAGGGAATTATTGGGACTATCAGACACCTGTTTAATCTAAACTCAGTCAATTAAATCAAAATCAAACACAAACTTTACCCTCTATCCAATACCTGAAAAGATAGGAAACATGACCAGTGGGGAGTTTATTTTTTATTTTATTTCACTTATTTATTTTTTAGAGAGAGGGGAAGGGAGGGAGAAAGAAAGGGAGAGAAATATCGATGTGAGAGAGAAACATCAACTGGCTGCCATCTGTCCATGCCCTGGCCCGACTGGGGACCGAACCCAGAACCCAGGCGTGTGCCCTAACTGGGAATCCAACTGGCAACCTTTCAGTTTGCCAGATGATGCCCAACCAACTGAGCCACACCAGCTAGGGCAAACAGTGGGAGGTTTAAACTGAAATAAAGTCTATCTCTTCATTATCCATAATGATTTTTTCTAGCCTCAAACCTGCAGATTAACATTTACAAATTGACTTGGGAGGATCGAGAGTGAAAATAACTGTGCTGTGTGGGTTGATGAGAAATTTGATTTTATAATGAGGACTGGCAGGGAAGTTCATGGATACTGGGTTTTGAAACCATATGAATATTACTAGCCAAAGGTTACTGTGGAAAGAAGTATTTTGTCTTAAAGTCAGTTGTATTGACTCAGTTTTTTACAAACAACTCTTTGGTTACTCCCCTATTGTAGATAAGAAATCTGAGGAGGAAGGGTAAATGCAGTGATCTGTGTGCCAGAATGATTGCGTAGCCTTTGCTGGGTTTATCACAAAGATGCTGCTCTCCTCTGACAACCCCAAAAGGCAATGGCCACGTGGCTTTGAAGATGGGAAGGTGATGGAGGGACAGTGTAGGAAGCAGTCAGGAGAATTCACTGTCAGATCTGGCTTCACTCGCTGAATTGTCAACTCCCCTTGGTAAATATTTAGAAAATGTCATAGCATGTTTCCCTTTGTTGCTGTGCTTATTTCTTAATTCACAGCCAAAGAGCCAATTCTTCCATTTTCAGCCAGCCTTAGCTGAATATCAAACCACTAGGGGATCCCAGCTTTACAGCTCATACAGTGTGAGTGTTAGCTGCAGTCATAGACAGAAAATGCTTCCTTTATGCATTGCCTGGCTAGCTTTTGACATTGCCAGACCACCTTTGATTTTTCTCGGTGACGGGAAATATAATGAAGCATCTTCTTCCTACCTTGGTGTGGCCTTTTCAGGCTTTGCCATAATGTTTAATTTCTACACTATACCCATGCAAACCTGGCCAAGGGTATAATTGCAAGGGCAATTAAAACCCAGACATTTATCATGTTAGCACTGGGGGCAAAAGTGAGGCCTCCTTTCTTTCTTTCACTTCAATGCTATATATTGAGCAAGTGAAAAAGCACAGAGCTAGAAAAAAAAAGACTTTGCAATGAACTTGGCTCAGATCATCCAGGATATTTATGAAAAGAATAACAGGGCACCTTGACAGCTAAAGAACAATAATTGCTTTGAATTATAGTCAGTTCAGAAGTTTCCACCGTCATGAAAAGAAGCAGAAAACTTGCATAGTCCTAAAAGGGAATACGTTGAAAATATGCGTGTGTCTCATTTGAGAATTCATAGTACTTCATGGAAAACAAGGGATACTTGGAAGACATAACTTATGAGGACTGGAAAGCGGTCCGTCCCTAGCCTCATTCTGTCCTTCTGCACAGTTCCTGCCTGTTTCCGCAGGCCCCCAAGAGTAGTCAGTCAGTTTCACCTTCTATCATATTTTCTCAGGGTGGAAGATTAAGAAGAGGTCTTTCATAATACTGACTTTGAGCCTTGAGTCATAGAGAGTTAGAGCTGGAAAGGCCTGAGAGATCCTTTTGAGAAACAGAGCAAACATTCGGCACCTACTGTGTACATTACATTGTTATGTGCTAAGGACACAAAAAGGGATCAGATGGAGACCTGTTGGTCTGGTGATTCAACAGGACACCCGAGAGAGAGCCTAGCAGAGGAAGCATCTGGTTCAGGTTAGGGAGAGCCTAGGATTTTTCTAATGGAAGAAGGGAGGGTGGGCAGGGATGGGGTCCTGGGCATTTAGTCCCAAACAGACAGGCAGTAGAGCATGATTAGATTCAGGAGTGAGGAGTAGGTCTGTGTGGCTGTGTATGGTATAATCCAGAAATGGACTCGAGGTGTGACCAGAAAGATAGTCTGGTTCAGTCTGGGAAGAACGTGAAGGTTTGGGTTGAAATCGGTGAAGGTTGAGCAGGGGAGGGACCTGATCAGATCTGTGTTTGGACAAAGCTCACCAGTGGTGGTGAAGGAAATGTGAACTAGAAATCTGCTAGCACAAGGTGATGATCACACAGATGGTGTATAGCCCACTCAGTTTTCAGGATGCCTTTGTATATGCATCATCTTATTTTATAATGCCCACCTGAAAAAGCAAAGGCAATCTTATCATTCTACTTTACAGTCAAGGAAACAGGATTAGAAATGAATAATGATTTTCCCAAGGTCTCTCCAGTAGATGATGGCTGAACCTGACTTTGACCTAGTTTCCTAGATCCAAGGCTGGGGCTCTGTCCAGATCTCTTCAATAGAGTAACTCAGCGGTCCCCAACCTTTTTGGCACCAGGGACTGGTTTTTCTGCAAACAGGGGGAGTATGGGGAGATAAGAGGTGGAGCTCAGAGGAGCTTCCCTCTCAGCCAGGTTCCTAACAGGCCATGGACCGGTACCAGCCTGCTGCCTGGGGTTTGGGGACCCCTGGAGTAACAGAATATTCTAGGCTTTCTGGTTGAGACAGTGCTTGCTTGCTTGCTTGCTTCAGCAGAACTTTCAGTCTCAGTTTATTAGTTCTGGAAAGAGGGAGGAGGAAACATTCTTTAGCCACAAAACCTCAAGAATGGCCCTCCAGAATGTTCACAGATGATGTTTCAAAGCAATAAATTAATGTCAATCATGCATGTGGATTCCTAGGGTGCCATAGATGAATGATGGGTTCATATGCCTGTCGATGATGTTTTGGCTCTTCATTCCCTTACTCCTAATTTGCTGGGCATTATTATGCATAGGCCTCATTTGGGGCTTAAAAAATCTTTTGTCCAGTGATCTTGAGTGCCTTGATTTATACTTCAGTCTTTAACAACAGTTTATCACACTCATTTATTTGCCAAGCACAGTCTAAGCCCAGGGGATATCGCAGTGTACATGACAAAAAGAAAGTCTGACATCATGGAGCTCACATTCTGGTTCAGCTAGACAGGTACTAAACAACAACAAACACGTGAGCATGTGTAACAATTTCAGGTGCTACAAAGAAAAATAAAGCAGTGTGAAGGGAAAGAGAGGTAGTTCTGTTCCAGGTAGGAGGGGTGGGAAGGGCCTCTCCGATGAGTTTTCATAGGAACGGAGACACAAGGAAGCAAGAGTATGGGGAGAAAAAGGGATGTTGGGGGAAGAGATTCAGGTTGAGCGCGAAGGCCCTGAGGCGGGGCCCCTGCCCTGACCCAGAGTGGTCAGGAAGCCGGTGTGACTCAAGTGGAGGGAGCAAGGGGGAGAGTGCAGGAGTTGGTGTTGAAGAGGAGGTGCGGCCTGGGTCATGCAGGCTTGAGGTCATGCGACAGGAAGCCACTGGAAGCTGTGGGCAGGGGAGTGACTTGTTCAGATTTGTGTTTTATGAGGACCTTTCTGACTGTTCTGTGGAAAACTGACTGTAGGGGACAAGAGTAGAGGCAGGGAGTGGAATGAACGCTATGGTAGTGGTCCAGGTTAGAGATGATGGGCCTGGCCGATGGTGGTGGGGTGGTGAGATGTGGTGGGCTTCTGAGTCGACTTTTTAAGGTAGAGTTGATGAGACTGAGGCATAGAGGGCGAGGAGAGAAAGGGCAAGTAAAGGATGATCCAGCTGGTTTTGGTCTGAGCACTGGAAAAACGAAAAAGCCTTTTACTGAGCCGGGATATATCTTGTCAAAGGCACTGTGGAATGGTACTTCTGGTTTCATTTTCACTGAGGAGTTGATTTGTAATAGACTTAGAGAGACTTTTCATTTAAATATACCAAAAAGGAGGTATTTTATTGTGGGTGGCTCATAACATCTGTTTGTTTTGAAGTCAAGCCTTAAATGTACAGTTAGTTCCATGTACCCTTTGCTGGCTGTTTTAGGTCATTCTTACAACATCTCCACCATGTGGCAGAGATTAAGATAGGGTACAAATAAGATTGAAATATAGTTTGCTTATAAGTAGAAATGTTTTGAATTTGCTGGTAAGAGCCCAAATACTTTTTACCATTTTTTGTCATATTTTAAACAACTTTTATTTATTTTTTAATCATTTTTTATTTTCAATTATAGTTGACATACCCTATTATATTAGTTTCAGGTGCACACCCCAGTGATTAGACATTACATAGTAAGTGATCATACCCATAATCTTGTACCCATCCAACACCATTCATAGTTATGAGAATATTATTAACTATATTCCTTATGCTATATTTTACATCCCTATGACTATCCTGTAAGTACCAATCTATACCTCTTAAACCCTTCACTTTTTTCACCTATTCCCCCAACTCCCTCCTATCTGACAACTGTCAAAATGTTCTCTGTATCCATGACTCCATTTCTGTTCTGCTTGCTTATTCATTTTTGTTTTTAGATTCAACTGTTGATAGGTATGTATTTATTGCCATTTATTGTTCATATTTTTTATTTTTTCTTCTTAAAGAAGACCGTTTAACATTTCATATAACTAGTTTAGTGGTGATGAGCTCCTTTAGATTTTTCTTGTCTGGGAAGCTCTGTATCTGTGTTTTGATTCTAAATAATAGCTTTGCTGGATAGAGTAATCTTGGTTATAGGTCCTTGCTATTTTGTATATTTCCTGCCAATCCCTCTGGCCTTCAAAATTTCCATTGAGAAATCAGCTGACAATCTTACTTACCTCTCTTGTAGATAACTAACTGCTTTTCTCCTTGCTACTTTAAGATTTTTGTTTTTAACCTTTTCCATTTTAATTATGAGGTATCTTGGTGTGGGCCTCTTTTGTCTTGTTTGGGACTCTCTGGGCTTCCTGGATTTGTATGTCTATTTCCTCACCAAGTAGGTTCTGTCATTGTTTTTTCAAATAGATTTAGTTGCAATTTTGATGTGTCCTTAAAAACTTTTTGAATTACAAAATGAACTCATATACATGGTTAAGTGTATCCACATTGTACAAGATTATGCACATGAAAAGTAAAGTCTACCCCCACCTCCATCCTTCTCCTAAAAGGTTACCAGTGTCAACAGTTTCCTGTATATCCTTCAAGAAAAATCCAATGCAGATGTCAGCTTATGGGCCGACAGATTTCAAAGTTGTAGCTTTAACCTAGCAAAAGCACATGTTTGTTTAATTTTTGTGAGTTTGTAGCTCCCAGGTATATACTCAAGTGGCCTAGGGTCCAGCTTTCTATTTGTTAAGGGTCTTTCTCTTCAAAGCCATCCTGCACTGGAACACTATGTATAATATATAACACCCTCAAAACCCCTGGTGGTTTCCTCTGGGTAGAGATGGAAATCCAAACCCATAAAGTTGACTTTTAAGAGCCATTGTAATCTGGCCCCAATCTCTTTCTACCCTTATCTCCTACCACTTCCCATGATAAACCCTCTACTCCAGCCAGGTTTTTTTCTACTGACTGAGTCCTGAACATTTCTCCCAGATTTGGAATAGTTTCCATCAGCCTTCCTGGAAACACTCCAGCCCCTAGTAATCTCTCTCTCTCCAAATTTGTAAAGGGGCAGAGGGGAATAGGGAAAGAAATGATAATGGAAAAATACAATAAAAAAACAAATTTGTTAAAGAGCTAATTACATGTACTGTTTAATTGAACAATAATCATAGACTTCTTTTATAATTATTATTTACTTTTCTTGTGTCCATCTATTATTTGCTGAAGGGCACAAACTGATTTATGAATATTAGTTGTGGGTCTTACATAAAGCCCTGCCTAATGCTTTTGCAAATAGAAGTTTAATTAGTAATTTTTAGAATGTGCACAATCATCCCCTAATGCAGCAGTGCTGGTACATGGGGATTATCTTATTAAAAATTGTTAGATGTGCTGGCCAGCGTGGCTCAGTTGGTTGAACACTGGCCCATGAACTGAAGGGTTACTGGTTCAATTCCTGGGTGCAGTTCGGGGTCCCTGTTGGAGCATGTGCAAGAGGCAACCAATTGATGTTTCTCTCTCACTTTGATATTTCTCTCCCTTTTTTTCCTCTCTTTCCCTCACTCTAAAAAATAAATCAATAAATATTTAAAAAAATTTTCAGGTGATGGCTGCCAACAAAGCCACCTTCTTCATGGGTTATGTAGGTGTCCATTTCCAGAGAATGGTATCTGACACTGCTTCTTTGGATAAAGAACTTTCTAATGTGCCTGGTCTCATTCTCTCATTCACTCTTCATAGGGCATTGCATCGAAGAGTCAGAAACAAGGTGTTTTCATTGGCTCCTAAATGACCAAGAACAGTTATTTAATGGACATGCCAATCACACAATTTTTAAAAAAACTTATTGCTTTAAAAGATTTTATTTATTTATCTTTAGAGAGAGGGGAAGGGAGAGAGAAAGAGAGGGAGAGGAACATCAATGTATGATTGCCTCTTGTGCACCCCCACCGGGGACCTGCCCTGCAACCCAGGCATGTACCCTGACTGGGACACAGTGAACCAGCGACCTTTTGGTTCACAGACCAGCACTCAATCCACTGAGCCACACCAGCCAGGGGCTAAAAAAATTATTGTTTTACATTATAAATATGTAACATAAAATTTTTCATATTAATTATTTTTAAGTATTCAGTGGCATAAATTCATGCACATTGTTGTGTAGCCATCATCACCATCCATCTCTAGAACCTCTTTTCTCTCTGAAACTCAAATTCTGTACCCATTAGACACTAACTCTCCATACCTTCCCACCCTCCCCACCCCCTGCACCTAGCAATCACCATTTTACTTTCTGTCTCTATGAATTTAAACTACTAGGTACCTCATATAAGTGGAATCAATGTCTTTTGTGACTGGCTTATTTCATGTAGCATAATGTTTTCAAGGTTCCTTTGTGATATAGCATATATCAGCATATCCTTCCTTTTTAAGGCTGAATCATATCCCATTGTATGTATTGTTTACATTTTGTTTATTCATTCAATCCATTCATCCATTGATGGATGCTTGGGTTGCTCCCACACCTTGGCTATTGTGAGTAATGCTGCTATGAATGTGGGTGTACAAGTCTCTCTTCAAACACCCTGCTTTCACTTCCTTAGGGTATATACTTGGAAGTCTTGGAAGTATATACTCCAGTATATTTCTGGATCATACGGTAATTCTATTTTTATTTTTTGAGAACCCACACCATGCAATTTTAATATTTCTCCCTGGTGTTTGACATCTCCAAAAGGAAGGGCAAAGCCTATTAACATCTTCACCTTGGGGACAAACTGAACTTCAGAATTGTTTTAGAACGCTATCATTTGGGGATAGTTTGTCATCAAAGTTCTTATATTAGTTTGCCTATTTTAAAATTTGAGACTTTTAGAGGACAGGCAGGAGATATTTAATTTGCTTTGTAGAGCATGTAGCCCAACTCAGGTGGGAAAGGGTGTAAATATTATGTGATGATATATTTCAGACAAAATATCTCCTTGAGCAAGATGACAAGAACCGGGTTGCTTCCAGCTCTTTTCTCTTGCTATTTGCCCTTGGCAAAGAACTTCTTTCTCTGACGTTATTTTTCAGAGGGGGTATGTGTGTGATGGTATCTCAATATTTATTATTATCCTTAAATCTTCTTTGCAGGTTTCCTAGCAATGCTGAAGTGTGGCCTCATGTTTATAGCCCTGCCTGTCAGCCCCTCTCCCTCGCCAGGACCCGGGGGAGACTGAGTGCTGCCTCCTGTGTATTTTTTGAACACGTTTCTCATTCCTTTGTTGAGGACAGATCATCTTGTCTTCTGATTGTCAACTTGTCTTCTGTACCATCAGACTGTGCTTCTTGTGACAGGGAACTGGGCCCGTCTGTGCCTACTCTCTCACACCCAGCATCTAGAGCCATGGTTGGCACATAGAGGGGAGTGGCTCAAAAATAGTTATTGATTAAAAAAACAAAGAGTGAATATTTGAAATTATATATAATTGAGTTTATCTATATCTTAACTGGAAATGAAGCATTATTATAATGATGAGTTGTTATTATAATGAACCAACATTTACTATGGGGTAGGCACTATGTTGAGAGTTTTTATGTGTATTTGTTATTTCTGTTATGCTAATTTGATAGATAAAAAATCAGGCTTAGAGATGTTTATTTACTCAAGATGACACACCTAGAAGATCAAAGCTGGACTTGAACCCTGGTGTATTTGTTCTAGAGTGCTTAGAAGTACAGTGCTTATTTATTCTATGCTTGCTTAGAATTACCACATCCACCATATTTGAATGGAGGTCAACAATCTACGGCTCTTAATTCTAAGAGTTTCTTTTTTTCCCTTCGATTCTGCATCTTTACTGATCGGAAATTAGAAGGGTAATTAGTTGTCTACCTGTTTATGTTGCTTTATCTTTGCAATGTTTTAACCTAATAGGCTCAAACCCCCTCATTAGTTTTTAGTAAATAATTCATGCTCGGAACTCTACTTCCGACGCACTTCTTTGACATCTAAGGATGAAGATGCTAACAAGCACTGCTGCACTATAGCTGCCCAAGAAGAGGGTCTGGTATCATTGCATGTGATGACTGCCCTCCACACCCAACTCTCAACTTCTCCGCAATCTTCCACTGTGTTAACCACTCTCTTTGCTTTGGCACTATGCCCTCCCTTTGCTTCTAGGACCTGGGCTCTTCTTCTTCTCTCCCAGCTTACTTACTTACCATTGCTTCTCTTTTTGTTTGTTTCTTCCTCTCAACCAGCCTTTAATTGTTGGGGTTTGCAATGCACCTAAGTCCTTCTCTTTAGCTCCAACTTTCCCTTCAGTTCCAGATCTGCGTTACAGCTGTCTGCCAGCTGTTTTCATTTGGGTTGTAGCCAAAGGTCTCCAACTCATCATGTAGCAATAGGACCTCTTGGCTCCCTCCTTCATCCCCAAACCTGCTCTTCTGCCTGTTTTCAAAGTTGGGGTCCACATTGTCACCATCCTCCCAAGTAAAAACCTCAGCAAATTTTTGGTTTCTCTGTCTTTTCACACTTCCAAATCCAGCTGGCTGTCAACTCCTGTGCAGTTTTTTCTCTAGGATTTTCAAATTAGTTTCTTTCAGTTTCCACTGTTCTTTCTCTTATGTTTGAATAATTGGTCTTCAGTCACTCATCTACACACCCTGACCTCAGAATTATTTTTTTAAAACATGACTATGACTGAGTCATTCAGCGGCTTTAAAAATCCTAAATGATTCCCCATTTCTCCAAAATAAAGTTTAAACAGGCAGGCAGGGACCTTCACAACCTATTTCAACCTCCCTCTCCAACTTCATTCCTCTCCACGTGCCCTGGGATTATTGGAGGCTTGTGACTGTTTAAACTTGAGGTGCATTTTCATGCCTCCATGATTTTGCTTATACTCTTTTCTAGGCTTGGAATATCTTTCTTCCCCTCTCCTTGGCCCTGACTCTTCTTCTACACGTATCCTGAAGGCCCGGCTCCACATAACCCCTTTGATGCCTTCCCTCTTCCCTACCCGAGGAAGATACACACTCTCTCCTCTGAGTTCTTAAGCTGTCACTTTTCACATCGTGCCTGGTTGGTCATGTACAGGACTTACCATCCTCTAGATTGTGAGTTCCTTGAAGAAGGGATGTGTGTCTGGTGTCCATAATACCCTGGAGTCTAACTCGGTGTTCGGACTAATGTGCAGTGCTTAAGAAATGCTGATTCAGCTGAGTGATAGGGGAAGTTTCAGGAACACTCAGTACTGAAAGTAATGGAAGGTGCTCACTGTTGACGGGGTGCAGATAAGGAGTGACGAGCAATGCTTTTCGCCCTGTAGCGGAGGTTATCTCCACCCCAATCTTCCCCAATGCGCTTTCCACTTATCAAAGGAAAAATAGCAGCTGATTTTTAAAACTAACTTCATCAGAGTAGGTCTATTGCTAGAAAACTTTAGTTATTCATCCAGAACGCAGTCCCTCCCACCTCATTTTTCAAGCGAATGTTTGAAGGCTGACCCTCAGAATGCAGCTATGAAAGGCCCTTTGAGTGGGTGATTCAGACTATACACACACGATCTGTTTTATAATGGTGAAAAACTAAGTAAGGCATTCGGAAGAGAGACCAAAAATCCCTATATAGAGAAGGTTTTTTTTTGTGTTTGTTTTGTTTTGTTTTTTCCCCCCAGGTGAACTTATCCTCTTTTGTTTGTGCTTAAGTCATGTTGAAGTAGAAAGTACCTTGGAAAATATTCTAGCGCTGATCGTTGGTTTGTCCTGCCCTCGTTTTTGCCTTACCCGAACAAAAACTTTCACCAGTGGCTGGACTCACCAGAATATTGCTTGCTCAGGCTTTTGAACGTGTTTTGTTTCTTTCAATAAAACTCTCTGTCAGGATACACTCCCACGGCAATCTAACCGCTCTCTCCTTTTGCTGTGTTCTGTGCACAGTGATTGACAGCTGATTTTCAGCTTCTAAAGGCAGTGAGTGGAGCTGTTAGGCCTTTATAAATATGTGAAGGGGGTCTGAGATGAACTGATGACTGGAAGGTCTTGGAAACATGTGCCTGGGATAACGAAGGGCAGAGGACAATGTTAGGCCTGTGTGAGGGACCCGAGGGTGGAAAGACAAGTGAAGGGACTTGGCCAAGACAACCAAAGCCCCAGTGAGTGCCAAGGGGCATAACGAGGCTGGTGGTAAGCAGACATCAGTCAGCAAACTTGATCCAGAGGTGACAGTGAGAGCGGGGTCAACTAATAGCAGCTTCTAGAAGTTCTAGAATGCAACAGATGCCAGTGATGATTTTGCCATGTCAAAGATTACCAGGGGCCACAGCAAAGGTTACCCACAGGCTGAGTACTGGTTCGCTGTCTGGCTGCATGCTTTTTGAGTAAACAGTCCTTTTTATTTTCAGGGTTGGTTTACTTTGTAGTATAGTATTAAACTGTGCTCTGACCTGGGATTTTCTTACTTAAAATCTAGGCTACTGTTAGGGCCAGTGGATCAAGCTCTGCCTTTGTCTGCCAGGTGGATATGAACACAATATATAAATGCTTTCTGCCACTGCTGGGCAATCTTGATGTCCAGACATTCATCTCAGAGTCTGAAGCAGGAGGGTCCCTCTGTGTGGGAAGTTGTCAGAAGAGTGGGGGTGTTTACAGGCCCAGGAGTGAGATGCTATGGTAGAACCAAAGCAAACTGTCCCGGGAAAGGAAGCCTGTACTCTCTGTAAGGTGGAGGTCAGAACCTATGAGGACAAATGAGGTTGTTTGCTTTCAAAGCGACGTGAAGTCACTTTGCCCAGGAGACTGGAAAAGTACCCGACTAGCCAGTCACTGGGTGAGCTGGGTGGGTAGAGCAGCTAACTCAGTAGTACCCTGACCTCAGTGCAGCACCTCCGTCAGCAGCCTCGGTTTAGCTGCTCTCCCTGCTTCTGACCCAGAAAATGCTCAGAAAAATGACTGCAGTGAAATGCATCTTCAAGGTGAAGCTTTCAGTCCGGGTGGGAGGACGTGGAGTGGATCCCAAGGGGGCAATACTTCCGAGGTGTGCTGGGAGCGAGCTTTGTTTATATGCTCTGACACAGAGGAAGTCACTTTACATCTCACCCCGTCTCCAGCAAAACAGTGCCTTCTGCTTGTTTTGCATAAGCCTTGTGCCTCCTCTGCAGAGGAGGCATGGAATGAACCGGGAGCTATAAAGCTCCTGGCGTCATAATTCTTTGCAAACAGCAGAGTCTAGGGAACAGTGTGTGTTTGGTGAGCAAGTGATCATTACAGTCTATACTTGGTTTCTCTATCTGTAAATGGTGGGAGTGCTTTCTCCTTGAAGTGCGAGAGGGTCAAAAATGAAATAGTGTAATTTTCTTTTTTAAAGCCTGATGCTTAAAGCATCAAAACGTCTCAGAGAGAGAGATGTTTTGTGGATAAAATGTACTCAGAGCACCTTACAGCCATCATCTAGTAACCTAGAAATCTTGGAAGGGTGTCTGGTTCAACTCCCCTAATTTACAATGAGGGAGAGATGCGCAGGGAGTGGGGCCGGGGGTGGGGGGGGGTGGGGGGAGGTGATTTGCCTGCAGTGACTGAGTTGGTTAGCTGCAGGACTCTAAGCGGGACTCAGGTTTCCATCCACGACCTAGTCCTTCCTCCCTCCCTGTCTCTCCCCCTCCTCCTCCTTCTCCCACAGCTTTTAAAAACAGGCTTTAAAAAATTATAACATGTACACATACCCATGGTAAAAATAATTCAAGCCATACAGAAGAGTGTAAATGGTACTTGTAGACCCATTACCAGAGGTAACCACTATGAACAATTTCTCATCTATCCCTTAGAGATTTTCTAGGAACAGGCAAACATAAACACATAGACATAAGTATGTAAGTGTTTGTATTAGTATATGTATGTGTGCATGTGTGTATATACATAACATACACACATATGTGCATATATATGTATGTTGTGGCTTTTTCTTTTTCACCCTGTGCTGTAGTACAACTTGCCCTTTTCACTTAATGATGAAACACTTCAGATGTCTTTCTGTATCGGGATGTAGAGATTGGCCTCTTCCATTCTTAACAGCTGCATAGTATCTTATGCTCCTTCTACTTCTCCATGATGACTTTAAGGCATAAGCAGCACCATGGAGTTTGAATCCTGAATTTGTGATGCCAGTGTAAGAATTCCTGTTTATACGAGCACCCAGGGAGGGGAATGACTTCTGATAAGGTCCAGTGGTTTGAGAAATCCGAGACCCTCTTCCTGTTTCCTGCTGCTGCTTACTATGGGCCTCTGTTGTGTGCCAGGTGCCATGCTTGGGACTCCATGTGCCTTAACTCAGTTACTTCTCACAACAGCCCACTGAGTTAGATGTCATTCCCCTTTTACTGATGAGGAGGTTGGGGCTTGTCAGGCCAGCTTTGCTTAAAGTCACACAGTCAACTAAATGCCAGACTGCACATTTGAACCCAGGACTGCTTGACCCCAAAGCCTATGCTCTTTCTCATCATCTAAAATCTAAGACACAAAGAAGAATGGTTATGGTGGATCTGAAGCTAAGCGTTTTCATAACTTCCAAGATTTCCTAGCTAAGGGTCCACCATACAGGCAGCAATGGCATAGAGGACCAAGTAGCAGTGGAGCAGAGACATGATGTGGGGAGGAGGGACAGGAGGTAGCTACTTCTTGGGACGCATTGTTGTCTGTTATATGCTGGCTGTGTGGGAAACACAGAAGTGATGGACTAAGACACAGCTCTCTGCTTTTGAAGGGCTTTATGGTTTTGCAGTGAGGACAGCCACACAGTAGACTGAGTGTAACACAAAGCAGAGTGAGGCAAGTGGATTTGTGGAAACTGTTCCACCGTCTCTGGGAAGCTAGGACTGGTTGGGGCTAAGGATTCTGGGAAGGTAGCCTTCCTGAGGAATGGCCAACTAAACTGATCCTTTTGAGACAAGTGCAAGTTTTCTGCTGGCTGAGTTGGGGAGAGGGCATTCCATGGGCAAGTGGAGGCACATGGGACATGATGAGTCCAGTGTGGTTGCAGCAGAGGATGAGTGGGAGCATGTGTTGATGGGTGGGCCCAAGAGGTAGGTTGGGGCTAGATTGTAGCAGGCCTCGAATTCATTCTAGAATTTAAGACAAGTGCCAAAACCAACCAGTACTGAACAATGAAGCATTTTCTCTTGTGGGACGGCATCATAACTCATACAAGTTCTAGCAAAAGTGACGAGTCCCAAAACATTTTTTTCTCATCAAAATTCTATGACTACAAAAGGGTTGCTATGGTGTACCAAAGGGTTTGACGAGTTCTGAAGCTGACAAGTACAAAGGTATGACTATATTTCAGGTCTGGGGACACTATCAAAATTTTTGAAGACGACAGTAAATGTGCTACCACCTGTGTTTAGGACATCCTACAGAAATATAATGAAGGTATGAAGAGGGGTTGAACCAGGGCAATGGGAATGGAAGAGAAGAGGCAAGTCCAGGAGATTCTGAGAAGTCAGAGTATCTGAACTTTCTGTGTGAGGAAGAATTGACCTATTGTCAGCTTTTGTGGGCCCTGTCACATAAAGGACCAAAGGTATTAAGATTTACCAGTATCCTAGATTGCATATAATGTTTTTGCTGTCAAAAGCATCTGAAGGGGTTTTGGAATTATTCTTAATTTTGATTTTACAATATTAATTTTATACTTTGGTGCCAATTTTGTTCACATCTTAAAGCATTTTTGCTGGTCCTTAAAATTCACTTGTAGGTGCACGGTGCCCAAAGGCGCAGGGGAAAGGGGAGAGAGCTGTTGAGTATGACTTAGAGTTTTCTAGCTTAGGTATCTGAGAGGTTAATGTTGCTAATTCACTGAGATTTATGTCTTAAAAGAAGGAGCAGTTTTGAGGATGGGAGGGGGTGTAAAGTAAAAGTTCAGCATGTTCAGTAGGAAACTTTAGTGGAGTTGCTGTAGCAAATCTGGCGCCCAGGAGGGTCTGGGACCCGGGAGCCATCCTGACAGTCCTCAGTCAGCACAGCAAGGGGAGAGGATCCCAGGAGGGAAGAGAACGGACTTGAACTTTGAGTAATGCCCACATTTAAGGGATGGATAGAGGAAGAGGATCTAGAAAATGAGATTGTGATGTAACATTATACTGTGGATGAAAAACCAAGGGAATCCAGAGCCATGGGAATGCAGCTCCCAGAAAAGGAAGGTTAATAGTATCTAACGCAGTAGAAGGTTAAGAGGAAAGCCTGGGAGGAGGCCATTAGCTTTGTGAGAGGCTCAAGTGACCCTCACGAAAGCATTTTCAGTGGAGGGTACAATTCAGTTATCAGGAGTTAGAGTGAAGCTGTGGTGGGGAGGAGAGGGTTGTGAATGCATACTGCTCTTCTGAGAACTTGATGGAAAAAAGATGGTTCAAGACCCGTCAAGGGAAGTTTTTGTGTGGTAGAGAATGTGAGTTATGAGCTGACAGGGTGATGATGACCCTTGGAAAGCAAGTCGGAATGAGAAGGTAAGAAGGGGTGAGAAAGGACTGGTGGATGGTGGAAGTCTTTGGGAGGCAGGAAAGCAACAAGTGCTAGGGCAGCCAGTCAGCACCATGGTGCCTGTGCCCTGACACAGATGAACAGAGTAAGCTCGTGAACAGTTGTCAAGCCCCTGCTGCACGCAGGCACTGTGATGGGTACCGCAGTGACATCCCACCTGTCCATGAGGCTCGAGGTGACTCTATGATCCTGAAGGACAGAGACTTTATGTTGACTATTTGACCAGCGCCTGGCACAGAGAATGACAGGTCAGTGTGTACCTGCCAACACACGGGCGGGCTCACTGTCCCTGTCCCAGAGCATCCTGAAGCAGGCCCCATCCTTCCTCTCTCCTTTGTTAATGGTCTGTGGTGGGACATGCGATGCATGTGACACACCTGAGTTTGGGAGCATGGTTGTAAATTAAACCCTCCTACCTTCACACTCTCGCTCCTCCCTTTTCTCAGTGCCCTGCCACCTCAGCTCCTGTTCCTCTTGAAATGTGGACGAGTAAGTTTGTACTGGGACTCCTCCTGCGTGTCTCAGTGCTGAATTCTGGGGCACCTGGACTTTCCGTAGCAGCAGGGAAAGAACATATGATGATCTTTTAGGGGAAACAAAGGGGCTCATTCAATGAGTTGGTGAAAGATGAGTCTCCTTGTTGACGGTGATAAGAGAGGATCCTGTTTCCTGAAAGCTCTCTGGGTGTGAATGCAGTTTCTTTGCTTGGTTCATGTCACTGGGGGATTTCCGTGGTGCCCAATGAACAAGAGGGCCCTTTGCTAGGGAGGTTAGCTCCTGCCATCCCAAACTCTATTTTTGGGAAGAGCAGAAGCCCAGGGATCAGGCTACATTTGCTATAATTCTGTGAGTGTGAAGTATTCGTTTAGAGGGTCATATCTGACTTGTTTTGGGGCAATTTTACCTTTTGTCACTGAAATGAGGCGGGAGAAAACTTTTTACTCATCTTTTCTGGACACTTAAAATTTTCTCTTTTTTATTTCCTTTCCAGTTACAAATGTAATACAAAGCTTTACTAACCTAAAATATCACTGAAGTACAGACCATAGAAGATGAAAGTTTTCATCTTTCACCTTCCTATCCCCTAGATCAGTGATTTTTCAACCCTTTTCACCTCATGGCACACATACACTAATTACTAGAATTCTGTGGCACACCAAAATATATATTTTTGCCCATCTGATAGAAAAAAACAGCTATAATTTTGATTTGTTCACACTGGATGGCTATTGTTGTGTTGGCTGTTGTCACTTTTTTATTTGACAGTCTAAGGAAAAAGAGGTCAGTGCCCCTGACTAAATAGTCAGGTACTACATGTTTTAAAAATTCTTGTGGTGCACCAGTTGAAATTTGCTGCCCTAGATAATCATTCACTATAATTTGATACATTTTCTTCTAAATTATTAAAAACCCATACACTAATAACATATGTGCTTGCTATTTATTTTTACATAATATTTGTAATACGAATATGATTTAACAGTTTACATTGTTCTATTCAGCAATCCACAAGGTCATTTTTCCACACATGCGTATCTATAGATTTTCTTCATTCAAAATTCTTTTGTTGTATGGAGGAACCACACTTTATTTAACCAATCTCTAAATGATGCCAAATTAGGTTGTTTTTATTTTCATGTGTTTTTTTTTCTTTTTTTTCTCTAACCAATAATATGGCACTAGTTTTGAACTGCTAGTGGTGGGTGGTCTATTCAAGCTCAGGGGGCTAGTAAAATGAGGTCAGGTTTGTTGGGGGAGTGGAAGGCTGAGCTCCGTGACTCCTCCCATTCTCTCCTGACCCAAAGAATAGGGCAAGGCCTCTCTCGCTGCCCAGAGGAGTCAGCCACCTGTCCTTTCTCCCAGGCAGGGCCCAGGCACCCACTTTTATGAAATATACGTGGGCCAGATTACACTGCCATTTTGTTTTGCTTTTTATCTTTCCTTCCGTCCTCTCCCCTCCTCGCTTCCTTCCTCTTCTTACTTGGTGTCTAGTTGCAGCTTCCCCTCGAACTCTCCCCTCTTCCAGTTGCCCCGGAGTGTCCAGGCTCCCCACGCCTTCCCCTCCCTCCCTCGGAAGGGCCTCCCACCGCTCCTGACTTTGATCTCATTTTATCCCCTGCTCAGGTTTCCACCCTCTCTAGATGGTGCCCTTGTTAGTGTCTGCAGGCTTCTGCATAGTCTCATCTGCAAAACATATTAAAATGACTGCTTCCCCAGGTCACTTACCCTACCCTTGAAAGGATTTGAACTCAAACCAAGCTTAAGACAGCCGCTCCTTTGCCCTGTCACCTGGTATACACCCTCACTCTCTGCTCACTGTGCTGCGATAGTAAATTTCCATTCCTTGCGAGGTGACTTCATTTCTAGTGGAAACTCCTGCCCTGTGGTGTGGCGGAGAGACACATGCCTTGGCTACGGTCTGCCCTGGCTTCGAATCCAGATTCCAACACTTACTACCTGTGTGACCTCAGCAGGTAATTTAATCTTTTGATCTTCATTTTCTTCCTCAGTAAAACGGGGAATAATGATACCTCACCTTACAGACAGAACTGTGCTATGGGCTAGATAAAAATGTGTCAGATGACTGGCAGATGGTCGGTGACCAAAAAGGACAGATACTTCCTGTCAATGTTGCTTGATTTCTCTTTAGCAAATTTGTTAATTTTTAGCCAGTCTCATTAGGTGTTATAAGAGGTCAAAGAATCAATGCATTCAAGGTCCTATTAGAAATGGATCCTATAATGATGCAAAATATTGAACATAAATATTTTTGCCAACTAATGGTTCTCCTGTGCCTGGCAGTGGTAAATAAAATAATTAATAAAACAAAAATTTAGGACAAGAATTTAGATATCTCCCTGAAGTCCGATGTACTAGAAATAATTTGTATTTTCCAGAGAACAGCTGTTCCCATACATTGCAAACGGTTCTCTGAATCTGGTTTCCTTTGCTCTCTGAGGTCCAGCAACTGAGCTGAGGGATGCTCTTTGTGGCTTGATTATTGTTGCACATGTGGACCAAAGGGTTTCTAAGCAAAAACTTCCCCTGCTCATTGAGGGTCTGCCGCAGTGTGTGATGGCTGTGGTTTCCTGGTACCCTCGCCACCGAACATGTGCACTCGGGTTGCTTGCAGAAGACATGCAGCATTTTCGGGTTTCATACTTCGCATTTTGGAATTACTTGTTTCTTGTGGTAATCCTTCATGGTGATGCACTGCACCACATGGACAAATGATTAGGAAATGAAAACATGGACTCAATTTTTTTTGGAGTCTCAAAAGAAAACTAATAACTTTGTTCCCTGCACACAGAGGTAGTGAACTTGTCCAAGGTCCCAAAGCATATCAACGACCACATTAGCTCACTTTTTATCTGTGCCGTGACTCTTGTGGCCTCTCAACAGTGGCTGTCCCACACTTGGAGCCAAGTTGCCCCTCCTCTGGTGCCCACCAGGGGCCGAATTCTTGAGGACTCCTGCCCTTTAGGCAGAGCCCCTTTCTTTTGAAGTGTTTTGCACTCCTGTATGGTCCGCCATAATAAACCCTGGAAATACTTCATCACCCAGGGTGGAAGGATTAGAAAACCCAAGACATTCTCTTTGCAACATTTACTCCTGCTAATCCTTTTGGAGCAGGTTGTCTAGTATGAGCTCTTCCTTTTCCAGTGACAGAAAGCATTGGGAGTAAGAGAAATGTCTTGCTTAGAGTCTCCCAAAGTCAATAACAAGACTAAATTTTCCTTTCAAAACCCAGCAACTCTTGCTCCCTTGCTGAACTTGGCTAAGCCTCTTGAGGGACGTCATGCTGAGCTTGCTTAGCAGATGGCTCAGAGGCAGGTCAGCAGTGCAGAGAAAGTTGGATAGTCTGAACGAACTTGGCCGTGGGCTCCTCCCTCCCACCGGATCTTCCCTCTCAGATGGCAGCTGTGGAGAGTCCGGGTGAGGAGGTTCAGGAAGGGCTCTTGGCAAGACTAGTAACATGAGCATCAGAAAGCTCCTCTCCCAGGAGGTGAGTTGCCTTCTAGAACAGCAGCGGTCCTGTCTGGTCCTGAAGCAGGAAGCCTGAGAGACAACCTCCTTAGGCCCGTGGGGGCGCCGGACCCCAGCATGAGCATGTTGTTGCCTTTGCTTCCCTCCCCTGCACCAGGCAAGGAGGCTCCGAGGCCAGCCGGGTGGGCCGCGTGTGTCCTTGCCATCTGCCAGGCCTCCCTCCCCAGGCCAGAGCCTGGGCTTTGGCCAGTGCTTCCGCAGTTCCACCCAGCACCCCAGCCCGAGTCTCTCCGTGTCCCTGCACACAAGTCCTAACCAGGGTCCTGCTCCAGCCCTGCCTGGTGTTGCCTGAGAGGAGACTGGAAGGGTGGGGCTCAGGTGGTCCCCTCTAAGGCAGATAGTCATCACAGTCTCCTGGTTTCTTGCTTTGGGGGATGTGTGTGTGTGTGTGTGTGTGTGTGTGTGTGTGTGTGTGTCCTGGGTTTTGTGAACCCAGTGACTGCAAGAGAAATTGTGTGGAAAATCCAAGTTTGGAGGACGCTTACTAAGAATAGGTTGCACTTCTCTTCAGCCAGTTATGTAGCATTAGAACACAAGGGACGATGATGTATCATGATGGAAATATTTGATCTAATACAATCCATCTCTCTCTATCTCCCCAAACCATAAAGACTAACTTTTCAGAGTGTTATTTTTGTATTTCGTAAGGCATAGTGTTTAGTACAGGTTTCCTTCTGGTGATAGGCCAGGGTCTCGCTGTGGGTGCACGCCTCTTAAAGTACCCAGACTTTTCTTATTATTCTTTATTTTTTTAAATTTTTATTTATTGATTTGAGAGAGAGAGAGAGAGAGAGAGAGACATCAATTTGTTGTTCCACTTACTTATGCATTCACAGGTTACTACTCCTATGTGCCCTGACTGGGGATCAAACCTGCAACCTTGGCTATCGGGACGATGCTCTAACCCAGCTACCCAGCCAGGGCCAGACTTTTCTTCTTATACACACCTTGTTCTCTCTCTCATACTCTCCTTCCCTTCTTTTCCTTTCTCTCTCTCTTTCCTCCCTCCCTCCCCTCACCCCTCCCCCAAGCTGTTGCTGCTCTCTTGTTGGAGCTGTCACTCCTCCAAGTGTTCTGCTGGTTGGGAAGCTTTCTTCCAGTTACTGGAGCATCAGGGCTGCTCTTCTCTTCCACTGAGCCAACTGGTTCCAGGCGTCCCTGCTGTCATTTGACCACAGAGTGGTTGAGAGAAGCGCCTGCTTTCTGGCGAGTTGCCATAAAGTAAGGGCAAGGGTCCCAAGGATGATTTCATTCAGGCGCCACTTCCTGAAAGGGGTGCTCAGGGGGCCAGGCCCGTTGGAGGGGCTCAGCAGCCCTTCTCTGCCAGCCTCTCTCCGAGCACAGAGAACGCACTTGCAGGAAAGTGTCTGGGGTGAGGCAGCGCTGCTATTTTGTCCAGCAGGAAATCATACCAAGTTTCTCAGTCTGCCCCTCAATGAAGGGCTCGGCCTGGGCCTGCAGCGAGGACTGAGCCTCCCAGCATCCTGGAGGGTGGGATGGGGAGTAACTTCAGGAGGTTTCCTCTCACCCCTGTGGCTTTCTGGGCCCGGCCCAGCTGGTGGAAGTTCCACAAGACCAGCCCGGACATAACTGATGTGGGAGCCCAGGGTCAGGCCTCTCTGGGGAAGGGAGAAAGAGCCACATCCGTCAGGGGTCTCACTGGACATTTCTGGGGGAAGGAGGTTACTATTTCCAGGGAAGTGCGTCAGAGTTAGGAGGATATGACATGAAGATAGGGAGATGAACAGATCAGGGCCGGCTTAGCCCTGCGTTTAAGATTTCTTCTATCTCCAATGTCTCAACGGCCCTATTGAATCATCCGGTCCTCGGACCGTCACCCTGTTGAGTGAAGGGTAGGAGCACATTAAACTCTGGCCGTCGTCGGTCCCTCAGAACAGAGTTTGGCAGGGGGGAGGGAAGGCAGGAGCAAGGGCAGGAAGAACTGTGGCATCATTGAGAAAGGCAGTGGCTGAAGAGGGGAAGGCTAGGGTCCCCATAAAATTACTTTATTTTCTTCACAGTGTTCACACAAACAGGTAACCTGATGAATGAGAAGGAAATAGGTAGTTCTGGTGTTCCACCTGTTTGGCTTCTCCCAACAGCTGGAGTCTTACTTAGGGGGCGGGGGGGCGGGACCTGAGTGCTTTGGCTCAGACTGTTGGGCTATGAGGGCAGTGTGGCTGGTGAGTGGGCCCCGGGGGAGGGGCCTGAAACCTGAAGGTGTTTGCCATCGTGTGTGTACTGGTGTGATGGGGGGAAATGTACTATAAGAAAAAGTGGCTGTTTTTAAAATAAATTTCAGATCGAATCAGTTAGTTCTAAAATCCTGATGGAGAGTTCCAAGGTAGGATTCCAGAGACCATCCATAGGCATGTGTGGCGTGGTCTGGGAAGGCCCTTACTCTGCCATCATATGTGGTCAAACGTGGTGTCTGATGTTTAGAGGGCATTTAAACATTAAATCCTGCCCTGACTGGTGTTGCTCAGTGGTTTGGGCATCTTCTTGCAAACCAAAGGGTTGCTGGTTCAACTCCTGGTCAGGGCACATGCCTGAGTTGCTTGCTAGGTCCCTGGTTGGGGGCCTGTGAGAGGCAACCAAGTGATGTTTCTCTCCCTCTGTTTCTCCACCCTTCCCCCTCTCTAAAAGAAAAAAGAAATCTTTAAAACAAAAACATTAAATCCTTCTCCCTGGCTTCTTCACTGATGAGAAATTGAGGGGTAGGGGAGTGGCAGACTTTTTCTCTAAATAGCAAAAGTTTTCCGTAAATATTCTTGACTTGGTGGGCCACATATGATCACTGTCGCATATTCTTGTTGGTTTGTTTTACAGTGCTTTAAAAATGTAGACTCTATTCTTAGCTCTTGGGCTGTGCAAAAACAGGCTGGGAGCTGTCGTTTGATTCCTCGTGGTCCAGAGTAATAACCCAGCTGTAGCTTCAGGCCCTGCCATGTGCAGCATGAATGCTCCCAAGACCCTGGATTATGTTAAACTTGGACTTTGAGTTAGAGCTCTTGCAGCCTGAGGTGGTTAGTACTCTAAACCAGGGATCTGTAAACTATGGCCCCTCCGGTCAGTCTGGAGCTCAGGGGCTTCTCCTTAACTGTTGAAGGTGAGCCAGAGGTTACTGACCGTGTAGCCCCTCTCCCTGGGCTCCTGATTACAACAGTAACAAAGGTGAGTTTTGGTTAATGAAGACAGCAAATGTCCTACTTCACTCTGAGGGTCGCTGGGACTAGTGACTGAGATGGGAGTCCCTGGCACTGGAGCAGGAGAATGACCTGAGCGAGATTCCATCCAGTGGGTGAGAATGCAAGTTCTGCTCTTAGAGAGGAGATGCACCCAGCATTGCTCTGTCTGGGTGGAGTTAGGTTCAAACGTCCAAGTTTTCATAAAATGGAGCCAGAATTCCCAACTATATTGTTGCCATTGTCTGTATCTTTTCTCAAGGGACTGAGTTAATTTAAATATTGCTGTGACACACATTTGTCACTTGCACAGTTGATTTTTAAAGGTGCTGAGAACTGCCCTGGCCAGTGTGGCTCAGTTGGTTGGAGCTTTGTCTCAAGCCCCAAAGGGTTGTGGGTCCCATTCATGTACCTAGGTTACGGGTTTGATCCCTGGTCCATGTGTGTATGGGAGGCAATTGATTGATGTTTCTCTCTTTCTCTCTCTCCCTCCCTCCCTTCCTCTCTCTCTAAAAGCAATGAAAAAAAAAGTTCTCAGGTGAGGATAAAAATAAATAAAATAAAGGTATTGAGAACTGAGAGAGTATTGGGGCTTAACCCACTCTTTGCCTAATCCCTCACTCAGTGGATGGAGTAACTGTGGCTTGTGTTGTTTCCACGGTCCATGGTCATCTTATTTGAAGCCATTAGGGAATATGTGTTTGGAATTAAGAGGTTTTCAGACTTGGAAGCATTATAAAGTGTTTGGGGAAGCACCCTATAATGAATATGTTTTTATTTTTGCAGCAAAACTTATATTTATATGAAGGAGGATAAATGAAGACAATAAAATTAGACTAACCTCAGGTCAGGGCAAACTTCATCAGCAAATGAGTTACAAATATCTTCATGCTTTCAGAGTTATGTGAATTTCAGAATTGTTGCAGATAGGGGTTTACGATCCATATGATGTCTTTTAAATTAGACTGGAAGCTTTCTGAGTAGATGGCTGTATCCTCCACAGTGCCTAGCATGGTGCATGTACATAGTAGGTGCTCATTAAAAGTCAACTGATTTTTTAAAAATTAACATAAACAAGTTACAAGGCTACTTTACAAGTAGCCCCTTATTTTTCTGTTTTTCGAATTTCAAAATGTGTTTTCAAAAATATTGAATTCCCCTGTAAGCCATAATTAAACCAAAAGCTGCCTTGATACCTCATAGATGGGAAAGTAGTAAGTAATGTGAAAGCAGCTGGACTCTGTACATGTGAGTGAGTGGCTAAGCTCTGAGACAGACTGGCTAATTTGTGGAGGTGCCTTGTAGTTCAGTAATTCAGGGAATGTAATATGCACAACAATTGACTTCTTTAATTTACATTAATATTGTTAATATCAGAGAAGGTTCATTGTGCCATAGTCTTAACTACCTATTTAAACCAGGACCGGAAAATGACTAACTGATGTCCTGACAATATTGCAAATGTTGCCATCAGCAGGAGAGGAACAAATCAGTCATCCTCTCAACATCTGGTCAGCTCGTTACTTAGGGCTGAGTCTCTTTGGGAGTTCCTAGTTAGAGAGCCGTGAGGGGAATCAGGAGGTGTTAATGAGAGCAAAGAAAATGAATGTGATTTTAAAACATGATCCATGATGAAAGGCTGAAGGTGTTTGGACTGTGCTGTTAACAAGCAAGAGGGAGAGAGTGGGTGTGACTTCCAGTGTGTGCCCGTAATCAGATTTCTATCTTCGTAATGAAGGCAAAATAGGAGGGACCATCATGTAGCTGTTAATTTTTGTTAAAAAGTAGATTTAAGTGCAGTAAAAGAATAAAAGAGAAACATAAAACTTATAAATGTGATGCAATGAGTCACCAGATAAGATTATCAAACAAGGTCACGGATGTCTCTATTCTCAGAAGATATTTAAGCGTGGTCTCAAACATCGTGATCAGTGTAACTATGAGGACACAGATGTTGCGCGTGGGTCACCGGCCAGCAGTGACCATGGAACGCTGTGGATGTCTCGCCGAAAAACACGCGAGAAACAAACACACACATGCACAGAGACAAGACTAGTTTCTGTGGGGAAGTAGGGACAGAAATGGCCACCCCCCCTAGTGGGGAGGGCCCCGATTTACCGTCCATACATGCTTTTATTGGGCTCATTTTGCATAATAATTCAGGTAAAGTACAGTACTCATTAGGGGGAAGTGAGGAATTATAGAAAACAAGGAATTCTGCCAGTCTATTGAGTGGGGGTCAAAGAGCTGTAAGACTTTGAGGAACAAACTAACTTCCTCCTTGGACCCCTCTCATTCAACCGAGAGCATTTTAAACAAAGAAGGTTTCACAGTAATTTACATGTTCTTTCTTAGGCCTGATCACCCAGGGAATCTGCACTTTCTGCACAGAGCTGTACCACCCTGTCATTGTTTCAAGCTTAGGACGGGAACTAAGGCAATAAGGAGATTTTCTCCCAGAGGATGAGAACTCAGGCTATTGTCAAAGCCGAGGAGCGAGGGTCCGTCACCCTCTTATGCTGCAGCCCCCCAAGTCCTTCTTTCGGGGGGCCTCCCAAAGTGATCATGCCTGCCTTAGGTCGTTCCCCCCGTGGGGAATCTTACCCATCTTTGGCTAACCGACCAAGCTTTTGGGGGTTCAGCAGCAGAAGCAGCATTCCTGCCAGGGAGACAAGCCCTTGTCACCTTGCTGGCTTACGGTTCCAAGGGCGTTCCCTTAGCCTTAGCCTAGGCGGGGGTTTCAGCTTCTGATACCAGTCAGGGCGGTTCCCAACACACAGATGAGAGGAAGGGAAGGCACTTTCGAGGTAAAGGATGCGTGTGACCACCTGGCCGAGGCTGCAGAGGAACAGGAGGCGTGCCTCCCTTGGTCTCCACATCAAGAAAACAGGGCACGCTTCTTTCCAAGAGCTGGTCTGTGCTGGCTGCCGTGACAGCGAAGGGTGGGATGCCCTGTTAGGCTTGAACTCTGGAGTGAGTTTCAAGTGATTTATTTAGAATTTGGCTTGAAAAGGAAGAGAATATAACAGGTCAGCATTTCCCCCCAGCTGGCTCGCTGTCTCAGGGAAGTAAATGCTCTCATCACAGACTCTCTTGAGTCCTCCTTGCTATTTTGACTTAAGGGTTTCGTTGTTTCTCCTGGCCCCAGATTTCCACTTCTGAGTTAATGTTCCAATTCAAAGCCAATGTAGCTTTGTGGAGCTATCGCCAGCCTGGCAAGGTCTCTGAAGGACAGATGAACAGGCTTTTCCCTATTCATTCATCCACCCCCACTGGAGACAGGTTGGAAAGATCTCCCCTAGATGTCCACATTAGGATCCTTTAGGTGAAAATCTGTACTGTACTTGGAAAAGGGCTGTGTGCAGATACGTTCTGCCCATTCTCCTTCATGTAGATGGAACATACCTTCTCCTGTGGCCAGGATCTTGGGCTTCAGTGTTTTTTAGGAGAGAAGACCAGCTGTAGTCACAGTGGACTCTCTTCACAGGCTCATTGGATCTCTGTTTCCTAGTGAAATTCTATTTTAATTTTCTGGAACCTCTAGGACTGGATGCCTGTCCAAAAACTGGCTGTGCTTTAGGCTGCAAAGCTTGTGAAAGACTGGGGAAATCACACCCTGAGGTGTGATGCTACACGAAGACGAGCGGCTTTTATGGCTGTTAAGAAACATGAGGATGGAGGCACTGCTGGTGGGTGATTGGTTCCTAATAGCTTAGTGGGCTGGCTGCAGAGCCCCCTGGGCTTTGACTTCCGTGCTTTGGGCCAGTGCCTCTCTCTCCACACACACAGTTTCTCTGCTCTGAGGCATGGCCAGAGCTCCTGATGTTCCTTTTCACCTTCTCAGCAAAACCCTAGAGCAGATTGGAATCTGATTGTTGAGTTGACTCCTTTCTTGTGGTCAGCAACCAAGAATGGGGAGGGTCAGTGAGACAAAGACCATTTCTGATATATGTTTAGACCTAATTTAAACAAGCTATGCATGTGTATTTGGTGCACATGTGCTCAAGTATACTCAGCTATATCCCCTCCCTGTCATTCTTATTGTAATCAGATCGTGAGTTCTTTGAAGGCAGGAGACACTACCTTTCTTTCCCCATGGTATGTGGCCATGAGCCCTGCAGGTGCTCAGTAAATATTAATTGAATTATGCAGCTGCCACAACACAGGTGCACACAATTATCTGCCTTGTGCTTTCATCCAGCCACAAATACAACCTGTGCGTTCAGCTGTCCTTGCAGGGTCCCCACTCACTCTGTACCTGCACAGACTTCCTGTAGCTGTGCATTGTCTGGACAGACCCCGTTAGCCAAACACGCTCTGCGAAGGGTGAGGCCTGCCAGCCCTTGTACACAGCCTTTGTAATACATACACCCACCTCTGAGGGGCTTTACAATTCCCTCTTTCTCTCCCACCCCTAATGTTTCCTGACCCTTGCAAGGGTTTAAGGAGAATGAAGTCCACTCCCCACTCCACTCCTGGGGCAGGGTTTTTAATTACCATGTAGGCTTTGTTCTGTTGTTGAGATCAGGCTTCTCTGTGTAGGGAGAAGGGAATTCCAGTCATCCTGATGCATTATAATCAAGTTACCACAAGTCAGGAGTAACAGTTCTCTGCTTTCACTGTGATCACAGCAGGTGATACAGGAATGTAGCATCTAGTATTTCCCTAGGCACTGTAGGCTGTGGTTGCAACAGTGCTTTGCAGTGGTGGTTTCAATCTTTTAAGCACCACAAAATCATCAGAATTTCACTGCAACTCCATGATCTGCCTACTGTGCATAAAATGTAGACTATATATTTTTTTAAAAATCAATATTGGTTCAAAATGCCTGACCACAAAATATATTTAACAAATAACACACATTAAAAAGCCAAAATGATGAACTTTGAAAAGAGTCAAAATAATCTGATTCAAAAATAAAGAGAGCCGACGAGCCCCTTGCAGAGGTCATTTCACAGTGTCAGATACACACGTGGGGAAGCTCTGATCCCTCAAGAACGATAAGTTCATACTGTCAAGGACCCTGCCATCTTGGCAAGTCTGCGAAACAGGTAATGCTGCTGTCACCCAATACTAGTGTCACAAACGGACTACAGCACAAGCTTTTCATTTTCATCAGTGGGATCTTACAGTTTGGTAACAGTTTAAATTTGAGAGCACAGCGCTCAGAAAATACTTGTGGAATGAATGAATTTTCATTCACAGAGCAGTGGGTTTTGTTCTCATTTTCGAGTTGACAGAGAGGAGAGGGGCGTGGCAGGTATTTTAGTGGAAGGCCTGAGACTACAGCCTGTAAATAGGTTGGCAGTTCTCAAAGAGACTCACTCCTTGCACCCTGTGGTGCGTGCCTGTTCTGTATTCATGAGCTCTAGGGATGTGTTTGTAATTTATGTACCAATAGGCATACACAGAGTTATCGACATTTGGCGGGCTAAATAGCTACTCCTGTTCAAAGGCAAACGCTTGTTAAGTGGCTATTTTCTGATAAGGACGTCCACAAGCAGTGGGTGTAGCGAACTGTGTGGGGGCACAAAGAGAGATAAGTGAGGGGAGCGGGCAGGCTCTGCCAGGCCCAGATAATGGGCGGGGGCTTAGGAGGAGCACAGGCAGTCCGGGGCTCGTTTTGTTACAGCTCACTTTGGATCTTCCATTTCCCAGTGTTTATGCTCATTTTCCCTGTCTGTCTCTGCCTGTCCGTCTATCAAGGGAGTATTAAATGGGTCTCATGTCTGGCTGGGTTGGTGAGCTGCAATGCACAGGCCTGTCTGGGACGGCAGCTCCCTCTCCATATCTGAAGTAGCATGCTGTGGCCACAAAAGAGCCAGACAGCTTTCTAAATACCAAGGGGAGGTCTTAGATAAGGTGTGATCCCTAGAATGTGGTTTAGATGTATTTGGAAATGTCTGGCTATTTTTGGTAGAAATGGGAGAGAAGAATCATAAATTTGACCTTTATAAATAGGAAACGTTTATGGGGAGCCGTCACATCTTCAAGCTTCTTTTCAATGAAAGCCATGCTCAAAGTTCATGTGAATCCTGAATTGTTAACAAAGCTGAAATTTCTCATTAGTGACAATTCATCCGAAAGTCGTTCTGTCGGACCAGCGTCAGGCAGGCATATGTCACACTTCCTCGCTTGCTCCTCATGGCTGCGTGACCTGGGGCAAGCTCCTTAACCTCTGTAAGCCTCAGTTTCCTCCTTCATCAAATGGAGAAAGTAAACAGCACTTCCAGGAGTATGCCGATAATGACACGAGCTACGTTTGCCACTGAGCACGGGGCCACCCACATACCAGGCCTTGCTTACCGTGGCTGTTCCTGTCATTGACACTGTTTTCTGAGATGGTCTTCTACCAATATCTGCTGTTGGAGGTACAGATTCCTGTTATGTGTTGGGACCAGAGCCTTTCGCTTGTGAGCCGCCAGCAGTCTGGCTGCCTGGAAAGTGGGAAGAAGATTTGGGCAGGAATAGTGTGGATGGCTCACAACTGTGGGCATTCATTCACGGGCCAACAAAAGAAACCGTAAGAATAAAGGAAGTTTGGGTTTTCTAGCCCATCATGTTCACATTCCCACAAGGGTCGCCATGAGGGCTTCTTATGAGGACTCTCTGCTCAGTGTGGGTACACATTTTGAGGGTGGGTAGACTCTGCTCTTGTCAGATTTCAATGGCAGCCTTTTCATTAGAATTTTCTTTTCGGCTGTTGTTATTCTTGGGATTTTCTAAAGGCCTGGCATATATCACCTTTTTAATTAAAAACAATCAAATAAACCATATTAGACTGGTTGAAAGGAAATGCACCAAGTTAATAATGGTCCTGTCTAGGCTACAACACAGCTTCGTTCTGGGAGGGGGAGGCTGCTGGTGGTGGTAATGCTGGTGGTGGTAGAATAGTTCAGGCCGAGGGACACAGGCGAGTGCTCGGAGAAGGTGAATGTTGATATTCTGCAAGCCTGCCGACTGACCCGCGGGTCAGCCGCTGAGGCGAGCCAGGCAGTTTTCCTCTCTGTGTAGACCTACTCTCAGAGCCCAGCCCCTCGGGTTGGCCTGACAGCTGGTGGCCTTCATCCAGAGAAGGCAGCCGCCGGACAAGCCTGGAACCTGTACTAACTCTCAACGGATGGTCACTCCCATCTCTCTCTCTCTCTCTCTTTTTTTTTTCCTAGCATGAGAAGCTAGGGATTGTGATGGGGCTGTGACCAAGTAGAAATGAGAAAGTAAGGAAGTGGCTGCTTTGTTTGTTGGGAAGAACTGTGGCAAACATGCAGACACTGAGTGGGTTTCATCCCCCAGTGGAGTAGAAACATCTTTCTCCCTGCTTTGCGGGGAAGAAGAGAGAGTTGCATGAGAAATCTTGAGCAGCAGCCACACGACTGCTCTCCACGCTTCCCCTGAGCAGCTCCTCTATGGATGCATCTCGGACATCAGGGGAGACGGCTGCTTCCTCACACTGGCTCCTGGCACCCTAATAGCCTTGAGAAGTACTAACGTATAGGCGGCTTGTTTCAATATTAAAAAATCCATCATTCAACATTTAGAGGCTCTACACAGATACCCACAAAAGGGCAAGCCTCTGATAGCTCTGTGGGTGCTGTGTAAACGCTGGGTAACATTTCTTTCTCTTTTTTTATATATTTTATTTATTTATTTTTTAGAGAGGGAATGAAGGGACAAGAGAGAGAGAGAGAAACATGAATGTGCGGTTGCTGGGGGCCATGGCCTGCAACCCAGGCATGTGCCCTGGCTGGGAATCGAACCTGCGACACTTTGGTTCGCAGCCTGAGCATAATCCACTGAGCTACGCCAGCCAGGGGTTGGGTAACATTTCTGATAATTAAAAAGTTCCTCGACTTCTACAGGTCCCCTGCTTTTAAGTGTCATGTGCTATGTAGTTGAGAAACAGTTGTTGTTTTATTGCCGCAGAAATGAAGACACAAAGACAGACTAACAGTTCATCCTCCTGGGCTGTGGCAGCAAGCAGCAGCAGACTGTGCAGTGTGAGTGGCCCACACGTTTTCAGGGCTGCGCTCCGTGCCAGGCACTCTGTGACAGACTCTGAGTGCGCAATCTCATTTCATCCAAACAGCAGTGTTGGTGAGGTGATGACTATTATTAACTCTACTTTATAGATGAAGAAATGGAGGCTTGATTAGCATAAATAATGGCCTAAGGCCACCCAGCTAGTGAATAGCTAAGTCTGGAATTTTCCCCTGGCAGGTTAACTCCAGATGCCCCTAACCACTAAGAGGTACTGCCTGGTTCACTTCCCCAGATCAAAGTCACCTTAGTCTACTATTTCTGGCACTAAATTGCCTGCATGCTACCCTCCGGCTCTTTCTGGAAACTGGCTCAAACCCTTGTTGAATGGAGGAGTGTTGCTACCATGTACTAGGGAGCGATGAGGCATGGCAAGCTTTTTGGAGTTGCTTACGGACAATTTTAGCAATGACCACTCGCTTCTCCGCACCTTTCACATGACCTACCCTGGCTTGTGTGTCCACCACCCCAGCCACGCTCATGCGCCTCTCTGGGAACGACAGGCACTTGGCAGCTCCTGCTGCCCCTTGCCCTAGCCAAGCTATTTGGAGTCAGGTCTCATCCAGAGAGGAATGTGGTCACAGTTACTTAGCAAGCAGCTGAGCCTGATTACAGGGTAAGGCGCTGATGTGCCATCCAGGGGAAGCTTCTGGGAACCCCTCTACAGTGCTCAGAACCGGGGTACCCTTGTCCCAGGTGCTTTCGGGTGATAACACTTGCCCGCGCTGTTTAACAGCTGTGAGGAGAGTGTTATCAAACTGCAGCACCTTGGGAAACTTTTAGCAAGAAACCCTCTTCCAATTCCACACATGGGGGTTTCCCTTCGTCTGTAAATAGATAGATGTGTGCTGGGTTAAAGAGGGACCTTAAAAATAGTGGGACTTAGAGAAGGGAGCTGGGAAGTTAGACAGAAACATTTCCCTCCCGACTCTGCCACTTGTTTGTACCGGGAAAGTGACCCCACCTGGCTTTGCTATCTTCTCTCTGTGCTGATGTGGGGTGGGGATGAGAGGAAGGGGCTTGGAGATCTCAGAGGAATCGTGGGTCTGCTGCTGGCTGGAGGCCCGGTGTGTTTGTGCTCTGAAATCTCGGGCTTGGATTAACTGCGACCCGAAAGGGCCTCTTTGGCTTCCCAGTGTAGATCATCTTTCTTTCCTGTTGCCTTTCTTGATGTTCTTGTTGCCTGGCGTTGAGCTGGATGCGGAAGAATCTGTCTCCGATGATTTAAAAACTGTTTATAAGCACCCTGTTCCTTTGATCTCCACATTCCTTCCTGCAGAGGGCTTGGGTCAGGCAGGGCTGCCATCGCAGTGGCCGAGGGCAAGGGCTCTCAGCCAGGCTGCCGAGTTGGAATCCTGGCTCTCGGTTACTGGCTGATGGACTGTCGCACATCACTGAACCCTCCGAGCCTCAGTTTGTTCACCTAAAAAATGGGGATAATGAGAGAGGCTGCCTCACGGGGTTGTTCTGAGGATTCGATGTGATGGTTTTGTGAAGTCAAGTGCCTGGCAAAAGGTAAGCTCTGAATAAATATTTGATGGTGACCGCTTAACAGCTGGAGAAATTCACTCCCTATTATCCAAGTGAGAAAACTGGAACACAGGAAGGAGAAAGCAGTTTCTCCAGTGTGCCAGGGTGGAACGTTGAAACTCCCTACCTGGCTGTGAGCTCCTTGCGGAAAGGACCATCTCATTCTGAGTACATCTATAGCATCCGTTCAGGCAATATTTGGTTGATTAAATTGGGGTTCCTAATGGCATCATCTTATTAAAGTTAGCAGTGGACAAAAAGGATGGAGATAGCAGCAAAATGTATAGGCCCTATAATCTCCTTGGTAATATGTTTCTTTCCTACAAAAAGGTGATCTTTAAAGCCTAGTGGTTAGCATGCAGACAAGACTCAAAGCAAGAAGCTCAGTGAGTGTGTGTGGGATGAGCTCCCAAATGCCTGAAGGAAGAATGAAGGAAGGGCTCTGGGTTACAGCTCAGCCAAGGGAGGGGTGAGAACAGGTGTTCTCCTTGGGTCACAGGGGGGCTTCTTGAAATAGCCTCAGAGTTCTTTTGGGGAGTTGATCCCCACCAAGAGTGAGTACATCTTTCTCAATTTGCCCTCCAAGGTCTGGGGTGCATTTTAAACATTTTCAGGGTTATGTGTGTGACCATACATTTGAGGCAGTCAGTGTTATCCTTGTAACTTTCATGCTTTTTGCTTTTTTAGTATTTATCAAAGATACTTTCAGACCTTTATACTGTGAATTTATTTTTTTAACTTTTTAAAACGATTTTATTTATTTATTTTTATAGAGAGAGGAAGGGAAGGAGAAAAAAGAGGGACAGAAACATTAATGTGTGGTTGCTTCTTGCACGCCCCCTACTGGGGACCTGGCTCACAACCCAGGCGTGGGCCCTGACTGGAAATCAACGGGCGACCCTTTGGTTCTCAGGCTCGTGCTCAATCCACTGAGCTACACTAGCCAGGGCTACACTGTGAATTTAAACAAATGCCATTTAAAAAATCTCTATTCTGCTGGCTCTCATACCCATATGCAGGAAAGACTCAAATAAGCACGGTAACCTTGTGGGTCATTCTCAGTCACCAAAAAGGCAAGAAGTAGCCCATTCTCTTGGAAAGATCCTAAGGTAGAAATGGACCATTAGCAGTCTGTCTCTATGTTATAGAAGGAAGAAATTTTGTTCCGGTGGGTGTACCATGGAGCAGATTATGAACTGAACTGTCAGAAGACATGAGTTCAACCTTGGCTTTGCCACCCTAATGTTGAGAGGGGAGCTTGATCTCTAAGTCTTTGTTTAGCTGAAACCGAGATCAATAGTACTTCCTCCTTCTGTCTCACAGGGTCATTAGATCTTTAAAAAACTGCATGAGAAAACTCCCTGATAAAACGTTGCTTATATGGACAATGAAATCATCACTCCCTGTTATCAACACCCAACTCACATGCCATCTCTTCCACAAAGACTTCTTCAGTTTCTCCAGCTGTCAGTATTCCCCCTTGCCTCTGAAATCCCGTGATATTTTCTTTATGCCTCTCATTCAACACTTAACATAATTCTGTCTTGTTGTATCATATTTATATCCATTCTTAGGCAACCTGAGGGCAGAATCCCTGTCTATACCATATTTATTTTTATTTTTTAAATATTTTATTTATTTATTTTTAGAGAAAGGGGAAGGGAGGGAGAAAGAGAAGGAAATAAATATTGATGTGTGAGAGATACACAATCGTTGCATGCCCCCAACTGGGGACCTGGTCCATAACTCAGGCATGTGTCCTGACTGGGAGTTGAACCAGCAACCTTTGGGTTCACTGGCTGGCACTCAATCCACTGAGCCACATCAGCCAGGGCCTATATTTATATATGTTACAGTATAGTACCTTTGTTGAGAAAACCCTCTCATTATTTTAAAATGAGTTGTAATAATATTCTACATCATCATTTTTTAAAAGATTTTATTCATTTACTTTTAGAGACAGGGGAAGGGAGGGAGAAAGAGAGGGAGAGAAACATCAATGTGTTGTTGCCTCTCACATGCCCCCTACCGGGGACCAGCCCACAACCCAGGCATGTGCCCTGACTGAGAATCAAACCAGTGGCTGGCACCCAGTCCACTGAGCCATACCAGCCAAAGCTATTCTACATCATTATCATCAGAGCAATTCATAACAATGGGCTTCCCACATAGTTTCAAGTGTACAACATAATAATCTAATATATTGCAAAACGATCACCACAATAAGTCTAACTAACATTCATCACCACACATAGTCACAGAATTTTTCTTCTTGTGATGGGAACTTTTTAAGATTTACTCTCTTAGA
Source organism: Phyllostomus discolor (assembly GCF_004126475.2). Taxonomy (NCBI): domain Eukaryota; kingdom Metazoa; phylum Chordata; class Mammalia; order Chiroptera; family Phyllostomidae; genus Phyllostomus; species Phyllostomus discolor. The sequence goes on along the minus strand of NC_040903.2, from coordinate 189,397,568 downwards.
AACTTTCGAATATGCAGTACAGTCTTAAATGTAGTCACCATGCTGTAGATTACAGGCCCATGACTTATTTATTTTGTAAGTTTGTGCCTCTTGTCTCCCTTTACCCATTTTGCCCCTCCTCTTTCTGCCTCCGGCAACCACCAATCTGTTCTCTGTGCCCATGAGCTTGTCTTTTGTTTTGTTTTGTTTTAGATCCCACATATAAGTGAAGCAACATGGTCTTTCTCTGACTTATTTCACCTATCCTTACACCCTCAAAGTCCACCCATATTGTTGCATATGGCAAGATTTCATGCTTTTTTATGGTTGAGTAAGGTTACACTATGTATCTCTACCTATGTGTATATATATCTCACATTTTCCTTATCTACTCATTAACTGATGGACACTTAGGTAGCTTCCAAATCTTGGCTTTTATAAATAAGGCTGCAATGAGCATGAGAGTACATATATGTTTTTGAGTTAGTGTTTTCTTTGGATAAATACTCAAAAGTGGAATTGCTGGATCAAATGGTAGCTCTATTTTTAAATTTGGGGGGAACTCCATATTGTTTTCCGTAGTGGCTGCACCAATTTACATTTCCACCAATAGTGCACTAGGGTTCCCTTTTCTCCTCATCCAACACTTATTTCTTGTCTTTTTTTACAATAGTCATTCTAGCAGGTATGAGGCAATGTATCATTGTGATTTTCATTTGCATTTCCCAGGCAATTAATAATGCTGAGTACCTTTTCATGTACCTGTTGGCCATCTATATATCTTTTTTGGAAAATGTGGACTCAGCTCCTCTGCCCATTTTTAAATCATATTATTTGGGGGGTTTTTTTACTGTTGAATTTTATGATTGTTTACTATATTTTGGATATTAACCCCTCATCAGAAATGTGATTTGCAAATATTTTCTTCCATTCAGTAGGTTGCCTTTTCACTGTATCGATGGTTTCCTTTGCTGTGCAGAAGTGTTTTAGCTTGATGTAGTCTCACTTGGGTGTTTTTGCTTTTGGTGTCAAATCCACAAAATATCACCAAGATTGATGTTAAAGAATTTGCCATCTATGTTTCCTCCTGGGAGTTTTACGGTTTCTGGTCTTACATTTATGTCTTCAACACATTTTGAGTTAATTTTTGTGTATGGTGTAAGACAGTGGTCCAGTTTCATTCTTTTGCATATAACTGTCCAATACTTTATTGAAGAGACTGTCATTTCTCTATTGTAAATTCCCAGCTCCTTTGTTGTAAATTAGTTGACTTTACACCCTTGAGTTTATTTCTGGGATCTCTCTTCTGTTGCATTGATCCATGTGTCTGTTTTTATGCCAAAGCAGACTGTTTTGATTAGTGTATCTTTTAGTAGAGTTTGAAATCAGGGAGTGTAATGCCTCTAGCTTTGTTCTTTTTTCTCTGAATTGCTTTGGCTATTCAGGGTCTTTTGTGTTCCACATTAATTTTAGGATTGTTTGTTCTGTTCTGTGAAAAAATGCCATTGGAATTTTGATAGGGTTTAAATTGAATCTATAGGTTGCTTTGAGTAGTATGGACATTTTAACAATATTAATTCTTTCATTACATGAGCATGAAATAGCTTCCTATTTATTACCTTTAGTTTTTTTCATTAGTATCTTATACTTCTCAGTGTATAGGACTTTCAAGTTCCTTGGTTAAATTTATTCCTAAGTATTTGTTTCTTTTTAATGCAATTGTAAATGGGATTATTTTTTAAATTTCTCTTCTGGTAGCTTGTTATTAGTACATACAAATGCAACAGATTTCTGAATATTGATTTGTATCTTGTAACTCATATCTTTTTAAAATGAAATATCTATATAAATCTTTTGCTCATTTTAAATCAAAGCTTTCTGATTAATGAGTTTTGAGAGTTTTTTATATATTCAGGATACAAGTCCTTTATCAGATACATTATTACAAATATTTTATTCCTGTGTGCATATTTTCATTTTCTTAACAATGTCCTTTGAAGGGCAGGCATTTTTAATTTTGGTGATAAAATTTATCAAATATTTTTAGGCTACCTGATCTTTTATGGATCATATTTTTGGTGTTCTATCTAAAATACTTTAACTCAACATCACTAAGATTTTTCTCCTGGTTTATTTGTTTCTAGAAGTTTTATAGTTTTCAATTTTACATTTAGGTCTACAGTTTATTTTTAGTTAATTTCTGTATATGGTATGCCATACGCATCAAGGTACATTTTCTTTTTTATATGATGTCCAGTTGGTCAGCACCATTTGTTTTTGCATCTTTGTCGAAAATCATTTGAATATACATGTCAGTCTATTCCTGTGTGTGTATCAGCCTCTTTACGGACTTTATTCGATTCCTCTGATCTGTGTCTATCCTTTTGCCATACTATGCTGTCTTGATAACTGTAGCTTTATGGTAAGTCTTGAAATCAGGTCATGTAAGTCCTCAGTTTGTTCTTCTTTTCAAAATAGTTTTTTATTCTATTTGTTTTTCCATTAAATTTTAGAGACAGCTTGTGGATTTATATTTGAAAATCTTGGCCCTGGCTGGTGTAGCTCAGTGGATTGAATGCAGGCTGCAAACCAAAGTGTCGCAGGTTCGATTCCCAGTCAGGGTACATGCCTGGGTTGCAGGCCATGACCCCCAGCAACTGCACATTGATGTTTCTCTCTCTCTCTCTTTCTCCCTCCCTTCCCTCTATAAAAATAAATAAATAAAATCTTTAAAAAAAGAAAATCTTGTAAGGACCTTTATTAGCATTGCATTGAATTTGTAGATCAGTTTAGTAAAAAAAAAAATGACATCTTACTAACATTGAATTTTCCAATCTATGGGCATGGTATGTCTCTCTATTTATTAGGATCTTTAATTTCTTTCATGAGCATTTTGTAGTTTTCAGCCTATAGATCTTGCACATATTTTATTCTATTTATACATAAGCATTTCATGGGTTTTGGGGTGCTAGTGTTTAATAAAATTTGTTGAATCAATGAATAAATAATGCCAGCTACTTGTGAATGCTTGTCTTGATTCCGTAGTCAAATACAAGATGCTAGAATAGGGGTTGGCAAACTCATCAAAGCCCCTGGGGATGCCCAGGCCAGCAGTGAGACTAAGAGGTCTAAGTATAACTCCAGAAGGCAGGAACTGAGGGTTTCATTCTGACATCCTTGTCACCACGTTCTTTAACCTTGGACAGCTCCTTGTCCCCACCCAGGGTCAGCCTCCTAGCACAAGTTGTAGTTGAATGAAGTCTATGCTTTTCATGGACTCTCTAGGCACAGCTGGCTTTCTCTGTAGGTGCAATAGACAGTTGCCTCCCTTGCATGATTTCAATGTGCTGAGTAGCCTACCTGACCAACCACTTCTCACCCACTGGCCTGGTTTGGCTCCTAAACTACTTCTTCTATATCTTTCCTCTGAATAAGGTATTATATTTCCATAAACACCTTATTAATGTGTTCCCTGGGAAGGATACTCTGGCCCCTTGGAAAGGTAGATACTCACATTTGTTCTACCCAGTTGTTATGTACTAATTGAGCACCTACCATATGCAAGGACCTCCAAAGTGAAAAATACCATCCTTCCTTTTAAGGGGGTTATGATGATAAGGAATCAGATCATCAAAGTCAAGTTTATTTAAAGGAGGGATTGCAGGGTAGGGCCGAAAGAGTGCCTCTTGGATCATTCAACTCAATGGAGAAACCTGGTGTAAAGGGAGTTTGGGAGAGCATGGATGCCTGACGCAGGGGTGAAAGGGAGAGTTACAGAAGGGGCAATAGATTCCACCCCCTGTACATTTTTCTTTTTGCTATGAGATTGTGTGAAAAGAGAGAGGAAGGGGTGGGGGAGACAGAAAGAGAGAGAGAGACATCAATGTGAGAGAGAAACATTGATTGTTTACCTCCTGCACATGTCCAGACCGAGGATGATAGGCGCCTGGACTGGGAACAGAACACACAACCTCGGTATGTGCCCTGACTGGGAATCAAACATGCAGACTTTTAGTATATAAGACAATGCTCCAACCAACTAAGCCACACCAACCAAGGCAGAGACTGCACATATTAAGCAGATCCATAAACCTGATACTAAGAGATATGTATATTGTTTGTAAATAACAACATCTCAGGGCTAAATGGTACTCTACAGATTATACATCATTTTCATATGACTTTATTTAACCTCTGCAACAACTTTATGTGGTAAGTGGTGGGTATATTAATTAGAGTACTCCGACTTCTCTAATGAAGAACTATGAAACGAACTTTTATTTCTTGCTCACATCATTGATGAGTAAATGGGTATAAATTGAGGGAGAGGCTTTGCTCTCCTTCAGCTACCCAGGAAATGAGGTTCCTTCCATCTTGGCCCCATAATCTATATTCTAGGAATGTAGGGGAAAGAATTATAGAATAATGGGGAGTATTTTCATGGCTAAAGCCTTGAAGTGGTGCACATCACTTCTGCTCGTTTAATCACACAGCCCTAACTAAGCTGCAAGGGTGGCTGGAAGACACCTCCAGGTGGTGTGTAGAAGGAGCAGAATTCAGACATTGGTAGGCCCAAGCAGTCTCTGCCACCGAAGCACAGGGTGTTGCCCTCATTTTCATACGGGGAAACTGGAGTACAGAGGATTTACGTGACTTACAGTATAATACACAGCTACTAAGTATAGGAGGTAGGATTTCAATCCAGGTCATCTGTTGATAGAACAGGAATGATAATAATGGCAGTAATTATTAACAACAATAATATCTAATAGCTCATGAGTATGGGTGTATATTAAATAGGACAATATACATAAAGGTCTTAGTAAATTTCCAACCCTGCTACCCAGTTCTATAAAGAGCCAAGTATTTTCCCCGAGGACTGTGAGCAGCGGACTGACTGCATGAGCCAGCAGCTGGTGTGTCCCCCATTGGCAGAGCCCAGGGAAAAGGGGCTGAATAGACTCTAGTGACCAACAGGTGTTCTCTCTGCAGGCCCGGGAAGTTGGGTGCAGCAGAAACTGGCCTCTGCTACAAGACTGGAGCTGCCTCTTGCAGGCAACTCCCTGTGCATCTCCAGGACAGCCCCAGGGCATCATGCCTGTGCTCTGGTCAGGCTTGGGAAAATCCTCCAGCCAGCACCTGTTCCCTCAGGTGTCCTTGTGGGCCTGAGCAACTTTTAAAAGATTAATTTTAATCTAATTATGTTTAACCTCTAACATGATGAATAACTAAATTGGCATCCATAACATATTATGCATAGGTTCAACTTTTAAGATAGCTCTATTCATTTGTGTGGCAGAGATGTATAGAAATCGTTCTATGAGTGACACTTCTGTGACACAAGAAATAAAATAGAAAAAGGCTTCTCAGCTAAGTGGGCTGGAGCTTCCCTACCTAGAAGAGTTCTGGGTGAGAAGCTGCTGCTTTCATCAATGTTTCGGGTGAGGAAATAAGGCATGGGTTGAGTCACAGCTGCCCTGAGTGGTTTTAAGATTTGTAGACATTATGGGAGCTTGGACCTGTGGCCACTGCTCAACCCTGCTGTCAGCACAGTTCTAGCCAAAGAAAAAGAGATGGCAGGAACAGGTAACTGAAGCAGCAGAAGCAACAGTGGCAATGTCAAGGCATCAATGCCTGAATCCACAGCACTACTGCTACATGTCACATTTCTAGCCCCATGGCCACCTTGACTTCCAAATTTGCCTTCACATAGTGTGTCCTCTGAAGGAGCCACTGTGATCCTCTTAAGGAGCAGTGCTGTGCATTTCTCAGTTCTCATCCATTTGTTCAACATTTCATAGCCTCATTTCATGTATGTGGCATTATGCTGGGTAATTAGGACAAAAAGAATGATTAAAGATGTCCCTTGCTTCAAGTAGCTTAGTTAATCGGAAAAGACAGAGAAGTAGATTATTATCCTACAGTATGGTTAAGGGCTTTGATGAAAATGAGCACTAAGTGTGATGGAAACCTAAAGGAAGAAATGCCACCATTCCAGGGGATGGTAGTGGAGATGGAGAGGCTCCTTGAAGAAGTGAAGGCTAAGATGAGTTCCAAAGGAAAAGAAATTATTCTGAAAAAGAGGGACGGTTTTCTGGGTTTAGGAGACAGGGTGTGCAAAGGTCATGACCAGAGGTAGCCAAGGGTCTGAATAGAGTTCTTTCAGGAGGAGAGGAAGCATTGGATAGAAAGTGTTCAGGCAGGGGGTAGATCATGAAGAACTTTGACCGTGATTGATTAGGGTTTTAAAACTTTCTTCTGAAATAGAGGAGAGGTATAAAAGTATGGCAGTGACATTATATAGTTGTATTCTAAGATGATCTTTCTGGCTACAGTACAGAGCATGGGTTGGGATGGTAAGCAAAAAAGCAAATATGGATACAAAGGAATCAGCAGGAAATCACTAGACTTGAAACGATGGTGGCCAGAAGTAAGGGAGCAGTGGAGATGGAGAACAGAGACTTGAGGGACACTGAGGTCATGGTACCTCTCACTGTGTCATCATTTTCCAGGCAAGACCCCTCCCCTCTCCTGGCTGATTAGTTGGTTGGTTGGTTGATTTCCTTTTATTTCTATTTTCCTTGGTATTCACCTCACTCCACCTAGAGGCAACCATTTTCATGTTTTTAAGAGTTCTACTTTTGTTTTATATGTTCTTAGAATATATATTGTTTTACATACATATATTTTACATGCATATATATATTTTTAAGTAAAGTCAATAGTGTATTAAAGATCTCCTTCTGTTTCTTATTTTATCCAGCACTGTGTTCTTCAGATCCTCCAGGACTGCATTGTGCCTTCCATGCATACATTCACCTGTTACTGTCCATCTCCCAGAGACGGACACACAGGTTATCGCCTCCTTCCTACCACCACCGTCAGTGCTGCACTGAGCATCCTTGCATAGGTCTCCTTTTAGACCTGAGTGACAGTTTCTTTGGTCCCTGTGCCCAGGAACAGAGTTGCAGGCATGCAACCTGCCTGAGAACGGGCAGACTGCCCTCCAGAATGGCTGGGCCAGTCCACACTCCCATTCTCACGTCACCATCTACACCTCACATTATCCAGTTTGACGATGTTTGCCTCTGGTGCCTCCTTATTTTAATCTGAGTTTCTTGGGTAACTAATGGCCTTGAGTATTCCTTCCTCTTTTGTTAATCACCTGTTCATATCCTTGGTAACTTTGTCAAGAAGTTTGTCTCTGAAAGGGAGGAGAGAAAGGATGGATGGCAAGAAGGAGTTGTAGTTGAGAGAGGAGAGACTTGAGCATGTGAAAATGAAGATGGAAAGGAGAAAAGCTGAAGACTCATTTTCCTCCCAGGATGGGAAGGGTGGGCAGAGAGAAGGATGGGGAGGATCTGGCCTCACCCAGCAATAACAGTGAGGCTGGGGGAGGGGCTGGGAATGGGGGTGGGGTGAATGCACAGATCACCACCTGCTTTCCCCGAGCCCGTCTGATGTCCCCCTTCCCTAGGACAGAGGCAGTGAGGGATCCATGGGGCCGGATAGGAGGGGAAAGGCAACCTCACTCAGATTCTACAAAAATGTGATATGTTGTGTTTCTAAGTGCTTGCAAATTATATTTGTTCTAAATTACAAGGAAAGAGGAGAGATGCCCAAATTTAAGCTTATGGGATGTGACACAAATAAAGTTGTAGAGGCGCATGGCACGGCAGTCGGGATGGGGGACATGTGGACTCTCCTGGCTGGAGAAGAGTTAGCGTAAGAGAGAGTATGAGCTCAGCACCAAACGCTGTAGAGCTTTGGATCAGACTGTGTGTGACAGTGTTGCTGAAAGCTTACGGAGCAGAAGTGTGCTGTTACGAGAAGGCTGCACAGGGTGGATTGAACACGCTGAGCATGAACAGCGGTGGACCATTCCACAAGCCCAGGCAAGAAATGGAAGAGCCTGAAGTGAAGTGGACGCTTTAGAACATAAAGAAATGATGAATAGAAGACACTTTACAGAGGCATAATGACTGACCTTGGTGATGAATAAATATTAAGTAAGTGCTCACTACAGATAAGTAGGATAACTGAATGGGTAGTACATGGAGGAACAGAGGGGTTTAAAGAAAATCCACAGTTTGAACTTAGGTCCCTGGGAGGAGGAGAATATTTCTTGAGCACCTGTATGTCCCAAGCACAGTGGTAAGCACTGGAAAACAAAAATGAATAAGATCGACATGGCTGCTGCCTGCTTGGCACCTATAGTCTAAGTGAGGAGAGGCCCAGCCTTCCACCTGCAGGTGAACTTTCCAGCAGATGGGCATCACCAGCAGTGCCTGGACCAAGCTGTATGTAGGTAAACTGACAGATGAGTGCCATGAAGGGGTCAAGCAGGTGCCCTGACTGAGGATGACAAAGAACTTAGATAGGGTGCTTGGGAAGTCTTCCACAAGGGAGTGAGAGGAGACCTAAGGAATGAGAAGGAGCCAGACATGCAAAGATGCTTCAGGAGGTGTCCCAGGCTGGGGCATAGCACACACAAGAGACTGAGCTAGGGAAAACATGGCAAGTTGGAAGAACTGAAAGGAGGCTCGCAGGCTGCTTATAGCGAGTGTGGGAGACGAGCTGGGAGAGGGAGGCAGAAGCCAGACCACGCTGAGCATTGGGGTTGACTTTTCCTCTATGAGCCAGTATATTTAGGGCATGTAACTGTTTTTTATAAAATTGGTAAAATTTAAGTTTAATAATATATGAACATTTTTATTGTACAGAGTTTCAAACATACCAAAAGTAGAGAGAATAGTATTATGAACATCCCTGTGTGTGGATCACCCCAAGTCAACATTATTTTAGGGGTTCCCCACTTGTTTCATCTGCTCTCCACTTTGCGGAAGCATATTTAAGCAAATCCCAGGTGACATGTCATGCCCCACTCCCTACATACCTCAGCATCTCTAAAAAAAAATGTTCATTTTCTTACATAACCACAATGCCATTATCACACCTAATGTAATTGATTATAGTTCCTGGTTATCACCTAGTATGGAGTCTATTATTCAGATTTGTCTGATTGTCTCAAAAGTGTGTTTTGATAGTTATTTGATTCAAGATCCAAAGAGGGTGCACAAAGCATTCGGTTATTGCATCTACTAAGGCTCTTTTGATCTGTAGCAGCCCCTGCTCTTTATGTCATGTATGTGTGTGTGTGTGTGTGTTTTAATGCCATTGACTTGTCAAAGACATGGGGTCAGTTGTCTGTAGAATGTCCCACATTCTGGGTTTGTGTGCTTCCTCACGTTGTCACTTACCTTGTCTCTCAATTTCCTGTAATTCCTGTGAATGGGAAGTTAGCTCTAAGACTTGGTCAGATTGAGACTCAACTTTCTTTGGCATGCGTGTCATTGGTCACAATGTCCTTTAGATTACATCATATCAGGAGACATACACTATCTAGTTGTCCTGTTCGTAGTGATATTAAGACTTGTCAGTGAATTCAAGTATTGGGAGCTTGATCCTATGGTATAGCTCCCATCAACCTCTTATCTAATTATTTTTGATGATCTTTTCTGAATCAATTACTTCATTAACAATATCTCAATGATTATTTTGATTTATTCTTGACCATTTCCAATGTCGAGACTTCACCGCCCCTCCCCCATGCAGCTTTCACCAGGAAAGGGAGAGGTTCCTCTGGGTATTCTGGAAAAGTCTCCATGGAAAATGAGAAACTGGGCATCGACTTTCAATTCAACTACCATAGAATGGTACTTATTTGGGGAGAGGAGACCAGTATCTATCTCAAGAGAAGTGAGCTGGGAGAGATGAGAAGAGTTACTGGGTTGTAATAGCTTTCTGTGAATGTGGCTATTGGGCCCAAGAATCCCAATAGAAGATGGTCTTTGAAAACTATGTATGTCTATTAGGAGTATCATCTCTCCTACCTTCTTAATCATTCCCAAGGGACGTTTGCCTCTGTGTAGAAGGTGAGGCACTGACAGACGCTGTTAAGATAGCTGATGAGACCATCCCTGTATCAGAGCTGAGCTGCACCTGTTCCCCAACCAAATCCCTGTAAGAACTGTTGGGGCCGTGATCCCACCCCCCACCCCAATTCCAGCAGCTGCAGCATAACTGGAGCCAGTTCTTAGTAAGAGATTTTTCCATGATGAGGGTGGACAAGCTGTCACATGTGTGCCTGAGTCCCTGCCTGGTGACCGAAACTGGAACAGAAGGGTCTGGGTAAGGCCTTACCAAACAGCAGCAGACTAGAATGACAAGGACATTGCAAATGCATGGCAATCCTTGATGATGTCAACCACGGATAGGACTCTTGAGACTTTAAGAACCCCAAGCCACACTCTGCCCCTGAAGGACTGGGAGCCACAGGTTGGGATGGGAATTACAGAGATGGAAAAGTAGAGTGTGCTCTGGGGAGGGGAAGTGGCTTAGTCCAGGCACTAGCGGTGATGTCCATCTGCTGGAAAGGTCACCCACAGGTGGTAGGCTTACCTGGGCCTCACTGTCACCCCATGGTCTTGAAACCCCCTTATTCTCCTATCCTGGGAGCCATGTGCCTAGTCTTAGCCACGTTGAGCCTGAGCTGTAATCTCCAGGTAGAGACATCTGGTAGGCCAGTGGAGGTGCTAGACTAGAGCTTGGGGGTGGGGAGGAGGTTAAGGCTGGAGATAGACTTACTAGATAGAGTACTCTGCACTGGGCAGCTCATTGGCTCCCATGCTGGTTTTATTTATTTTCTCATTTTTTTGTTTATTGTCACATGATGTTTTAGTGAATGTTTATGTATTTGACTCTTCAAGGTGTCTATGAACATGCATTGTAAATGCACTGGCAGGGAAACTTTAGGGTTTACTTTCCTGACCTGGGTTGCCATAGTACCAAAACACATTTGAAAAGCAGGTTTGGGGGCAGTACCAAACAGATAGCAGGTGAGGGGTCACACCTTACAGCTAGAGAGAAAACAAAGATAGAGTAGGTATAAATTCTCTGTTTCCGCAAGATGGTGGCCAGGCTATTTCAACAGCCTCCACCCAGGACCCTGCTAAGGCAGAGTGGCACCACCCTGTATTTATCCCACTTCCCACTCCTGAAGTGTACTGGGCTTTGCTGCTTCTCACGTTTGAGTGGCCCAGAGAAGAGCAGAGGGGGTGGGGAGGAGAAGAAGAAAGAAGCCATCCTCTTTGGCTGGGCACTGTGGGGAGCGCCACGGTGAGTTCTAGCTAGGGCTCCAGCAGCACCCTGCAGGCAGAGAGCAGCTGCCACGGCAGCCACTTCTTGGGTTCCTAGCACGTAGGGATTAACTGGGCATAGCACGGGAGGTTGCGATTCCAAGGCCTAACACCTGATCCCAGAAGCGGATGGGTTCCTAGGCACACGTGGGAAGGGCAGAGCTGTGGATTTCGTCAGCAACATTGTGAGATCTACGTACCAAGCAGGCACTCCTTGTGCGAGTGAGCGCCCTGTGAAATGAGATGAGCTGTTCAATCCTGAGCCGTGGGCAAATCTAGAGACCCATCCTGCTCAAAATATCGCCTGGGGTCAGAGGTCGGCAGAGCTCACGGGGTTGGGGTGAGCCAGTGGACTCTGCCTTTAGAGACAGGCCTGCCCAGCTCTAGCCAGGCAGGTAGATGAACAGGAAAGGTGGGCTTTCCTGGACACAGAGTCACCCAGGCCAGAGAAGACCCACGTGCAGTTCGACCAGGGTCTAGCGGGTTGTGAGAAGGATTTCTTGGGAGCTTGAGGGTGGATTGGGAGCGACTGGACAAGGAACTACGACTTGTGCCTTTTTCCCTGGGTTTCATGGCAGGGGAGAGGGGTACAGCTTTGGGTCTATGGGTAGCCGTGGCTGGCTGCTGGCTTACTCAGGGAGCAACCGTTCAGGTGCACAGGTGACTCACAGCCTCTCACGTGACCAGCCCACCTCATCTCCACGTTCCCCTTGGATGCCAACTGAAACGTCATTTCCACGACTCCCCGTTTGCTTAGGTAGCCCCACCACGACTGTCCAACATATGCTGTTCTCTTCAGTCTGATGGTTTCTTTATTGTCAGGCCTTCGGCGGGACATTGTGACAGTAAAGAAACTAGGTGTTGATGACACTGGGAAAGCACTGGGTTAAATTTGGTTTTAGGCATCAGGGGGGCTTTTTGTTTTGTTTTTTTGGTTTGGTTTGGTTTGGTTTTTCTTGAAATAACCATTTGTAGTTTTCTTATTTTCTTCACTTCTGCCTCTTGCGCCTGAATTCTCCGAGATTCTCCCCTCGCCGCTGTGCATGCTGTCCCCCGCCCCCACCCCTTGGCACTCACGGAGAGCCATCTGGGCAGGCCGCTGGGGTGGGCGTGGCTGGGGACAGGAGGAGGAGGACGTCCCCTGAGTTTCTGAATCTTCTTTCCTTGGTGTTTGTGTCCAGGGACCTGACCCTTCTAAAAAATGAAAAATAGAACCACTCTGGACTTGTGTATTTAGACATACATGTGTGTTTCTCGTGTTCTGGGCAGAGCCATTGCCTGGCTGCCGCCTTCCTAGCCGCAGTGGCAGGAGGCATGGCGTTTTTAAGCAGGATGAATTGCTGTCTAGTGGCTGCTCTTCCACACCCAGGGCCATCAATCTTGTCTCGAATGCTGGGCTGCTGGGCTGCTGGGCTGCTGGGCTGCCTGCTCAGGCTCATCTTTCTGGGGCAGACTTATTTACGGAGCCACGGCAAAGGTAATCTCACTCCCCCAGCCCTGTGGCTTGGGCCTCTCACAGCCACTCTTAAAAATAGCCCAAGACAAGGAGAGCCAGGGTCCGGTTACCTCCTGCACGCAGGATCTGATCTCACCTCGCCTCCTGTGCCTGGCAGCTCAGCCCTTCTGGGTGCTGGGTCCCTCGGCCTCTCTCGCTCAGATCCAGCCGTAGTTCCCCTTCGGGGAAGTGGGAAAGGCACGTGGAGTGCGGAGTCCTTCCCGGCTACTTTTGCCCAGCCAGTTGTGTGAAGAATGTCAGCCCTGGAAGTAGCCTGTCCCACTGTAGACGATAACAGGTTGTCCAAAGGGGCCAGGGTGTTCTTGGGTACAGGCCTGGCACCATGGGGCGTGCTGTGTTGTGGTAAGGACTGGCTTTTCCACCTTATACCTTCCCTTCCCTGAATAGCAAACACCTTTGCCAAGTCCTGGGAGCTGGGGCATGTCCCCTGTCCCCATGTACCATGTTCTTTTCCCACTGGCTTCCCTAAAATCAGCCTGGTCGAGGGGGATGAACTGGCTGCAGCTTGGCCTTTGGTCCCAGCCACAGCAGTAATTTCCTAGATGACCTTGGGGAGGCCTCATCCTATAATAAGCTTGGTTTTCTCCCTTACACAATTAGGGTGGATAATTCTGGCTCCTGTCTTACCTCAAAGGGATGTGGTGGGATTGATTAGTCAGACTGGGGGAAAAAAAGAGTCTGAAGTGATTCTGTTTGGAAAACAAGGGCTCTAGCACTGCAGTTATGCTTGGATTGGTGAGCTCACTTCCTTTCTTCTTCAGGTGTGTACCTGCTCGGGTGGGTGAGTGTGTGTGTTGGAGTGTGTATCTGTGTATGTAGTGTGAGTGTGTGCATGTGTGTGGTGTGTGAGTGCACACACTCGTGGAGGGAGTGGTTTACCTGACGGCTCACTAGTTGTGAACGTGTGTGTCGTTTGTCTGCCGCACAGCCTCCCCGCCCCGCCCCACCCCCGCCCCCTTCTGCTCTCTGGGACGTGGAGGCTCTGGGCTCCCTGTCCTCCCTTACAGACTTGATCTTGGAGTCCCTTAAGCTCCCTGGAGAGATGACTCAGTGGCAGGTACCGGCGAGGAAATTAAGGCTGAAGGAAAGCTAGTCATTTTCCAAAGGCCCGAGACATTCAGGACCTAGCCTGGTGCCTCTAGCTTCCTGCCCCACTTTCTCCCTGCCCCGGCCCTCGCCCTCTCGCTGCACTGCACGGTTTCTCATTTTGCCATGTTCTCTCTCACTTTCGGAACTATGCTGCTGCTCTTTCTCCCCTCTGTGGGGCCTCGCCCCTTTCCATGTACTCCTTCGCAGGATGCCTCCGAGGTTTCTTTAGGAATCCGCTTGAACTTCCCTTCCCAACACCCAGTCCTACCACGAGTTCCAGAGCTTTCCTGTTCTTTCCCAAGGGTGCACACACCACACTTACTGTAATTGCTTATTTAATCGTCTCTTTGGCTGCCTGAATATAAGCTCCATGAGGACAAGGTCCTTTCTGTCTTACTCCTAACTGTCCAGCACAGTGCCTGCCATCTCTTTGGGGATTGGTGCATATTTGAATTAATTATGAATGAATGAACAAGTGGGCAAACATGATAAGTGACGGGTGAGGGAGGCCCCAGTGCTCCTGTGTACCATGTTGAGTGCATAGGTGAACACACACAGCTCCATTGTCCATGGGTCCCCTCACCACCCCCCACCCATCATGCTGATGCTTTGATGGGACAGCAGGCTGGCCTGGGCTCCTTGCTCTGTCCTGGGATTCAACAGGAGACCTCGTGTGGGCACCTGGTCACACTTCAGAGAAGGGAAAACCAAAAGCTTAGCTTCCTGAACATTTGCAGCTGGGAAAGACCTCAGAAAGCTCTTGGGCAGCCTCTGGGAGGAGTACACTTTCCCACACAGCTGCCGGGGCTGCTGACACCAATGGCATCTTGAAGCTCACATTCATCTCTCTTACCACTGATTTGTGTTTGAGTCAGATACAGCCAACTTCCAGCTTCTCCCCTCTTCCCTTCTTCCCCCAGTCCACCCGGTGGGGGTGGGGCTGCTCTTCCCAGCTGGACCCTCCAGCCTCAGGCTCCCAGAAGAGCCGCCTTCGGTCCCGGCTCCCAGAGCAGCAGTAGTGGGTTTGGAGGAAGAGGGCTTACTGCGACTGACGTCTCCACCTGCTGGCCGCCCGGACCCTTGCTGCATCAGCTCTCTGTCCCCGCCGCCACTGCCGCTGTTACTGTTCCTGCTGCTGCTGCTGCTGCTGCTGCTGCTGCTACTGCTGCTGCAATATTTTATATCCAAGGAGCCAGAGACCCCGGGTAGGAAGCATGGCCAGGCAGATGGCACTGTGTGCGATCTACTCCTGTAGGAGGCTCCAAATAAGTTTCCCCTGAGAAAAAGTCCAAGGAGGTGGGAGCTAACCCTCTGACTGTGTTGCTATCTGCCCCCCCAGGGACCCTTCCATGAAGACTGAGGCAGGCGTAGCTGCTAAGAGCCTGCTGACATGACATCAGCCACGGAGATTGAAAACGTGGGCAACCAGCCACCGTACAGCCGGATCAATGCCCGCTGGGATGCCCCGGACGATGAGCTGGATAATGACAACAGCTCAGCCAGGCTCTTTGAGAGGTCCCGGATCAAGGCCTTAGCAGGTACCGTTGGGGGCCATGCGGGTTAGGGAAGCTGTTCTCACAGTCCCGAGGTTCAGTCCCCTCCTTGCCTGTGGCGAACCCTCTGTGTGCATGGGCATGAGCCCGGCAGGGCAGTGATGGAGAGGTGGTTGTGCGGCTCAGAGAGGCAGGGCCCCTCGGGGGAGAGTGCTGGCTCAGGCAGCCTCTGCTCCCACGTGTCCTCCACTCCCTCCTAGGTGGGAGGTGGTGCCAGGTGGGCCCTGCCCTCTGCCTCTGTCCTGCATGATCTGTGGCCAAAGTCAGAAGTAAGACAAAGTCTGGGCGAAGAAGTGTCTGAGGGGAGGGACAGCGGGCAGAGGAGCATGGGGCCTTCGTATGCACCTCGGTCTCTTGCCTGGACCTGGATAGAGGTATTACCGTCATCTTCTCTGTGGTCCCAAGAGGAAAGAGTGGTTTGATAGAAAATTGAGAACAGATAACTGTCTCTTTACACTGCCTCAGAAAGGAGGATTTTTCTGGACTAAACCTCTTATCCTTAAATGAGAATTAGATTTTTACTTACCAGGTTTATAATAGAGTTCTGTGTGTGTGTGTGTGTGTGTGTGTGTGTGTGTGTGTGTGTGTGTTCTGGGGGAGAGGGGAAGGATGGAGAGAGCGAGCTTATATCTCCGATAGAAATAGCTTCTCCTCTCCTGCTGGCTGAGATCTGACTCTTGGAGCTTTTCTTTCCCCCACCAACCCCTGTGAACACCGCCTCCCAGGAGCCTGGCCCAGGGGAGCTATATTCTAATCCCAAGTCCTTGGCCAGTAAAGAACGTTGGAGTTATATGGGGCAGTGCAGAGTGTGGCCAGGGGTAGGGGTGGATCACTATACCCACTCTGCCAGTGAGTGGCCCACGTCAGCCTTGTTTACCCCGAGCTGCTTGTTCCCGTCTTCTGCCTCGTACGAAGGGCACAGGCTTTTCCACAAGCACCTTCTTGAGTGACTCTCCCACGGCCCCCATTGCTCATGGCTTTATCTGAATTTCATGATAGTACCCTCCCAACTTCCCTCCCTCCACACTGCTCCCACATGCCTTGGTCTTTAGCTGACCTTGAGGCATAAGCAGAGCTCTAGGCCACAATGACCTTTCACCTCAAGAGTGTCTGGGCGTCCCATCCCCATAAGAGGAATGGGGTGTCTCATTCCCTTTCATGGTGGGGAATCCGTTTAGGCTTCAGCTATCACCCTTTGTGTCCTTGTTCTTGCCAGAAAACTCCCTTTCTTTTTCTTTCATTGCCTCCTCACGACCCCCCATGTCACAAAATCCTTCCTTGGTTTCCCTTGGGGACATATAACAGCACCAACACCTTGCTTTTGCTTATGTCATTTTAACCTCTTTAAATAACCAAGCTCGGAACCCTTGCCTTTGCCAGTCTGGTTGTACCTCGTGCTGGCTGGTTCTGGCTACAGTGACCCTGGCAATGTGGCCGGAGGGAGAAGGGCACCTACTCCATAGGGTTTGTCCAAGGACAGTTTGAGGGGTGAGGCTGCCTTTTGTGCAAGGATCGTTTGATCTATTTCACAGATACCCTGGTTTCTGTTTGTTTGTTTTTTTAAGAAACCAAGGTAAATTCCATTCTAACAACCATCCATTGAACTCCTACTCTGTGTAAAGCTAAACCCTTGACCAGACACGAAAGTGGAGGGGGAAGCACAGAGAGAAATACTACACAGTGTCTGTCTCTAAGGGGTTTATGATCTATTAGGGAAAATGAACAATGTTCATAATTAATTAGCACGGGTAGAATTGGAGAAGAACTGTAGGAGAGGCACATAATTAAATAGCAATAAGAGAGCAAAGGAAGAGATGAAGGGAGAGTCAAGGACTTGTTTGCTGAGGAGGTGGTCTTGAGCTGGGGGTTGAAGGGCGCGTGTGACTGACAGGCAAATGGGCTGAGAGTCTGTCCACTTGGCCTAAAAGTGTTAGCCAGGTCTGATGAGCAGCCTGGGAAACTGGTAGAAATGGGCTAATCAGGTGAATCAGCAAAGAGTCCTTTCCAGCTTTGCCTGTTCCTCACCAAGAGTGTGCTTCTCATCTACCAAAGAATCTGAATGCCCCGTCAGGGAGAGCGGAACCACGGAGTGCAGACTTGCGTAGGCCTTAACAATTCAAACATCTGGCTAACAGACAAACATGGAAGTTTGGGGTCCACTCAGGATTTGTAAAAACAAACAAAACCCCAAACAGTTTGCCAACTTTTCCTCTCGTGAGAGTTCACTCTGTGTGACCTCTGGAAGAAACTAAAGCTTTGAGAAGGAAGGTCCAAAGTAGAGTGGCCGGCTGGACCCGTTCTGATAGGTGGGCGGAGCGGAGAAAGGAAGTGTCAGTCTCCCCAGTTTTCACTTTGTGACATGTTTCGCTTCAGCACCATCCTTGGAGCTGCCTAGGCAGTCTGGGCAGGGGCCAGTCTTTCCAAAGAGGCTTAGGAAGCAGAAGCAACCTCTGGTTTCCATCACCTCGACGTGCTCCAAGGCCACCCCCAACTCCTGACTATTATAGCAAGGACAGCATTGGGTTCTGTGTTTCCTATAAGATGGCAGTGATCTGCTTTGTAGGTTTATGTGGCAAGGTTGGACAGATAGGCCTGGCCTTTTCTGTCTAAAATTGAAGATCCTGGGGTGAGAAGGAAAATGTCACAAGACCCAGGTTCAAGTCCTGATTCCACCTGTAATGCTACTCTACAGAGGATGGCGGAATCAGTTTCCTTTTCTGTCAAATTGAGAGAGTAGTACTTTCCCAAGGTTGTCAATATCAAGTAAGATAAAGTTTATGCACACTTTTTATTAATAATAAAATACGAAGCAAATGTCTGTATTTACAGGAAATCTTCTTAGTATCTCTCTGTCCCTTCTACCAACTTCACATTCAAGATCAGTAGCTCATTCTTTGGCCCCATTTCCTTGGCCTCTTTCAGGGCCAATTTCTTCCTTCTTTGCCTTTAACTTTTTCTCAGAATGCCTTGGATGGAAAAAAAGAACCAGGGACTGGGGAAATTAGGCTGATGCTTGTATTTGGAGCTCTTGGCTTGGTCCCCAGAGACCCAGCGCCCGTGAGGAGGAAGGCCCCTGCTGTGAGGACCTTCTCCTTAGGGCCATCCGATCAGGGCCCAGCTGTGTCTCTTCGTCAGCCCAGGAACCCAAAGGGTCAGCCTTGTGCAGCACTCCTGCTGGTGCGGCTGCTCCTCTGAGTCCTCCTCTACTCAGTGGCCTGTAGTTAAAAGACTTCCACTTGGTTACCTGGATTCCATCTTGTCTGCCTCCTCAGTCAACTTTCTCTCAGCTGCAAAGGAAGTTCTCCCTATTCTGCCTTTGTAATCTTTTCTAGCTCTCCCTCCCTGGGGGATTAACAAGACATCTGGTTATTCTAGGTGGAAACCACCACATTGCTATACAGATACTCGACCTCTCTCCAGAATGAATCACTCTGGATTTAAAACTGCAGATCAGCCTGGCTGAAGTGAAAGGTGGTCGTGGTTTTTTGTGGGGTTTTTTTTTGGGGGGGGTGTTGGTGAGAAAACACCGCAGAGGGTTCCTGAAAGGAGATGGATTTGACCTTGGCAATGCCAAGGGGAGGGCTGGGGACCCAGCAGGAATATTTGCCCAGTAGGTCTCTGGGCAGATGCTAGTCCTCAGCGTCAGCCTCTGAAGCTGGCAGCACTTTTTGAGGTTCTGTGCTGCATAGCCATGAGGGTTCTTCAGGGAGCTGTCCTCTGCTGTGATGGCTCCGGCACCTTCCCAGACAGCCCACTTTCTGGATCTGCTTGGAAAGATTAGAGGTAGGGAAACAGCTGAAAAGGCCAAGTTCCTATCCCACCAAGACATCCCAGCCTTGGAGTTTCAGTGGAAAAGCTATCAGTGTCCTTAGGAGTGACTCTCAGTGTCTTCTGGAGTCACCCTTATTGTCACTCACAACCCCCTTCCTCCCCTTCCCCTCTTCGTACTGGAAGCCATTCCGTAGACATTTGTGGCATCTGCAGGGAATTACCCAGCCAGCATGCCCACCCTCTGTGCCCTCCCTCCACATCCCAGAGGAGGCCCCTGCCTGCCCGTACCCCTCCTCGCACCTGGCCGTGCACCCCAGAGGCTCAGGACAGATGTGGCCCAGCTGGGAGAGGAGCAGTGCAACAGAAAGGTGCCCGGAAAAGAGAAACCCTGTGCACCAGCTTCCCTCCCGCCTACTCCCACTGCCGCACACACGCACGCACGCAGCTTGGCATCCCAGCTCCTTGGTGCACAGAGCACCAGCTTGCAGTCCCGGCCTCCTGATGAGGCCTGTCAGAAGGAGAGGGCTGGGCACGCCCTTCTTCCTCCTCTCTGGTTTGTTGAACAATGGCTGCACAGGGTAGACTACACAGAGCTGCCCTTTTCCGACAAAGAGCACAAAATTGTGTAGCCCACTCAAAATGGGAATCCAAGTGACGTTTCAAGCTAGAGATGCGCTTCTTTCTGTGTTCTCTCTTTGTAGCCTTCATACTAGAAATGAGATGAGGCCGAGTGGCGAGGTTGATTAAGGACAATTCAGAGAATGCCCAAGGACAGCAGGTGCACTGCAGGCTGCATCCTGTGCTCTGAAGCAATTGTTGCTGCCCCTTTGAACCTTCAACACCTTCCAGACCCATATTGCCCAGGCCCCGAGGTCAAGTTCTGTGATCGACAGGTGTTCCATCAGAGCCCCAGGATGGTGGTCCTCGGACCATGCTGCTCCCTGCCCACCCACCTTGGCTCCCCAGGAACTCCCCAGAGAGGGTGCTTAGGCTCCTTCCTGACTTTGGTGGCAAAAAGTGATGCTTGGCCTCTCCCTGCTCCTCCTTCCCCACCGGCACCAAAATGACGCTGAGCCCAGGGACCCCAGTTGCCTGAGAAGGGCTTTGTGTCCAGAGGGTGGATGCTTTCTTTTTTTTTTTTTGCCACACGGGGATGGGGGATCAGCAGCTTCTCGGCAGTCTGCTAAGTTGACAAATTCAGATGCAGCGCCTGGAGGGAGACCAAAGCACCAGGTGTTTATGTCCTTATGTCTCTCTTAAGCTACCTGTGGGCACAAAGGTCAGCTGTCATTAGTGAGAGGTTTTCAAATGTTTTCTTCTCAGATTTCAAAACATGGAATGGAGTTTTATTTAGAGACTATATATTGGGGAAATATACTATTCACGGAAATATGTATAATTATTAACCACCATTTCAATGTACTGTCCAAAGGGAGAAAAAATGGGCGCAGCAGCTTTCTCTTGGAAGTCAGCCATTGTGAGTTCCCCCTCCCCCAAGGCAGACGGCTATTGGGATAAACCTGCCACTTACCTGTGCAGGCAAACCTGCAAGAGAGGTGGGCATGCCACCCACACTGTGTGGTCCTGCCCAGCACATAACTCCTTCTCTCACTGTCCCCTCTCCCCTCTTGATAAGAGCTGCTCTTCCTCCTGGAGAAGCTTTGCAGAACAAAGGCTGCTCCCTGTCTCTGGATGACTGCTATCTGTCATCATGAAGATCAGTGATCAAATATTAATACACCGAGGTTAATAATAAGACTCTGTCCCCTCCCCATGCGGTGTGGTCTGAGTGAGCCACGGTAATAGCCTCCTCCATCTTTGGGACATTCCTGCGGGCTGTCAGCTTTGTTCCCAAGGGCAGGCTCTGGCACCAGGCCCTGACTGCTTGTAACCACCCGGGAGCAGGCAGCACCCACTCCCCTCGCCCCTGGGATGGGCCCCCCTGCGTGCGGCTTGGCGGGAGAGGTGGTATTTTCGGAGCATCTGTAGCACTTGCTCATTTTCCCTCTTAATCGTGTCACTGAGAGAGAATGACAGGGAAGCTTGGGAGCAGCTGAGTCTCAGGGAGCATCTTGCCTCCGAACCCTTTGGCCTTCAGACTCTGGAAACTAGATCAAGCAGGGAATCTCATTTTACAGTCTAGTGAGAGTGAAGTGGGTCAGATAATCACACATGTGTTTATACACATGCAGACATATGTGCATAATGACAAGTTATGATAAATGCTGTGAAGGTTTACTGAGAACTGTAAGAGTTTATAGCATAACCTATAGCTTACAACCTGACCTGGGATGAGCAGGGGCTTGTTCGAGTGGGCATGAAGGGAAGGGTGGGTGGAGATAAGAGGGGCAGGCAAGAGCCACATCACAGGATCCCTTGTAGGCCATGGCCACTTCAGGGTCCCGGCAGGGAGCAGCAGGAAATGCAAAAGGAGTGACTGAGGAATTTAATGAGGTGATTATTTGCAAAGGAATGGCCTGGTTTTCAGATCAAAGGGTGGAAGCCCTTAGCAGGGAGAGCTATAGGCTCCCAGAGCAGGAGCTGCCAGCGGGATGGAGCTGCTCCCAGCCCATCAACCTGCTTCTCGCAGGGAATCGACATGGTTACATGAGGGTTTTTAAAGATCACTCTGACCTCAATGGGGAGAACAGGTCGTGGGGAGGAGGTGCCACAGTCCAGGAAGGGGAGGTGGCAGTGTGAGCCAGCTTGGGGGCCGTGGGGAAGAGAACATGGTCTGTCCTCCTGCCACTGTCATGGGCTCTCTCTAGTTCCGTGACCTTGGCCAAGTCACTGTTCTGCTCCTCAGGGCCTCCGTTTCCTCACCTGGCAAACAAGGGGCAGGAACCTGAGCATGCTCAAGGCCCTTCCAGCTCTGGCAGCCTGGGAGGCAGGCACCTGTGGAGTTCTGCTTCCTGGCTTGGGGGATGGGAATTGATCCTTTTTAGCAAATCAGTGGATTCTCCATAAATTCTCTGTTCCTCAGAGGCTAGGCTGAGCTGAGTCCTAGGGCACCTTACTTGTGTGCCCCTCACTCTCAGTGAATGTAGTGCTTCCATGCAGCCATCACCAGTGTGCAGGATGGCAGTGCTTGGTGTCTGCACAGCTGCTTAGTGTGCTGGGTGCTTTTTACCCTGATGGTCTCACCAGCCCTCCAGGCACTCTGAAGGAGGCGGGTATAACTCCCCTTTACAGATGAGGGAGGTCACCCAGCAGGAAGTGGCAGGGCAGGACAAAATTGCAGGGTTTTAAAGTCATCACATTGGGTTCGTGCTGTGGCTCCTGGGTCCTCTCGAATGTCCTTCAGACCTGCATTCTCTCCTCCTCGGTGCCGCACTTGAGATGCTCCATCCCATTTTTTCTGCCACCGCCAGCTTCTTGAGCCTTGTGATCAAAACCCTGAACTCCTTTTTACTTCTGTCTTACGGCCTCTAAAAACCGTCACCTGCCAGAGCCTGGGGACCCCTGTTCTGCACTATTGTCCACATCAGCTCCTCTCACTTCACGTCCGCAGTTCACTTGCCATTGGGCCATGTCAGCTCAAGCAGGGGCTTCTGCGCCCGCCTCAGAGCTGGTTCCCTTTCTCCGACCTCTCCTCTGTCCAACCCCGTTTACACACGGCAGTTAGAATCGTCCTCCCACAGTTTTTAGTGAGGTGTTGTTTGACTTAAGAATCTCCAGCCTCTTCTTTACCAGGAGTATAAAGTCCAAAGTTCAGATTCCTTAGGCTGCCCTTCAACTTCCTGTCTCTGGATAGGCTGACTGGTTCTCAGCCTCACCCCCCAGACCTGCCCACAGGTACACACATGACCACGTGCGCACTTGCCCGTTTCCACCTGAGGGCCTTAGACAAGACCCTCTTCCTTCCCTCCCATTCTAAAACCGTTACCATCCTCAAACCTCAGACCAAAACGAGCCTTCTTCAAAAACAATTCTTTATTTAAGTTGGTCTAAGATAACTTGTTTTCTTTTCCTATAGTATGTACTCTGTCTTATTTAAAAAAATAGGTGATTACTTTTCTACTTTTAAATATTTTATTACACAAGAATATGTATTTAGTATAGAAAAGAATTAGAAAAGCAGATAAAAAAACAGAAAACTAGACATTGTTCAAGTCTCATGTAGACATTTTTATGCCTGTGGCTATATGACTCTATATGTGTAAGTACCAAAATATCATCTATATTAAAATTTTAGAATCTTCTCACTGAGCAATATACTATGAATATCTTTTCATGTCCATAAGCATGCAGATCATCATTTTCATGACTGTATAGTTTTCCTCTGTATTAATGTACCCAGTCTAGTTAACCAACATCTTAGTATTAAACTGATCACTTTTAAAGTCAGTCTTTTGTGCTTTATTCTTGCATTTGCAGGTTTGTAATAAACATCCTAAAGTTCTCTGTTACGCCCTGGGTGGTGTGGTTCAGTGGATTGAGCGCCAGCCTGTGGACCAAAAGGCTGCCAGTCAGGGCATGTGCCTGGGTTTCAGGCCAGGTCCCCAGCTGGGGGTGTGAGAGCGGCAACTGGTCACTGTTTCTCTCGCACATCATGCTTCTCTCCCTTTCTCCCTCCTTTGCCCTCTCTCTAAAATAGATAAAATTTTTTAAAACTATGTGTTTCTTACTCATTCAAAAAATGAAATAACATAAAATAAATAATAAAATTCTCTGCTAGAATCAACCCTAGCTAGATTTTAAATCCTTATAGGCAGGAGAACTATGTTCTAGTTGTTCACAGGTTGATCAACTAAAAAAAAGTAGGTAGGTTGAAAGAAAAATTCCTCTCCAGAGCAGACAAGAAGAGGAGAACGCCACCATCGTTTGCGGTGTGCCCCTGAGGGCCTGCCCCTTTGCTAGGCTTTATAATGGATAGGCATCTGCGTCATCGAAGTTTGTCACAAATTCACGGGAGTTAAAGTATCGCTCACTCAGGTTCACTAAGCTCTTAACTTCCTGGCACGAGAAGGAAAGAAACTCCAAGTTGTAAACCTGCAAAGGGCTCGGCATTCAGTGACTGTTTTCGGGCGGAGGCGCAGGCTAGTGGCCTGGGGCCTCCCACGGTGCCTTTTCTCGGGCTTGTCTTTCCGGCCACCTCGCTTTACCCGCAGTTTACGGCTATGTGCTGGTGAAAATGCAGACCTCAAGAAGGATCCCTTTTAACTTTTCATCAGTCATTTATTCCCCAGGGTTTATGAGCTTTAGATCCTATTTTCATTCTGCACTTATCATAAGAGTAATACTTGTTTATTGCAGGAAGTTTGGAAAACATAAATAAGCAAAAAACAAAAAAGACCACCCACAGTCTTACCACCCAGCTATATAGCAACACCCAACTTTAGCTTTTTTCTGTGGATATACCTTCTTGCTATTAGAGCTACAACCTTATTAATATCCTCATAAGTATACCAAAATTACTAAATAATCTCCTGTTACTAAATACTTAGGTTGCTTAGGTTGAGAGCAGACTTTTTTTTTAAAGATTTTATTTATTTATTTTTAGAGAGGGAAGGGAGGGAGAGAGAGAGAGAGAGAGAGAAACATCAATGTGCGGTTGCTGGGGGTTCTGGCCTGCAACCCAGGAATGTACCCTGGCTGGGAATCGAACCTGGGACACTTTAGTTCCCAGCCTGCGCTCAATCCACTGAGCTACGCCAGCCAGGGCTGAGAGCAGACTTTTAACAGAGAGGCGTGAGGCAGTCAAGGAATTTTACAGGGAGCCGTGGCAGGAAGAAATATTTGGGCCTAGAAATGGGTGATTAAGGTTCCAAGATAAGATATTTCAACTTTACCATTTGGCTTAAGAACAGCCAATGGGAGAGGGCAGTGCTGGGTGGAGGGAGGCAAAAGGGAAAAAATTGGGGCAACTATAATAGCATAATCAATAAAATACAATTTATTTAAAAAAGCTCCTCTGGAACCTTTGGTAACACACGTCCCAAGCAGGTGTCAGAGTGGGTGGGGCCAGCGGCCAAGAGAAAGCCTGGAGAAGGTGTAAGTCAGGAGAGGGGAGGGGCCTTGACCCTGCGGGGGGGGGGGGGGGGGGGGGGGGGAGTCTGTGCTTTGAAACCCCTGTTACGGGACAGCCAGAGGCGGAGACCAGAGAGAGCTGTGAGGTGGTCAGGGGGCCTCACCGCCCTCAGGATCCACGGGCCACACTCCGGGGTCTTTCTGGGGGGCGGGGGACGGGGGGTGTAGGCAGCTATGCTTGTAATTTTTGTCTGGGGCAAAGTCCTGAGGCAGTGCACACAAAGAAACTGGGCTATCTTGAGAGCAAGGGAGAGAACAACAGTTTAATATTTTCTTTGGAAAAGAAAATGTATTTCTGTGTTGAATAAGTCATATGTACACCCAGTGGGTATCACTCAAGATATGAAAGCACAGATGATGTCTTACTCCCAGCCTGGGCCCCAGACACCCTGCTCCTTCCCCATAACCAGGGCCTCAGGTGTCTTTCCAGGAGTGTTTCATGCACATATTAGCAAGCGGTCTATTCTACTTACTGTACATTGTTCTGTACTGGGTCTTTCCCACCCAGGATATCTTGAGGACTGTTTTATCTTTTTTATCTTCACCTGAGAACATGTTTTCACTGATTTTTAGAGAGGAAGGAAGAAGGAGAGAGAGATAAGAGGGAAACATCAATTGGTTGCCTCCTGTTCACACCCCAGCCAAGGATTGAACCTACAACCCAGGCTTGTGCCCTGACCAGGAACTGAACCTGCAACCCTTCAGTGCACAAAGGATGCTCCAACTAACTGAGCCATGTGGCCAGGGCTTAAGATTGTTTTATATTAATACATAAATAGCCCACTCATTTCTCTATAGCTGTGTAATATTCCATTGCATGGACATATAATTTTAATTTAACCAGTCCCCTATTGGTGGACATTTGGGTTTTCAAACTTTTGCTGTTTCAAATATGCAATGAATAACCTTGTTATGTAGGTTATTATAGGTTTATCTGTAGGATAAATTCCTAGAAGTGGAATGACTGAGTCCAAAAGAATATGCATGTGTAATTCTGATCGGTCTTGCCAAACTGCTTTTATACTCTCCCCAGCAACATATGAATGTTTTTTTCCCCACATCCCTGCCAAACAGGTATTGGCTCACACCTGTTGGTCCTTGCCCGTCTGACAAGTGAAACATAACGTAGCACCTTAGTGTGTCTTCATTTTACTTTTTTGACTTTTAGTATGAAAATTTTCAAACATACAAAAAAGTAGAAATACAAGTATAATGAATCATCACGTAGATTTAACAACTGATAATATTTTGCCACGGTGGCTTGTCCCTGGGGTGTGCTGAAGTATTACTGAAGTATCATGGCATTTCACCCCTAATAGTTTAGTATGTGTCTCTGAAAAACAAGAACATTTCCCAGCTGACCGTAATACCATTATTATACCTAATAAATTAACAGTGACTCTATAATATGATCTAATACCCACTTAATACTCAAAATTTCCAAGTTGTCTAAAAAAGTCTTTTATGATTAGTTTGTTCAGACTCATTTAGGACCATGTATTAGATTTCGTGTGTGTATGCTGTTAATTTGTACTGCTATTATGAATAGTGTGGACAACTTTCCACACATGTAAGAGACCTCAATGGTTTTTTCCTGTTAACTTTTTGTTCATATTCTTATGTCCATTTTGCTACTGGATTATTGATCTTTTTCTTTGTTAATTGGTAGGTGTTTTTAGATATGAGATAATTAGCCCTTCGTCGTATCTTTCCTTCTTTGTTTGATTTGCTTACTTGCTTTCATTTGTTTGATTTTGCTTATGGTATTTTATCCTACACAAAAATCGTTTCAACATAGTCTTTAAGTCGTTTATTTTATGGCTTTTGGATTTTGTGTTCATATTCCCTACGTGAACATTACAAATAAAACATTGAGTTTGGTGTTTTTAATATTTTATTTATTTATTTTTAGAGAGGGGAAGGGAGGGAGAAAGAGAGGGAAACATTGAGGTGTGGTTGTCTTTGTTGCACGCCCCCTGCTGGGGACCTGGCCTGCAACCCAGGCACGTGCTTTAGACTGGGAATCGAACCTGTGATCCTTTGGTCCGCAGGCTGGCACTCAGTCCACTGAGCCATACCAGCCAGGGTGTGTTCGGCACTTTTATGGTTTAATTTTTTACATTTAAATGTTTGACCCAAAGGAAATGTATTCTGGAGTATAAGGTATAAATTAAATTAATTTTTCCTGGATGGCCATCTAGTTTCGCCAACCCCCTTGGTCCAGTGATCCATCTGTCCCCTTCATACATGAAACACCACCCTTATGTGATATGAAATGCCTGTGTGTGCTTGCGGGTATTTCTGTTCCCCTGATGTGTCTGTCTATGCATATGCTAGTACCACACAGCTTTATTACAGCTTTATACTGCAGTTTAATATTTGATAGAAAAAAACAGCTGGGAAGATTGGTCACCCTTTCTTTTTTGAATTTTCATAACTATTTTTATTTGTTTTTCTTTTATTTATTTATTTATTTATATCATTGTTCAAGTACAGTTTTCTCCCTTTTACTCCCATTCCAGCCTGCCCACCCATCCCTCCCTATTTGTTTTTCCAATGAATTTTCTAACAGTTTCTCCAGGTCGTCTAAATTTAAATTATGTAATTTAATTATATTTAAAATAGTAAATATGTAGGTTACATCAGGGTAAACTGGTACTTTGATGACACTGAGTTTCCCTAGGTGAGAATTTGGTATCCCTTTCCATGTATTCAAAACCTTCATGTGCCTCGGGATCCTTTTAAGGATTTTTTAATATAGATTTTGCACACATCTTTTTAAATTTAAGCTAAAACACTTTGTCTTTTTATTATTGTGGGGAGCCCTACAAATTAATATTTCAGGAGATAATCCTGCCACACATTCAGTGGTTCCTTTTGCTTCTAGAATGAAATCTAAACTAGCTTTTCATTCAAGGCTTTCCACATCTGGTTTAAAACCTATTTTCAATATGTTTTCTTCTTACCTGTAGCTATCAGTAGTCCCCTTAAAAAAGCCCTGCCCTTTGCTGCCTCTCTGCGTGCGCGCCTTCTGTCTCTCTGTTCCCTTCCTCCTCCGCCTGTCCGAAGTGGCTTTCTCCGTGAGCTCCCCCTGCCCTTGGCTCCTCTGATTAGAGATGACCTTTCTCCTCTTTGACCTTGATCATTTATTGTATGTGCCATTTACCTGGTAATTAATCCAATATTACCTGATGACAGCTTTCGTATTATTAAAATGACCTGCCCTTTACCTCTACTGTGGTTGCAAAATTAACTGCTTGTGGGTTTGTGCCTTGTTCCCTCTACTGGCCTGTGCGGCCCCTGGGCAGGGGGAGGCTGCTCAGGCTCCCTGCAGCACGTAGAATGGGCCTGCATGTAGGAGCAGTAACAGTGGTGATGCTGAGAATGGTGGTTAACATTCCTGGCAAGCTTTCTGTGGGCCAGGTACTGTTTTATGCACTTTTCACATATGAACTCACATATTAGTGAATAAGCATTTGAGAGTTTTGCTATTGTGGGTTTATTTGGCCTCAAATAAATTTTTGAAGGGGGTGTAAAGGAACTATCACCCAGTCACAATACCCAGACAGTAATTCTAGCTAGCTGGTCAGAGAGGATGGTTAGGGCTCTTCTAGGGAAAACCCTAACATATAGGGGGAATGAGGATGGCCACAGCCTGAGAGGGAAAGGGAGAGAAACACACGGGAGTGGAGAGGCCCTGGGTGGGATGGCAGCAGGGGCAGGAGTGACTCGGACCATGCTGGTGGGCTGTCTTCCTTTCCTGTGCTGGCAGGGTTAGGGCTCTGGAAATAAGACCTGGGTGCTGGCAGGGCCTTGCTGAGGCCTCCTTCCCACGGCAGGTCCCTGCAGAGTGGCCCCAGTGCCCTGGGGCCAGCAGGCCCAATGCATGGCCGCCTCCCGGGCCTGTTTGAACCACCAGGATTCCCAGCCCAGCCAGTTCCAAGCCACCTGCCTCAGAAAGCTCCTGATGAGCACCTGGGCCATGCCAGGAGTCAATGTGCTGAGCGTGCCGGTGCAGCAGCCAGAGCTAATAAGCTAGTGGAAACTAATCTCCACCCCTGGGCCTTTCCTCTCCTGTGATCATCGTTAGCCTCTCGGAATCTTTCCCATGTCTCCACATGGCAGAGTGTTTCAAGGTGCTGGAGATTCTGGGCAGTTTCACTTTAGCCTTTAAGTAGAGGCATCCTGGATGCCGGATGTTGGACACCAGCCTGAGCTCTATTGCACCCCCAATATCTTGGGGTCCAGGAGGCATCATTTCTGTGTTGAAAACTGGGGAGATCAGCTTTGATTTATGTGCCAGCCCAGCAGCCTGGAATTAAATTCCATGTATCCACCTAAATGCGCTGTGTTACACTTTGCTAGGCACAAATAAATCGGTCTCAGCACCCATGCAATGAAAGTTTTAGATTCTTAAAGGAGGAGGAGAGAGAAGAAAGGGCTTTAGTGTTTTAAGCCACTCACCTCTAAAGGGGCTAAAACTACCAACCCCTTGGTCGGAGCTCCGTGGCTGACTGGAAGGGCTAGCCTCTCACAGAACGGGTCTGGTTCCCAGGGACTGCACCGTGGGACTGCGGCCGACTCTGTGGAATCCAAGCACGCCCCAGAATGAATGCAACCGCTTTCTGTCCGGTACGCCGGCAAAACTTCAGCTGCGTTTTGCTGAAGCAGTCCTTGAAATCAGGGAAGTGACTGAATTTGCTGCTAGCAAAAGACTAAGGGGGCTTTCCCCCCTGAAACTTTGCCCAGTGGCCTACAATGAATGAAATGCCATTTCGATTTTATATTTGAGATTTGTATAGTCAGAGGTAGTGTTTTCCTTTTCTTGTAAGTGTTATTTAGGTGGCTAATTCTTTATATGTGACTCCAGCACTTGTCATATTTGTGATGGAGTATGTCTGCCTCAAGGATAGGAGCTGTCCTTCTGTCCTGGAATTGCCCACCTCCAGCAGAGTGTGGCACCTAACGGTTGTACAGCAGTATCTGCTGCACGAACGAATGAATGAGTAAAGGGTCCGTGCCCCTAGCACTAAAAGCCTTGCAGTAGGAAGGGATTTGGTGCCGTGAGAGCCTCAGGAACTGCGAGTCACACCCTTGAGGCAGTGCTGGCCGGGCTGCCCTTTTTGTTGTTGTTAAATCAGATATTTAATATTTTAAGAGGCCAAACCTCCCACGGTTCAGGCTCAGTTGAGCAGACATTTAGCCTGCTCCTGAGGTGCTGCTGACATTGCCTCCCGGCTGGGCCGCTCCAAGTCTTCCCTCGCTGTGACTGACCCTTGGGGATTCTCCATGGCCACAGGCCCAGCTCCTGCCAACTCGTCAACCAAACTGCCCAGAAGCCGGTCACCACAGACAGTTCACTACGGCAAACAGAAGGAGGGCTCACTCCTCAACCTCTTTCTCTCTCTCTGTTTCTGTCTGCCACCCTTCCCTCTCTTTTACCTCTCCCCCATTTGTTCTTCCAGCCCAGTCTCCTGTCCTCCCTCCAGCTTCTTGTTCAAGCTCCCTGGTCCCGACAGATCGCCAGCGCCTGTTCTACACAGGTGCTGAGAGGCATCCCACCTGAACTGCTACAACACGAGCCAGGAGCCAGGTTCAGCCAGGTTCAGCTGGGGGGATGGGTGTCATGTCAGCTTCTCAGGTCTGAAGATGGAGAACCCCTGCCTGCCATCCTCATGTGAAAAAGATAGTCATGGACAGCCCCCAGCCCAAGCCTCTGTTTGCCCTAACCCCAGGTGGATCATACATTCCTCATAGTCTCACTATTTCCTTGTTCATCATTCTCCTCTCCCTGCCCAGAGCTCATTGAAAACAGGCAATTGGTTTTCCCTGTATGTGCTGTGAAGCTAGCACAGGTGTGCCACCAATGGGCACTGAGCAAATGTCTGTACGTTCGGCCACAATACAGCTATGGGGACAAGGGAGACTTCCCGGGGCTCAAGGAGCCTACAGTCTTGCAGGAGAGACAGACTTTAAGCCAGTACAAGTGTGAAGAGAAACATAAATGAGAATTGCAAATGCAAGGGTCAGGGCACACAAGGGAAGACCTGACCTAGGCAAGGAGTCAGGAAAACTTTCCGGAGAAGAATCGTTTACACTGACATCCATGTGAAGGATGAATAGGATTCAGGTGAAAGGGTGGGGTGAGGAGGGGGCAGGAGAGCCCATTCTAGCAGAGGGAATAGTTGCTGAATGGGTGGATTGGTGAAGCTGGCCTTGAAGTTGGAGCTCACTGGCACAAGGGTGCAGGGCATTCTGACTGGCACAGGAAGCAGATGGCTGAACGAGGGGTGTCATGATACAGTGAGTAGAATATGGTAGTGGAAGTCATCTCTTTATTGCCCCAGTCATGGCACATGGGGCTGTGTGCCAAAGGCCATGCCCGGATCACAAATGCCTGCAGGAATGGTGTGAAATAGCTACATCAACCTCCTCTGCCGGGGATGGAGGACCCTGCGATTCAGAGAAAACTCTGACTCCATGTTACCGTACATGGACTTCGCCAACCTTGGAAACCTAACCCAGGACTCTTCCCCTACACCTGCCCCACCCCTGCCAGATGAGCGAGAAGTGGTTCAGAAGAAGACCTTCACTAAATGGGTGAACTCGCACCTGGCTCGTGTGTCCTGCCGCATCACCGACCTCTACAAGGACCTGCGGGATGGACGTATGCTCATCAAGCTGCTGGAGGTGCTGTCTGGAGAGATGCTGGTAAAGCTTTTGTCTGTGCTGTGGTCCCTTTCCCTACGCCCAGGCCATCGAGCCTCTTCGGGAAAGATAGGTCTGCAGGTATCTCCAGTTCTCATGGCCTTCTGAGATCGCTCCCTGTTCTTTTGGGAGGTTTTAATCCCTAATGATGGAAGGTGTCCCTGTAGCTGATGAGGTCCCCTGACCTGTTCTCAGAATTCCTTGCCTCCTCTGGCCTCTTCCACCCTTCATGCTTCTCCCAGAAGCCATGCAGGGCTCTTGACTTTCTCCACATGGGGCCTGGGCCCCTGTGGCTGGTCTGCAGTGGCCCCTTCACCCTCTTTGCACAGGCTAAGATGTATTGATTGATGAGTTCCCATTACCTAGCTGGAGAAATGAGCATCCTTCTTGGAACCAAGAGAAAAATGTGGGAGGTACTGTCTTGTGTATTCTATCACTCTTGCAAATGGAAGTTTATGACAGACCCTCTCAGTTATAACCCGCCAGCAGTAGTGTTGCCTCTGAGGGAAAACCATTTTAAGGTTCATGTTTTGCTCAGTTACTTTCATTGTGACCTTAGGCCTATCAGGTAGGACCTTCCCTGTCTCATTTTCCCCAAATGTGAAACCTTGGGATTTGAATGAAAAGGCACCACATTCTTCTGCTGCCTTTCAACGCCAGGCTAAGTTCTGCTTCTCACCTGCACTGGAAGTCCACTAGAGAGAGTTACCACTGGGAACCCTTCAGCTGATGAGGTTACTCGTCAATGGCGGTCCCCTTCAGTTTGGGCTAGGGCCATTCAGGGTGGGCAGGGAGCAGCTTGGATGGTGGGACAGACTCATCAGCAATCACCAAACTGAAAGCCAGTCTTATCACCACCTGACAGCAAATAGTTGTTATCACTGTGCCTGGCACATTGTAAGTGCTCAACTATCTGTTGTGGTATTGTGTTCAAGTACCATTTATCACCCACTCAGAAGGCTTTGTGTAGTCCCGGGCTCGGTACTGATGTGGCCAGGTGGCAGGGTACTTGCGGGAGGGACCCTCTGAACTTGGTTGAAAGAACAGAGTCAGAAAGTGTCATGGAGTGATGGTGGGAGCTGGAGTTGAGCCAAGAGGATACAGGGTAGATGCTGATGACAGGAGCTGGTCCAGGTTGCAACCACCTGTGTGGTAACCATGAGGTCCCTCCATGCCCATGGGGCCACTGTTGTCCCCCAGCCAAAGCCCACGAAGGGGAAGATGCGCATCCACTGCCTGGAGAACGTGGACAAGGCTCTGCAGTTCCTCAAGGAGCAGCGCGTGCACCTGGAGAATATGGGTTCCCACGACATTGTGGACGGCAACCACCGTCTGGTCCTGGGCCTTATCTGGACCATCATCCTTCGCTTCCAGGTGGGTTCCCAGAGGGCAGATGGGGTGGGGGGAGCCTCTCTGGGGCAGACAGGGCTTGGGAATGTGAGTGTTTGTGTGCATTCTGGGAGGCTAGTAACCTGTCCTATGGGGAAAATGCTGGCAGGAAGGAGAGACCACCCTCTGTGTCACCAAGCGGCTGAAGTGCAGGGCCAGCTGTTCAGCCAGTAGTGTGGTCTGTTCAGGGAGGAGAGAGAATGTAGTAGCTGCGCCACGTGAGATCTGGCTAGAAGATCTGCTTTTTGTTCCCCGCCCCCAACATGTGTAACTTTTTGGGTTTTGACATAGTTTGGTTCAAAAATTGCAAAAACAATACAGAAGATCTGCTTTTATGTGTTTCATCAGAAACTTCATTCTTCCCACCCTGAAATTCAAGGTTCGTAATTTGTAAGAAAATTTAGGAAGTGCAAGAGAAGGAAGCAGGGCCTTCCACCTGCTGGTTTGGGGACAGGAAGCACCTAGTCAGAGGAGGGAGAGGCAGGGAAAGGAAAATACAGCACTCGCTCTCGGACTGAAGTTCTCATCCAAGTGATCTTGGGTGTCCCACCTCACTCCGCGTGAGTGTGCACAATTAAGCAGTAATGACGGCAGGACTGGGAAGAATGAAAAGGCAAGAGAAACCCCTAATCCAAATACAATACTTTTCAACGTCAGTGCTGTTTCCCAGGCTTGCAGAGCACGTTCCTCCTGCAGAGGGATCAGGGCTCTTGTTCATTCTCAGCCTCCCAGCAGAGTTCGCAAGTCACAGCCATCTCGTCGCCATCCCTGTGTGCTGCCGCTGACTAAGGCAGGAGGCAGGCCACTGGGACCCAGGGACTCAGGGCCTCAGGCAGCGGTGTTGCTGCAGGGCTGGCAAGGCAGATGGATGGCTTAGGAGGAGGAGAGAGGGAAAAGTACCCCCCAAGGCAGAGCAGGAAGGCAATAAACCAGATGCAAATCTAATTCCTCTCCCTCTCGTTCCTGCACCCCCAGATTCAGGACATCGTTGTCCAAACTCAGGAAGGTCGTGAGACGCGCTCAGCCAAGGATGCGTTGCTGTTGTGGTGTCAGATGAAGACGGCAGGGTATGCCCTGGGAACCACGTTTCCCCACCCACCTGCTCCCCTGAGCACTGCCATCTCCAAGGGACATGACAGCACCACCCAGAACTATAGCAGCTTGGGAATAACTGATGCAAAGTCTATCCTGACCTGATTCTCTGAGGCCTGGAACACAGGATTCCTTTCCAGAGTTGCCTGGGTCAGACTGGGGGGTCCTTTGGGTATATGAGTCTTTGGGGCCCACATTATGGGGGAGCCCTCCCGTTGAAGCAGCTTGAGGAGAAACAGGTCCATTTCTCTCCCAGTATATTGACCCCTCTGTTCATACACTTGCTTGGGACTCGAAAAGAATCTAATTCTCATGTCTTAATGTTTCTCTTGGATACAGCTACCCCAATGTCAATGTCACCAACTTCACCTCCAGCTGGAAGGATGGCCTGGCCTTTAACGCCTTGATACACAAGCACCGGTGAGCAGGAGAAGAGGGCTGTGGGGAGAGGCAGAACCCTCACAGGTGTTCGCACACATTGTGCTCAGCATGGAGGTTACTACTCAAGCTTCACAGGAGTGTCACCTCTGCTCGTCCTTCTCTCGCCCTCAGCAGCCCTGCCTCCCTCAGATTCCCACTGCCACCTTCCCCACATGCAGGGGCTCACAGCTGCCCCCGCCCCTCTGCTCCCAAATCCTCCTTTCACTTTTCCTGCCTATCCACCTCCCTCCATCTGCCCATTGTCTTTGGATCACCTCCCTGCATTTGCCCAGGGCCTGAGCATCCTACTGGGGCTACCCTGTTGGTGGGGATGCCGTGGCTGCCACTCCCTTCTGACAGTCTGGCTTCCTCCTCAGGCCTGACCTGATTGACTTTGATAAGCTGAAAGACTCCAACGCCCGGCACAACCTGGAGCATGCATTCGATGTGGCTGAGCGTCAGCTGGGCATTATCCCGCTCCTTGACCCTGAAGGTGAGCAGCTCCCACCCCAGCCTTCACTGTAGCATTAGGAGATGGTGTGCTGGAGGGAGCGCCAGGCTGACAGGGCACCTGGCAAAGTCTAGGCCAGGTGCTGGGTGAGCCATGGACGCAGCAAATAGATGGTGGCCAGGCCAGGGCTCTGCTTGGGGCCTGCTCTTCAGCTCCAATTGGTTCCTCACACCTCACCTGGCTTGACCGGCATGGCCCAGGGTAGCCTTTGGACTCCATGCTGGAGAAACATGGAGATAAACCCTTTGAGCCAGACATTTTCTGCTTCCAGTTCAATCCCAACAGCACCCTTTCCCCTTGCAGATGTCTTCACAGAAAACCCTGATGAGAAATCCATTATTACCTACGTGGTGGCATTTTACCACTACTTCTCCAAGATGAAGGTGCTGGCGGTGGAGGGCAAGCGCGTTGGCAAGGTACTGAGCTGTCTCGTAACTGCTGTCCCCTCATCCCCTGTTTGCCACACCCAGGCCTTGACTGAGATGCTGTCTTTCCATCTGGGGAGTTTTGTGCTGGGAGCTTTGTGCCAGGCTCCAACCTCAGTGGGGTGGGGGGCAGGTCATGCCCACCAACTTCCTCTGAAGCCAGGTTAATGACTCCCATGCTGAATCCCAAAGCAGGTTGGTGGTCTGTCCTGAAAGATGTCATAGCCTGCAGCTCTGAGCCCATCTTCCACTTGCAGAACCACGTCTCACTAACATTCCCATATGGGCTTTTATTTGTTGGTTTATTGTGGTTGCAGGCCTCTTAGGCTCCCATGGAATACCAGGCAGCCACCCCACTGTGAAGATCCTCATGCTAGATTCCTCTTCCTGCTGGCTCCTTAGCTGTGTCAGTGTGGGCACCATTTCTCATTCATCTTTGTGTGCCTGGTGTTTAGCAAAGATAGTGCCTGGAAGCCCTCAATTCCTAACATGCACTGAAAAATAAACAAGATTTTGGTCCCTCTAGTGGCTGGTACCCTGGCACAGGGAGCCAACCAATCTTCTATAGGGTTAGAGGAAAAGGAGGCAACTCCTGAGCCTGAGTGGGACTAGCTGCCCACTGAGTTGCCATTCCTTCTGCCTTAGCCACAGCCTTGGGCTCAGGGAACAGACCCAACACAGAACACCGCAGGGCTGGAGAGGAGGAAGACCACCTCGCCAGTGGTCCTCACTGACGGCATCACTGCTCTTCTGATGCAGATGAGTAACAAGGTGATTCCCTAGGTAATCGACCATGCCATTGAGACAGAGAAGATGATTGAAAAGTACAGCGGGCTCGCCTCGGACCTGCTCACCTGGATTGAGCAGACCATCACAGTTCTGAACAGCCGCAAATTTGCCAACTCCCTGACTGGCGTCCAGCAGCAGCTACAGGCCTTTAGCACCTACCGCACTGTGGAGAAGCCACCCAAGTAAGGCCCTGGCCCTTGGGAGGGAGGGTGGGCATTAGTGGCTGAGAAACCAGCTGCCTAAAGGTCAAGCTAGACTCTGGGCTTTGAGAAGTGTGCCTTGGAGGCATATTCTAGAGGCTAGAGAGCTTTGCATCTGTCACCTACTTCTGCCCCTCCTAGCTTTCCCGATCCCAAGCCATCAGCCTATAGCAAATGGATGCTGGGGGGTAACCCTCAAATCGTAGCCAAAGAAAGTACTTTCCTAGGTCCCTGAGTGGGAGCAGCAGCAAAATCTCAAACATCTGGGTCCCTTCCAAGAACCTGTGCTTGGAAGTTCCTTTCTCATCTGTACACTGAGCTTCTGGTTTATTTTCTGGTAATGACCTCTGTACTGTAAGCCCCAGAACTCTCTGCGTGGAGTCATGTTGATCATCAAGTAAATCCTTCTTTTTCTCTCCTGTCTGTCCCTGCTCATCAGGACAGCGCCAAGCCTGCCTGTTGGGACTTCCGTTTCCCTCCAGTGTGTGCAGGGCCTGGGTGCATGCACACACACATGTGCACAGGCACACACAACCATGTGTGCACATGTGCATACATACATGTGAAAACAGGCACGCGCAGACACATGGGGCATTCCAGCTCACTGCTATTAGCTTGCCCAGCTCTCCTGAAACAGATTTCCAGCTCATCAGTGGTACCTTCTGCCTTGTTTCTCCTCCTCTCATCTTCTACACTCTTCATTCATGACTCTCACACAGAGAAAGGTGAGACTGGAGCCTAGAATGTACTATAAACAAGTATCTGATTTCTGGTCTGACGCTAACCCACCTGAAAGCCCTGAATTGAATACAGGGAACATCCCCTGGGAGTCTACCAGGCTCTGCACACAGGGGTGATATCTCCTGGCTGTGTGCACAGTGCCCAGTGCCGCAGCCCTCCGTGTGCCTGTGAGCAGGCAGAGCTGTTCGGTTGGCGGATCAGCTGTTCACTGATCTGCCACTGCCAGGCAGAGGGTGGAGAAGTGGGCAGATCCTTGCATACATGCAGAAATGAGAGAGTACCCAATTACCTGGAGCTTGGACCCCAAGTTCCAGACATCATCCCACTGCCAGTTCTCATCTCGCACACCTAAAATCCTCCCAGAACCCAGCCTTTCCTGCCCCCTCGGAAGCATCTGGCCTCTGGGACTTTTCAGGAGAGCCGGCTCATTAGGACTCATTAGGACGCAGGTGAAAGTTGCTTTCAATGCACGTTCTTACATGGACAGTGCTGTTTCTAAGGATTTATTGTCTCAGTCAATAAAAAAACAACTAAAGAGCTAGTCAGAACCCTTCCTCATTTGCTGAACAGGGGAAAGTTTCCTCGTATTGACTGGTAAAATGATAGCTACAGGAGTTCCCAGACCACTCAGTTAGGCATCCCCTGGGGAAGAAACAATA
This sequence comes from Phyllostomus discolor, assembly GCF_004126475.2. Taxonomy (NCBI): domain Eukaryota; kingdom Metazoa; phylum Chordata; class Mammalia; order Chiroptera; family Phyllostomidae; genus Phyllostomus; species Phyllostomus discolor. The sequence goes on along the minus strand of NC_040903.2, from coordinate 189,359,498 downwards.
AGCAACCGAGTGGTAGATGTTGCATTTTCTCCGGTGCTGTAAAGGCTCAACCCCCAGTAGATCTCTGCCCGCGAGTGTGATGGATGTTTTAGCAGGTAAGTAGACCTATAGGTTCTTTTTACTTTCTGTTTTTAAAGGAAATATGCTTTGCTATCCAAGCTCCAAGTTCCCAGGGTTCCACATTGACTCAAACAATTTGGTTATGGGGATCTCTACACTAACCTCCCTCCCTCTATTTTCTTGACAGATTTCAGGAGAAGGGGAATCTGGAAGTCTTACTTTTTACCATCCAGTCCCGGATGAGAGCCAACAATCAGAAAGTGTACACGCCCCACGATGGCAAACTGGTGTCTGACATCAACCGGGTACAGTAGCCTTTTCAGTTGCGCATTGCCCATGAGTTGACTGAGTTCTTGATAAGGGCACAGGGGGTGGTCGCTGGACAGGGTTAATCTAAGCCACTCTCTGGGGTGTTAATAACTACACACGCTGGCTGTCTTCGGGTGCTGTCTGAACTTAATTCTGAGACATCAACTCACCCGTGATCCCTCATTTCAGCCTCCTGTCCAGATGTCCAGAATCCAATTTTGGAGCCAGTTGTTGTAATCTAACGCTATTGAACATTGAATTTCCTTAAGATGAAGTGTTAACTACTTATAACAGAAGGGAAACACCTTCTAATATTTCAGAGGTTTAGAAGCTTAATAACCCCTGGAAATTCTATTGGAGAGTCTAGAGTGGAGGTAGCCATTTAGCCATTTATAGCACATCCGTGGAGACAACGTTATATTAGACCGAGGGCCCAAGGCGGGTTTGGGGGAGAGGGAACAGAGAGCTCACGAGCAGGGCTCCCAGAATCTCTGGTTGGCCCCTACATGGAAGCCAAAGGCTCTGCCAACTCCCTGCCTGAAAATCACTCAGTGTTGGGCGAAAGGAATGGAACCACCAAACCCACATGTTCCTCTCGTGCCCTAAGAATCCTCCTCTGTCCCTCGGGCAGGCCTGGGAAAGCCTGGAGGAAGCCGAGTATCGGCGGGAGCTGGCCCTGAGAAATGAGCTCATTCGGCAGGAGAAGCTGGAGCAGCTAGCCCGGCGCTTTGACCGGAAGGCCGCCATGAGAGAGACGTGGCTCAGCGAAAACCAGCGCCTTGTGGCCCAGGTGACGGGGGACACCCTTGGGTGAGGGGCAGGACAGGAGCAGCTTTCCAGAGACCCCAGCAGTCATCTGGGCTGGAGCCCAAGCTGGCTTCTCCCCAGGTCTTGCTTCCCAAGATTGGGTGGGTCAAGCTTCACATCTGAAGAAAAACTCTTCAGAATTTAACATCTCATGTTTAGGGACAGAGCTTCACAACCCAAAAATGGCCCCTGAAGCTGTCATCAACTAAAGCCAGGGTTCGAGGTGACACTGAACCATGGTCCTCTGGGGATGTGATGAAAACAGTGCACCTTGTGTGTGTCAGACGTGCCTTCTGGGCTCTGGCCTCTAGGACCGAGTCATGTTTCACTAGCTAAAACTTGACCCCAGGGCTGATGGTCCAGGACAGCGTCTGTTTCTTCCCACTTGGAAACAAGTTACATTCCATCCAGAAAGGGGAAAGCAAGTGTTCTGAGAGAATGGGAGAGTGTGTGTGCACCCCAAGCCATCTGTTTAGAACTGCCTGGCTCTGAGTCAGAAGCCCCTTCCCGCCTGGAAACAGGCAGGTCCATTCAAGGCAGGTGGTGAGCGCCAGCAGGCCAAGCGCGGCTCTGTAACTTACGCACAGCACACCCACACGTAGGATGCAGTGAGTAAAATCTGGAGCTTTTTTCCAAGGTTCTTGTGAGACATTTAGTCGTTTAAACTTGGCTCTGATGAGATGGGCTGGAAAAGACGGCAGGACTAAGTCCTTGGGAGGGAATGGTCCTCCCATCCAGCAGTCATTCCAAAGGGACCGTCTGTTTCTCTGCATTTGGGGACTAGCCAAGAGGAGCCTGCCTGAGCTGCCTGTGTTTCTCTCTGTGGGGCAGGATAACTTTGGGTACGACCTGGCAGCCGTGGAGGCCGCCAAGAAGAAGCACGAGGCCATCGAGACTGACACAGCTGCCTACGAGGAGCGGGTGAGGGCCCTGGAAGACCTGGCCCAGGAGCTGGAGAATGAGAACTACCACGACCAGAAGCGCATCACGGCCCGCAAGGACAACATCCTGCGCCTGTGGAACTACCTGCAGGACCTGCTGAAGGCCCGGCGCCAGAGGCTCGAGTCGACCCTGGCGCTGCAGAAGCTCTTCCAGGACATGCTGCACAGCATCGACTGGATGGATGAGATCAAGGTGGGCCTGGGGGCTGCCCATCCCCCACACCTCCAGCACCCACCTTGGGCCTCAGTGCCTGCCCTTCAGTTGGTGCATGCCTCCGTAGATGCCTCCCAGCCAGTCACGTCCCTGAGTCAGAATGGAGAAACTGAGGCCACACAGTGTCTGGCTGCATCTGCCTGTCAACTGCTTGGCTCACTCTGCTCCAGACAAGTCACCAGCCCAGGTCCGCTCTATCCCCACGATCAAGAAATCTTGGGTTCAGAGCAGCACAGGCACCAGCCTGCAGGCCCCAGAGAGACAGACATTAATCAGGAGCCTGGAGAATCAGGCTCTGAGTACTTACGATTTGACTGCTTAGAATCCAGACCTGCCAGCAGGGGGGGCAACCAGGAAATCTGAATCTCCTCTTCCTCCACCACAGTGCTCTCAGCTCAGGGTGCACATCAGAGTGACCACGGCACTTTTTAAAAATACACATGCCCAGGCCCCAAACCTGGGGCAGATGCAGGAGATCGAGTGAGGGGCTCAAGCTTGCATAAGGCGACCCAAGAATGAGTCCCTTGGGCACCCCTAGTAGGAACTCCTGCTCTGCAGCCCCTTCCATGCCAGGCAGCTGCTGTTTTCCAGCTTCACCGACTCCCCAGCCCAGACACCATGGGCACCCCCTTTGGAGGGGTCTCTTCTAGCGTGTAGGTCTCTTCAACTCTCCTCATCCCCTCCACCCTGTCTGTCCTCTTTGCCAGGCTCACCTCTTGTCTGCCGAGTTCGGGAAGCACTTGCTGGAGGTTGAGGACTTGCTACAGAAACACAAATTGATGGAGGCCGACATCGCCATTCAGGGAGACAAAGTGAAGGCCATCACCACAGCCACCCTGAAGTTCACTGAAGAGAAAGGTGAGAATTCACAAGTCTCCCTGTTGAGGCCTCAGAAGCCAGGACTCGATCTCTGGCTCAGCACCCCAGCCTGGATAAATCTCCTAGCTTTAGAATTCTGCTTCTTTGGTTAACTAATGAATGGTGCAAGGAAGAAGCTTGAGGGCCTTATCCCTGGAAGTTTACTGGGGAGTAATTATTAAGAAGCTTGCCTGCCCTCTCTGAGCACCTGAGACGCCCTGCACCCAGCCCCAAAGCTCCAGTGAAATGTCAGGTTCTAGGTTGTGTTGTTCTAGCCCCATAGCTGATCTGAAGCTTGCCAGTAAATGAAGCCCTTCCCCATCTCATCTTTCCTCCTCCCATTCCTCCCAGGGTACCAGCCTTGTGATCCCCAGGTCATCCAGGACCGTGTCAGCCACCTGGAGCAGTGCTTTGAGGAGTTGAGCAACATGGCAGCCGGGCGGAAGGCCCAGCTGGAGCAGTCCAAACGGCTCTGGAAGTTCTTCTGGGAGATGGATGAGGCCGAGAGCTGGATCAAGGAGAAGGAACAGATCTACTCCTCCCTTGACTATGGCAAGGACCTGACCAGTGTGCTCATCTTGCAGCGCAAGCACAAAGCCTTTGAGGATGAGCTCCGCGGGCTGGACACCCACCTGGACCAGATCTTCCAGGAGGCCGAGGGCATGGTTGCACGCAAGCAGTTTGGGCACCCGCAGATCGAAGCCCGAATCAAGGAGGTGTCTGCCCAGTGGGACCAGCTGAAGGAGCTGGCTGCCTTTCGGAAGAAGAACCTCCAGGATGCTGAAGACTTTTTCCAGTTCCAAGGTGATGCAGACGACCTAAAGGCCTGGCTGCAAGATGCTCACAAGCTGCTCTTGGGCGAAGACGTGGGGCAGGATGAAGGGGCCACACGGGCCCTGGGGAAGAAGCACAAGGACTTTCTGGAGGAGCTGGAGGAGAGCCGTGCAGTGATGGAACATCTGGAACAGCAGGCCCAGGGCTTCCCCCAAGAGTTTCGGGATTCCCCAGATGTGACCAATCGCCTGCAGGTCCTCCGGGAGCTCTACCAGCAAGTGGTGGCTCAGGCAGACCTGCGTCGGCAGAAGCTACAGGATGCCCTGGACCTGTACACGGTGTTTGGGGAGACAGATGCCTGTGAGCTGTGGATGGGCGAGAAGGAGAAGTGGCTGGCCCAGATGGAAATCCCAGACACGCTGGAGGACCTGGAGGTCGTGCAGCACAGGTCAGAGCCGTCCCTTCTCTTCCTGCCTCCCCACACCAAGGCACGCACTGCCACTCCGCCGGGTGTGGGAGCAGCCTCTAGATCAGCCAAGGTCTCTTTGAGAGGCTGGGGGATGCCCTTTATTGCAGTGGCCAGGCACCAGGAGTCACAGGTTCTAATCTGTGTGTGTAGCTTTGCGTACTTCATCCCTGTGGCTTTCCTCAAAACAAACAAAGGAGCTATTCCTAGTCCAGTTATCCAGTGACTTTTCAGCTATAGCAGTCTTTGTTCAAATGAATTGTATGCCGAATCCCTGACATATAAGTCAGAGGAAAGTAGAGCTGATAGGATCAAGTGGGAGGCACAAGGCCAGGACCCAACAGCTCTACCTTTTGTGGCAGTCCCTGAGCCACGGAACCCAGAGGAGCCCCAGAGACCAGATGGTAAACCACTAGTCTGCCAGGCCACTCTCACTTCTGGTATTCCGATCCCATCAGCACTTCAGCATGGGAGGCCTGCCCACGTGTGTCCTAGAATTCCAAGCACAGAATCCAGGGAGTTGATACAGAGAAACTGTCACTCCCTGGGATATACTCAGGTGGCCCCACACTGATGCTGGAGGGACCTGGGCTCTTACCCCAGAAGGGTCAGCTTTCACAACCACACGGCTCCCTGCCCCACAGCAGCTGTCCCTTCCCCTACCCAGGGACAGAGCATCTGTCTGGGGAGTATCCTTCAGGTCAAGGTGTCAAGGCTGTGGAACTGGGGTCTAAGAGCAGCAGCTGAGGCCGTGGAGGCAGGTGGTCTCTGGGGTGGTTAGCCTCCCATCGCCTCATTTTGCCCTGTGCCTCTCTGTCGAGCCAGTAGCCAATGTAGTAAGGAAACAGCTCTCTCCTAGCCTCATCTGAGAAATGCTGAACCAAGAAATTGGACCCATGAACCAGCAAATAGGTTGTGTCAGCATATCCTTCTCCTTTCTCCCATCCGCCCCTTACCTGGTCAAATATAATTAGGAGGTGGGAGGAGAAAGCAAGAGCTACACGTTCTGGAGACTGGGTGGCCGCCGGAAATGAAGTGCCTGCTGCCGCCTCACCAGTCCTCCTTTTCTCTGCCCTTATCAGGTTTGACATCCTGGACCAGGAGATGAAGACTTTGGTGACTCAGATAGGTGGTGTGAACCTCGCTGCCAACAGCCTGATAGAGAGTGGCCACCCACGCAGCGGGGAAGTGAAGCAGTACCAGGACCACCTGAACACCAGGTGAGGTGCGGGTTGGGCTGGGGACTGGGGACATCGCCCTGCACCTGACAGACCCCTGGGGGTGTGGCCCAAAAGTCAGGACACTGGCTCTGCACTGCCAGGTTTGCACCCTCAGTCCTCTGTCGTCCTCCGCTGCCTCCTGTAGCAGCAAGGAGGGGCCGGCTGCTGATCGGCCCGGGGAGGGAGAGAGATGTGTTCCCACAGCTGCAGATACTGTGCCTGGGGGTAGGGGCGGTCCTGCGTGGCGCTGGGAGACATTCTGAGTGTGCCGTAGTTAGAATCAGGCCAGATGGCACTCATGCCACATTTACCCGGACGTTTCTTAAGCAGGGAAAATTGCTTTCTGAGAGCTCCTAAGTAATGTCCATAAAAGAAAGCTCCTGCTTGTATCCAGTGCGTCATCGGCCTTGCGGCTGGCTGGAATGAAGAGAAAAATGAGCAGGAAGCCTTGGGCACACTTCATGGTCAGAGCAAAAAACAGGCCCTGAGGAGGCTCTGGAGGTGGGGTACTTTCAGCACAGGGCATCATTACCCATGAGTCCTCGAGGATCTCTAAGGACAGAACACAGGCTCATGTCCCCTGTTTGTCGCCCTGGCCCCTACCCTGCACACACAGTGCCACATGTTCACCATCTAACCATTGCCTCTGTCCCTTTCCCCACACTTGTTTCTGAGCTTCATTCTGCCTGAGGCCATCTGGGAGGTGCGGTTAGGGAAGAGAAGGGTCAGCACAGTGGGTATTCCAGGGACCGCAGCCTGGGGGATACTTTGGAGCCACTGGGATGAGGCCAGTTTTCTCTGCATCCAAAGATGGGAACTGTAGTTCAGGAGATTCCTCTGCAATCTGAGGTTTATGCAGAGAAGGAGGATGCTCTTCTGTAGGCTAGATGGTGTCTCAGGTACATTTCAGCTCTCAGATTTAATGAAAACCACCCTACCATTTCAGGCCTCAGGTTCTCTCACCTAAAGATGGCAAGTACCTGATCTATTTCACTCAGAATGGTCCATGGCTTACGGATCCATGGCAAAGATCATTCTCTGACTGCAGCTCTTTAAGTCAACATATACATAGCTGACAAGTGCTTCCTGTCTGCCTTGCACACACGCACACCTGTGCACGCACACAAGCCCCCTTCCCTCCAACTCCACACAGCCTGTGTTCTGCACAGATACTTCCAGGCATGGAGGGCTCACCCCTTCACCACGCAGCCCACCCCACTTGGGCAATGCATTTGGGTTAGAAAATTTGATCTCACATTAAGTGGAAATCTGCCTCCTTGAAATTTGTGAAGTGGTTCTGACTCTGCCCTTTAATGAGATCAAAATTTATTCTGATTCTTCTTCCATGGGCTAGCTCTTCAAATATGTTTAAGAATGACTATCATTCTTTACCTCCACCTACAGTCCTACCAGAACACATGCTCCGCAAACGACGTACTCCAAACCCTGCCCACCCTTCAGGCCGGCCCAGGGTCCTCTCCTCCCCAGAGCCCAGATGAAGCTTGTGCTGGTTTAGAGCTTCACAGTCTACCTTGTATTATGGCAACTTTTATGCTGAAGAACTCTCCTACTAGATTAGAAGCTAATGAAGGGCAATATCTTTACGTCTTGCCCACAACGCTTTGCACACCTCGCACATTATTGCTGGAGGTTTCCTCTATTTGGAACAGTCTTTTCCCAGGTACCACTTGGCTTACTCGCTTATGTTATTCAGATCTCAGCTCTCAGGTCGACTCACTGGAGCAGTCCTCCCCGATCACCCCACTGAAAATACCGTCTGCCTCTCTCCCACCCAGTCCCTCACCTCCGTCCCACTACTTTGCTTTATTTTTTCATCGGGCTTTCACCACTTGATAGATCATGGATTTACTTACTTGTCTCTGGCCATTTGAATTAGAGCCAGCACTTTGCCCCATTCACTGCTGTATCCCCAGAGCCTAGACCAGTGCCTGGCACAGCGCACATAATGGTTGTGTGACAAATGCTTAGTGAATGAATAACAGCGACAACACGGAAATAACTTCTGCCAAGTGTGGCACATGTGAGTCGTTCAAATACTTCCCCGCCGAATGTGTGATTACCCTCCATTACATGCTCACCAGATGACCCGCACTTTTCTAATAACCCTGGGCCCAGGAGCAAACCTGGACTCCCAACACCTCCTGGGCAGTGCTAACTGGAGCACCTCTATCCATGTCCTCCCTGCGGAAGGAGACGGTGCAATGGAGGGGGACAGTGGGTTTGGGAGGCAGACTAGACCCAGCCCCAGCCTGTGCCCTGTGCGGCCTCCACTTGGTGGCTGAAGTAAGGCCAGACTCGGAGGGGCCTAGGAAATCTCCACGGGGCCTCTTGACTGGGTGCACAGCCAGCCCCTCACCCATGGCTTCTGTGCAAGGCCTGGGGGTCTCATGGCCCTGGAGCACGTTGCTGTCTTTTCACAGGGGCTCCAGGCCAACCTGGAGAAAATCTCCGGCTCCTTTCCCCTGACTCCCCAGCCTCCGCACCATCTGTGTGCCCGGCACAGAAGCCCCCAGAACTCAGGGACCTCGAGGTCTAAGAGGGGAGCCGAGAAATCCTTGGTCTCTCCCTCTTCTCTCTCCAGGCATTTCCAACAAGACTGTCTTTCAACCTGGACTAGAGCGTTGTCACACTTTGGAGTGCCCATAATGCACTTTACCCAGTCCATCAGCATAGCCCTGTAACCGCCATCCACCCGGTGCTGGGGGTTCACAGAAGAGTGACATACTCAGGGTCTCCTCCTTAAACAGATCTGTTCACCCAGATACAGCTCAGAGAACCACCGTGAAACCTGCCACCGTCACCCCTGTCCCTCTCACAGCTCCCTTAGTCCTCTCTGCCTGATATGGGCCGTGTACATAGCACTTTATACCATAGTTATTCTGTGAGGTGGGTCTTACTTTCTCTCCAGTCTTACACTCCATAAGGCAAAGTCTGCCTATGTCTGCATCATCTTAAAGGCTGACATAATGCTCATACAGCAAGACCTCACTTAACGTCATTGATAGGTTCTATGACTGTCAGCAAAATGACATAGAAAAACCAATTTTAACAGTGGCTAATTGACATAAACAAGAGTTAAGTTCCTGTGGCATATCATCAGTGTTATGACAAAATGGCATTGAATGAAATGGCATTATTTATAGACCTACTATACCTTGTGGGTATTCAAGAAAAATGGGTTCAGCTGGCAAATGAGCATCCAGCATACTCTATGGGCTGAGCTATTACAGTGATGCAGAATGAGTAAACCCAGGTCCAAGGGCGGTGTCCTTAGAGGTCTGGGCCCAGGCTGATGGGCAGCCCTATAGAAAGGCTTATTAGGGCTGGAGACCCACCCCAGGTCCCCAGGACATCGCCCAGACCTTTGCATATTTCCCAGTATCACTCCAGCAGTGCACTGGAATGTTCCGGTTACGCTCTCCATTTCAGTTACAGCCCCACTTTATCCCTCACTCCTTCTTCTCACCTCTTCCTCACCAGGCCTCTTTTCTTTTTGGGCCAAGCTGACTGTGTCAGGCCCTGGGCACTTTGAACATGGTCTTAGGCATTTTCATGGCTTCTCTAGGACAGCTAGGAACCTACGTCCCAACGCATTCTTGGAGTTGGCAATGTGAGCTTATTATTTGCAGCATTTCAGAAGATCTGGGGAAATGGTATGTTTGCCCGAAATCCAGCTACACAGAGAGCCAGCTAAGTGTCATGTGCCTTCACTCACGCTTGGGATCAGGTCACTGCTTGCCTCCCGTGGATGGAAAGACCTGATTGGGAATTATGTTGTGTTGGGTGAAATTGGGTAAATGAACCTTATTCACTGCAGTTCGTCGGGCAGATGATGTTTTTCAGTATGCCAAGTCTCTGGGGAGAGACTCTGGTGGGAAGTCTGGGAAGGGATACCCTGTGGGGAGAGTTATGGAAGAGGGTGTCTCTCTGTCCCCCCCGACTGTGTTCCCCTGGCAGGTGGCAGGCATTCCAGACCATGGTGTCGGACAGGCGGGAGGCAGTAGACTCGGCCCTCCGGGTGCACAACTACTGCGTGGACTGTGAGGAGACCAGCAAGTGGATCACGGACAAGACGAAAGTAGTGGAGTCCATCAAGGACCTGGGCCGGGACCTGGCGGGCGTCATCTCCATCCAGCGGAAGTTGTCTGGGCTGGAGCGTGACGTGGCTGCCATCCAGGCCCGTGTGGGTGCTCTGGAGCGTGAGTCGCAACGGCTGATGGGGTCACACCCGGAACTGAAGGAGGACATTGGTGGGCGGCAGGCGCACGTGGAGAAGCTGTGGCAGGGCCTCCAGCAAGCCCTGAACGACCAGGAGGCCTCGCTCGGTGAAGCCAGCCAGCTGCAGGCCTTCCTGCAGGAGCTGGATGACTTTCAGTCCTGGCTGTCCATGGCCCAGAAGACCGTGGCCTCCGAGGACATGCCCGAGTCGCTCCCAGAGGCCGAGCAGCTCCTGCAGCAGCATGCGGCCATCAAGGATGAGATTGACGGGCACCATGAAAGCTACGAGCACGTCAAGGCATCTGGAGAGAAAGTGCTCCGTGACCAGACGGACCCAGAGTACCTGCTCCTGGGCCAGCGGCTGGAGGGCCTGAGTACTGGCTGGGACGCCCTGCGCCGGATGTGGGAGAGCCGTGGCCGCTCCCTCGCCCAGTGCCTTGGCTTCCAGGAGTTCCAGAAAGATGCCAAGCAGGCTGAAGCCATCCTTACTAACCAGGTAGGGAGACGCATTCAGGGCTGGGAGGGCGGGTGGCGGGGGGCACCTCTCAGGGCAACAGCACTGGTGAGTGTTGAATATGCTACAGGGCTCAGGGACTAACTTATGCTGTTCTTGGACTCTTTAGCCACTCATTAGGGGACAATCCTCTTCGTTTCTTAAGTGCCTTTTTCAGCCCTGTGTCCCAAACTGTGCCTATACTTGGGTCACTTAGAGGCTGGAGAAGTGAATTCTCCCCTGGGTAGTTGCCCTTCCATATATGGCTTTAGGCCCGCTGTTCATGGGGTACCTCTGGGTGAGGATGGATGTAGGGGGAAGGCCTGGGGAGCCTCTTCCTTGCACAGCTCTGGGGGTACCGTTCACACTATGACCTGTACGGCTATTCATGGCACTCCAGCCTGGCACGTGCCCTCACCACCTCCACAGGCTGGCTCCGTGTCTCATCTGGAAACTTGCCTCAACAGGAATATACACTGGCCCACTTGGAGGTCCCAGACTCCCTAGAAGCTGCAGAGGTTGGGATCCGGAAGTTTGAGGACTTTTTGGTGTCTATGGAGAACAACCAGGATAAGGTCTTGAGTCCTGTGGACTCTGGAAACAAGCTGGTAGCCGAGGGGAACCTCTACTCAGACAAGATCAAGGAGAAGGTGCAGCTGATTAAGGACAGGTACTCTCCGCCCCCTGGGCGACGGGCCGGCATCAGGTGGGCCTGGTGGTGTTGCCTGGCGACCCCGGACTCAGCACTGTGTGACCACGGCTTTCTGGCTTCCCTTCCAGGCACAGGAAGAACAACGAGAAGGCCCAGGAGGCCTCGGTTCTTCTGAGAGACAACCTGGAGCTCCAGAACTTCCTCCAGAACTGCCAGGAGGTGAGGCTGCAGCAAGGCAGGCCACTTGGCAGAACGCTCCTTTCCAGAGCAAAGTGCCCCAGAGGCGGGATGAGCGCAAGGACCCTTTCTGACGCGGGACTCTGGGGTTCCGTCAGGGTGTCTCCGGGGACTCCGCAGCTTAGGTCATCCTCCAGAATCTTTGGGTCCACAATACTGTTTTTTTTCAAGTCTGTGAAGATGTTTTTTAACTTGTCGAATCTAGGACATCTCAGTGGACCATCTATATTGGAGTCACCTATGGCCCTGGTCAGAGCCCACTTCAAGGGCTTATAACCTGTGCATGCACACAGCGCCCCACGCTCAGAAGGGCTCCACGCTGGGTTTAATGCTCTGCTCTTGCCATCTTGAAATTCTTAATGATTTTGAACATTTCCATTTTGCACTGGGCCCTACAATTACAGAACCAGTCACGGCCCCAGTTGAAAGCAGAGTCCTGGGGCCCACTTAAGGCTTGAGAGAGAGCAACACTTTCAACAAGCCTCCTGGTTAGAGAACCACTGATCTGAAGGTCCTGGCTCAGCCTGGGACAAGCTGTGCAGGCAGGTCTCTGTCCTGCATCTGCTCTCCTGCATCCCTCCACTAGCAGTGTCTCCATGTGGAATGGGGCTTTCCCTGACTTCTTTCTTCCTCTCATTCCTCATACCCCTTTCCTCTCAGCCCAAAGGACTGTGTTTATATCTACCTCTGCCCTTGGCATAGACCCGGCCAGGTACGGTGCTGGGACATCTTGGAAACACTGGCCACCCCTCACAGTTCTTCCCTCATCATCAATTACAGGCTCTGGCCTTGGCTGCTTCTTCCAAAAGCATTTTTTCTGTGTTTATTAATGATTTCTGGCCCTGCTGCTAAAGAGTGGATTTAGCCATCCAGTAAATACTTGTTGAGTTCCCGCAGTAGCCCAGGCCCCATCCTAGGTCCAGGAAATATGGAGAGAAGCATAAATATCCCTGGTGTCACACGGCACACACTGGTGTGGAAGGCCCACCGGTGTCCATATTTTAGTTCTGCGACAATGTGGGTAAGTGCCCTGCACTGGGAGTTAGGGACCGAGTTAGAGAATGGTGCACACTTCCTCTGCTTGGCCACCTTCTGTGGCCGGAGGTGGCCCGAGGTGGACAGCAGGTCCTGCCCAGAGCCCCTGGTCAGGAAGGGACACCCAGGGATAATTGGCCCCTCTTTTTCTGCCCATAGCTCACTCTTTGGATCAACGACAAGCTGATGACATCTCAGGATGTCTCCTATGATGAAGCACGAAACCTTCACAACAAATGGCTGAAGCACCAGGCGTTCATGGCGGAGCTGGCCTCCCACCAGGGGTGGCTGGAGAGCATCGACGCGGTGAGTAGCACGGGTGCTCAGGTGTGCTCCCCGGAGTGGGACTTCGCCCAGGCCCGGACACCATCCTGCAGCATGCGGGGCAGTGCAGAACTGGGAAGTGAAAAAACTTCTCCAAATAGTAGTTAAACCTTCAGATATGTCCAGTCTTGTTAAGTGTGATCAGAACAGGTGCCCCTTTTGGGTCACCTGAGTCTGGGGACAGTGCAGGACACCGAAGACACTCAAGTCAGAGCTTTAGCATCCACTGCCAGGAGAGCGGTGATCTGTTTGCCTTCTGTGATCCTCCCCAGGTCCCCAGCCCCTGGGGACCTGTGACATGAGCAGAGCAGTCCGTTGGCGCTCACCTTTTACACAGGCAGACCACTGGGGAGGGGCCATTCACACCCCTTACAGATGGGGGTGCAAGGGTCCCCTCTGTAATGAGTTTTCCCGGGGGCCCGAGTGAAAATGTGGCTGGAGTTAAATCTTGGAATTGGGTACCTTTGTTCTTTCCTACGGTGGTGACCAGCGTAGGGAGGAGCAGGCCTAGGGGCCACACGAGGCCGTGTCCACAGTAGTGGAAGGTGCAGGCTCCACGCCAGACTGTCCCCCTCACCCTGCCTGCACCTCAGTTTCTTCATCTGTAAAAGGAGGGTAATAACAGCTCCCTCCCTGAAGGAGTCGTGAGCATTAAAGCACTCAGAATAGTCCTGGATGATTATTAAATATTTAATAAATATTGACTGTCATGAGTGGTACATATGCCTAGACCCAAGTCATATCATACTGTACTCACCCAAAAAAGATACATCTGTGCAGGAGAAAACCTGCGAAGGCAAAGACAGTAACTGAAAGATCCCACCGAAGGCTGGTTGGTGCACAGCCTCTGGGGAGACGATCAGGAGAGGGTGGAACTCAGGGCGGTTTCCGGGCTGCTTGTACCTGGATGGATCCTGAACCTTTTTTTCTCTAATTAAAAAACAATTTTAGTTCCAGCTGACCTTTGCCTGCAGCCCTCCATACTGCAACTTCCCGAGTCATTTGCCCCAAACACAGCTCCTGCTGTCCCGCCTTCTGCAAAAAAACTCAGGGATACACAGTCTTTCAAATGGGCCCCACCAAGTTCTAGATGGGTTCCTGGCTTCTCTGGCCTCCCCTTGGGCAGTCATCTGCAGCCACCTGGAGCAGGGCTGTACCGGGGCAGGACGGTGAGCTCGCCTCTCTGCCACACAGGAAGGCACGCAGCTGAGGGAAGAGAAGCCCCAGTTTGAAGCCCTGGTGTCCCAGAGGCTGGAGGCCTTGCACCGACTCTGGGATGAGCTTCAGGCCACCACAAAGGAGAAGACCCAACAGCTCTCAGCCGCCAGGAGCTCTGACCTGCGCTCAAAGACCCAAGCCGACCTCAACAAGTGGATCAGCGCCATGGAGGACCAGCTGCGGTCAGATGACCCGGGCAAGGACCTGACCAGTGTCAACCGAATGTTGGCTAAGCTGAAGGCACGTGAGCGGGTTGTAGACTAGGAGTATTAGAGTAGAAGGGGTCTTGGGGAGCAAATCTGAACCCTGAAAACCAGTTCCTCTTAGCTGGACTTGCCTTTATTATGCAAAAATGTCTCCTTTGTGGAGGGTAAGACAGGGATCCAAATGGGTTAATAAAGGCATGCCTAAGAAGGAAAGTCCAGGTGCTCCCGGGAGGGAAAGATGAGGGGGGCAACCAGGGAGCTCAAACTGGGCCTTAAAGGATGGGTGGGATGTGAATGATGAACAGGAAGGAGGGGCTGCCCAGGTGCCAGGCAAGTGCCAACACTGTCCCCTTGTGTCCCAGCGTGTGGAGGACCAAGTGAATGTGCGGAAGGAGGAGCTGGGGGAGCTGTTTGCTGAGATGCCCTCGCTGGGAGAGGAAGAGGAGGGTGCTGACTTTAGCATCGAGAAGCGGTTCCTGGACCTCCTGGAGCCCCTGGGGAGGAGGAAGAAGCAGCTCGAATCATCCAGGGCCAAGCTGCAGATCAGCCGGGACTTAGAGGATGAGACGGTACGTGTGCCTGCCGCAACCCTCAACCCCCCAGCGGCCGAGGCAGCGGCTGCCGTCAGGATTACTGGCTGCCGCCCAGGGCAGCTCTTGGCAGCAGATGTCTGGTCATCTCACCCCCTTATCTCACAGGATTGTTGCGATGCTTACATTAAATATAAAAGTAAAGCCAGTGCTTTCTGAACGTTAACTCACTCATGGACTTTCGGGCCAGACAGACTTGGGTTCCCAATCCAGCTGTTACCTTTCCCCTGTGTGACCAGGAACCTCAGTTCAAAATATCAAAATGTCCCCATCTGTAAAATGGGGACAAAACCCTGACATGGGTGTTGGGAAGAACCAGGGAGACATGACAAGCAGCACTCTGTGTGGATCGTGGCGGGTGCTTGGGAAAGGGAGGGCACAATTGTCACCAGCTGTCCTCCTGCCTTTGGTCTCCGCAGCTCTGGGTGGAGGAGAGGTTGCCTCTGGCCCAGTCGGCCGACTACGGCATTAATCTGCAAACCGTGCAGCTGTTCATGAAGAAGAACCAGGTGAGTACCGCCTTACGTTGTCAGTGCCACCTGCCCCTCCTGCAGAAGGCCAGCGACAGCAGATTATCACTCTTGTTAGTAGCTCTGGGGTCCCCAGACCCCCTAACAGAGTAGCTTTGGTGATGGTGGAGAAAATTCTGGGAGGACCGCAGGGGAGCAGGGTGGGGGCTTGTTTAGATGCTTTGGGATTTGGGGCCGTTCAATCATATCAGGGCATGGGTGAATGCAGGGCCCAGATGTGAGGCCTCGGGTTTAGCTTTGTAGCTTCTGTATTCCACGGCCTCCCTGAGAGGAGGCCCACAGCTCCTGGCTGCTCTCCCTCTTCCAGGGCTGAGCAGAGCAAGTGGGGTATCCTCAGGGTTAGTAGACCCCACTTCTCTGGACATGTGAAGACTTGGGGAGCTCAAACCCCATTAGGAAGCCATGAACCTCAGACTCTGAGCCTCGGACCCAGAGCCACATTCATTTGCTGTTCTGTTCTCTCTGAGGCCTGGCTGTAAACTCCTGTGGCCTTGGTCAGGATGCCGGAAGTGAGCAGATGCCACACCCCCTCTGGAGTCAGAGTTACCTTGCATCCTCCAAAGCTGGCTACATTGGTCATGCTGCCTCTGTGTCTGGCCAAAGGCTGGCTGCAGACCCTGCTCTTGGGAGGAGAGTCCTTCCTCCTTCCTGGTCTGCTCTTTGGATCAAGAATTAGGGGCAGCCACAGCCATGAGCAAGGAGAGCCAGGGGACTTAGCCCAGAGAGAGCAGGGTGTCCCAGAGTGCCAGTCAGCATTGTAGCTCCTAGGAAAGGAAGGTCACGGCCAACAGTACTTCCTTCCCAAGAGCAACAGCAGCTGCCATCTGCCCACAGGGCCCAGCCACTGTGCCAGGGCCTGAATTATATTCCAAGGGGTTCTTTAAAAGCTCCCTCAAGAGCCTTTGCTTCAGGCTGACATGATTAAAAGGCTCCAGGGGCCACACGAAGAGACCTGGGCTGGAAGGTGGTAGGATGCGGGTTAACACTACAACCTCCACTCCAAGGAGGGAGGCTGGTAGAAAACAGTGTCCTTGGGGCCTCAGTTTCCTCAACTGTAAAACAAGTTGACTTCAGTCCTTCCAACACTAGAGACTTTTGACTCTGTCTGGTTAGTGTTATTGCCAAAGATTTTCATCTCCTCTGGCCAAAGGATGCTATTTTAAGAAAAGGGCAAGTATAAATGGGGTTCTTCTAAACAAGAAGGGAAAGATCATCTCCTGGGAGAGTGTGGCTGCCCTAGCGAAGACTGTTTCGGGCTAGCCTGGCCAGGCCTCAAGTCCCATTTTACCCTTCCCTTTACTGCAGTGGCTCTCAGACCTCAGTGTGTGTGAGACTCGCCCAGAGGGCTTGTTCAGACACAGCTGACCAGGCTCCACCCAGATCCACTGAATCAAACTGGGAGTAGAGCGTGGTAATTTCCATTTCTACCACAACCCTGCGTTGTGCCGAGGCTGCTGGTCTGGACCCCACTTTGAGAGCCACTGCTTTACAGGCTATCCCCTGCAACTAGAACAAGTCCCGCGAGGTGCCACATGAGTGGTTTTCAACTCGGGCTTCCCATTAGAATCACCTGGGGGAACTTTTAACCCTGCGAATGCCCGAGTCCCTCCTCAAAGCCATTAATTAGGATCACTGGGGTTGGCGCCCTGGCTGTGTCTGTTTTCCCAGATGCACCCAGGGTTAAGAAGCACAGTTCTGTCTGATCTGGCCCCTACCTGCCTTTAAATCTCATCTCTTACCACTTTCTCCCTCTTTCTCAGTGTTCTAGCTTTTCTGACTCTCTCTGTCTCTCTGGCCATTAGATGGCCCAGGCTCGCCTCCACCCCAGGGACTTTGCAGTTGCTCTTCCCTCCCACCAGCAACATTCACCTCCCCCCATCTTTGTGTGGGGGCATCTCACTCGAATGTCATCTCCCCAGAAAGGCCCTCCTGACTCCCCAGGCTAAAGCAGCTACCACCGCACCTCGGCAGACTTTCTTCATCTCGTCGTACTTTCCTTCTAGCTCCCATTACCTACCCTTATTTACCTGCTTACCATCTATTTCCTCTACTACAGTGTAAGCTCTATGGGGACAGAGGCTTTGTTTCCCCATCATCCCTAGAACAGGCTCTGCTCTACGTGAAATAACCTAATAAATATGTATTGAATGAATGAAGTCACGGAAGAAGACAACACAAGTAAGCTCACTGCACAGGATCCCAGAAAGCAATTGCTTTAGAGAGAGACCATTTAGGGTTCCTTGCCAAGGTCCTGAGATCCAAGGAAAGTACAGACAAACAGAGCTCACACCATGGGTGGTTTGAATACAATTGCACAGACCCCAGGAAAATGTTAGCCTCGATCCCAAGGCAGGTGCCATGCGGAGATTTCTATTTCTGTATATTGTCAATCCTGTCAGTCACTGTACTGCCCACATGTTCTGCTTTTGCCCCCACCCTCCAGATGGCTTTAAAGGCTGTGGACAGCTGTAGACAGGGAGGATGAGGTGTGAGGGGCCAGGAGCCCACATGCAAGAAGCACCCAGGCTCAGGCCTCTGGGACCAGAAAGTGAATGACACATGGGTCCCAGCCCCCTGGAAAAAAAGGTGACCCAGTCCCAAAGTGGGAGGAAAATGCCATTTTGGTGATGAAAGATTCAAACAAGAAAGTAATACAAAGCTCCCAAGAGATTTGAAAAATAGAAATGGGGAAAACAAAACAAAACCCTTAACTCTGTACGAGGGGAAGCAGTCAGCTATAGCTTTATAGGAGTGAAAACTCTTAGGATAAGATATCAAAGGGCCGTTTGAGCATTGTTTTCCTCTCCTCTGTCCTGCACAACTGAGAATCAAGCTCTGCTGAAACCCAGGGAGAACAGGGGGCAGTCCAGAGCACCGGCTGTGGGAGCAGAGGGGGTCATGTTCAGATCCTGGCTCTGCCCCTGGCTGCCCGCAGGCTCCTGACCTGCTCTGTGCCAGAGCCTGGTGCTCATCCCAGCAGACTGTGGGGGGTGAGAGGAGAGTGATGTGAAGTGCCTAGCACTGTGCCTGGTGTGTGGTCCTGGCAGTTGTTATGGCCACCCCCCACTCTGCTCTAGCTTCCCTGAGTGGGGGGGGGCAAGAGGTGCCCGGGTGTCACCTGGGCCTGGCCTCACCTGCATGGTGGGAAGGCCTCGCCTCTGAGCCCTTCTTCCCCTCTGGCCCCAGACCCTGCAGAATGAGATCCTGGGCCATGCACCACGGGTTGAGGATGTGCTGCAGAGAGGGCAGCAGCTGGTGGAGGAGGCAGAGATCGAGTGTGGGGACATCGAGGAGCGCCTGGGCCACCTGCAGAGCTCATGGAACACGCTGCGGGAGGCGGCAGCCGGGAGGCTGCAGCGCCTGCGGGATGCCAGCGAGGCACAGCAGTACTACCTGGACGCCGGCGAGGCCGAGGCCTGGATCAGCGAGCAGGAGCTCTACGTCATCTCAGACGAGACCCCCAAGGTCAGCTCAGGCCAGGGCTGCCAGGCTGGGTGCCAAGGCCAAGAGGAAGAGCTGGGGGTGGGCAGTCAGAAGGAGCCATGGAAGCCAGGCATGTGAGGGGTGAGGACAGGGGGAGGGTGTCTGAGGAACGCTCCTTCTCAGGTCACCCCACCTCTTGCATGTACCCCTAGAGAGCACATACTGCAGCCAGGTGCCCTGTCTGCCAACTTAAATTTGCTCCAACCCAGAGGTTCTTCACCTTTTTTGTACCATGGGTCCTGTACTATGGAAGGGGGTTAGAGGTGGCATGAGGGGGTCTCTAAAAGCTGGAATGATAGAGGAGTTTCCACAAAACAGAAAGCTGGAGCTGGGCCCAGAAGGGTAGATATCAGATTGGGGGTGTTGAGAGGAAGGTGGGATGTAGGCATTGCAGGAAAGGGCAGCACAGTTCCATGTGGGTGTCCCTGGAGCCTGGCTCTCCCCAGCTCAGGCACCTCCAGGATCTGGGCTGTAACCTGGGCCAGGCCAAGCTCCCCATGCTCATGCTGACGGTCCCCTGCCTCCCAGGATGAAGAGAGCGCCATCGTGATGCTGAAGCGGCATTTGCGGCAGCAGCGTGCAGTGGAGGAGTACGGGCGGAACATCAAGCAGCTGGCCGGCCGGGCCCAGAGCCTGCTCACTGCCGGCCACCCCGAGGGGTGCGTGCGACTTGGCCAGGTCATGGGTGTCAGGCCAGAGGCCCCACCAGCCAGGATCTGTTCAGGTTCAAGTGGGAAAACAGGAACAGTTTTCCTGAAAAGTACGGGTTTGAGAAAATTGCTTTCTGGACTCCTGATTGGCCCAATTCCATGTCATGCCTGGGTTCTGCATGGGTGACTTTAGACAGGGCCGGCTGAGGCCTAGCTTGCAAGAAGATCAGAAAACGAAACAGTGAAATTACCCTCTGAGTGAACTGAGAGCCCCGGTCTTTTGAAGAGTTGGGCTGTGCTAAGAGATGCTCACTTTTCATTTTATGGTCCGGAAGGTACTTCATGGTCTCACAGTCTCTCGGCAAAATGATGACAGAAGAGGGGTGAAAGAAGCAGCCTTCATTTATCCCAGCTGTTTCGCTGTGCGGGTTCTGCGAAGATGCAAGCCCACTGGGCCACACACCTCAGGCTGCCCCCAGTCACGGCTCTGCCTCAGCTGCCTTTAGGGCATCCACAGCTATGAGTCCTCAGCAGCCCCCCAGCATCTCCCAAGGAGCCCCAAGGAGGGAGCCCCGGGCACTGCACGGGCCTCTGTAAAGAGCTCAGTAGGGCCCGCTGCTGCTGCTGGTGTCCCGCTCAGACCGCCTGCCCATCAGCCTCCTTGGAAGAATAATGGAGAATTCCCCGATTGCTGTGTCTCTGTAGGCTTCCCAAGATGCTGGGCAGTGGCAGGAAGCATCCACCTCCAAGGGGGACACACTTTGTCCTCCCTGAATCATCATGGTCTGGGGCGGTTCCTTCTCTCCCCAACTCTTCCCCCGGAGAAGTCACTTCCATTTCTCCTAAGCTGCGTTTCCCCACCTGCACCCGTGGCAGGGCTGGGAGGAGCGGTCGGCTCCCCTGAGCTGGCTGCTCTGAGTTCTCTATCGCCATCTGAAGGCTTTCTTGTTCGAATTCCAGGGAACAGATCATCAGACTCCAGGGGCAAGTGGACAAGCAGTATGCGGGGCTCAAAGACATGGCGGAGGAACGCAAACGGAAGCTGGAGAACATGTACCACCTGTTCCAGCTGAAGAGGGAGGCCGACGACCTGGAGCAGTGGATTGCAGAAAAGGAGCTGGTGGCCTCGTCCCCAGAAATGGGGCAAGACTTTGACCACGTTACTGTGAGTACTCACAGCACTCTCGTCGTCTTCCTCAAATGCAAGAGCCGCTGCTCCAGACACGTGCACACCCACACACCCACACACACACCTGCCAGGAGCAAAGTGCCGCCCAGAGATTCGGGCACAGTGGCGGGCGCTCCAGATGCCCTGGGGAAGGTATGGGAGTGTGGCTCCAGGTGGCTGTAGTTGCCACCTGGGAGAGTCTGCAGCCAGTGCGGTGACACCATTCGCTCCTGACCGCAATGTCCGCATTTCTCTCTACCCCTGTCCAGCTGCTCCGGGACAAGTTCCGGGACTTTGCCCGGGAGACTGGGGCCATTGGGCAGGAGCGGGTGGACAACGTGAATGCCATTATCGAGCGGCTCATCGACGCGGGCCACGGAGAGGCAGCCACCATCGCCGAGTGGAAGGACGGACTGAATGAGATGTGGGCAGACCTGCTGGAGCTCATCGACACGCGCATGCAGCTGCTGGCCGCCTCCTACGACCTGCACCGCTACTTCTACACAGGCACCGAGATCCTGGGCCTCATCGATGAGAAGCACCGCGAGCTGCCAGAGGACGTGGGGCTGGACGCCAGCACTGCCGAGTCCTTCCACCGGGTGCACACGGCCTTCGAGCGGGAGCTCCACCTCCTGGGCGTGCAGGTGCCTTCTGTCCCTCGCTGTCCACCCACAGGCTCCGGGGACCTGCCTTGCACGTCTTCCCCATGACCAGTGTCCTGGGGGCCCCGGCATGTCGGGTCCTGCCCTGGCTTCTGCAGGGGAAACCCCCAGAACAGGCGCCAGGAGAGTCCACCCCTCAGAGAGGCAACAGCTCAGGGCAGGAAGGCAGGGAGCAGTGGCTTTCAGATGTTCTTCAGCTTCTCATTCTTAAGTCTGAGTCTTGACAAAAACCCAGTGCATACAATACCTTAAAATACAATTTCTCTGGCTGTGTGAAGTATTACAGTATTATCAGCAAACACGTATGTTTTCTAGCACCAGGTACTGTTCTAAGCTGTACACATATTCACCGA
Source organism: Phyllostomus discolor (assembly GCF_004126475.2). NCBI lineage: Eukaryota > Metazoa > Chordata > Mammalia > Chiroptera > Phyllostomidae > Phyllostomus > Phyllostomus discolor. Next base: position 189,338,009 of record NC_040903.2, on the reverse strand, counting down.
ACCCCAGAGCCACCCACTGAGGGAGGAACTAGTATTACCTGCACTTTGTAGATGAGGAAAGGCAGCCATAGCGGGGTCAGTAAGGGGCCTGAAACCTGCACTTGGCGGGGGAGCCCTGGCAGCCTGGCTGTAGACTTGCTGTCCTCAGCCATGAGGCTGTTCAGCCTTTCCACATGGGAGCTGCAGGAGTCCCCAGATCTGCCTAGACCCCCCCCCCTCCCCTCACTGGGGTGCCCCTGAGGCACCACCACAGATCTGTAGCCTTCTACACAGTTCAGTGTGATAGAGCAGGGACCAGGGGCCCCAACTGTTGGGGGCTGGCTAGGATTCCTGTGGAGCAGGAAAGATGGGCTGTAGTGCAGCCTTACACCAACCCAATGGGGTTCAGGGCCCCTGGTTCACGTGACGGGTGGGGCGGCCATCGTAGGGATTTGTCCTCCAGCTGGAGGTGGGGCCTGGGGTGCAGCTCTTGTGCCCTGGAGGCACCAGAGCCCAGAGGCAGGCACAGCCCCACGGAGTTCTTAGGGCTGAGGCTGCACTGCCCTGGGGCCGGCCTCGAACAGGGGTCTGCTGCAGCCCCTTCCTCCGAGAGGCCACATGCAGAGCGGTCATGAACAGGGACTTGGAAGCAACCTTCCAAGCTGTCCCGCTCTACCGGGTAACCTCAGACCTGTCACTTAGCCGCCCCATGCCTCCCCACCTCCAAAACAGAGATAGTAATAGTGTCTCTTTCATTGGGGGGGGGGGGGTAAAAATGAAGAGAGTAATAAATTTAAAGTGTTTAGAACAGCTCCTGGTACATAGTTACTTTTATTATCATACCTTTGAGGAGATCAAAGGGCATAGAGTCCCTCCCACTCCCCTTTGATGAGGATCAAAGCCCAAGGGGGGGTGTGCCTCAGATCAGCAGAGGTGCCAAAGCCAGAAAGAGCTTTCTGCAGCACCCAGTGGGCGGTACCTTCCAGCAGTGCCCTGGGCAGGGAGGCCAGGAGGGGAGGTGCCCTCACCCATTCCAGGCCCAACATGCATCTTTCTGGGGAACAATGTCCAGTTTCGGCTGCTCACAGGTACAGCAGTTCCAGGACGTGGCCACCCGCCTGCAGACGGCATATGCAGGGGAGAAGGCAGACGCCATCCAGAACAAGGAGCAGGAGGTGTCTGCTGCGTGGCAGGCGCTGCTCGACGCCTGTGCCGGGCGCCGCACCCAGCTCGTGGACACGGCGGACAAATTCCGCTTCTTCAGCATGGCCCGCGACCTCCTCTCCTGGATGGAGAGCATCATCCGGCAGATCGAGACCCAGGAGAGGCCCAGGTAAGGGGGCGTCTTCAGGGCAGCCCCATGCCTTGGCCACCTTGTCCCAGACGCTGGCAGCCCAGGGCACTGCACTGAGGCTTCTCCCCGGGGCGGGGGGGTGACCCTGCACTGTGGGTGCACAGGGGTCCCAGGGCGACCCTCAAGGCTGGGTCCAGGCAGAAACTGAGCGGCTCAGCTTCCGCTGGGGGGACTGACCATTTCCGAGTAAAGGGAATGCTGAGTGTGGCAAGAAAGAAATCTGTTCTTGAGCTTGTACAGTGATGGCAGTGAAAATACAGGGTTCACTGTCTATTCCTCACCCAGCACTGGGTTATGGGGGCTGTTCCCCAAGACTCAGGGAGGAGCTCATTGCTTGTAGGAGGTGGTGGTGGCAGCAGAACCCTAGGCATTGAGAGCCTCACGGGGTCCAGGGCTGCCCTTGCACTTGGTGTCAGGTTAGCAGTTACCTGTGGCCCTTGTTCCCCATCTGCCCCTCTGGTGCCGGTCCTGGAGGTCAAGCTTGTATGTTTAACTTCTTTATGAGCATACAGCTCACATACCATGCAATTCAATATTCAATATTCCATGGTTTTTCATATAGTCACAGTTGTACAACCATCACAGTATCAATTTAGAAGGTTGTCATCACCCTAATGAGAAACCCTATACCCCTCAGCAGTCCTCACCCCTCATCCCCCCTCCCCTCAGCCCCTGGCAACCACTAATCTGGCAACCACTAACCTGTTTTCTGTCTCTCTAGGCTTTTTTTTTAAAGATTTTATTTATTTATTTTTAGATAAAGGGGAAGGGAAGGAGAAAGAGAGGGAGAGAAACATCAATGTGTGGTTGCTCTCACACACCCCCAGCTGGAGATCTAGCCCACAACCCAGGCATGTGCCCTGACTGGGAATCGAACCAGCAACCCTTTGTTTTGGAGGCCCATGCTCAATCCACTGAGCTACACCAGCCAGGGCTCTCTAGACTTTTTACATGAAGAGAATGATACAATATGTGGTCTTTCCTGACTGGCTTCTTTCACTCAGCACACCCTTTCCAACATTCCTTCGTATCATAGCATGTGTCAGTACTTCATTCCTTTTCATTGCTGAATAGCATTCCCAGGCTTCTTTTGGGGTCCCTGCACCCTGCGCATGCCCTGGCCACGAGCAGTGGCAGACACCAGGGTGTCAGTGTTCTTGCCGGGGCCAGGCTGGCAGAGAAGGGAGTGGCCTCAGACCCCCAGGCAGGGGCAATGGCCCCTCTGGTAGGGACTTGGCCTTAGGCTGACCAGAGTCACCAGCATTTGCTTCTTCCCCAAACTGTCTCACCTGCTGCTGTCCTCCTGCCCACCACGCCCACCCCAGGGACGTCTCCTCCGTGGAACTGCTCATGAAGTATCACCAGGGCATCAGGGCGGAGATCGAAACCCGAAGCAAGAACTTCAAGGCCTGCCTGGAGCTTGGCGAGTCCTTGCTGCAGCGGGAGCACCAAGCCTCCGAGGAGGTGAGAGGGACGGTGGGCCAGAGATGTCTCCTCCCTGTCCTTGCCCCCACTCCTGCCGGGCCAGACAGCTTCCTGGTGGGGTTCTGCGGAGGAGGCACACCTTTCTCTCCCCCAGGGAGTACTGGTGATAAAAGCCCCCCACACCCATTCAAGGGGCTGGCTGTTTGCAGGGAGAGCAGGCTAATAGCTCACCCAATGCCCACACGTGTGCACGTTTTGCAATTGGCAACACCCACTTTCTAGGGGAGGCCCGTCTGCCTCAGAGAAGTTAAGTAACGTACCCAAGGCTGCACACCTGTGACCTCTCACACCTGGGCCACTAGTTAGAGAAATCGGGAGTGTCTGGATCTTGCAGGCAGAGAGGAGCTTTTGTTAACCCCAAATCACAGGTGGCCTCAAGACCTGCTACAGGCAGGGCTGGTAGAGAGCAGGGGCTGCTGCAGTCACCTCCCCTGCCCTGGGAGCCAGTTGAGCACATGCCCCAGAGTGGCCCTTCCTGAAGTACCTGCCTCAGCCAGAAAGCTAGGGCAGATTAAGCAGGGCCCAGACTTGAAGCCAGGTCTTTGTGACCAAGCCCACCCAGCATTCTTTGCAGAATCTGTCTGTGCACCGCCTCACACCCGGGCAGGATTACCCAAGCCTGGGCTGTTCTCCCTCCCTCCCCGCAGATCAGGGAGAAGCTGCAGCAGGTGGTATCCAGGAGGAAGGAGATGAACGAGAAGTGGGAGGCCCGTTGGGAGCGGCTCAGCATGTGTGAGTGCAGCCTGGGAGCCGGGGAACCAGGAGAGGGGGCGGGGAGTGACGTCACCACTGCTGGGAGAACCCCCACACACACTCATCATGAAAGCTCCATCGCCAAGGGCCTCAGGGATCCCCTCAGGAGACCCGCGCTGCTGGAACCAGCCAGCCAGCCCCAATCTCTCTGCCCCCACCCCCCCACCCCCACTTCATGCCAGGCTGAGATCCCCATAGAGTGTGGCTTGGAGAGGGGTCAGGATAAGGCCCTAGTGCATCCCAGATGTTTGATCTGAGGTGGGTCAGGTACAGAAGGAGCTCTGTCCTGGCAGCTGGAGACTGGGAGAGGTGGAGAAATCCCGCCAGAGCCAAGAAGACCTGGATTGGTCCTGTGGCTACTCGTGCATGATTTTGTGAGACAGCCAAGGGCCGGGAAGAGGGTGTTCAGGGCGGATGACAGCTCCTCAAAGGGAGATGTCTAAACTACATCTTGCTTTCAAGATGGAGTTCGTTCTAGCTGGCGGGTTTTTTAAATACCACTGATGATAGAGATGAGGTAGGGGCCCTGTCTGGGAAGGGGCGCCGGTCTCAGGCAGAGGCCATCACTGAGCAGGGTGTCCACACAGTAACAAGGACACAGGTGTGGGCCTCCTGCCTGACTGCCAGCTCTGAGTCGGTCTGCAGAGTGGCCCCGAGGCCCCGAGGGAGCTGACCTTCGGGTGCTGACAGCCCCGGGGGCCCTTTGGGTGGGCCTGCGTCTCGTTCTCCATGGCAGTGCTGGAAGTGTGCCAGTTCTCGCGGGACGCCTCCGTGGCTGAAGCGTGGCTGATCGCCCAGGAGCCTTACCTGGCTAGCCGGGACTTCGGACACACAGTGGACAGTGTGGAGAAGCTCATCAAGAGGCATGAGGCTTTTGAGAAATCCACAGCCAGCTGGGCGGAGCGCTTCGCTGCCCTGGAGAAGCCCACGACGGTGAGCGGGAGGCTGGGGTGGTGGGCAGCCGCGCCTGGAGGGTATCTCAAGGCAAGAACACTTAGCCGGTTAATAGACACCCATGAACAGTGTAAAAGGCTCAGCAAGGTGGGAGAGTGGGAAGGAAGTAGGAGTGGCAGAAAGTACTGACTTTTGAACCCAAAGACAAAAGGGGATAAATCCCAAAAGGAAATACACCACTTTTAGAGAAATGTGTCTGAGAGTGGTCTCCCCTCTGGTGGTGACTCTGACACCCCTGGCTTTTTCCTCCTCTAGCTGGAGCTGAAAGAACGTCAGATCCTGGAGAGACCCGTGGAGGAAACTGGGTAAGAACAGGGAGGGCTGAGTGGCGGCTTCACTGGAGCACTGCCAAGGGTGGGAGGTGGGGGAGGGGGATATTTTTCATCAGAAACAGCCCCCTGATGTTTTAATAACACACTGGTGACCTCTCACACCTGGGCCACTAGTTAGAGAAATCCAGAGTGTCTGGATCTTGCAGGCAGAGAGGAGCTTTCGTTAAGCCCAAATCACAGGTGGCCTCAAGACCCGCTACAGGAAGGGCTGGTAGAGAGCAAGGGCTGCCCTGGGAGCCAGCTGCTCACATGCCCCAGAGTGGCCCTTCCTGAAGTACCTGCCTCAGCCAGAAAGCTAAGGCAGATTAAGCAGCTCCTTGCCAAGCACCTGCCATGCTGCCCGGAAGCCTGGACAGGGAGTCAAGTGGCATGGGCTCCCTGAGGAGGGTGGGAGAGCCAGGTTCGGGGGTAGATGCTGGCCTCAGAGAGGTGCTTGTTTCTGAAGAGGGGCTGTGTCTTCACAGGCCTCAAGAGGAGGAAGGAGAGACAGCAGGGGAGGGTCCCCGAGTTCCCGATCCAGCGGCCACCGTGAGAACGTCCCCGGTCAGTTTCCTGTCCCACTTGTCTAGTTCCTTGGATTCGCTGCTGCCAGAACCTGCTCATCCCTACTAGGCCCGGCCAGGGGACTGGGGCGGAAGTCAAGGACAGGCACACACCACCCCACCCCCTCCCAGATTCCTCCTTCAGGCCAGCCTGCATTTTTCACTTAGGTTTTTCCCTCCAACCCAGAAGAAGCTGACGTGCCAGCCCACTGGCATGACTCTCTTAGTTTGGTTTTATCTAGTCCAATAAATTTTCTTCTATAAATATGTCACCAGCTACATCAGGGGAAACAGTTTATACAGAGATGATCAGTGTTTGTACACCGTCCTCTTTCCCATTTTCCCTCTTGCTCCCTCATTAACACATTGCCCCTACACACACACACACACACACACACACAGCCACAGGCATTTCAGGGCACCACCCCCCAGCACATTCCTCCCTCCTAGGCAGAGCCCACCCCCCTGGCACCTTCCTGGCCTGAGGCCTGCTGGTCAGCAAGTCTGAATATGGAGCTGGTCCTGGGGCAAGAACAGACTTGAAGGAGTCTTGCAGGCATGAGGGAGACCCCCAGGGCTTTGGGGTCACAGGGCCAGTCCCCAACTTGTAGGAAAGGAGAATGTGTGGCTGAGGGGAGGAAATGGGAGGAGCTCCGACACACCAGCTGCCAGTCACCTGGGCACGCGGCCCCAGGACCCCGCCTGGAAGAGGTCTCTGAGCTAAAAGAACCCAGGAGGTCTGTGCAGGAGGCCTGGGAGGCTGTGACCCAGGTTTGGGGGAAGTGTCCTGGGGCATGGCTGACTGAGAAGAAAACACAAATTCAGCATGTGCCTCGCATGGCTTCACCACTGCATGTACCCCACTTGGACAGGTGCCCAGGTGAGCTTGCCGGAACTGTTGGGGGGTTAGGGGCATTGGTATTCTAGGTGGAAATTTCTGGTACACCAACCATCCCAGAAAAAAATACACATACACTGAGAGTTTCCTGTGCAGAGTCTCTGTCAGGCCCAGACTTCAGACCTTCCCACACTTCTGTGAAACACCACCACACTCATTTATACTCACACTCACCCTCTGAGGCCTCCAGCCTGGCCACACGCCTCCCTTTCTGAGCTGCACCAGCGCTTCATGTCCAGCAGAGGGCATTCCTGGGCTCCCGCTGGAGGGTCTCTCCCAGAAGTTCCCTCTGAAGCTCCCATCATCGCTTGTGGGGGTCTCACGTGGACTTCGTCCCAGCCCCTCTCTCCCCGTGACAGCCCCCACCAGAAGCAGTGAGAACTGGGGGCTGGCACAGACTGTGGACACGGGGGCTGGGACTGTCCCTGCCTCCTGCACCACCTGCGCTTCGGTCGTGCATCCCTGTGTGTCTGTGTGCGGTGGTGTCCCAGGTCTGCAGGCTCCTTTGTGACCCCCTGAGTGACTCCATCCATTGTTTGTGTCCTGTACGTCTCTGCAAACTTGATTACATGTGAATGAGAGCCGCCTCCATCCAACACCCTAATGTCAATGGGCTCGGGGGGGAATAAAACCTGCTTGGACCCGAGTGTCTCTGGAAGGGTGGAGTGAGCCCGCACTGGAGACACTGCTCAGAGAGCCAGCCGCACCAGCTGGGAGAGCTGGCCTGTGCCCAGCCCCGGGAAGAAACCAGATGGCGAATCAGTGAACACCAGGCCCGAGGCCTCATGGAAACAGTTCCCGCTGCTCCTCCCGTCTCAGCCCTGGGTTGAGTTTTCATGAGGATCCAAGAAACTCGGAGGGAGGGTGTGATACCCAATTGGTCTTTTGATACGAGAAGAAAAAAGAATGGGTCCCTTTGCAGAAACTGCAGGCCTCTCCCAGGAAGGGCCGGCTGTCTGCCGAGCCTTCTCTCGGTAGGCCTGGGTCACGGTGGCTGTCTGCTGTCCCCTGTGTGTGGTCTGGTGTCGGTGGCCTATAGAATAGACCCACGCGGTGCTGCTTCATGTGAACCCATCACTAGTGCATGCCGGCTTCCTGCTTGGGAACAGACGGGAGTGGGCCGGGCACCTGAACCGCTGTCCAGACCGCTCGCTGCACACCACAGGCGGCCGCCCTGCAGGCCCCATCCTGGGCCTCCCCGCCCGTCACATGGGAGTACACACACGTGCACACGCAGGGGCCCGAGTGCCATTCCCTGCCACACCGTTTTCCTCAAGCACACCACTGTAACGCATCGCCTCCCTCACCTCTTACTCTTCCACACTAGAGTTGTGTTCTGGCAAAAACCACTGCATCCATACAGGTAAGTGTACACATAGGAGTGTGTGAGGCCACGCACAAGAAACAAGCTATTATGACAGTGAAACTCCCAGGGTGGAGGGCAGGACTTTGGGTTGTAGTCCTGAATTCTTCAGGAACCTTCCTGCATGATTTTAGACAAGCCACCTAATCTTCCTGGGTCTCCTCGCCCTTATAAAGCCCTCTGCAGGAGCATAGAAAGCCAAGAACATTCCGGAATGTCATCAGTGTGCCTGAATAAAGGGAGGGGCAAGGGAGGTGGTTTTCCCCAATTTCCTCTTGTCTCCTCTGTAGCTCTAGGGGGCCTGGTTTGTGTTTGCCAGCTGCCAGCGGGCGTGAGGCAGGGGATGGGAAGGTCGGGGCAAAGGGCTGGGGTGTTTGCCTTTGTCCCTGTTCAGGGAAGAGCGGCAGGGCTGGACCTCAGTTCCTGACAAGGTCAGTGCTCCGAAGGCAGCCCGGGGGACTGGAGGGAGCCCTGGCAGCAGGCTTAGCCCACCCCCTTCCTCAGTGCCTCCCTTTCATCCTGGGTATGGCTCTGGGAAGGGCTGAGTGGTCCTGCTAAGGTTCTCATCTTCCAGGCTCTGGATGCCTCAGAACCCCCAGTGTGGCCTCGGTGCTGAGTTACTGACTGTTGAGATGTGAGGTTGATTTCACAGAGTGTAAGTGGAATGGCAGAGGATCTGAGCCCCCGCAGGAGTCAGCCCCACCACACCCCACACCCCCACCATTTAACAGCCCTGGGGCATCTTCTGTGCCCTGGGCCTGTCCCTGGCTTTGTGGCAAGGAGCAGGGCCTGCCCCAGGAACTCGCCCAGCAGGGCTGCTGTGACGGTCACAGCCCTGAAAGGGACTGGTGCTTCCAGAAGCTGTGACAGGAAACAGCCTGTCTTCAGGGTTCATTCTTTGGGGCAATCACGCCCTGGCTGCCTTCCAGCCTCAGGGCTAGATCCAGTCTGTGGCTCAGGAGGACTGTCCGGCACCAGGCCACTCCAGAAAGCAGCTGCCTGGGTGCTGTTCCGCAGCAGGCCTCCAGTTGCCACGGAAGACTCCTTTTCCCAAGCACTCTCTTACCAAGACCTTTCAAGACTGCCTGCAGCTAGCGTCCTCGTTAGGGGTGAACACAGGGGGTTGAGACTTCTAGGTCCCATGCCTTTCCCTCCCACAGTCTTTGAGGTCGCTGTTGCGTCAGAGGAGTAGCCAGCAGTGGAGAACGTGAGGGATGGTGCCCCAGGGGCTGAACAGGCACCGGATTGCAGCCCCTCCCACTCTTCTGTGAGACCGGACCCCTTTCACCCAGTGCCTGGCCGGCTCCAGCTGCTGTCACCCCCTTGGCAACCTGCACCGCTCCCCCACCCCCTCCCGCCCCAGCAGGCAGCCCGAAGCTTTAATCAGCAGCCAGAGACCCGGCTCTGACGTCCTCCTCGGATGGAAGGGATGTGGGTGTGGAGGCAGCAGCTGTGTTTCTTCTTGCCCGAGCAAGCTCTCCCCATCCCTTCTGCCCTCCCCTGTGAGGCCAGACGGAGCTGCTGTTTCAGGCATTTTGCAGTGAACGCCAATCGGGTGTTTGCTCATCCTGAGCAGACCCCGCCTGGAAAGAACTTCAGTTTTCCCCTAAACCTGGGTGTGTCCTTGTCTCCCCAGGATGCCTGAGTCAGCGTGGCAGGGGTGTGTCTGTCTACAGTCTGGCCCACAGCCCCAGCACTCCAAGCTCCCCCAGAGAAACTTGCTCCAGGCTCTTTCTGGACATCTGTTCACTGCTGGGTGTGCCCAGCTCTTTGTGCTGTGGTCAGACGTGATCTTTTCTGGCCTCGCTGTTCCGAAGGCCTCTCCTAAATTGCTCTTCCCAACTGCGTTTCAGAGCACCCCAGACACCGATGGGCTCAGGACGGCCTCAGGTAACACCGGAGGCATCTCAGAAATGGGGCTTGAAGCTGCCCACTTGTCAGATGGGTGGTGGATCTGAACGGGGGAGTCAGTGCCTTCTAACCCTTTCTAGTCTTTCTGATGCTGATTCAGCAAGCCCCCCCCCCCGCCCCCCCCCCCTCCCGCCGCTCCTCCAGGGCAGGGGCCCGAAGAGCCCACACCAGTGGTGGAAATGGGAAGACGGCTCCCGAGGAAGCCTTGTCTCCTCTCACCCATGACACTGCCTGTGGACCAGGTCTCGCCCTCCCTGTCTGAGGGGACCCTGAACACTCCCCTCTCCATTCCCCCTCACTTTACCTGGTGGCCTTCCGCTCTGAGCTCCCTCCCCCCGTCTTCCCTGCTACCCCAGCTGCCATCTCAGACAGCTGCCCCTGGAGCAGTGTGGATTTGCTCCGCTCCCTCCATCCCATGTCTCACGTGAGCCCCTCACCATCCTGCCACCCACCAGGGACCCTTCACTGCCTGGTGCAGCCTCGGCTCCTCACGCAGTCTTTCCTTATTCAGCAACAGCTTCTTTCTCTTCCAGCCTTTGTCTCTGCTCATCCTAAATTGCTATCCAAAGGCCTCTCCTAAGTTGTTCTTCCCAACTGCGTTTCAGAGCACCCCAGACACCGATGGGCTCAGGACGGCCTCAGGCAACACCGGAGGCATCTCAGAAATGGGGCTTGAAGCTGCCCACTTGTCTTCTCTCTACTCAACAAACCATCTCCTTCTCTTTTATTGCAAAAAAATTGTCTTCCAAACAGCCTTCCCAACCTGTCTTCCAATAGCCCCTCACCCCTCCTCACCCAGGAGGGGAGCCCAGACCTCAAGGGCTGGGGGAGGAAAAAACTCTCAGCTGTGATGTGAACCTGGCCAGTTCCCCCACCCCCCAGTTCCCTGGTGCTATTTGCCCTAAAGTATCAGCAATAGGCCTTGACTGGCTCCAGGTCCCTCTTCTGGCCCCTTCTGGTGTGGCTCTGATGTGACCCCGCTGCTGCCTCGGCGGACCGGCCACATGTCTTAGATAAGCTGAGCTTGTCTCATTCAGACTGTGAACCCCATCGGGTAGGTACTTTCCTCTAGAATAGAGGCACCCCTCCCCTTGCAGCAGGAAGAGCACAGAGTTCGAGACCAGACAGATCCTCAACCTTCCATTCACTAGATGTGTGGCTGTGGGCAAGTTATCCATTCTCCCTGACCCCCCAGGTTCCCTCATCTGTAAAATCAGTGTAGTAATGATACTTGCCTCGCAGGGGGAGTGTGAGAGCTGGAGGGAACATAGGTAGAATATCTGGCATCTAGTAAGTGATTCGTTAAGTCCTTTTCCCCTTCAGTTTTTCCTCCATCCCTCACTGTAGACTTTCATCTCTTAAATGTCCTCCATATGAATTCTAGCATCCACTGCCTAAGCCTCCCAAACCTTCCTGGAGTGCCCCTCTCTTGAGCCTGCTCCACACACTCTGGGTCCAGTCCTTCCTGTGACATAGGCAAGACCATCGCGTGGCTAGGGTCCAACATTCTCTTTCCGGGGTGCGTCCTTATGCCCTGGTTCTCACTTATCGGCATCTCCTTTAGAGATGAGCCTCCTTGCTTGTGTTTCTTTGCTTGTCAGTGTACCTGGGGTCATTGAGCATCTTATAGGGGTGTCCGGCCTGCCACCCTCAGGCCACATGAGTACGAGGATGGCTATGAATACGGCCCAACACAAAATCCTCAATTGACCTAAAACATTATGAGATTTTTTGTGATTTTGTGTCGCAACATATTTAATGTGTGGCCCAAGACAACTCTTCCTCTTCCAGTGTGTCCCAGAGATGCCAAAAGATTGGACACCCCTGAAAGAACCTCCAAAAGATCTTGTGTTTGCAAACAGGTTTTTTTTTTCTGGTGGGAGCTAGAGAGCGAGCTGTGTGCTGTGCCCTCCGCCACCTGCTGGCTGGGCCTGGAAGTACACCTTCAACTCTTAGTCCAGAGAAGACATGTACCCATCCTGCCCCGCTTCCACCCCTCTACTTGAACCTCCTTTATGGAAGAGCCCCTCAACCTTTGCCTGAACCCCCACACAAGCCAGCTTCCTAGCAAGGCTGGACCCTAAAAAGTCAAGTTGAGAAGACTCCGAGGTGGCCACTACCCACACCGCCCACCCCTCAGGTGTTGGGGCCTCTCCCTGTTTGACTGTGATCCTATTAAAAGGCTGTCCTGTCTGTTCCCCTCCCTCCCCTGACATCACGATCCCAGCAGCCAGAGCACATGCCCACCTCTCAGTCCTCTCCCCAACCCCTGCCCATCTGCGCCCAAACTGGAGATCCTGGCTCCATGCGGTGGGCAGCCCCTCCCCTTATTCCAGCCCCCACCCTCATTCTCCCTCATGCTGTCCCTCCCACCTATGGCCGAAGACCTGCCAACCACTCCAGCCTAACTGAGAATCCCAGGGCAGCTGGCCCTTCCCTCTTCAGTGTCCCCCAGCTCCTCTGGGTGACCCCTCTAGGCTGGGTACCCCTCAGCAGTGCAGGTGTGAACTGTGCGTCCTCCTAACCACCTGAGGGCTAAAGCAGCAGGCCTTCTGCCTTAGAGAATGGAGGAGAGAAGGGAATCAGATCACCTCATCCATCCAGGGCCTTTTGGCAGAACCTGCCTGTCCCTACAGCCCCAGGAGTAGCCGGCTCCACAGACCTCGCCCCGTTGGGCAAGGCACCATCTCCATATGAGAGCACAGTTCCAGCAGCAGCAGAACTGCCGCTGCCTCCCCACACTTTCCCTGCTCTCATAAAATGGCACAACGCATATTTACCCCTGGAACCTGGGACAGGAGGGCCCTTCTGCCCAAACCATGACACCATCTTTCTCTTTGGTGTCCCCTCCCCCAGCCCAAGAGGAAGAGAAGTCTGCCAGCCCTGGGCCTGGGAGGGAGAAGCAGCCACCAAACTCCTCCTCCTCGGGCCTTGGCCTTCAGGATAGAGAGGACAGGGTGCATTTTATATTGTCTCCATGTGAATAGTCAAGAGCACATAGGAAACCTTTGCAAACATTGGAAAAGCTATTTTTCAAAGGCAACCCATGACCCAGCCATTTAACTTTTGCAAAATGTCCCTGCCAGGGAATGTGGGTCAGGCATCCATTAGGAGGAAGCAGAAAAAAGGTGAAATTTAGTTGGGAAGCAGTCCTGGAAAATTTTGTCTTTATTTTCAGAGGACAGTTCCCAAAAGGAAGGAGGATGGAAGTGAAAGTATGGGAAGAAAATGTGAACCCACAGGCCTCTAGTAAGACCAGTCCCAGGAGGTTGCAGGCTGGGTGAGAGGGGCAAACCAGGCTGAGGGTCTGCCGGGCCATCTCCCTGAGACCCCAGGGCAAGGGCGGGGAGGGCTCTGGCCCACCACCACCAGGAGCAGTGCAGCCAGATGGAGAGGTTAGGGATAAAAAGAGGCTTCACTTTTTGTAACACTAGTCCACTTCCCCAAACCACACCCAGGTCAAAGGCGTGGCCTGATGGGTCCACAGAACCCCAAACCCAGGCAACCAGCCCTACTCCTGCTACTCCTGCCCTTCCTCCCTGCTAGAGGACTGTGCAGGCAGGGTTTGGGCCCCCCAGATCCTTGTGGCCAATGCTGGCTCATTGCACTCTTGAAGATACAAATAGTGCAAGATGTAGAAAGACCAGTGTGGCCTGGCCACAGCTGTCAAGGGGTTCTACAACAAAAGGATGAGAGCCCTAAAGATGTGATTAAAAACAGGTTCGTCCAATTCTGGAGCACATGTTCCTAATTGTCTCCAATACTTACAAGCCACGTGGTCTTGGGTAAGTCATTTAACCTCTCTGAGCAAAGGCTTTCTCCTAGATTGAAGGCAGTAGGCGAGGGTAGTGTGGTTTTCAAACTTTTCTAGTCATAGCATCCTTTCTTTAAATAAGATCTCATTGGAACCCCAACTTATAACTGTTTATTGAACAGCCCTAATTTTATGGTACACAAACGTGACTAGTCTTACCTTTCTTCCAAGCACTGCCTTCAAACGTCTCCGCTGAGCTGCCCTTCCCATTCCTGAGCACCACCTCAGGCAGGCCTTGGTCGCTTTTAGCCTGCCTAAGCTAAAGCTTCGATCTGATGTCCAACATGGTGCCCACACCCTCTCATCCTCCATCTCTCTGGCCCATGTTTGTGGGACCCACAGTGGGGAGCACAGGGTATGTCTGCTGTGTTCCGGCTCCTTTCCAGTGTTCTCTGGGCCTCCATCCATCTGCAGTGGTCGGAGTCAGGGGGAGATAAAGGGGCAGAGTCTCATTGCTGCCTGGGTTGGCCCTGGTCCCGCAGGTGTTCAGACTCAGCCTTTGCAGGGGCCTTCAAGGCTCCTTCCCACCTGGTGCTGTAACATCTCCAGCAGCCAGGTCTTTGAAACAGGGTTCTGACCAACGGCTTAAGCTGGGCTGCCTTCCTGGGTGCTCATCCTGCACATAGGAGACCCACCCATTCTTGCCCCACCCAGCAGGGGGAGGCGGGCTGCCCCCCTGCTGCCCCATCTGTCCTGCCCTTGCTTCTCTGGCAGCAGGCACAAGAGCAGATCAACAAGGACTCCGGGGCCCAGCTGGGGAACGGGACACGGGTGCCTGACAACAGAGGCCCTGCACTCAGCATGGACACTGGCAGGCAGCACCCCGCCCCCCTCCACAGGGAGGTGCAGGAGGGTAGAGCCACAGCCCTTCCCCAGGGCAGGGGCCCCTTACAGGTGACTGTCAACCCCCACTGCACATCAGAATGCACGAAAAGGTTACGAAGAGACGCCAAGGTGCACACCCCACTCCAGGCCGGTGAAAGCAGCATCTTGAGGGAGGGGGCTGGGACTATTTCGTTCAAGCTCCTGAAGTGAGTGCACAAGGCAGCCAGGCTCGGGAACCACTGCCCTGCTGCAAGAAATTCCTGTCAAATGACAGGAGCAGGGCCAGTCAGTCCAGGTTCTTCCTCTTCAAGGGAGTGGGGGAAACCAAGGGATGGCTGCCCTAACTTTGGGGCATTAGATACAAGTGGAAGGTAAGAGAAGAGTTACTGGTCACCATCTCATACACGTTTTTCAAACCTGCCTTAACAGCGGCCCTGTCTTCATAGGTCTTGCCAGAGCCCACGCAGAGCTCGGCCGGAGTTAGAGTGTGGGGCCGCAGCAGGGGTAGGGCCTGGCGCCGGGCGGTGAGCCTGGGCTTTGCTGTCTGTGTGGGAACCCCCTGGACCGGACCGTCAGTCAGGCCGCCTTCAGCTCACTCAAGAACTCCTGCTGATGTTAGATTGGGGGTAGGAAAGGAGCCAGAGACCTGGGCGGAGTCTAGGGAAGCAGGCCCGCTGGGTACCCGTAGCCGGGGGAGGTCGGGGGGAGGTCAGGTGGGGGTGGGGGGGACCCGAAGGTGCACACAGAAAGCAACCAGGCTCAGGAGGGGGCCTGCTGGCTCCCAGTTCTGCGGAGCAGCCACCCCTGCGGCAGAACCCCAGCGAGGTGTGCTCCTCCCGTGTGCCCCTGAGCAGGGGGAAGACAGACAGCGGCCGCAGGACCTGCAGCCGCCACCCCCACCGGGGCCACAGGTGGAAAGGCAGGAGGAGAAATCTGGCGGGGATGAGGGGCCTGCCACGGAGCCCCTCTTTAAGGTCCTGGACACGCCTCTGAGCGAGGGTGAGGAGCCTACGACGCTGCCGGCCCAGCGGGACCACGGGCACAGCGTGCAGATGGAGGGCTACCTGGGCCGCAAGCACGACCTGGAGGGGCCCAACAAGAAGGCATCCAACAGGTGGGTGGGAAGAGGCCGCCGGCGGGAGGGATGCGTGGCTCCAGGGCCTTCACCAGCAGAGCCTGGGCAGCACAGGCGCGCGTGCTGGGGGAGAGGGCGCCCTTTGCTTCCCTGGTCTTGAGAGCTTCAGGGCACTCCTCCGAGCCAGCCCAGGGGCTGCCTGGAGTGTCAGGGAAAGCCTGTCTTCAGTTCTGGCACCAAGTTCAAATCCTACGACCATGTACAGGTCACTCAGCCTAAGTTAACGTCTCTATTTGTAAAACGGGGATGTTGACGGCAGCACGCCTCCTCGGTGCAGAGAGCGAGCCTGCGCACAGGAAGAGCTCGGAGAACACCACTGTTGTTGTTCTTATCCTGGGGCTGGGTGGGTCAACCCAGGCATTAACAACATGACCTTGACTGAGTCCCGCTTTTTACCAATCTGGGCTTCAGTTCCCTGCCTATAACACAGGAACAGAGGAAGAGGGGGGTTAGCGTAGGTGCAGCTGGAGGTGCAGCTGGAGGGCGTTGGTGATACCATCACACAGCGACTCCGTGACCTTGAAGCATTCATTCACAGACTGTGTCCTTTCCTGTCCCTGAGGCAGCCATGCCCTTGGGTTTGGTCTATCTGGGCATAGATAGATAGAGGATAGACCTATCCTCTGTAAGGACTCTGGGAGCCCCGCCGTCAGGCAGTGGGCCAGGGGGGTCCCAGGAAAACGGCAGCATTAAGGTTGAAGCCAGCCGCATTCCCAGGGCCACTGGCAGCACACGGAGCCTGTCCTGGGGGATGCTGAAGCTAATGCAAATTCCAGAAATGAACTTGGGGACCCCACTATCCTGAAGAGGTTTATTGCTTATGTGGAGAGTCCACCAGGAAAGAGGGAACTACCATTTATTGAGCACCTACTGCATGCCAGGCATTATGTTAGGACTGATAAAATCTTCCTAACCACCTTGGAATATTGAGGTTTCCATTTTCCACATAGGGAAGCAGAGTCTCGGATAGGTTAAGTCATTTATCTGTTCAAGGCAGGACTTTATTCCAGGACCCAGTTCCTTCTAGCAATTGCTTTACTCAGGCTGCAGGAGGTGAGGGCCACAGGGAAGATCCCCAGGCTGGGCATCAGAAACCTGGGCTTTGTAAAGTGGCCCTGCTGCCAGCTTCGTACAGGCCAGGTTCTCTCTGACCTTCCCGTCCTCCCTCCTACTGTGCCCTACTAGTTTCCCACCTTCCTGCCCTTCAAAGGGAGGGAGGGAGAAGGAAGGAGAGGAGGAGAAGGGTGGGGAGAAAAGGAACAAAAGCTTCAGTGTTTCGCAGCATCCAGTTCTGTGAAAATGCAACACATTTCCCATTTATCAGTGAAGGAGCCCCCTTAGCCCACACACGAGTTTATAAGCTTGCAGCTGTCACCACACACACCAGTTGAGATGAGCCTTGATATACACCCAAGTGTTTCCTTTAAGAGTGCTAGTCCAGCGTGCCGGCATACACCAGCAGAACGAAAACTAGCAGCAGCCACCAAACAACCCCTGCTTTATTCATTTCACAGTTCTGCAGTGAAAAGCAAACATGCTGATGGATGTGGAAGTGCTCTGAAAAGTTTACATGGTTGGTCTTAGAGCCAATAATTCTGCTTCTAAAACTGCGTCTCAACATCAGACATACAGGCAAAGGTTTACGCACAAGAATGTTCGTCACATTGTTAAACTGTACTGTTTAAATTTCCGGTGTCACATGGCCCACCAATAAAGGGATTATTTATGTATGTGATGAGATACCACATAGTTATTCAAAATTACTTTCAAGAAATATTTGAGGATGTGAGGAAATACTCATGTTAGTGTTAAGCTTAAAAGCAGGACATAAAACTGGTTATACAGTATAATCCAATTTTAGCTATATACAGAGGTGGACAAACATAGGTTTAAAGTTCTAATACAAATAAATACAGTGAACAAATAATAATACAAGAATAAACTCTGTGTTTTGGGCACTCACAACTGTAAACCTACTTTGGTCCACCCCATTATGTGAGTAGGAAAAAACGTGAATACATGAATAGAAAAAAGACTAGAAGGAAATACATTCAATGCTAACTATCATTAACTTTGGGTAATGAAGTTACATTAATGACTTTTTTACAGTAAGATGTATCCCCACCTCCCAGGGGGAGGATGGTGTCATAGGAAAGGCACAGCTGTAGGAACTGAGTACCGAGATGCTGTGTCAGGATGGCGGGTGACCTGCCTGTCCGCCCCGTTGCAGGTCCTGGAACAACCTGTACTGTGTGCTCAGGAACAGCGAGCTGACCTTCTACAAGGATGCCAAGAACCTGGCGCTGGGTGTGCCCTACCACGGGGAAGAGCCCCTGGCCCTGAGACACGCCATCTGTGAGATTGCTGCCAACTACAAGAAGAAGAAGCACGTCTTCAAGCTGAGGTGAGGCCCGCCCATCCCCTGCTCCCTCCCCGGCGGTTCGGTTTTGCATCAGTGGCTGGACGGGGTCCACTGCGTGCCTGTACCGGCCCTCAGGGGTTGTTCAAAGCAGAAAGGCCAATGGTCCAGGTCCTTGCCTCTCTCAGAAGGTGCTATGCATCTGAGGGGCGGTGGGATCTGCCCAGGCAGAGGGCTCCAGAGGCGGCCCCAGGACAGGAACCCTTCTGTCCCCCCAGGTTGAGCAATGGCAGTGAGTGGCTCTTCCACGGCAAGGACGAGGTAAGTGCCAGGCAGCCCGGCCCAGACCCCCACTAACAAAGGGGCAGGTGGAGGAGGCTCAAGCCACTTGCCCTCAAGGCTCCCTCAGAGCGAGCAGTCCCGGGGCTCCTCTCCCAGCCTTTGTGGGGGCCTCCCCAGAGAAGTGTGAGGCCCTGACCCTCCCGCCCACAGGAGGAGATGCTGTCCTGGCTGCAGGGAGTGAGCACCGCCATCAACGAGTCCCAGAGTATCCGCACCAAGGCCCAGAGCCTGCCCTTGCCCTCCATCACCGGCCCTGACACCAGTCTTGGCAAGAAAGAAAAGGAAAAGAGATTCAGCTTCTTCCCCAAAAAGAAGTAGCCTCTTGCGGTGCCCCACAGGTGGGGCCGGGCGGTGCCACTGTGCCTCCCTCAACTGCCCAGGACAGGCTGCGGGCGCCCTCGGCCTTGACCACGGCCCTCCTGCTGCCTGGTTGCCCGCTGCCCGCCGCCTGCCTGCTCCGAGTCGCCGGGCGGGGCTCCGGGGCCCATGCTGCACTGCAATACCTGCCTTCACCTGCCTGGCCCGATGCCTGCTCCCCCACCATCTGCAGAGCAGCTCCAGGGACAGAGGCTCCCGGCTCCACTGGGCCTCCGGGCCTGTGGGCAGAGTACGGTTTTCCCAGGCTCACGCCCTCCTCCCCACCCCATTCTTGGGCTGAGGATGCATCAGGTCCCCTTGCCCCATAAATGCTGGAGAAGGCTGATGGGTTCATCAGATGCTGCCCACTCCCAAAGCAAGCTACTTGGGGTCACCCCTGACTTAGTCAAAACCAGGGGAAGGGAAGAAGACCTGGAAATACCTGACCGACCCCTGGGGCACAAGGACGGAGCCCTCAGGGAGGCCCACAGGGCCCGAGGTCTGGGAAAAGGGCTGCTGGGGACTGCGGGGACACTGTGGGCCTCCCCCCACTGGGCTTCCTCGGAACCAGGTCTCTCACCTCAGGGGCCACCACATCCCTCCCCCTGCCTCCTCCCACCAAAAAAGCTGGCGGGGGCACACCCTCCAAGGTCCGTGGGTCCTAAGTGCAAGGGGCCTCCCACTGCCTCCAGCGTCCTTTGCTGCCAACCACGGGTAGTAGAAGGATCAGGAAGCTCTCCAGCCGGTCTTTTTAAAACTTCAGTTAGAGCTTAGGGCTACCACTCAGACCTGAAGGAGGTAGACAAGTCCCGACACTGCCTAAGGCACTGCCTCTCCACTCTGGGACGCCCCCCAACACCCAGTAGCAGCTGAACCAGCAATATCTGACTCAGACCCAGGACCCCTTAGAGGCAGTACGGTCCCCAGATACCGGATGGACAGCCCAGCACCTGGAGTAAAGCAAAGCCAAATGCCCAGTGAGTATTGTCTGCAGCAGGTACCAGCCGAGGGTACTGACTGGACAGACGGCCAAGTTCATGCATGACCTATATCACCCTGGGGTGGTGGCACCATGGCCATACCTGGATGTCACCACCTGTCCAACAATCCATGGACAGCTGGGACAAATGCTGGCACCAGGGCCATGAAGGTGTATCACCCCTTGCTCAGCTTCTCCTGAAGGTTCTGCACAGGGGTGCAGAAGTCACCAAATATCTTACCCCCCCAACCCAAGCACAGCCAAAGGGGCCCTGCAGCCTAGACCCGCGGGGAAAGCCTTCCCCAGGCTGCTACAGTCAGACTGCAGGAGGGAGGGGGGCACTCGTTCCACAAGGATTTCCACCCCCCACCCTCTGAAAGCAATACAGCTCCAGCCCAGCATCTTAACTGGGGTTAAGGTCCAAAAGAGGGTCAAGTTGGTGGCAGTAGGTGTTCCCCTGGGGAGACCAGAACGGTCCCTGGGGACTGCTGTTTCCGTCACCTTCCCCATGGGAAGGAGCCTCAGACACACTGAGATGATTCCTCTGGAACTCGGGTGAGGCTCAGGTAGAAACCACAGGGGCAGGCATCCAGGGTTCCTAGGCCTTCCCAGGAGCACTTAGCGTAGGCACACCCCGGGGATCAAGACCACTACGTCAAGGTGAAGTTGACTTCAGCAGAAGAGAACCACGGGAGGTGACATTGTCTGGTGGATCCCGACATCCCCAGGTCAGGTGGCCCCCCACCCCATGTAGCCAGGGTCTTCGCTTGGCCTCTGTGCACTTACCCCTACAGCCCTCGTTGTACCTGCAGGGAATGTAGTCTAGACCATTCACCAGCCTCTCTCTACACCTGGAGAAACCAAGGCAGGAGGAGTGAGGGGACTACCCTCAGGTGGCAGTAAAGAAGGCCTCTGGTACACCCGAGGGCACATCCTGCTCCAGAGCAGGTAGCACGTTCCTTGCTGAAGAGCAGGTGGTGGCAAGTCTCCCTCCACTGCTGCCGTGGGCCACTCTCAAGGGAGCCGGGGGACAAGGGGCCACCTTTTGACCTCCCCGTGGGCCAAAGCAGCACCTGAACGCGGCACCTCCAACAAGCAACTCCACAGTCCCAAGAGTGAAAGGGCCCCAAAGGAAGCGCTAGGACTTCCCCACCCGGGTGCCCCCGACTGCCAAGGGCAGCCAGCTGCATGTGACCCGCCACCTAGTGCCAGCTCCTGCACACCCCTCCCACATCTCACAGGCCCGAGACCCTCAACCAATGGGACAGAAACTGCAGGCACCCCGGTTTGGGAGACTGTGCCGTGTGCAGGCTCGGCGCCTGGTACCCTGGCACAGTTCTATGGTGGGGGAGGGGGTGTTTGTTTTTGGTCCTCCTTACATTTTCTACTCTGCAATCTTTTAACAGTACTCCCAGCCTAGGTCGACACAGCTCCAGTCCACACCAGCACAACTGGCAATTTAGAAGGAGCTCCTTTGGGGCGTGGCCAGGTGGTCCTCCTTCCCTCCATCCCCTGGCCTCCCCAGGCTCTGGCTGAGGGGGGTGTGGACAGTTCTTGGGCTTACCTCCCCCTCCCCCCACCAGCACCCATCACAGGAGGCCTGCAGAAGGCTCGGCTCCCACCCACACCACTCCCTGCCCTTCGGAGGGTGAGCGGGGTCCCCGAGGACGGTCCTGGATGCCCCTCCTCCCCGCTGTGGGAGGAGACAGAGAGCCAAGGACCACAAGGCTTGGTCCCTTGGACAAGCAAGCTCAGGGAGGTCACTGTGGAGGCGGCAGCGACAGGACCGCAGCCCTGTGGGGCACAGACCACGCCATCTGGGCCTTGCCCTCCACCTGCTCACACGTGCTTCCACCAAACAGAGGAAACCCATTTACTAGTTTTTCTAATAAATCAATAATAACACTCTACATTTCTCTACGTTTATTTGACAAGCCTTGTTTCCCTTTGACCTGGGCCAAGAGGGCTAGGTGAGTAAGCAAGGAGGGGCTGTACCCCAGACTCTCTGGCTTGTGCCTGAGTCTTTCGGGACAACGGCGCCAGCACCCGGGTCCTGAGACCTGGGTTGAAGCTCACCGGGCCGTGCACCCCACCATCCAGAGGGCCTGCCGTAGGCCTTTCCCCACAGGGCTCGGGGCGGAGACCCGGCTGGACGTGGGCCCCACCAGAGGCCCTGCCTGGGGTGCACCTCCGAAGGGGAGTGTTCGTTTGGTCTGGGCGGGTGGAGTGCAGACACAGCCGTGTTCCGAAAGGCTCCACTGGTGCTCCTGACGGGCAGCCGGTGAGAACCACTGAGCGGGTTCAAGGTTCCCAGACATACCTAGGAGGCTGTGTCAGAATCACCTGGGGAAAGTATTCACTACAGCTTCCCAGGCTCCACCCACTGAAGACTGAGTCAGGGAGTTTGAATGACGAGCCATCCGTCTTCTTCATCCGTCTCCTTCAATTTACAGACGAGGGAAAAGCAAGCGTTTAGGTGACCCAGCCAGAACACGGCAGCGCCAGAACCAAAGCCTGGGTCTTTGACTCACACTCCATTATACCCATGGGCCCTCAGCGTCACCACCCGAGACTTGCCCAGTAGAAAAGCCAGCTCTCTCCTCAGAAGTAGCCACGGAACACTCAGGGCAGCTGGCAGAACACGGCCCGTCTCTGCCCAGCAGAGGCCCCACCAGCCCTGCCCCTGCCCTGCACTCCCTGAGGCCCTGAACCAGCAGACCTGCGGGGATACCTGAGGGACCACCTGAGCCCCGCAGCCCCGCTCCTCCCAGGCCCCAGACTGAAGAAATGGCCAAACAAGGCTGGTACCCCATGCAGAAAGGGCAGAAAATGCAACCAGACATAGGGAGGCAATCTTAGCCCTTCTGAATCAAAGACACTTTGAGAAAGGGATGGACACTGAGGACGCATCCCAGGGAAAAATGTACTTGCAGTCCTCACCCGATGCCCCAGGCCACCCGGAGACATTTCTAGGCTCCAGGTTTAGAACCCTCGCCTCCCAGGATATCTCCTGGGACTCACTCAGGGAGAAAGGAACAAAAAGCACCAGACATTAGAAACCTCTGCCTCTTAGAAAAATGTTCCCTCCACTCCCCCATCTCTACTTTCTCTAGTCCAACTTCGGCCCTTGAGGAAAAGAGCTAAAGGCTGGCACAATGCCCCTGCCCCCAAGACAGGATGCCGGGCTGGGGGCCAACAGAGAAGCCCATGGGAGCAGAGCAGCCAAGAACAAGTCCCCTCCCACACATCCTGCTGCCCCAGCTCTCCCACGAGCACCCTACCCTGGTGCCTCATACGCAGGTACAGCAGGAGCGGATGTCAAAGCTCCCACCCCCACCACGATCAACTCCCCCCACCCCAGCCAGGCCCAGTAAGGAGGCCACACACAGGTCGGTTGGTCAGCAGTGGTTATTGCACCATTGGCAAATAATGAAATGTGTATACATTAGCGACAACCACAGGGTCAGCGAAACAATCCACAAAAGTACCTGAACTGAGTCCGTTACATTCTTCACAGGACGGGAATCAACGGGGAAAACACACACACACACATATATGCACACAAACAATAAATTATGGACCTCGTTCCTGCCTGGACCCTAAGAAAAGGCACAGCCCCCCGCCAGGCCACCTTCCCGCGTCTCCCCCGGTGGGCTCCTCAGTCTGGCAGTGGCCGGCTGACACAGGGCTTGCTCTCCCTGGGAAGAGGTGAGTTTAAATATGTGGCTTCTCACCGGAGAACTGGATATAAGGGAAGGGGCCACACCGGCCTCAGAGGGAAGAGGGGCCCATCTGGACCTGTGGAAGGTCACCGCGAGCTTGTGGGGGGGGGGCACCAGCGTGGTTACAGCAGGTGAAGGCACTTGCTGAGCGCACAGGGGCACTGTTCCCGGGCACCGCCTTCCGAGGGCCCTGGGTGAGGCTCCCGTAAGGAGGGTGAGCCCAAACCTGTGGACATATGTCAAGGCTCCTCGTCATCCCCCAAGCTCCTCCCTCCCCCAAGACTCAAGAGTCAACCTACAGAGTTCAAGGCCTGGAATTTCTCCCTCAGGTTTCTCACGATGCCTTGCTGGCTTGGGTCCACTAGGTCCCTGGGACCCTCTTCCTTCGGCTGATGTGCGGCTGCCTCCTGCAAATCCCGGCCCTGCCCCACGATGGCTGCTGCTGACCTCAGTCCAGGGCCTCTGCTCTCCTCCAGCCCCACCGCGGGGCCAGGCAGGGGCCCCTTCTCCATGACAATCACCCGCCGGTTGTTCTCCAGGGTGAGGTCTGCAGTGACGTACAGGGCCTCCTTTCCATCCGGCCCACTCTGGGGCAACACCCCAGGAGGCCGGGGCTGGGCGGCCTCTGGGCCCACCTGGCCCCTCTTGGCACTCAGGCTGCAGCAGCGGCCCACCCTGCCAGACACGGGCGGCTCCATCATGCTGTCTGGCACTGAGCGGCTCCGGCTGACGGGTGGGCCTCGGGACCGGCTTCCCTCGACCTGGACCGCCTCGTCGTTGGAGGCATACTTGGAACAGAGCTCTCGGACATCGGGCCAGTTGAAGGTCTCGGTGTCCAAGGGGCTGAGAGGGCTTCGAGTGGCAGGCCGGGCCCCAGGTGAAGTGGTCCTCGAGCTGCCAGCAGAAGGGATGGAGAAACGCCGTGGTGACATCTCCCCGGCCGAGCAGGGCTTGGGCAGGCTGTGCTCCTGGGCCAGCACCTCCTCGTGGTTGAAGAGGGACAGCACCGGCTTTCTCTTACCTGTGAGGGGAGAGAGCGGCCTGAGTCACCGGGCAGGAAGGGAGAGCGGAAGTGAGGGCTCTGAACTTCTGGGGAAGGCTGGTCGGTGGGGTTTTGGGTGTGATGATGGAAGAGAACCCTCATTTACCATCCATGGTCCCTTTACCAAAGGGAAACAGGGAGAATAAAGGAATGGCAGTGGACAAGGGGTCAAGAGTCAAAGGACGAAAGACAAGAAGAGCTTCTGCTCTCCTAGAGAAGAGGGCACGGTTACATTTCCTCCAAAGGTCTCTTCCACAGGAAGGATGGGGGGAGGGCAGTCAGAGTGCTCAACCAGGGCCCCACGGGTGGCCTCTCGGCATTAGACCAGCTGCTCACCCTGGCCCTCGGCCCTCAGTGTGGGGTCCAGCCCTCTTTGGTAGAGTTCCTTTAGGGATCACTTTTCCCCAAAAGCCAACTGACTCTTAAAGGGCTCTTCCACCCCAGACTGTGGGAGGGGCCCAATCCCTACCCCCCATTGTACCTTTCCCACCCGATGGTGATCCAGCCTCTTCCTGCAGGTGGGGAACAGCGGAAGCTGCATTTTCCCATGGCAGTGGTGGCCTGGCTGTCCCCGCCTTGCTCTTGATCCGAAGGCTATACTGGCGAGCCAGCTGGTAGACCTTATTCTTGACTCGCTCGCTCACGTGGCTGTCCATCACGTGGGAGAGCTGCACGATGCAGGGGTGCAGAGGGGCCACCAGCTCTCCCTGGGAGCCACTGCTCAGCTCCTTCACCAGCTCCTTCAGCTCCCGGGCCAGGCGGGCCGGGCTGGGCCGCTGGGTGGGGGAGGCGCTCTCTGGTGAGGCAGTGGCTGACTCTTCAGTGATAGCTCCCAGCTCATGCTCCTCCAGGATGAAAAGTGGCTCGTGTAGGTCAAAGCCATTGGCCTGACCTTGGCCTGGCCCCTTCTGAGGACTCCCCTCAGAAGACTCCATTCCTTCCCAGATCTTCACAATTTCTGAAGATGGGCGGAACTCAGCATCTGTGATAGGAGCTGGGTCGCCAGAACCTGCACCCACCTGGCCTGGTCCTGGGAGGTCAAACAGGGTCCATGAAGCCGGCCTGGGGCCCACCTGTCTCTTGTGCCCCAACGGGGCCACTGGCTCCGGGTCCTGCCTGGGAAGGTTGTTGAACCTGAAGACCGAGTTTCTCACCAGGCCTTTGGGGATATAGGAGAGGCTCTCCCTGCGTCGGACACTAAAGCCTGCATCGTGGTGCTCTGCATTTTCGTAGTAGCTCTTGATTTTGTCCAGCAACAGCCGGTCTCGTGTGGAGAGCATGGATTCCTTCTTCTTGCAGGAAGAAGACCTATTGGTCTCTGCTGAGCAGCCTGGGCTTGGGGGCTCCGTCCCATTGACAGAAGGGCCACTCTCCGTGGCCATGCCCACACTGAGGTCCGCTGCTGGGGGGAGCTGAGAGCTGAGGGAGTCCGCGGTGCTGTCGCACCGGGCCAGGCCCTTCTCGCTGCCCTCCAGGCTGAGCACACTGCTGCTTCGGCTGGGCAGCCTCGGGGTCCCGAAGCCAGTGGCCTTGCTGTCCTCCAGTGCCAGGCTGCTCCGCCGAGAGAAGCTGCTGACAAACCGCTCAGCAATGACACTGGCCTGGTCCAGCACAGAGGGCGGCAGGAGGCTCTCAGACTCCTGGGCAGTCCCCATTTCCTCCTCCTCCTCCTCCTCCTCGTCATCGTCCTCCTCCTCCTCACTGCTCAAGGCCTTCATGTTTTCAGTGCTCTTGGCTACCACAAAGTCCACCATGTCACTTTGGTGGTCCAGCCCCAGCAGTTCCCGATGGGCATCAAGCTGTATTTCCAGGACTTCTGGAGACTCTATGTCTGAGGGCATCTCCTCGGCGCTGGGACCTTCCACAGCAGCAAACACCTCCGGCTCTGTCCCGGGCTCTGGGTCTGGCTCAGCCTGGGAGAGCAGAGGGAGCTCACGTGAGACTCAGGGACGAGGGGGATGGCATGGCCTGCCTGCTCAAAGCCTGGTGAGGGGGCACTGCAGTTCACAACAGAAGGGGCAACAGCTCCTCAGAGGGAGGAACGTGGCGCTGTCCCTTAGTGACCCTGCCGCTTTGGTGCTGGGCCCCCAGCCCTCAAACCCAAGGGAAATTCTAGCAATGTGGGTGGGAGAAGGTGGTGGCATCTCTCTCCGGCAGCCTATCTGGGAGCTACATGGGCAGATGGGAACACCAAAACTCAGAGCCACAGCACCAGTACTCCCTGCCCAGGGGTGAAGCAGCTCCCTACAGTCTTAGAGGCTCCCACGAGGGAGTTGTTCTGGGTTCAAACCCAGGCCTGAGCAACCTGAGAGGCCAGGGCCTCCTGCGCAGCTCAGGGTCCCGAGGGCAACAGGACCACTTGCTGGAATCCTGCAGAGGGTGAGACAGGAATGTGGCTCCTGTGCACGTGCCTAGCAGATGGGCAAGGAAGGAAGCAAATTCTAGATCTCCCTCTTGACCACCCTGCAAGTCATTTGAACCACAAAACTGGCTAGGACAGGCGGCTTTCCAGAGAGGTCTGCAGGGAGAAGATAAGCGCAAACACTGCACTCTGAGGGATCAGACTCGATCCCATTGATGCCGTCTAGAATCTGCAGAGCACGAGCCATGACCTCGGCCTGCACTGTCCGACGACAGTAGCCACCAGCCACACGTGCCTTCCAAGCACCTGGAAGGGGACTAGTCCAAACTGAAATCAGCTGTAAAGGTAAAATATGCACCAATTGCAAAAACTTCATACAAAGGCAGCATAAACCATCTCGTGAATAGCTTTTTATATGGATTACATATTGAAATGGTAACAGGTTGGACGTCCTGGATTAAGTGATTTTTTAATGTGGTTACTAGACAAGTTAACGTCACACATGTGGCTAGTGTTCCACCATCACTGGACAGCACCACTCTAGACCTGTACCCAGTGTCGTCCAGTTTCTGTCTCTGGCTGTGAGGCCTACTCCGGGTCTAGGCCTCATGAATGAATTTTCCTTATGACTTTGGGAAAGCAAAGGCCTCCATTTCCAGACAACCCACAGACGGCGTGGGGGCGGTGGGAAGAAGAGCTTGGGCTTCTGAGTCACAGGCCCAAGTCCAGCCTCAGCTCTATCCCTCAGGAGCCATGCCAGGCACATCACCCAACCGTTCTGAGCCTCCTTCTCTCGGGTAGAGCTGTTGCAGAGAACAGACGGAATAAACAAGCACCTGACAGGCAGGACGTACGCCTTACGCCCTACACAGGGAGGCCTAGCTGAGGGATCTGAAACCTGGTCACTTCTGCTAACTATGCCCGTCAGCAAGGGACTACATCTGCCCAAAGGAAGGGGCGCCTTCCTCTCATAGAAAGGGGCTGTCTGCTCACCAAGTCATGCGCCCACAAACCAGACAGGCTTCCTGAAGGGATGGTAGAGTCCTGTCCCCATAGACCCAACAGGAGAGCCCAAGCCTGAGAGCCCGACCGCAGACCTGGAGATCTGGGCTCCAGACACCTCTGCACTGTCGCCTGCCCGCCTACTGGCCACTCACCTCAGGCAGGGAAGAAATGGACTCGAGGCTCATGTGCTTCTCAGCACTGTCGGCAGACCGGCTACTGGGCCTCCTGCGGCTCTCGGAGCCTTCAGACTCCCCGCGCCCCTTCCCCTGCAGAGAGCAGAGGGCAGTCATCAACTCCCAGGACAACTGGGAGCTGGTCCCTTCTGCATCCATCCCAACACAGGCAGCACCCTAAGGGGGCTGGGCTTTGCTGAGAGCCAGCTTTGGACCTGAGCCACTCCAGAGACAACGTGAACTGCCAGGCCTGGGGATAACAAATCCCCGCCAGGTATGCAGCCTCAGCAAAGCCCAACCCCCTAACCCTTGCAGCCTTGCTATGTGCCGCCTCTTCCCCTAGCCCACCACTCCCATCCTGTTAGTCATGCTTGTTGGGTAGTATGCTAGTTCGCACCCAGTGCTGGAACACTGCATGCCAGGGGCTCACCAGGGCGTGACAGTGAGTGAGGGGTTAAGAAGTGCTGATGGCAGAAGTACAGAAACAAGAACAGAAGGGTGGAAAGGGCAGGGGAAGGGACTCTAGGATGGGCATGGGCTTGAACATGCCAGGGAACATGCAAGGAGGAGGGGAGATCAAAGAAACACCTCACCATAGCACCCCGGGAGAAAAGTAAAGCGTTGGCCCGATAGTGCCAGCAGTGGAGGGCGGCCAGCAGGGAGCTGGCAAAGTCGGCTACCTGCTCCGCCACTGCCAGGCTCTCCTCCTCCTCCTCCTCCTCCTCTTCCTCTGAGCCTGGGGGCTCCGGCCCAGACCCCTTCTTGCTGCCTTCATGCCCTGCCAGGTCCTCCAGAGAGACCTGAAAGGCCTGTTCCTCCTCCTCGTCCTCCACCACCACTTCCTCCTCCTCCTCCTCGTCCTCCTCCTGCTCTTCCCGGGCACCCCCTTCAGCCTCTGGCTGCAGGCCCCGAGTACGGGACGGCTGCCCAAAGTCCAGGAGAGCACCAGCACTGCCTGCATGCTGTTCAGAGCACAAGACCCCTCGTGACCAGCCTCAGGGCAACACCCTCTCCTCCTTCCAGTGGTTGGGGGTGAGGAGGCTTTACACAGAAATGCACCTCTACATACCAACCCCTGGTCTCCACTTAAGCCCAGTGAAGACCAGAGGGGGTGAGGGTGAGGGGAAGTAAGGGGTAGGACTGGTTTTCAAGCTAGGGACTGGGGAAAGTTAGGACAGGGGCCTGGTCAGGAACTCAAGAACCAGAGAGGCCTGCCTGCCCTGGAGAGGAAAAACTGAGAGCATCCAGGCTGGGCAGGCCACCACCAGGGTACCATTCCAGGGGAAGGGGACAGGAGGGTCCCCACGGCAAGGGCCATGGTATATTGACCCTCTGTGGCCCACATGGCAGAGCCCAGTGCACAGGAGGTGCTTGATAGTTATTTGTCAAATGAATGAAGACAATGAGAGCTAAAGGAGCCAGGGGCTGACCTGGGCAGTCCCATCCCACTCTACCCAACCAGGCCCCTCTGCCCACAAATCTTACCTTCATTCCCACTGCTCTGGCTGCTGCCGCCACCGCAGAGTCCCAGTACGCGGGCGAGGAGAGGGGAGATGGGTAAACAAGAGAATGAGCCTCTCTATGCAGGATAGAGGCCAGAGGCCACAGGCCTAGAGCCCCCTGGGGAAGACCTCTCTGGGGGCTCCTAGTCCTAAAATCCTCAAAGGAATGACTGACAGAACAGGAACCCGGGCAGGGCAGAGCAGTGCAGGTCTGTGAGTGTTGCTTGCTCCTGCTGTTACCGGAGAAGAGGGTGAAAGCCGCAGGGGTTGGGGATCAAAGCCCCCTCTCTAGACAGCAAGGAGAGGCCCACTTTCTGGGAAAATAGAGACACAGTCTTCTCTAAACTGTCCTCAACATCCCCACCCAGGTGGTTACCTACATCACCTTCTGGCCCCTGCCCAGAGCCACCTGATTGGCTGTCGACCCTTCACACTCACCTTTCTCACTGAGCTGCCTGAGTAGGTGTCTGGTTGGCTCTGAGGAGGAAAGCACATGGGCAGTCAGCACAGGCCTGGAAATAGCCCTGCCCCCACACCCACAGCCCGGCCAGCCCATCACGGGGCTCAAAGTCCATTCGGGCTTGCCCCCACCCCAGCCCTAGGGCCTGAAGGAGGCAGCCCTCACACCTACCCCACAGGGAGGCAGGGCCACTCCCATCAGGCCTGGGTCCACAGCTATTCCTGCCAGTCCCCAGGGGCAGCACTAACCACAATCCTGAGTTAGGGCAGCTCCTGCAAGGAACCACAGCCCCACACTGCCCCCTTCAGACCAACTAGCCGCCACTCTAGAGGTCCATGGCACCACATCAAGCTCCACCTTGCCTGCGATGAGCCCATCAGCACATTAGCTACAGCCCAGGCCAAGCTCTCTTAGGGCACCCCACTGGAAAGCAGGTTTCGCACCCGACTTTCTACGGCCCTTAAGGTCTGGCACCACAAGGCCTTGCTGCCTGCTCGGCAGTGCTGCCCGACCACACAGGGGCCGACCAGGCTCTAGGGACAGGACACAAAACACATCCATTAGGCGGATGATGTCACCACCTTGGACCCCCACCTTTTCTGCGGACAGACCTGAGACAGGCAGGCAGAGAGGGATAAGAGGACACCTGTCAACGACCAGTCTATAGAGCCTTGGCCTCAGCTCAAACTGCCTGTGCCCAGCCAGCATTACGTGGGAAGCCTACTATAAACCTGAAGCCGGAAGGAAGGTCTACTGA
The DNA here is from genome assembly GCF_004126475.2 of Phyllostomus discolor. Taxonomy (NCBI): domain Eukaryota; kingdom Metazoa; phylum Chordata; class Mammalia; order Chiroptera; family Phyllostomidae; genus Phyllostomus; species Phyllostomus discolor. The sequence continues at coordinate 189,307,604 of NC_040903.2, read as the reverse complement.
GGTCTCTTAGCTGCTCCTAGGCAGGGGAGGATGTAGAAAACCTTTTTCTCTCCTGAAACACATGTGCACCTACACACACACACACACACACACACACACGATCTGCACAACTTTGTAAACATCCAGCTATTTTCATAAAACACTCCAGTCTTTCATTTCAGAACTTGTCATCAAGAATGTGTAATACGTGACAAATAATGACACCAGCACCTCACTTATCCATAAACGCCCTTTATCTGCCCATCTCAGCTCTCCGGAAGCAGGAGGCAGGAAAGACCCGCAGGCAGTCGGAGCAGCTGGCTGAGGGCAGGCAGAAAGCTCCTGTCGGACTCCCGCGCCCCCCTCTCAGCCACTTGCTGGCCTGCTCTTACACACATGCCCCCCAAGTTCAACAGCCTGATTTCTGGCAGATGGAAGGGGAAAGAAGGGACACTACAGGCAAGCACAGAAGACAGGTGAGAACAAACACGCATCAGCGGAAGGGTGGACACAACACCGCAAATGCAGGCTGTCTGTACGGGGACCCCCAGCTCCCCGCTCCGGGAGGCCCGGAAGAATCAAGCTGTTCACATACCACAGAGAGGCCACTGCACCTCCGGTCAGCATCCTGTTTTAAAGGCCCCGGAGTATGAAGCGTGTGTTAGAAAGATGTCTCTCTTGTAATGGTTAAAACTAAAACACGAAAACAAGACACAAGTGAACTGAACTCTTTTAGAGTTTCCGGGCTAAAATCTCGGCCATGTGGAGACTTAAGCTCTAAAATGGCTCATTTCCCAGGGGCCTCAGTAGCTCTAGTTTGGATGCTGACATATGACAGGCAGTATTACGAGACCACCCCCACCACCGCCCACACTTGCTGAGCACGTCCATGTGCCAGCAGCTTCTGATTTAAAGCTATGGCAGGTTACGAGAGGATTCTAGAGGGGCAGCAAGAGGATTACAGAAGGAAGTTAATACCACCAATTTGGGGCTTTTAACATGTGGCCCCATAAAATTTTGCAACTGTGACAACTGGCCTCGGGTTCTAGATCCACTGGGAGCAATACCAAAGTAAAACCACAGCTTTCCAGAGACTGCTTGGCCCCACCTTTTAGAAGACCAAAGCTCGCGCATCTATCCCCACAGCTGTCCAAGGGGCCTGTGGGTCACAGCCAGTCAAAGCACAGAGCACCGTACAGCTCCAAGCCAGGACACTGCTCCCAGTCACGCCCGAGTCTTTCTCTCCGGGGACCTCCAAGACACTCTGCACCCTAACTCCCACCACGTGGACAAGTTTGGCAGGTACCTGACTGAGGCCAAGTTCTTCCCTGGGCCTCAGACTGAAGGGCAGAGTAAAAACAGATGTAGGAAACACACTCGGGGGGGATAAACGGTAATGTAAAAAAATACAATTTAAAAAAAAAAAAAAAAAAGGATGCTCAGGAAAAGAAGAAAGAAAAACACACTCATCACCAAAAGAGCTAAGGATAAAAGCAATGTCTTCTCTTTTTCAACAGACAACTAACTCCATTTACTCCAAGTACACTGCAGCAAGTCCAGTCGTGGAAAACCCAGGACAGGAAAGTGGAACTTTTCCTGAGACCCAAAGTCAATATTTCCCGTCTGGGTTTGATGCCACTTGGAATGTAACTTGTTTTCCCCGCGTCCTGCCTCTGCTCGGCTCCACAGCACACGCCTGAGAATCACTCCTGGCTGACCGCCAGCGTTCTGAGTGCCGAGGGAGGGAGGTCTCAGTCGCGGGGGGCTGAGCAGGGTGCCAAGGCCCAAGTGCATGAGCGTTCCTGGGGCCTTGGAAAAGGTGGGCTGCCCAACCCTGATGGGCAAGAAAGGCCCAAAGGTGCCAGGTAGAGGGCGGCACAGGGAGAGGACGCTCCACACACGCCTACCTCGCCCTCTCCCAGGATGCCTGGAGGTGCGAGCCAGCCCCAAATACTGCCGCCAAGGGCCCCCCGCCTGGCCAGAGGCCCGTGAAGACGCCTCCCTGCCCACAGAACCCTTACCAGACTGCCGGCGGCCCTGGCGGCGCCCCTCATGGGTGGACACCTCGTCCTGGGAGGACCAGGCCTTCTTCAGGCGCTCTGGGCTGTAGCGGTACCGATTGGGATCTGCACCCGAGAGAGACAATCAGGCCTTTGGGACCCTGTCGGCTGTGGCCTAGACTCTGGCCGCACCCACCCACACCCCTGCTGCCCTCCCCAACGCTCAGGGCCAGAAGCCTCCAAAGCTCCCTCCTCTTCCATCCTCCATCCAACTGTGTTCAGGAGCATCAGGCACAGAGGGTCTGCCCGTCAGCAGTGCTGTGCCCCTAGGCTCACAGTAGACCCCCAGGCCTCGATAGAAGGAGTCACCCAGGCCTCCCTGCTCCCTGGAATCTTAGCACCAGGCAAAGCTTCCCCAGGACGCAGCCTTACGAGAAAGGTGCACAAACAGGGACAGAGCAGGCAGAGAGGCTACATATACTTACAATAGGAATCCATTTCCAAAATGGCTTCCTTGGCCTGGAAGGGGAGAAACCCACCCCATTACGACCTTGCCACGTGCCGTGCCTCCCCCAGCGCACGGACTCCCTCGGGCTGGGTGAGGACACTCTGTGGTGCTCTGCTGAGGCCCAGGGCCCCCACTGAACTGACCCCCGCTATGGAGCCAATGTCCAGAGGGTGAGGCCCCGGTGGACCCTCCAGCTGGCTCTGAAGGACACTCTCTCCTTGTACCCCATTAGGACCTGGGGGTGGGGGTGCCCCAGGAATGCACCTTCTGGGGGATGGTGGTATGGTGGTTCTCCAGGATGAGCCTCTTGATGTGGTGAGTCCAGTTCCGTTTCTCCTCCACTGTTTTGGCCTGGGAAGACCCAAGGGAGAGGGAGCGGGGGTCATCCCAGGCCTGAAGGCACACGACGTGGGCCGTGCTTCTGCCAAGCAGGGCAGAGGTGGACAGAGAGCCTCTACTTGGGCCTCTGCAAGGCTACAGCAACTAGTAGCCTGAGGGGTGCCCACAATGAGCCCAACCTTCCAGAGGGAGACCCTGAGGCTCAGCGCAGCCCAGTGAGCGGAGGCAGGTCTGTCCCCAGCCCGAGCCCCCGGCCCACCCCTCACCTGGATGCTGTACTGCTGCTTGCTGTGCTTGTAGTGGGTGACGGTGAAGCACAGGGAGTCTCTGGTGCTTTCAATCAGCATCAGGGAGGAGCACTGGTGGGGAGGGAGAGGGCGGTCAAACTCAAGGAGTGGGGAGGGGAGCTGATCTGGAGCCCAGCCCCTCAAAATTGCCTGCGGAGGCAGGGAGAATGATCGAAGAAGGATGGAGCTGCATCCGCACTGACTTGGGATGGTGAGGACAAGGACGAGGAGGGGAGGGGAGGGGAGGGGAGGAGGCAAAGGAGGTGGCGGCAGCCTGGTTACCGGGATGTGCCCCTTGTAGACAAAGTGATCGCCCCGCTTCTTGGTGATGAGCAGTGCTTTGTCGAAGAGGAAGAAGGTCTTCTCGCTCCGCACACGGTGCAGGCGGAATGTGCCCTCCAGGACGAGCTCCCCGTAGATGGTCAGGTCTGGCCCCTTCCAGTTGATGAGCAGCGACTGAATCTCCTGCAGCACAGAGGCCCCGACCCCAAGGGTCAGGCTTCTCATGACCTTGCTGGGGACCCCAGAGGGCTCCTGGAGGCTCCCGAAAATCCAGCCGCTGCTGGGTCTCCCCAGGGAAGCCTGCCCCACACGGACGCTGCCCCTCTGCTCAGCCCTACAGGGCAACCACACTCCCTCTCCAGGCCCACGCCCACCCAACCGCCCTTGCGTGTCCCTGCGGCCACCAGCCCGGAGCACCTGGAGCCGGACTGCGTGCTCATGCCTCCTCTTCATGTCGTTGATGTACCAGGCCACGCAGGTCATGGTGTCAATGGCATCTTCCACCACCTCAAAGCCTTCCTCTTCTTCATCAAAATGTTTGGCAATTTCCTGAGTGGGAGACAGGGACTTAGGCAGCCCAGACTCAAGGGTCCTGCCCTTGCGCAGCCGCCCAGGTACTCAGGGGACCCTTGGGTTACCTGGAGCAGCAGGTGGTACTTGAGGATGCGCTGGACTGGCTTCAGCAGGTAGGAGCCCAAGGGCAGCGAGTGCTGCAGCAGTTCCTGCTGGTCCTGGAAGAACTTGGCCTGCTGCTTGTCCCGCATGCACTCCATCAGGGCGGCCACCGAGCTGGGGTGGGGAAAGGACGGTCACCACCTCGAAAGGCCTGGATGGGCAAGCGGGGTGCTCCAGACTCACCAAACGAATCAGCCTCCCCTCTCTACCCCAATGACTCACTTGGGGTAGTTGTTGCAATACTGGGTGTAGATATCAAACTCTTGGCTCTAAAGAGAAACCAAAATAGTGATTTCAGAGAGACTCCCATTGGACTGTAAACCCAGGTGTACCAAAAACATACCTCAAGTCCCCAGAGCAACTCTGCACCCCCTTCTCTGAGTGTCTGTAGATCCACTTTTGTACCCATCTGTCTGGGACATGCCACCCACCCAGCAACCCCTGGCTCCACCCTGGAACACCCTCCCCAATCCAGACCGGACACCTGGCACTGCCCCTGGAGAGGGGGCTCCCTCCAAAGCTCAGGTGTCCCGTGAAGGTGGGAGTTTCTCTCCCACTGAGCCTCCAGCAGAACAGGACAAGAGGCAAGAACCCAGTCCTTCTCACCCTTTCCACAAAGCAGCTGGCCACAGCCACAGGGTCACCATTGCAGTTGTCCAGGTCTCTGAGTAGCTGACTGGGTGAGGAAGAACTGCCATCAGACCCCAGACTATTGCAGCCTCCACGGCTACTGACCCACCATGCCCCTCCCCAGCCTCCTGGTGCCCAGACACACAGCCAGCCCTGGTGTCATGCCAAAGAGTCAGGGCTTCCACCCTCAAAGTGAGCCCTGCCCGGGGCAGCAACCACAGAAAGCATCCAGCAACACTGCAAAGATGGGGAGCAAGGGAGACCCACATGCTCAGCAAGAGGAAGAAGGGACACCAGTACCCACCTCGGGAGAGGACACGGCTCCTCTGCAGGCAGGAGGAGTCAAATACATAAGAGCAGAGATTTAAAGGAGAAAGAAAAGAGAAAGGGGGCTCGAAAAAGAACCAAGGTCCCCAGTTTAAAAGGATACAATAAAAGGAAAGAGACAGGGTGACTCCAGAACCCCTTTTTCTTAGATGGGGGCACTACAGAAAACCCTAGAAAGGGTGCTCCCCCCTTCCTAACCCCTCATAATCTGGCCCAGGACTCCTTCCAGGCTGCTCTAGCTTGCACAGCAGGAGGTCCCCAACTCATCTTAAAGGGCCTGGGGTAAGGTTCCTCCTAAGCTATCCACACTGTCCCCTCAAGCTCTGCTCCTCCTGACCACCGCCCTTCCTCTGGGGCATCTGTGGGTCCAGGCAGCACACGATGGATCCTCAAAGGGCCCCTCTGCCCTGAAGCAGCCCCTTGCCAGGCTTTGTTCAGCCCCACCTATCACGTCTCTTCTGACCTGTGCATTTTCCTAATGGGTCAGATCACTGCCAGGGAGCCCTGCCTTTCCGTGAGGTCAGGAGGAAGATGGAGAAGATGTGAAGAGATGTGCGAGTGGAAGACAAAGATGAGAAGGACAAAGGGGTCACAAAGGGAGAGAGGGGAAAGTATCATGTGCAACGGTTCAGCAGGCCCCTGAGGGGCACCGGCTCAGGCTAAACCCAACAAGCTCACAGCCTCAGGTGATCTCCCTGCCTGACAGGCAGCACCTCCACCCCAGGGCACACAGTCCCACAGGTCCTCTCTCCTGTGGGGAGCTAACTGAACCCTGTACAGGGTTGGGCCACCCTTCCCCACCCTCGGACAGCAGGCCCTGGGCCCATAAAGCTCAGCCCACCACATCGGGGGCATCCAAGATTCGCCCCCAGGCCCCGCAGGTGTAACACAGTGTATGTCAGGCCCACTCCCTACCTGTTCAGTGCGTAGATGCTTTCTATGTTCCCAAAGAGGGCACTGACTTGCTCTGGCTTCAGCAGCCCAGGCGTGTCAATGATCTCAGCAGGTAGTCCTGCATGGAGAGAGGCATCAGAGACCGGCCCCTCCCGGCACAATGCTGCCCCGGCCACGCCTCATGGGACCACTATTTCTCAAATATCACCTACTGGGCTGGGTTGGACAGTCCCGCCCCAAAATCAATATCCACCTGGAACCTCAGAATGTGACCTCTGCAGATGTAACTAGTTAAGACCTCAAGACGATATCATACTGGATTTAGGGTGGGCCCTGAATCCAGTGGCTAGTGTCCTTATAAGAGAGGGCACAGAGAGACAGAGGAAGGCAACGTGAAGACAGAGGCGGAGATTGGGGCGATACCACCTACAGGCCAAAGAACAGGAAGGATGGCCAGCAACCACCCGAAGCCGGGGGGAGCGGCCTGGAACGCACTCTCCCTCAGGGCCTGCAGAAGCAGCCAGCCCTGCCAACATCTGGTTTTGAAACTTCTGGCCTCCTAAACTGGGACAGAATAAATGCCTGCATCTTAAGCCACACAGTTGGTGGCAAATTGTCACAGCAGCCCCGGGAAACCCATATACCCTCTCCACAGTGGGTGGCTTCCTTGGGGGCAGCCACACAGCCATCTTCCCCCGTGTGCCCTGCACAGTGTGAAATGCTTCACCTCCACAGCCCTGGCAGGTAGATGCCTCTTCATTTCTGAAAGGAGGAACCTGGGGCTGTGTGTGTGTTGCCGGGGGCAGGGGGAACACCGTGCCTGAGACCCCACAGCTACCAAACCAGAGAGCAGGGATCTGGGAGCAGGCAGGCGGGGTCTAAAGCCAGCTTCTTCAGCTCATTCAGTCTCTACTGAGCACAAGAGTCCCTTCCAACCTTGTCAAGGGTGCCTACTCCCTGGGGACCTGCAGAAGTTCTGCAGGAGGACAACTGGTCTGAGCCAGGGTCACAAGGCAGTGTGAGCAGTCAGCAGCTTCCCCAGGGCGGGAGACGGGAGGCTGCGCTGCTAGTCACAGGAAGCAGACCTTCCGAGATAACCGTGCCAGGGAGAACTGTCCTTCCGGGCTGGTGGTGATAGGTTTATGCGAGAGAACCAGGCCGCCAAGCCCAAGGCCAGCCCGAGAGGAGGTGGCAGGCACCCCCCTCCCGCACTGCAGCTCTGCAGCAAGAAGGGCCTTACCTCCACTATGCTGCGCAGGTCCTGCACGTACATGCGTTCAGTTTCCACAATTTCCCGCACCACGCGGCCCAGGTAGCTGAGCTTGTGCGCAGGCGCCGCTGCTGCCCTGCCGCTGAATGGGGACAGGGGTCCCTTCTTGTTCAGCAGCTGCTGGAGTTGTTGGTGTTGTTGCGCGGGTGCCGGCCACGAGGGGAGCCTGCACCGTTCTTGGCTGAGGCCTCGGGGCCGCTGGGCTCCTCCATGGTGCCTCGGCTGTCCCGGGAGGAGCCCGACGAAGACGTGGTAGAGGTCAGGCTCGCCGGCCGCTCCTGGCTGCCGTCCGGGCGGAGGGAGGCAGAGACAGGCATCCTGGCATCGCTGCCCGGCGCAGGCGCTTCGGGGAGATTCTGCGCAGGACGGACAAGGAGTCAAGCTCTGAGTCCTCACAGAAACAGAGTCAACAGGCGGTTGCCAGGGCTGGGTTGGGGATGGAGGAGGTGGTTGTTTAATGGACACAGAGTTTCAGGGTCGGGAGATAAGGAAAAGTTCTGCGGATGGATTCCTGGTGATGGAAGCACAACAATGTGAAAGGATTCAGTGCCACTTAAAAGTGGTTAAAGTGCACATTTTATCTTATTTTTAAAACCATGTTACCACAATTTTCAAAACCACAACTCTGAACTGCCACGAAGTCCCTTCCCTCAGACCCCGTGAGCATCTCCAAGGATGCTCCTAACAGTCCCTCCTGACCCCAACAGCTCCACCGCCATCACTCCAGGGTGGCAGCAAGGTGGGCCCCATCTGGGGACAGGAAGGGCTCAGCCACCGAGGCCCCTGAAAGGCGAAGCAGACATCCCTGCCAGAGCCCTGGGGGCAGTGCCTTCGGAAGGAATCCCCAGCACCTAGCCTCTCAGAGCCCCGGCTCCCCACATCTGCCCCAGCGCTGTGTCCTCCCCGCTCTGAGCCTGGTGCCTGGCACAGGGCAAGGGCTCCATACACAGTGCAAATGGTGATGCTAATCGTAGTTGTCGAAAAGCTCTTCCCGAGTGCCCACCTGTCAGAGCCTGTGATGGGGTCCCAGACAGGGACAAGCAAAGATCTGGCTCTTAGAAGCTAAGACAACATGCAGCCAGAGAGCAACAGTGTTCCCGAGAGTGCAAAATCTCTACGGCGACAGTGGCTGCACCCTGAACCTGAAAATTTCAGGGTGCTGACAGAGAAGGCAAAGGAGATGGCACAAAGGCTGGGCCCACATTACCCCCTGTCCCCTGCCCCGCCCCCAGCACCTGATACAAGTCCCTGACTCACCCTGGCTCCCAGGGCACAGGAAATTCCCCAGGGCTGAGCCACTGGTGAGTCTCCCTAGGCTCCACTCAGCATGGCTCAGTCAGGGCAGCGCAGCAAGCAGGAAGCTGCTCCCAGGTGAGGCAAACACAGCCTCAGGTGGACTTTTGTCCCCTGAACAGATGGTGCAGCTCACAGGTAGGCCCGCCCGAAGCAGCGGTCAGGGGAGGGCCTGTGGCCTTTGAGGAAAACAGAGACACTCCACCTCCATCCCAGACGACCAGAGCTCACTGAGACCACTTTCCAGAATGTGTATTTGATGCTGTTTCCACAGGAAAAAAGTTCCAGAGCATCCTTTACACCTCCAATGACCTGAAGCCTTTGGCCCCTAGTTCTCAGGCTCAGAAATGTCCAAATCACAGACCACAGCTATGAGAAGGACCGGGAAGGTACTGTCACTCCAGTCACTATGAATTTGCCACCCTCCCCGCCACCACCGGTTTTCTGTGCCTCTGTCCCAACCTGGAACCAGAGCCCCCAGCTGTGCCCATACCCCCGAGCTCTGGCTTTTGCAAATGTTCTCTATGCCTGGACATTGTTTCCTCCCATCCATCCACGCCACACAGCCCCTCCGCCAACTGGCCTCACCTATACCCAACACTGAGGTTCAGATTAGAAGCCATACCCCTCTAGAAACCTCCCCAGGAACCAAACCTGGGGCACCTTCTGTATAATCCTTCAGCACCTCAGGGTTACACCTACTCTAGCACTCCTTGCATGAGACTGTGAGGAGTTTGCGATCCCCTATCCTAGACCGTGAGTGACCTAAGGGCCGGGGCTTTAAGGGTGATCTGGCCAATGAGTAATGGTGGTGAACACTGACGCTTCTACAAAGCTGAAAGTCAGGAGCATCGAGACCCACTCACCGTCCCTGCACGTCCAGCAAGGACCTCTCAAGCACAGGGCTTTGTCGCTGTGTGTCTCAGCTGGGGAAGAGGGGCATCACCCGAGGTGCTCTGTGTGAGCCCCCCGCTTTATAGATGAGGACGCAGTGGCAGCACTGGGACCAGTCGGGCAGTCTCCCTCCCTTCAGGCACAACCGAAGGAGAATTAATCAACAGGATCATCTGGGTGGAACTGAGCGTCTCAGAGGACAGCCCCTGGGGAAATGCAGCACTGCTGCTTTTTCCTCCCCCTTCAAAAGAGCCTTCAAAATTAACCAGCGAGGCCTTTCTACACAACCAGCCGGCAGGGTAGTACCATGTCATTTTAGCACAAAGAAAGACAAAGACCCATACTCTGCCCCAGCCCTGTGGGACTCCGTTGTCCTTCAAAACACAGGGCACGTTGCACACACAGCCCCCACCCCCACCCCAGCTCCTCCCTGCCCCGCCCTTCCCTGTCAGGCAGTCCTAGCTGGAACCACGGAACAAGGACTTATGGGGCCTAAGACGGTTCCCAGAACAGGCCTGGGGTCAGTCAGCCCCTAGAGGGATGCTAAATGGAAAAGGCCCAAGTCCCAAATGGATTTCACAGCTGGCCAGGCCACAGCGCCCATCACCCCAACACACACTCTCTCAGGGAGACTCATCTCTAAAGGATACCTTCTGGGGGGTCACTCTTTTGGGACCACATGGCAACATACGCACATTCAAGCTCAGAAACTAAAATATCTTTCCTACTTAGAGAAACTCTCTGATTAAATGTAGCTATGCAAGCCCGCAAGCCCGGCTCCTCTTGGGACTAACACCAAGCATAACCGCTAAAATGTTCTAAGCGCTATAGACACTTATCTCTCCTAAAAACTCTATGAGGACAATACTATAAGTATCCCCATTTTACAGATGCAGAAACTGAGGCCAAAAGAAGAACCTGGACTTGAACTCAGGCTCCTGTGTTCATGCTCTCCTGCCTCCCTCATGGATTTCACACCAGCCAGGACCACAGGCAAAGGGTTAGTCGCAGCTCTGAATGCCATAGATTTGCCTCAGCATAAGCCATGGGGGACATATTATATTAAGACTCGAAAGAGCAAGGATTGTTTTGTTTTTTAAGATTTTATTTATTTTTAGAGAGGGGGAAGGGAGGGAAAAAGAGAGGGAGAGAAACATCGATGTGAGAGAGGAACACTGATCGGCTGCCTTCTGTACGCACCCCGACCCGGGACCGAACCCACAACCCAGGTATGTGTCCTGACTGGGAACCGAATCAAACTGGTGACCTTTTGACCCGAGGAATGACGCCAACGACACCCAACCGAGCCACAGCAGTCAGGGCAAAGTTTTTAATGTGATGTTCATTCACCCCCCTCAAAGGCCTGCGGAGGCAAAGGGCTGAGTGTTAAGATTCCTTACCATCAGCCCTGGCTGGTGTGGCTCAGTGGACTGAGCGCAGGCCTTGGAACCAAGGGGTCGCTGGTTTAATTCCCAGGCAGGGCACATGCCTGGGTTGCCAGCCGGGTCCCCAGTGAGGGGCGCACAGGAGGCAACCACACACTGATGTTTCTCTCCCTCTCTTTATCCCTCCCTATAAAAGTAAATAAATAAAATAAAAATAAATTTAAAAAAATTTTTAAAGATTCCTTACCATTATATCTAGACCTGCTACACTGTGACCATCTACCCTCCTGTTAGAACAACACAGTAAAATACAGATTCCAGGTCAAAGATCGCAGCTCACGGAGAAGGGAAAGAACATGTGGTCATGAGGTCAGACTGTAAATTCCCTGGATGATGAGAAAAGCTGGGCAGTGGTCAGGAGACCTGGAATCACAAGGCCCTCTCTCCTGGGTAGGAGGATGGGAAATGAATGTAGAGACCCCATAGGGAGGGATGAGAAGTGAAACGGGGCAGTGAGAGGAAAGGAGGCGCAGTCTGGGGGGACTGCGAGCAGGCACCACTTGACAGCGACTAGAAGAGCCATCGCACTGCATTTGAGTGCATTCTGGTCCCAGAAGCCCCGTTCCCAGCCATGACTGTGTGTGTGAGTCAGACCCTCACAGAGACAGCTCAAGTATCAGCTACCCACAAGCCCCTGGGCAGAGCCGACCCGTCCTTCCTCTCCACTGAGCATCAGCTCCCGGAGTAAGACTCACCCCAAAGCCAAGATGAGAACTCCGGTCCTAGAACTCACCCTGGAAGACAGCGTCAGCTGGGGAAGCGGAGGCCTACAGAAGTAGGCAACAGGCAGAGGGCAGCCAAACCCTCCAGCCAGAGGCCACGGCCACCCCATCCTGCGACACCACGTCTCCAGTTCCCCTGTTTCCCCGCTGTGACCTCTTCCATCTCTCAACATGAACCAATCCAGTCAATCATCAATCAACAATAACGATAAATCAGTCTTCTAGAAAACCATGTTAAAGACCAGGCCTGTGAAGCCCCCTCTGACAAGGTCACCTAGGACCTCTCCTTTTGCAGAGCCCAGGAAGATGCTCAGACACACACCTGTAAGAGCCTGGGAGCAGAAGAGGAAGGGAGGTCTGGTGTTTTGTTTTGTTAAACTTTCTCTAAATGAAACATAAGCTACCCCTGTTAGGTGTCTACCCCGCTTCACGAGGACCCTCCCTGAGGAGCCCCAGGCAGGAGGCAGGAGGCAGGCAGGCTGCAGGCGGCCCCTGGATGCCCGGCAAAGCTGACAGCGCAAGACTGCACCCTACCTGTCCCCACTGTGGCTCAGGCACCATGCCCCCAGTCTGACCCACACCCCTGCCTCCAAGAAGAAAATGACACCACCCAAAACCCACAATTGCCCCCCTCTCCACGTTCTGTCCTCAGGCCTCTCGCCACTGAGGCAGGAGGACACAGCTCCCCCTCTCACCGACTTCAGAAAAGAAGGTCTCACAGGGGCACTCACCATCTAAAGGACCTCTGCTTCTCCGGTCCTGAGGAATCCCCAGGACGCAGCAATACTCCCTGCTGGCCCACCCTCCCCCGCCGGTGGGCTGAGGAGGCAGGAGAGGGAAGGGGCACTTGCTGGTGAGCCCTCATGCTGGCCAGTGCTCTGGAGGTTTCCCAGAAAACAGTGCAGTTCAGGGAGGCTTGGGTCCAGGTGCGGAGGAGGCTGATGTCACCCTCTCATCCCACACCCAAGAAGGGGAAGTCTGACATGCCACACCTGCTTTGGAGGCAGACAGGAAAGGAGCAGGGTGGGGTGTCCCCCAAAGGCAACTGCTCCAAAGGGCACAGGCCAAGTAGGGGAAAGGAAGTTCACCCAGTACCTGCGCAATGGGCCGTGTCCTTCCTCAGGGACTGCAGACTGTCTCCTTGGGTCTTCCAACTACATTCTACAGGCTCTGCAAACAGCCTCTGAACCTTCACCAGGACCGTCCCCTAACTCCACAGTCAGAACCTCGTCAGAGAAGGTACCAGAAGGAAGCAACAGAGAAAAACCACAACTTTTCCAAACAATGCTTCCACCTTTTCCAGGGCAGAAACAGTGTGAACCTCCACAGAGATCTCAGCTGAGATCCCCGAGTCACTCGCTGCGCTCTGGCCCGCAGTTCAGCACAGCCACACCCCATGCTGCTCCCCAACTCTGCCCCCAGGAGAAGCCCACTCTTGCCTGCCGGTTCCCACGCACCGGCCCCCATGGGGTCAGGCACTTCTCCCCACAGGCCCCCCAGCCAGCAGGGAGTGGGCAGAGCTGAGTGAGGTCACACCAGCAGGAGGCCACCTTTCACCGCAACCCCAGGCTTTCCCCAGGAGAATCCCGGAGAGGGCCTGGCTCTCTGCCCCTCTCACAAGCTGTTCCCTCACTCTGGCCCCTCCTCCGCCTCCCCAGAGACTCAGGGGCCCTAAGCACCCTAGGAACAGACAAAGACAAGGGAAGGCTCCCCGGGGAGTGAATGGGAGTATCGTAACTGTCAGAGGCCGTGCAAACAGTGTGACCAGAGTTTCTGGGCCACCCCAACCCTGGCCAGTTGGCTCAAGTTCATTTTCCCTCGTGAATTCGTGAGTTTCCCACTGCCCGAGAACTGCAGGGGGCCACCAAGTGTGGCTGGGTCTCCCAAGCAGGACAGCAGCTGCAGGGAAGGGGAAGGGGCTGTAACTGCCAATGGAGCCAGCCCTCTCACGTGAATTCTGGGGGGAGCCTGGACCTGAAGACTGAAGTCCAGAAAACCCCCTTGGCCGGGCCTTGGGAGGGAAGGAAAGCCCCTGGCATCCTGTTTCTATGGGAAGATCGCTGGCCCACACCTTACGGTCCCACCAGCGCACAAGCCCAGTATTGGCTCACGGCTCATGGCATCCCTCAAACCTGGAATGTGTCCCAGGCCCTGTTTCCCTACACAAATTTGGTCAAACCACCTCCTTCAGAAAGACCTCCTCAACCATTTCCTATCCCCCCCAACACACATCCTATTGTAGACTGAATAATGCCCACCCACCCAACCCCCCCAAGAAAATATCACATCCTAATCCCTAGATTTAAGGAACCGGTGGATGTTATGTTATATGGCAAGAGAGGCTGCTCAAGCTAAGGATCTTGAGATGGGGAGGGTACCCTAGGTTATCTGGGGGTGCCGATGTAACCACAAGGGTCCTTCCTATAAGAAGGAGGCATCAGACCCTGGCTGGCGTAGCTCAGTGGATTGAGCACGGGCTGCGAACCAAAGCATCACAGGTTCGATTCCCAGCCAGGGCACATACCTGGATTGCAGGCCATGGTCCCCAGCAACCACACATTGATGTTTCTCTCTCTCTCTCCCTCCCTCACTCTCTCTTTCTCCCTCCCTTCCCTCTCTAAAAATAAGTAAATAAATCTTTAAAAAAAAAAGGGGGAGGCATCAGGACTCAACAGCTGATGTTATAACAGAAGCAGAGGGACAGAGAGAAACAGATAAAGATGCTACACTGCTGGCCTTGCACACAGAGGGAGGGGACCACAAGTCAAAGGACACAGGCAGCCTCAGGAGGCTGGAAAGGATAATAAAGAAACAAATTGTCCCCCAGAGCCTCCAGAAGAAACACAGCCCTGGGGACCCAGCCAACTTCTGTCCTCCTAGCTGTAACATAATAAATGTCTTCAGCCACTGGGTTTGTGGAGTTTGTTACAACAGCCATAGGACACCATTACTAAATACTTCTTTAAATTCTAATGGCCGAGTCTTGTTTAAAACACTGGTCCTTGGGGGTTCATATATGTAAGCTTTTCTTCTGGACTAGAGTAAAACCCAGTGGCTGTGTCTTCTTTCTTATCATCTTCCTTCACCCCCAGTAGGCAAACACTAGGTGCTCAATATATGCCTGCTGGGAGGACTGCAGGACTATGCCTGGAGCACTTCACCACTCCCTTAGATGGAAGATAAACAGTGGTCCAAGTTGAGACCTGAGCCATTTCCTCCTAGACTAATGGGTTTCCACATCAGTCATCTGCCAGCCAGTTTCCAGTCAGCCCAGAGGCACCCACGAGTGGTGACCGCTCCCTCACCCCACCAGTCCCGTCCTACTGAGCCCCAGTCGAAGGCCTGGAGCACAGGTCCAGCTGCTCTGCCATGCCATGTATTATACATTAAGTGACTGGCCACAAAAAACTGGCAGCGGGGAGGAAAGTGGCCAAGGGACTACTTCGGAGTTAGGTGAAGGAACTGCAATAAGGTCCCTCTACAAATATGTCGGAAAAGCAGTCCAGCCGGAGGTTTCACATGGACATGTAGTAAAGGCGAATGAGAGCAATTACTGCTGATTAGAAATGGCTATAGCTCACAGCCAGCGCACATCCACGTGGCTCCCAGCACTACTTGTCATTAAGCAGGGAAATGGCACGATGTTCCCGCAGACAGAGTAGCCAGAATCAGTGCTAGAAGTCGGAAACAGAGCCGATGCTCCCAGAGGGCCCCCCTCTCTCATCTCTAGGTCACCAAGGCTCACGGGACCACTGCTCCTGATCAGCAATATTCCGGGGCCCAGCCGTGCCCCCACAGCAGGGGCTGCCTGACCTGAGGCCTCTAGGCTGGGGTGGGGGTACAGAGGGAACAGGAGCCACACCTCCAAGAGCTGCAGCATTCGCTACTTCATCAGGTTCAAAGGCACTGGAGAATCCCGGTGGGAAACAAGTGGGAACAGAGGGGCCCCATTAGGTCCCGGGGAGTTCTTGGCAGAGGAGGAGAGGATGAACACACAAGCATGGATGTGCAGGGGCCCAGGCGGCCCAGAGGCTGAGCGCACTACATGGACCCACAGGATCTGGAGTCAAGCAGACCTGGCTTGAACCCCAGCTCCTCCACCTTACCGGCTGTGTGTGGCCTTGGGCAAGACTCACTTGATTCTTTAAAATTTTTTCTTGAGTTTTAAAAAGATTTTATTTATTTATTTTTAGAGAGAGGGGAAGGGAGGGAGAAAGAAAAGGAGAGAAACAGCAATGTGCAAGAGAAACATCAATCGGTTGGCTGCCTCTCACATATACCCAACCAACGGACCTGGCCCGCAACCCGGGCAGGTGCCCTGACCAGGAATTGAACCGGTGACCCTTCAGTTCACAGGACGGCGCTCAATCCACTGAACCACACCAGCCAGGGCTTAATTTTTAGCTGTTGACTTTAGAGAGAGGGTGGAAAGGGAGGAAAAGAGAAAGAGAAAGAGAAAGAGAAAGAGAAAGAGAAAGAGAAAGAGAAAGAAAAGAAAGAAAGAAAGAAAAAGAGAGAAAGAGAGAGAGAGAGAGAGAGAGAGAGAGAGAGAGATCAATTTGCTGCCCCGCTTATTTATGCATCATTGGTTGCTTCTTGTATGTGCCTGGCCTAGGGACTGACCCACAACCTGGGCATATTGGGATGACACTCTGAGCAACCGAGCTACGGGGCCAGGGTATGAATCACTTGACCCTGCCCACCTTCAAGTTCCTCATCTATAAAATGAGCCTAGCAGTAATACCAGCCTCACTGATCTCCAAGATCGAGGTGATACAAGTAAAGCTATTTGTACATAACCGACACACAGTAGGACCACCATAAATGGCAGCAATGATGATGATGGTGGAAAAATTATTTCTTCCACAAGCAGCCAGGACAAGATTTTCTGATTTGTGCCTAAAATATTGAACCACATCTCAAATAATAAAGATACTTGTTAAATTAGGTTAAAAGCATAACCTAGTGCTCCCCACCAACAATCCACCATTCGTGATCCCAACCATCCACCATCTATGATCCCAACATCAGTTTGGACCATGCTGATATAAAGGCAAATATAAAGCAATTCAGCTGGAAAGAAAAAACAGTCTAACATCCATGCCCAACAGAAGGCCAAACCAGAAGATGAAGTATAAATAATTCAGAGCCCTCTGCTGTAGTAGCCAAGACACAACCCTCAGGGTTCCACCAGGAGAGACAGCAGGTCCTGCTAGGAGCTGGAGAGGAGCAGGGCCATGGGGAACTACAGGCCTGAGCAGGAAGAGAATTTAAAGTAATGTCAGGTAGCAAAATCAGAACTAAGTGAGCAATACAAACCATCCTTGACACTGGTCCGTGGGTTTTAAAGAAAAGACAAAAATCCAGCTTCAGCTTCAGGGTAGACGTGCAGAGAGCCAGGAGATAAGACCAAGACACAAGGTACTGGGGAAAAGCCCTGGTGTTCACCCATTTTCTAAGTCCCAAGGAACATCAAATAGAGCGGAGCAGCAGACTGTGTGTGAATGAGCCCGGGGACCCCCGCAGCACCACTCGAAAGCTGTCCCCGCTCTGCTCCTACCTCGTGGGCTAGAAGGAGCAAGGCAGTGATTTGCACCTCAGGTCTGCCCTCTTTGGGAATAACACGACTGCCCTTCCTACCTGAGTTGAGAGCTTCAGAATTCACCGGACAGGTATTGTTAAGCACTCACTTTGCACCAAGACACTGTGGCAGCCTTGTGGGAGATACAAAAATAAGTCACGCATGGAACCTGCTCCCCAGAGCTGATCCCCCATCAAGAGAGACAAAACAAGTGCATCGATCACCAAAGGAAGTTGAGAGTGGTGTTGCGAGCAGTCTGGGGTTTCCAGACTGCCTTCAGTCTGGGGCATCACTTCCGAGTATGATGCCCTGGGGATGCTGAAAAAAGTAAGACATTGCCCCTGTCATTGAGGAACTGAAATCTAGAGGGAAAACCAGCCATGTACATAGATTATTCACAAAGCAGTGGGTAATCTTGAATGCTGGTGCAAAAGTGCGAATACATAAACCGTTAGAGTAGCTGGTACTGGGGGGGGGGGGGGCACGGCAGATTTAAAGAAGGAGAAGACATTTTAGCTGAGTCTCGAATGATGACTAAGCTTTTGCCAGGTGAAGAGATCTCTAAGGGCATTTGATGCAAAAAGAGCATCGTGGGGAAGTCGAGTCCCTAGAGGACCCAGACCACCCAAGGACCTGGGCAGCTGGCAGCGAGCGGCCAGGCTGGAAGGCAGGCCGAGGACAGACTAAAGGAATTGGCAATGGTTTTATGGAAAAGGACACACCTGAGCCAGGCCGGGAGGAACAACTACCAAGACAGGTGGGGCCCGGCTCTCTGAGACGAGGTGTGGGAATGTGCCTTAAAAAGACACAAACCGCCATGCGGGGCTGTGGCAGCAGGTGTCCAGATAACCAGAGTGTTCAAGAACCCAGAGGCCCAAGAAGGTGCTGACCATTCAGACAGTTTCGAGGAGAAAGAGAGAGACCTAGGGAGCATCTGCTAGAAAGAATGAGGCATATTAACAACCCCCGTGAAGGGGGAACAAAGGAAGAAGCCCCAGATAAATGTGAGGCTGTGAAGCTGCCTGGGAATCAGATGCTTCTAAAAGCAAGACGAGAGCACGTACTCTAGCAAGCTGAGACACAGGACTTACAGGAAGGGAATCTCCCATTAAAAACTTGGGGCCGTTAGCTCCCCCCACCACTGGGGAAGGGGTCAGCACACACTGTTAGATTTAGGGAGCAAGGCTGCCATCAGGACAGCTCCCCCAGAGGCAATTTCCCCTCCAATTCCAAGCAGCAGCAGCCAGAAAAGTGTGTAAATGTAAGTGGCACCCTTTCGTGAAGGGTTTCAATCCATCAAACAGCCGTGGCCGTTCTCATTTGTGGGGCACTACACCAAGAGAAGTGCTTCAAAGGACACTACTTCTTTGTCCTGGACACTGACCTTGGGCCTGGTGCCTGACCCAGAGAAGTTGGGAAAAGGACTTCCAAGGCAGACCATATAGACTCACATCCAAAGGTCAATTCTCAGAGGCAGCCAGCCCTTCAGACAGCAGGGTCTCTCACACTTCCCCTTGGGGACCTCTGCCCCACAGAGCCCAGGAAGGCCCCTCTCCACCCCACAGCACTCGCCCCACCCCCAGCCCCTCGGATCCCTGCCTTTCCTTCTAAGGGGCCTCACCAGGGAGGCCCAGAAAACTCATCCAACCAGTTCCCAAGTGGGAGGAGAGGCGCTTTCTCTTCTCCCTCAGCTGAGGCTACACAGCCCAGAATGTGGGCAGGAGGGCAGCTGTCACCAAACCCCATGTTCTGGGGCGAGGGGGCGCACATGGCATGGAGTGGCTGGGCCCAGGCAGCAGGGTGCCACTCCTGGAAAAGCAAGGCCTTGATTCAAGGCTGAAAGACGTAGCCAAGCCAACACCTGCTCCGGACCCCCCTGCTCCCACGGCCCAGAGCTCCAGAGGTGGTGGGCACTGGCGTGGTGAGAACTGCCCCTGCCTGGTGGCATCCATCAAGGGCAGGACAGGGTCGGGGAGAACTTCCATTCACCTGCTCCACCTGCCACTACTTGATTTTATCTAATAACCACCCTCTGTGGATTCTGGGACAGGGAAAGTCCCGGAAGAAGTAAATGATTAACCCTGCTTTTCCCGGGGCATGTGGGTGTGTGCGTGTGCATGCATGCGTGCGTGCATGTGGAACAGTGTGCTGGGTCGCTCCCAGAAGGGCTCCTTCTCTAACCACCCAGCTCTGAATGTCCCCTAGCAGAATCATTTGCAGTCCCCTTAAAAAGGACACAGGACAGCCATGCTCTTACCCAGCCAAGATGGACAAATCCACACTAGAAGAAGCCAGGCAGGATAACAAGGACCAGCCGTCTTTCCTGCACCTGCACCTGTGAGGACCTCAGTGTCTGAACCCCCGAAGGAGAAACCTACCTTTTTGCCCCAAAGCCCGTGGCTGGCCAGGTTTCACACAATGGGGAGGGGAGGGAGGCTGGGGGAGAGGTCTGGCAAGGCTTGGAGTTGACCAAGTCCTGGTCACGTCCCACTTGCACCCCTGGCATGACCCCAGCTGGGTACCTACTGCTTTTCTCAAAAGGGCTCCCATCTGAGCACTGAGAGGGCCGTGTGGGACCAGGAAGCTGCATTCTTCCACACGGGCACCGGCAGCCGAGCAGTTAACAGGCTTGGGGCAAGCAGAGAGCTGCCACCAACAGCCTGGGAATCACAGCGCCTGCGCCTCCTGCAAAATCTCTCCAATAAATGTCCTATTCAGAACCAGTTCTGCGTGTGGGTCATACTTTCTGCATTTCTATCATTCCTGATTCCTGGGAGGCCCCTAACAGAGGAAATGCAGCTTCCCACTCCAATTCAGCAGGTCCCCACTGGGTGGGGGCTAAGGCCAGAGCCAGGCAGGTGAGCACCACACCACTGAGGACATGCAAATATCTCCAGCAGTTAAACACACTAACAGCAGGAAGTCAAGTACTGAGCACACATAACAAAGCCAGATCATTCACCAGCGCCATAATACTCCATTTATGCAGCTCCTCCCCCACCGCAGGCCTGCAAAGCCGGAGGGCATTAACACTTGGGGCCTCAACAACAACCAGGGGTAGAGGGGAGGGGCAGGTGAGCATCAGATATTATTATATTACCTGAGTTACAGATTAGGAAACTGAGGCACAAACAGCTCCCAAGATGCCAAAATGGAATACTGTCAACTAGCATTTTATTTGGGTATACCAGGCACTGTGCTAAACACATTCCCTGTGTAATTTCCTCACAGCAACTCTATGATCAAGAGCTATTTGCTCGCTTACCCAGGACTGGACAGTGAGGTAAGAGGGAAATTCATTCCCCAAAGCCAACTCCTTAGGATGGAACAGAAAGGTGCCATCCCGCAGCCCCATCGTGGGAATGCCCTTGGGCTAGTAACACTTGGCTCTAGAACAAGTGGCTACACAGTGGGGCAACCTAAGAGGCCAAAACAGAGTCACCCAAACTCATAACTCACTCGTATATGCCTTCACAAACCACTTTTGTGACCACCTAAGATGACCTGGGATAATGGTCAGCCACCACGGCCCCCCTTGTGGTCCCTCAACTTGAGATGTATGAAGGCTTTTGGTCTCCCTGGGAATGGATTGAGGTGGGCTTACCTATACACTGACTTGAGACCAGTTCCATAAAACATACACCTTAAAGGGGAAAAAAAGGTGACTGGGAACAAGCACAAGGCTGCCTTTCTCCACCGGTGGGGTCTCACAGTGGGGGCGCTAATCTGTGCTGCCGCACAGTGAGTGGCAGGAATCTCATTATCTGTGAGTGCCCGTCCACGCACCTCAATTACAGCCTCCTAAATAAAGGTAAGGAGGACCAGATCTTCCTGGGCTTTTGCGCCCTGTCTTCCCCCAGGTCTTCAGCATACGAACCCCTAGCACCGATCTTGGCAGCTGCGGAAACACTCACCGGAAGGAGGCTGAGGCGCACAGGATGAACGGTGTTTCCTGGGCTCTTAGGATGGGAGAAAAGCCAGCCCCAGTGCAGACACAGAAAAAGGTTTGGGAACGAGCGCCAAACTGTTCACCCCCTCTCTGCTGCCTGAAAGCTGCAGAAGTGGGACTGAGATGACCTCCTGTCTGAAACAGGACAACTCAAATCCACTCGCATTCTTTGGCAATTTAGAGCCTGTGCCAGGTGCTGAGGACATAGCAATGAAGAAGACAAACCTGACTGTCACAGAACTAACGCTCCCGCTGGGAAGAAGGCCACAAAAAGTGGACAAATAGCTCTGAGAGTGTGACGGGCATCTGGGACTTTGTTAGGTAGGGAGGCCTGAGAAGGCTCGTGGAGATGGCTCTTAAGCAGAGAGAGATCCATGCGATAAGAAGCAGCCAGACATGCCAAGTTCTGGGAGAAAAGCCTTCCAACAATCTTTTCCCTACCCCACCTTGGCCACACACCTACACACGCGATTTGTCCTAGACCTCACCATCACCAATAAGGACAGACTTCCAAAATATTTAGTTTTTAAGCATCCTAGTCCTTACCACCGTGGAAGAGGAGCTCAGTATAAAAAAATTACAAACCACACAGTGAAAAAAACACCACAAGAGAGTCATAAGACGGAACAAGCCGGTATTCCGAGAGCTAGAAAAGAAAAATCTAAAAAATATATTTTCTAAAGTACCAAATGGAAGTGAAATATACGTTATTAAAATTTAAAACCCCACAGGTAGGTTAGTGAAATGGGGGGAAAAATGGAGGAAATCATCCTGAGATAGAAAATGTCAAGAGACACAGAGGTTCACAGAATTCCACAACAAAAAGGGAAGAATGGAGAAGGGCAATTTTGAAAGACAGAACGTATATGAATTTTCCAGAACTGAAGATGGGCTCATCCTCAGGGTTCAAAGTTCATATTCAGTCATGTCATGCACTAAGAACACTAAAAACAAAAAAGAACACTGCCCAGTGTGGCTCAGGTAGTTATTCCCAAAACCAGAAGGTTGCAGGTTCGATTCCCAGTCAGGGCACAATGCCTAGGTTGTGGGTTCAACCCCAGATCCTTGATCCAGGCACGAACGGGAAGCAACATATTGCTTCTCTCTCTCCCTCCCTTCCTCTCTCCCTTCCTCTCTAGAAGCAATGAAAAAAAAATGTCTTCACATTTATCTTAAAGGATTATAAGGAAGTAACATGAACAATTATATGCTAATGAATTAGGAAACTTAGATGAAATAGACAAATTCCTAGAATGACACAAACCAATGGCCAACTCAGGAAGAAATGGAAAATCTAGAGAAACTTGTTAACAAGAAACTGAATTAATCATTTTTAAACTTCCAATTAAAAAAGCCCATGATTAGAAGGCTTCACTGGTGAATTCTACTACACATTTAAAGAAAAATTAATAACAATTCTTCCCAAATTCCTCCCCAAAACAGAAGAGGAAAGAACACATCCCAACTCATTCTATGAGGCCATATTACCCTGATATCGAAACCAGACAAGACATCACAAGGAAAAAAGCTGCAGTCCAATCTCCTTTATAAATATGGCAGGAAAAAACCTCAACAAAACACTAACAAATTGAATCTGGCAGCATATTCTTTTAAAAGAGTATACATTATGACTATGTGGATTTACCCCAGAAATACAAGACTGGGTTAATACCTAAAAGTCAATTAATATAATTCTAGGTTATTAATAAAGTACAAAACCACCTGATCATTTCAACAGGCCCCCCAAAAAACATTGAGAAAATCGAGCACCCTCCCGCGATAAAACAGGGCACAAACTAGGAATAGAGAGGAACATCCCCCACCTTAGATAGAGCATCTACAAAAAAACCCACGGGCTATTTCTCACCTAGTGGAAAAAGTGGAATGCTTTCTCCATAAGATTAGGAACAAAACAAGGATGTCCCCCTTCTTGACACTTCTGTTCAACATTGTACTGGAGTTCTAGCCAGGGCAATTAGGCAAGAAAAAGACATCCAGATTGAAAAGGAAAAAGTAAAACTATCTCTCTTCACAGGTGACATGATCTTATATATACAGAAAATCCTAAGGAATCCACTACCAACTGTTAGAACTCACAAGAGGCCGGCAAGACGGCATGATGCAAGATCAATACAAAAAAATCAAGTCTATTTCTATATACTAGAAACAATCCAAAAATAAATTTAAGAAACAAAACAATCCCAAAAGTATTTTATGCAGCAAAAAGCATAAAATAGTGTAGAATATATTTAACAAGAGAAGTGCAAGATGTACTGGAAACCACAAAACCGCTAAAAGAAATTAAAGACCTAAATAAATGGAAGGATATCCCATGTTCATGGGTCAGGACAGTTAACATTCTTCAGTCTGGCAATACTCGCCAAACTGAACTACAGATGCGATCAAAATTCCAGGTGGCACTTTTGTAGAAATTGACAAAATGATCCTAAAATCTGTACAGAAAAGCAAGGAACCAAGAATAGGCAAAACAATCTTGAAAAAGATTATTTTGTGTTTGAAGGGCTTGATCAAGTGAATGAAAAGATATCAGACTTACTGTGTTCGTTCTGTAGTGTACACAAATACTGAGTCATTGTGTTGTACACCGGAAACTGATGTACAGTATAGTCCCCCTTATACGTTCCACGACTCCCAGTGGATGCCTGAAACCACAGACAGTACTGAACCCTATACATGCTGTGCTTATTCCTATATACACACATAAAGAAAATAGTCACAACAGACTGCATATTGTATGAATTCATTTACATGAAATGTCCAGAAGATCCAAATCCATGGAGACTGAAAATAGGGTAGTGGTTGCCTAGGGCTAATGGGTACAGGGTTTTGTTTTTTATCAAAATGTTTTCAGATAAGATAGTGGTGACGGTTGCAGAACTGTGTGAATATACTAAGAACCAGTAACTATATACTTTACATGGGTGAATTTTAAGTATGTAAAACATATCTCAATAAAGTAATAAATCAATCAAATCTTAAAAGTAGTCAGTAAGAAAAGCATAGACTATTCAATAACTACTACTGGAAAAACTGGCCATTCCTCTGGGGGAAAAAAATAAAATCAGTTCCATCTTTCAAGGCTGAGTGGTTCTCACCCTCGGCTGAACATAAACACCACCTGGGACATTTCATAACCATGCCTCGATCCCACCCCAAAATATTTCTGTTTTATTGGTCTGAGCTGAGATGAGGCTCAGAACATCAGTACTTTTTTCAGGAGCTCCTTTAGAGCTTTAACGTGTAGTCAGGCTTGAGAACCAGTGTTGTATATATTTTAAAATGTAAATGATACACACACACATACGAATTCCAAGTGAATTTAAAATGTAAGGATGGAGCCCTGGCTGGCGTAGCTCAGTGGATTGAGCTCGGGCTGCGAACCAAAGTGTCGCAGGTTCGATTCCCAGTCAGGGCACATGCCTGGGTTGCAGGCCATGGCGCCCAGCAACCGCACATTAATGTTTCTCTCTCTCTCTCTTTCTCCCTCCATTCCCTCTCTAAAAATAAATAAAAAAATAAAATAAAATAAAGATTTCTTTAAAAAATAAAATAAAATGTAAGGATGGGAAGCAACACTTAACTTCAAAACCACATATTAAAATGTAGATTTAGCCCTGGCTGGCATAGCTCAGTGGATTGAGCGCGGGCTGCAAACCAGGCATTGCAGGTTCGATTCCCAGTCAGGGCACATGCCTAGGTTGCAGGCCATGGCTCCCAGCAACCGCAAATTGATGTTTCTGTCTCTCTCTCTTTCTCTCTCTCTCTCTCCTCTCTAAAAAATAAATAATAAATAAAATCTTTAAAAATAATAATAAAATAAAATGTAGATTTATAAAATTAGACTTGGAAAAAATTTCTTGAATAAGACTCAGAAAGTACAAACAAAAGATTAGTAAATCTGACATTAAAATTAAACATCCCTTTGAAAAATAGTATTAATAAAGGTAAGACAATCCAGAGCTATATAAATATGACCTGCAAAAGATAGTTATTAAATATATATTTTTTTAATTCCTAAAAATCAACAAGAGAAAGACAACGGCAAGTAAAATGGAAAAAATACACAAGAACCTGTAATGTGTTGCAGGGTGGGAAGATGGTGAGCTAGGGGACCCTAAGTGGGAAACTTTTTGCTATATTCGCTTTCGGGGTTTGGATCGTGGATGTATTACCTAGTTGTTTTTTAAATTTTTTTTTTGTGAAGGGCAAAGAGTCGCAGAAGAAAACAAACAGATTGGCCAATGAACATGAAAAGTACCAGCCCTGGCTGGTGTGGCTCAGTGGGTTGAGTGCCGGTCTGCAAATCAAAGGGTCACCAGTTCGATTCCCAGTCAGGGCACATGCCTAGGCTGCGGGTCAAGTCCCCAATAGGGGGTGCACCAAAGGCAACCACACATTGATGTTTCTCTCCCTCTCTTTCTCCCTCCCTTCCCCTCTGAAAATAAAATCTTAAAAAAAAAAAAAACATGAAAAGTACCCATCCCTTCCTGTAATCAAAGGGCTAATTTTTTAAAAAGATTTTATTTATTTATTTTTAGAGAGAGGGAAGGGAGGGAGAAAGAAAGAGAGAGAGAAACATCAATGTGTGGTTGCCTCTCACGTGGCCTCCACTGGGGACCTGGTCTGCAACCCAGGCATGTGCCCTGACTAGGAATCGAAATGGCAACCCTTTGGTTCTCAGCCTGCGCTCAATCCACTGAGCTACGCCAGCCAGGGCAAAGGGCTAATTTTAAAAACCAATTTATAAAATAATTTTAAAATACCATTTCATATCTACTAGGCTAAAAGATATAATCCAGATGTTACTGAAATAGGAGCTCTTGTGTTTCCAGGAAAAATACTCATTGGTTATGAGTGATTCAGGGGCATTATTTTGGGCAGCAGCATCTTAAAAAGCAGAGAAGATTGGCACATGGCTGTTCCGTTCAGTACTATTTATAGTGGAGTGAAAATAGAAACAAACCTAAATGTCTGTAAGAAAACTGTGATTTAATTACACAATACACACCAATAGATAGTTAAATAAATAACCTAGATTTAAATCTACCAACAGGGATAAATCTAGACACTATTGTTAAATAAAAAATGCAAGGTCAAGAAGAATGCACCCAACATATGTCAAAACTAAACGACGTAACACATAAATTACACATTACAATAACGAGTATAGACACACGCATAGGAAGGATAATCACCGTATGCAGAAGAATGTTACTTCTGGGGAGGGAAAGAAGAGACTGGGATTAGGAGGAAAACACAGGAAGCTTCAAATGTCACTTTCTATTTCTACAATAAATGGGAAGCAGACATGACCATTAAAATTTACCATAAAATTGCCATCTGCCAGATCTGGATGGGGGGGTTGCCCATGGGGGGCGAGGTGCCTATGCAGGGGCTGGCCCCATCACCCTGGAGACCGGCAGGGACAACCAGCGCCAAGACTGCACAGCACAGCATCTTTCAGCAGCATCCAGACCCAAAACAAAGGAACAAAGCTCTTCATGGAAAGAGGCCTGGGATTTTTGAAACTGCAGCTCCTCCCTGTCATTTTCTGGCCTCAGAAAGTGCTGTGTGGCACTCAGGCAGGTGCTTAAAATGTACATGTACTGAAAGCTTTCTTGTTTCCGCTAGGGCCAGTGCCCTTTGGAAGAACTGGCAGTCTGCTTGGGTGTAGCCGAATTAAGGTGGGGCCATCCTAGCTCTACTGCTAACACAATAAAACCTTGACTTGCTGCACAGAGAGCTGCCCCCAAAAGCCTCACTTTCGAGAGAGTGAGGAATTTCAAAACAGTCTGGGTCCCTATAGAGCTGAGAGCATGCACTCCAGAGTCACTCAGAAGTTCAACCTCATCCCCAAGTCTTAGCTGAGTGATTCCGGACGAGCAACCAACCTTGTGAGTTTCCTTATCTGTGGGTGGGGGCAACACCACTTATTTTGCCTTGCTGAGAAAATGATATTATTACTTAAGTATCAACATTTTTAAAATTTTAATCAATCTGATTGGGAATCTTTTAAGATTTTGTTTATCTTTTAGAGAAATGGGAAAGGAGAGAGGGGAAGAGAAACATCCATGTATGAGAGATACATTGATCAGTTGCCTCTCACACGCCCCCAATGGGGGACTTGCCCCACAACCCAGGCATCTACCCTGACTGGGAATCGAACCCACAACCTTTTGGTTTGCAGGCCAGCACTCAGTCCACTGAGTCACATCAGCCAGGGTAGAATCTTTTAAAAATATGCTACCCATTTCCTTCCTAAAAAGAGTCAAGGGAACATAATTTAACCTTTTCTTGATGACTCGGGGTCACAATTACCAGCAAAAATCATCAATTTTCTTTAGTTTTTTAAATTAAGTGAATTAGGGTGACATTGGTTAATAAGATTATATAAGTTTCAAGTATACTTTTCTATGACACATTATCTGTATACTGCATTGTGTGCCCACCACCCAATTCATCTTCCATCAGTCATATATTTGGTCCCTTTTACCCTTTACTACCCCCACCCCCTTCCCACTGGTAACCACCATACTGTTGTCTGTGTCTATGGTTTCAGTTTTATACCCCACATATGAGTGTCATATGGTTGTTAGCTTTTTGTGACTTATCTCGCTTAGCATAATATCCTCAAGGTCCACCCATGTTGTTGCATCAATTATCAAAATGACAATTTCCTGCAAGGACCAAAGTGTGCCAAGCCATTCCCCCTAAATAAATGACTCCCTGCTTTTCATAGCCTTTTGATCTCGATCAACTCCCGGTTGCCCTGTGGTCATTTTTCCTCTCAATGCCTGTCTCTTTACACTCTTTCTTTGCAGCTTCCTTTCAGTTTTGGGCTTGGAAATAGGATGACACCGCTTATATATAAAAATTAAACAGGGTCTGAGGGGACTGGTGTAAAAAAAAAGAAGGGGGGGGCGGCTAAAGTCCTATCTGATCTGAGACCTGCTTGGCTGCATGCAGATACACATGGCTGCCGGGTGGCCAAGCCCTGAACAAGCGAGGAGAGATGTCACTCGATTTTATGGGACATATCATGGGATGACTCTATTCGAGACTACAAGCACACCCTCCTGTCCACTTGCGGGCAAATGCAGGAGGCCTGGGTGGACTGGTCCCAACGACCCCAGGCACCCTTTCACTTTTCCAGGCTGGAGGAGTACAGGCCTGCCTGCCCCTCTGCCAGAGCAGCTGACCCAGGTTACCTTCTTAGAATCTTGTGTCCTGGGCACCTTCAGTCAGGAATAGAACATCAGTGAAGAGCATGAAAATTTCTTTAATTCCTACGATTTCATCACATGGCTTTGTTATGAACAAATGTTTATTGTAATGCAGCGAGCACAGGGGATGTAGCAATGTGCAGAATGGGTAGAGGCACCTTAAATACTGGTTCCCTTTTCCTTTCAATAAACACTTGTCATCTATCACTCAAGAACTCTGATTTACACACTTACACACACATATACACAGCCTCGCAGCCTGGAGAGTAAATGACATGAGTTTTTTAAGAGCTCCCGGTGCCTGCAGAACCCATCTTTCCTCCCGGGCTCCTAATACCACAGTAAAATTGACTTCCCTCCTCCTGCATCCTCTCTCATTCTCAACCAGGCTCCAGCAATAATCAGAGCAACTTCTAGAACCCTCAAACTGTGTTTCCCAAAGGCTGCATGCACAGCCACCATTGCCTCGACTGAAACGTTGCTCAGGTCCTGTGTCCTGTGTCCTGTGTCCAGCCCAAGTCAGCTCAGCCCGGTAGGGGGTTTAAGAGTCCTTAAAAAAACTATTCTTTGATCTTAAACCAAGGCTCCCTCCCCAGAGGGCAGCAAGAGGACTACAAAAAGCCCCTCTCTCCCTTAGCTTGCATTCCCATGTGGCAACAGGCGCCAGGGGCTGGGTTGACCGCCACCACTGCCTTCCTCCCCCCCCCCCGCCCCGCCCCCCCCCCACCACCACTGCCTTCCTCCCCCCGCCACCACTGCCTTCCTCCCCCCACCACCACCACCACTGCCTTCCTCCCCCTGCCACCACTGCCTTCCTCCCCCTAACTTTGTGGAGCAAAAGCTGGAGTAGCTGAAACTACCAAGCTGATTCCTCTCAGGATAGGATGCCAGTGCAAGCTCAGCATACCCTGATTACTTTTACTACTGTTCTGGATGCTCTGTGGGAACAAAGAGGAATCAAGCAGAGTTCCTGCCCTCAGAGAGCTTTTAACCAAAATAAGAACACAGTCGAGACTCAGCTGACGGGACGGGCCAGGCTTTATCCCAGAGAGGCTGATCCTCAAACAGGTTGCCAGCATCTCTAGATGCACCTCCTTACAATCTCAGGCTAATCAACTCCGTCTTATTTTTTCTGCTGTGACTAAAGTGTCTGGGGCTGTTCAGGGCCCTCTTTGCAACTTCCTCTGAGGCCAGATTATATCTAGCTTTAGCTGCCTCCATGCACCAACAGGCAGGCCCTGAAAGTTCCTTCACCACAGGGCCTGCCTGGCTGGCCTGCAGAGTGCAGCAGGAGCATTCCAGGGGAGTGGTCAGGCCGATAACCACTTCCCTGGGCCCCACCCTCCACTGCCCAGCCAGGGCAGTGCCCCCAGGAAACCACTCACTGCAGCTTTAGATGAGCTCCTCCCTTTTGAGGTCATGCCTCCAGCTGAGAGGGGAAGCAGTTGACAGCTGCTCAGAATTGAGCAGAGAGCTAGACTCTGACATCAGATGTCTATCCGTTCTGTCACTCTAAATTCTGGTCCATGAGGACCCTTCCTACAACTTTTTTCCAAGGCTGCCTCTGAGCCTTCATCAGAATCCTCTAGCCGCCTCCACAGGCTCCCTGGAACAGCTCCCTCCTGCCATCTGCCCAGTTCTCCAGCCCCTCCCACATCCTCCCACCCCCTTCTCCTCCTCACACCCAGGCAAACTTATCTAATAGACACTCGAGTTGGGGGTGGTGGTGGAGAGGGTGGATAGCCTTCCCAGTGTGAGGCAGAGTGGAGAGGCCAGACACTAAGGTGTGATTCATTAGGGCTGGTTGGAAACAGAGGGAACTCCAGAGCAAGGGAGGGTCGGGGCTGCCCACAGCCCCGCCAGTCACCAGGGGAAGCAGCACACACCTGCACGTCCCACATCTTCAACTATCAGGAGTCTAGGGTCATGGAGAAAAACCTCACTAAACAGAAAGTCTGCAATAACTAGGATTTCTATTTTCACCTCCCTCTGATCCCCCATTCCTGCCTAAAAATTGAAATAGAAGCTTCCCATATACAGTCCTTAGCATTACATATCTTAGGCTACCTCTGCAGAATTTGGATGGAGAAATAACCAGACTATCATTTATTGAGCACCTGTATAGGCTGTGCTAAGCATTTAACATACTTCACCTGTCTCACTGTTCATCTTCACAATTCCACACGTGGTTAAGTATGATGACTAACTTTATTTTACATGCAAGAAACACAGGCACAAAGGAGTGTAGCACTACAACTAGTAAGCTGCCAGGCTTGGATTTGAACTTGGATTTGAACCCAAGTGCGCCCAGTTCCACAGCATGTAGCTCGAACAGGGTTTCAAGAAAAGGAAATCAGAGATGAAGGGAAATGTCTCCTTCAGGCATTCCCTCAAACATACCTTCCTCCGGTCGCTTCCCAGACAACCCCACCTAAAACATCACCTCATCCCTTCCATGATTCACATCCACCTTCCGGATCCTATTTTTCTGCTTATCACTAAAATGCTCTCTATTTCAATTATTTATCCTGCTGTCAGCTTCTCTCACTAGAACTCAACTCATAGGTCAATTATTGTTGTGTGTGTGTGTGTATTTGTGTATGTATGTATGTATGTATGTATTACTGCTGTGTCTCCTGTGCCTAGCACTCATATACAGTAAAGCTGTCCAATGAATGAATGCTTTGAAACAGAACTAAGAGGCAGGAGTATAGGAAGAAATAGAGGATGATCCGCCCACTCAGGGGAACAAAGGGGATGAGAAAAGATAGTGAGAGAATCTGGCCAGAGGCAAGCTGGGGGCCCCAAGATGAGCCGTGCTAGAGGAAATGAGGGTCTGCCAGGTCCTCTGCACTCCAGTGCAACCTCCCTGCCGGCCAGTGATTTCCAGCTGCCAGAGCCGGGCCTGAGGGCTTCTGCTGGGGAGGGCAGGCCAGAACAAAGGCCTATGGACCCGCAGCTGGGCTGAGAGGTGGAACAGAGAAGCGGCCTGGGCCAGAGGGGCAGCCTGGGATGGGGGAGGGGGGCAAAGGAGGAGCTGAAAACAGCTCTCAGTGCAGCTGCAGAGGCAACACACTCCCAAAGCCCAGAGCCCCCTCTGCCCCTAACACAGCAGAAAATAGCTTAGATGGCTCCACAGTTAACCCCTCTAGGCCAGCTCCAGCCGGGGCTTGTAGCAACCCTCCACGTCCGGAGCCAGAGCTGGCATGAGGCTCTCAGAGGGAGGCAGAGGTAAAGGGGTGAGCCATACACTGGAACACAGTCCTTTCCCCCCTCCAACCCATCATCCCTCAGGCCATGGCCTTTGGCTTCCTCCAGTGTAAACACAGTGACCCTGGGATTTGGTAAGGCAAATGTTTACCCTGCAGCAGAGATACTACAGGCCAGGGGTGTAAACTTTCACCATTGGCTCCTGGTATCTACCCTTCCTGGTGGCACATGTGAGACGAACCCAGAAAATTATAAAGCTCCAGAGGACACCTCTGAGCCACAGCTGAGCCCTTTATTTTGTATGGGAGTTTATGGAGCACCTTCCACACAGGTGGCTCACCCCAACCTCTATGAGGAAGAGCAGGCATGTACCCCACTTTACTCATATGAAAACTGAGTCAGAAAAGGTATGTGACCTGCCTAGGTCATGGGTGGGAGGAGGGGAGCATGGATTAGACAGAGTGGAGAGATCTGAGTGCCGGTCCCTATTTGGCCAACAGGGACCAGGCTCAAATCACCTCACATCTCCGGGCTCTGCTGCCTTCATGTGAGTGGAACAGGCTAGTCCGAGACACCTTCCAGCCCAGGAGACTCTACCAACCTTTGATGCCATGCAGTAGAGCCAGAACTAAATCTCAGGCAACATCCTGTGCTGGGCACCCAGGCTGGGGCTCTTTCCACTCTCCTGTTGCTACACTTCTAACACAGGCAGTAGAAAAGCCCTCACGTTCTTACCTAAGCCCCTTTCTGTTTCTAGGATTAGGTCTGCCGCATCCCCAGAACAAGGTACCCAGGTAGGCCAGGGAGTGTCCAACCCTTCCCCCTAAGGGAGTAGAGGCAGCAGGGGGAGCAAAAGTATTATCAGCAGCTGTAGAAGGAGGAGATGCAGTGTCCCAGGGCAGCAGCAAATGGGGTGAATAGCAGAGAGAAGGGGTACGCCTTTTGGTTCTTACTCCCTAGGTTTTCCGCTGGGGATGGTTGAGGTGAGGTACTCCTAGCTAAGTCACGCAGCTTCCACTCCCAGTACAGCAGAGGAGGGGCTGGAAAGGCACTTTCCGGACGGAAGGCAGGTGATTTGCTCAGCAGGGAGCCCTCTGGGGGCTGTCACTACTCTCCCAGCTTATTATTTCTTGAGCAAGGTCGGAGTGATTGGGCTGCTTGCCGCGGCAGGGCTGGAGAGACTGGGAACCCCCAACCCCAGGATTCCCTGTCGGGTGTTGTTGCGGTCTGGATCGCCTCCTGGGGGCCCCAGAGCAGAGGCCAGGCCCCCTCATTTGCCAACAGTTTAACAAGTGTCTTCAGAGACGGAACAACAGCCATTAACACCGCCCCCACCCCTCCAACCTCGGGGCCACACTTCTCCAGCCTCCTACCATTATATTTCCCGGTCCGTTCTTCCGTTTTTTTCAAAAGCCCTCCTCCAAAGAGTAAAAGTAGGTATCTAAAATTTCCTTGAATTTTCAAGTTTGCACTCCTTATCCTAGCTTTCCGAACCAAAGGGCTGAGAATATGGAGCAAAAGAACCAAACCGATTTGAGGAGTGGGCGAGGTCAAGGTAGACGGTGGCAGGCAGTGGCCTCAGTGGTTTTTGCTCCCGGACACCCCACTTGTGGCTCCGCTCTAATCCCTCCATGGCATGAGCTGAGATCCCAAGAGCCAGTACCGTGTGGCACAATCCGGAACAGGCTGCTGGCGCCTCTCAGGCTCCCAGGACCAGAGGCTCGGAACCTTCCCAGGAGAGTACGGCCCGCTGGGCCCACAGTCGGGGCAAGGACGGGACCCCGGGAGAGAGCGCGCGCAGTGGGGTGGGTGGGCGCAGCCTCGCGGGCTTCCCGGGCTTCAAACTGAGCCTCTCGGAGCCACCCAGCGCGTTCACTCCTTTTGTTTCCGGGGTGGGGGCTGAAGGACAGAAAACGTCTCCTCGCCCGAGCCTCCCGCTCTCCAGCCCTGAGCCGGGAGGGTCGCCTGGGAGGAGCCAACGCAGCCCCGGGCCTTCCGCGGCCGCCCGGAGTCCTCAGCCCGCAGGGGGCTAGGCGGGTGTCCCGGGAAGGTGGGGGCGTCGGAGCGACTCTGAGCACTGCCGCTCCGCCCGCTGCACAGGCAGAGCGAGAGGGGAGAACCAAAGGGCACTCACCGAGCGGCGGCCGCCCGCCGGGTCCGGCACGCACGGCGCGCGAGGCTTCCCAGGTGCGGCGGCGGCAGCGACGCGGGCGCGAGTTTGAAAGTCGCTCTCGGAAGAGGCTGAGGCTGCCGGCTGCTCCCGCCCACTGCCAGCCCTTTGGCGGCCCGGGACTCGGCCAGGGACGCGGCCAACTGCGAGCGCGGCCCCCGCGGACCCCCAGCCCGCGCACGGCTTCCCAGCGCCCGGCAGGAAGTCGGGGCTGAGCCCGGGCTGCGGCGGGAGGGAGGAGAGAGGGAGGGACGGAGCAGGAATTTTTCCAGTGGGTGGAGACTCGGGCCGCTGCTGGAATCCAGCAGTTGGCGACTCCGTGGGGGCCTGGGAAGCTTCCCGGCGCTGCGAGCTGCAGCCGGGGGTAAAGGCGGCGGCGGCGGCGGCGGCGGCGGCGGCGGCGGCGGCGGAGCCGGCGCGCGGCTGACGATTAACGCCCGCAGGTGGGGCGGGCGCGGAGCCCCACGGTGTAGGTCCCGAAGCGCGCCAGCCGCTCCGGGGCAGCCCAAATGCTCCAAGATACAAAGACGCACGTGGTGGAGGGCGACCGGTTGTCACATCCTCATATCACCACCGCCTCCCGAAAGTGCTCCAGACTGCCCAAACGTCCCCCATTGCACGTACTGGGAAGGGGCCTTTTCAGGTGAGGTACTTGTTGGGATCCGATTTGGGGGTCCTGAACCCACCAGAGCAGGTCACCTCGGCTCTTGAGTCAGGAAGGCACGTCTTGAAATCCTCACCAGGACTCGGTTCCTGTGACCCTTTACAGATGTAAATCCAAGCCTGTGAGAAGCTGACAAGAGATGAAGCCGATTACTTTGAGCGAGTCCACCAAGAGACTGTTAGGTGAGGAAAAAAGATGCAGAAATCTATGGTAGTAGAGGACCCCATTTTTCGTAAAACGAAGACA
The DNA here is from genome assembly GCF_004126475.2 of Phyllostomus discolor. NCBI lineage: Eukaryota > Metazoa > Chordata > Mammalia > Chiroptera > Phyllostomidae > Phyllostomus > Phyllostomus discolor. The sequence continues at coordinate 189,272,995 of NC_040903.2, read as the reverse complement.
GACATCTGTCTTTCTGTCTGTGTGTAATCATTTGGGCAGAGACACGCCTGGAAGTGGGGGGAGGGGACAGGAGCAGGCTGGGTTTTGAGCAAGAGCATACATTTAAAAACCTGAAATAATTCATCAGTAAACGTCCCGGGGAAAAGTCGTTGCCCCAACACAAGACAAGAGAAGCCAGGGTGGGGCCCCTGGAAGAGGCCCCAGTGGTTGGGCGTTATTGCTAAGTCCGAAGAAGGAGGAAAGAGACACTGATATTAGAGCCACTGGGCACATTGGATACCGGGGTATAGACTACGTGTGTAGTAAACGGCGCTTCTAGAATTCTCGTTAAAAACAAATACCCCCCTCCTCAAAAGACACTGCCCCAGGCGAAAAGCAAGCTCCAGGTGATTACGGGGGAGGGGCGGATGAGGAAGGAAATGGCTTTCAGGTGACTTTGAAACAGGATCCTGGCGGAGGGTGAAGACATCGGGGCTCCAGGCTTCTGACTGCGGGGGCGGAGGTACGCGCTGGGTCTGGCCAGCCCGGGACGCGGGACCCACATTCCTCAGGGAGGGAGGGTCTGCTCCAGCCCTGCTGAGCCCTGCACCGGCTGACTGGGAAGGTGAAAGTCGAGATTGTGCAAGGGGGTGGGTTGGAGGTAAACAGCCGCCACTGCTCTACCAGATACAGCCGGCCAGGCTTCTGGCCGGAGAAAAAATGAAGGCCCCCGTCCCTTTCCGCCTTTCAGAGGGCAGTCCATCCTCAGGCTTCTGTCTTTCTTTGATCCCGCGTTCTTCTCTGCTCACCTGAATCCTTTCAATACCTTCCTGCCCACCTCATACTCTAGCTTCCAAAGAAGGCTCCTGATTTAACTAAGCCATGAGCGCACCCCTTTCTCCTCCGCCAGAGCAGGTAATAGTAATATGACAGTAATGATTACTCATTCAGCAAATGCTTACCATTTGTAGGTGCTACACGATTTACATTGTCTCCCTTTGTCCCTACAGCCACCTTCTGAGCGACAGATAGGATAACCGAGGGTGGCAACTTGGCCAGGCTTGCATAACCAGCAGGGGTGCCTGACAATACCCCAGGTGGGTTGGACACTGAGTGCCTCCTATGTGCTAGCCGTTACTCTAAGCCCTTCTTTTTTTTCTTTTAAAGATTTGATTTATTCATTTCTAAAGAGAGGGGAGGGGCGAGAGGAAGTGGAGGAGGGAAAAGTCAATAGGTTGCCTCGTGCACACCCCCAACCGGAGACCTATCTCACAACTCAGTCACGTGCCCTGACTAGGAATCAACCTGGCCAGCTGCCGGTTTGCAGGCCACCGCTCAACCCACTAAGGCACCGCAGCCAGGGCTATTCTTAGCCCTTTAAACAAACAGTTGCAATCAGAGAAGAAACTGAGGCAGAGTGGCACCCACACTAGTGCATGGTAGACCTGGGATTCATAACGGAACACCGTTCTTCACCACCATCTATTCTTTTCTTCTTGACACTTGTTATATTTAATCCAGCATTTGATTATAATGTCTTGCATTGTTTCTAATTGTTTTAATGTATATGTAGCTTATTTCCAAAAAAGATTGTCATCATTCCTTATAGCAGAAGTCATCTAGGAAGCAGTCAATAGATCAATGCTGAATTCAGATGAAATAACCCAAGCCATTTTGGGGAAATCACACAGTCTCACGTCTAAGAATAGAAACCTGTGTCTGGGTCCAGGCGCTCTAGACTGCAGCCCCCTGCCCCACCCCCACCCCCACCCCCAAGCACACTGCCTCTCTCTGTCCTGCCCCTCCCCATGCTTGCTTTGGTAACCTCACCCTCCCTGCTGTTAAATCATTTATTATTGTTAAAATACCTTGTGCCTCAGTAGCAAATACAGACTAGTAATTCATCTTCATAGTACCCCACTGAGATGGGGTGCTGGAGGTATTTTCACCCATTTTGTGGGTGAGACGAGAAAACCAAGACAACATAGAGCCGAGATGACTCACTGTGGAAATCAATGGCAGGGTTTCTTCTCCCGGCCCCTCCCCTTCTTCTGAACTCTTGGCTGCCAATATTCACATCAAAATTTCAAATCCCAGAGACAAAGGCCATTGAGTTTTCACAATAAAGGACATTTCCAAACTGTCATTTCAGCTGCTCTATTGTGGTAGACCTCAGGAGTGGGAGGGGATGTAAACACGGAGCAGTCCCCTGGGCCTCTGTGCATCAGCCGAGAGAAGGAGCCAGCACTGGCTGGGACTGGGGAATGAAACCCCAGGTCCGAAATTTCCTGTCAAAGGGGACTTACAAATCTCTGCCATACTTATAAGCGGCAAAGCTTCTAGAGCTTCAAGTTGCATTTTAGCAGTGTTTTTCAATGGGTGAGCCATAAGCAACAAAATTGACCATCGTCAATATTTAAAACTTTTGTGTATCAAAGGACATCAGGATAGGGAAAGATAACCCAAAGAATGGGATACATTTTGCAAATCATATACCTAATAAGACACTTCATCTAAAATATGTAAAGAACTCCTACAACTCAATAATAAAAAGGCAAATAATCCAATTTAAAAATGGGCAAAGGATCTCAATAGACATTTCTCTGGAGCAGATACACAAATGGCCAGTAAGGGCATGAAACAGTGCTCAGCATCATCCGCCTCTATAGAAATGCGAATCAAAAACACAGTGAAATATCACGGCAGACCCTTTAAGGTTGCTAAAATCAAAAACACATAATAAGTTAATGAGAATGTAAATAAGAACTCTCGTACACTGCTGATGAATAAACTTTGGAACACAGCCTGGCAGTTCCTTGAAATGTTAAACATTGAGTTACCATGTGACCCAGCAATTCCATTCCCAGGTTTATACACAAGAGAAAGGAAAACATCTGTCCACACAAGACCTTGTACATGAATGTGCATAGCAGCAGTATTCATAATAGCCAACAAGTGTCCCCCAAACAACTCCAGTGTCCATCAGCTGATAGACAGAATGCGTATCCATACAATGGAATACTTTCAGTCATTAAAAGGAATGAAGTACTGATCCCTACTACAACATAGATGAACTTTAAAAAGATTATGCTAAGTGAAAGAAGCCAGACATGAAGGACCACACATGTGTGATTCCAGTTATGAACTGTCCTGGATAGGCAAATCGGTACAGAGAGAAAATAGATTAGTGAGAGCCAGGGCGGGGTTGGGGGAAGGTTGGAGAAAATGGGGAGTGACTGCTAATAGTCTTGGGGTTGCTTTCAGGAGTGACATAATACTAAAAATATGGAATATACTAATGAAGTGTAGTCTATTAACTATATCTAAATTAATCTGTTATTTAAAAAAAGAAAGTGGGGGCCACTACCACCTGTTCCAGAGTTACCCAGGCTACTGGTAATCACAGTCCTATCAGAATCTTCTGTGGGCATAACCCAGGTCTGCATCTACCCAGAGCACAGTGAATGAACTTCAATGTAATGTATGCCTTATAGGACATTGATTAAGAAAGAAGAGCCTTGTGGCCCCCAGGCTTCCTGAAAGGAATAAAATGGAATGTCTGTAATCAACTCTGAGAGGGCAGTGACCTTGGAGGTCGCTTATCCATACCCCCCTCCCCCCACCCCATCTGGACTGCGTAAGGGCAGAAAAATCCGACATCAGAAAGGGGAAGAAGATGTGGGGGCAGGGAGAGGAAGACTTCCACCTTCCTTACTGCGCTCAGGCTAGCTGGCAGCCGCTGCTGTGGGGGAGCTCTTGAAGGAAATGAGCTGTTTGTTTGAGTTTGTGTCTGCAACAGAAACATTTGCCAATCACTTGTGGTTTTTCAAGAACCTGGGAGCCACGTGTGAACCATTTCTGGAGATCACTTATGCTCACCTTTGTTATCAGTAGATAAAGGGGCTGTAAGTCAGCATTTTATAACACCTGAAGCCAGGGAGCTGAAACTAAGACATCAGACTTTGATGGTCTCTGGGTTGGTTTACATACAAACTTTCTTCTCTGAATTCTAGCCTTTGGGCCAGAAATCTTTCTGTTTGTACCACCAGCTGTAGATGGATAAAGGGTAAACCTAGCTTAATGCCAAAGGGAAAAATTTTCTGGGCTGAAATGGTGTTTTGGGTGGTCTGCATACCTCATTTGTCAACATCATTAAAATCCCAGAAGGTTTTCCAGTTCTACCTGAGATTTTCAGACCTGAATATTCATAAGAATCACCTGGGAAATTTCTGGCTCAGGACTGAAGCAGACCCTACGAAACTACATGGTTAATAGCAAGTGATTCAGATGCAAGGGGAATCCACCCACAGACCACACTTTTAAAAAAAGTGGTCTGAATTCTGCCTGGTGCCTTCACCCTTCCTGGTGTTTCCTCTTCTTTCCCTGAAACAGGGCTCAAAATTAAAAGCCTGCCATCCCTCCCAGTGCTCCAAAGATAAAAGGACTTGGCTTTTAAGACCTCATAAAGTTGGATAAATAAGGCTATTATATTTAATCAGATGGAAGAGTTTCACCTTGATTCATGAAAAATACTTTATCTTCAACACCTTGGTGATAAGCAGGGTGGGGTACACCCACCCCTTACTGTACTGTAACCCTCAGAAAACAAATTAACGAGACCTTAATGGCAGGTAATTGCCCAGTTACTTGCAGATGGAGGCAGTTCTGCCAGGCTGTAATTTTAGTTGTTGATGTTTTCTTCCTAGCAGCGGCCCATGGGTTCCCAGCCCTGACTTCTCTACCTTGTCCAAAGAGGACAGAGCAGCTGTGCCCTGGAACCATCAGGGCCCAGATCTGCAAACCTTTTCTGTGGTTTCTGTGCCAGACCATACAGGAAACATGGGGTGGTTATAGCCAGGTTAGGGTAACTGGGACCAAATCCGTCTAGTTTCTGAAGTCACCAGCGTGTCCTCCAGGGGGGATGAGGAACTGACTCACCGTGAATGGGGTAACTGTTTCTCCCTGAGTATTGACCAGACTCACGCCCCGCCCAGTCCTACACCCTCCACCCAGCCCTATCGTATGCTTGGCTGCCAGGCGTTCCCATCGAATCTCTTCATGTGTGCTGCTTTGTGGAGGTCGCCCTGACCCTCTCTTTTTTGCTCTTCTGCTACGTAATTGCCTTAGTCTCAGTCTTAGAGGATTTCCAGGGTCTCTTGCAATCCTAGAAAGCTTGGATTCTACTATCTTAACAACCTCCACACACTGAATCTTTCCGCTACAATAAGCTCTCTTTTCCTTCTACCTCCCAGCTTACCTAGGGAGAAATGTCTGGCTTCATTAGCCCTGATGGTATGATCCAAATACCCTTATCCCTGGCCTGTGGTTGTCCTGCTAGGTAGATTATGGGGACAGATAGCACAGCATGCTCACTCCATCCTCCCACCAAATCCTTTGAGGCAGGTAATAGCTCTCTCCCATTTTGCAGATGAGAACATCAAGTCTCACAGAGGCCAAGTCACATGTCCCAGGTCATGTGGCCCTTAATGGAAGATGCAGGATATGTTTCCATGCCCCTGTGCATTCTTCCACCGAAAACCTCATCCTAGCTTCCAGCGAAATGATAGATTCAGGCAGAGGAGGTGACAGCAACTTAAGCAAATGAAACCCAAGAAAAGAAATGCCCCCACCCACTCTGCCCAACCAAACCAGAGTGAATCGTCTTACAACTCACCAGAAAGCCTTCCAGGCGCACAAGTGAGTTATAGGCTTGTTCCAGAGGCTGGTAAAATGAGCAATGGGAAGAAAAGGAAGAATGTGCTCAGGGTCATAAAGCTGATGAGAGGGGAAAAAAGCAAAAGTTTTAAAATACTTAATGACGTTTCAAGCCAGACGGCTATAAAAGGTAAGGCAGGGCCTTTGCCTGGCAACCACAGACTTTTAAACCCTAATCACAGCTCTGCTGCCTGTTCCCAAGGAATAGTCCTGCTGCTAGAACTCTGAGAACATCCTGTCCTGCCTGCCCCGGGGAGAGACGGAGGGAGGAAAGCTGAGGTTTACTGAGTGCTGCTGGAAGGAGTGGGGCGTTGACCTCCTGCTGGGCTCAGAGCCTCCTGTAGAATTGCCTCCAGAACCTTCCCCAGCCCCAGCTGCAATGGGTGCCACCCCTTCTCACTGTGGATCTTGCTATGACAATGCTGTCCCCTTCTGCTCCCCCCACCCCAAGCTCACCCAAATCCCTGTGGCTTATGGAATGGTACCTTCTCAGGCATCCAGACCACAATCGATGGGGGGCTCTGCCATCCCTCTGGAAGCATGGCTGTGTTAAGAGCATAGGCTTTTGAGTACACATGCCTGAATGCTAACTCTGCTTCTTAGAGAAGCCATTCAACCTCCCTGTGCCTCAGTTTCCTCACCTGAAAATGGGGTGAGTAGTAGTACCTATCTCATAGGGTATTATTCAGGAACAAGAGGGAAAACATTTGTAAGGTACTTAGCACAGTTCCTAGTCCACAGAAAGAGGTAACTAGTAATGAATGTTATTTTCATTTTTACTTCTAAGTGTTAAAGTTTCTAAGCCCCACCTCGATATCCTGGTTTCCCTAATGCCACACCACATGAAAGAGTCTTATCATTGGAAGAGGCCCTAGAAGTCACCTAATACTACAATTTTTCTATGTAATGTTCACGCATACATTTCTCTAAGGATAAGACAGCATCAGTAAAGTACTTAGCATGTGCCTGAGATATAGTCAGTGCTTAAGAAATGTTAGGGTTTGTGATAGTTAACTTTATGTGTCAACTTGACTGTATCACTGGGTGCCCACAGAACTGGCTAAAAGTTATTTAGGGTGTGTCTGTGAGGGCGTCTTCAGAAAAAGATTAGCGTTTGAACTGGTAGACTGAGTGAAGTAAATGGCCCTCCCCAACGTGGGCAGGCATCATCCAGTCTGCTGAGGGCCTAGCGCCAAAAGGGGGAGGAAAATCGGGCTGACTGACGGAGCCGGGATATCAGCCGTCCTCTGCCCTTAGCACTTCTGGTCCTTAAGCCTTCAGGCTCAGACTGCAGTCTGCAACACGGGCTCTCTGGCTCTCAGGCCTCTGACTCCTCCACGGGCTTCCTTGGGCCTCCAGCTGATCTATGGCAGGTCATGGGACTTCGCAGCCTCCATCATCACATGAGCCAATACCTTGTAATAAATAAATATAAAATAACATTAGGTGGGTGGATAGGTAGACAGATAGGAACATAGATATCCCACTGGTTCTGTCTCTCTGCAGAGCTCTGACTAACACAGGGTTTTGTTGTCTAAGCAGGTATTCGCTGGGTATTTATCCCTCTGTCTATCAATCCATCCATCTCCATCCATCCAGGAGTCGCTTATTAGTGTCCTTTTTGTTGGATGGCATAGGCTTCGTGTAAGACACGGCACTGTCCCCCTGAGGGAAATGTGTAACCAAATCAAAAGGGAACAGCCAAAAAACCATCAGAGAGCTGAGGCTCTATCTGAGCAGTATTTCCTGTGCTCTCAGATGTGACTGTTACCGCGCCTGAAGGGAGGAAAGAGATTCTCTCCTTTTTATGAATGACTCAAGAATGCGTATAGTCAGATAATGTTGGCTTATGTCAAACATCTCATCACTCAGAAGGCCTTTGAATTGTTATAACAGGTTCAGTGTTGGCAAATCCTGGGCTTCAAAGGTGGGGGTAGTATGTTTGGCAAATAGCCGAATGCCATTCAGACCCAAGTCTGATGGAAAATGTAACCTCCAGTTGCATTAATATGGATCCAGAATAAGGTGTGATGGTGAAGTGAGGACACTAGTTTCTCTTACATGGCTCCTGAGCCAGCTCTGAAGGTACTTCCAAAGAGGAGCTGGCTCAGACTGGTGCCCTTCCCCAGCCCTGGCCCACTCCTCCCCACTCCTCCCCCAGGGAGCTCAGAGAAGTCTGGGGCAGAGTCTCTTCTCTTCTCCACTATCCTGGGTGACCCAGAAAACCTTCCCTGGCAGGTCTCAGCCATCATGCAAAATCCACATCCTCACCTCTTCTCCACTCTCTTCCCCGTTCCTCCTCCTCCTCCTCCATCCTTACTCCCTGAGGTGAAAGAGCCCTTTGGTAGGAAGAGACCAGACACCTCACTAGAGAAGTGCTTAGTTCCCAGGGGGAAGAGCTGCAGAAAGACTTAACTCCTACAGCTCTCACACTGATTTCTGCAAGTTTCTAATCCACAAACATTCACTGAGGTTCTGTTACGTGCCAGGCATTACACTGGCTCCTGTCAGAAACACAAAAGCATCCGATCCCATCTCTGACCTTGAACCAGTGGAGAGGCTAATGAACTGCAAGTATATCACAGAAAGATCTTTAATGTTCTATTCTAAACAATGAAAGCAGACATGATATATGACCTTTTTCATTCTATAATAATTATAGTCTGTACTAGAGGGTTGTCAGAGAAGGCTTCCTGTGGGAGGTAGGCTCTAACAGGGACTGGAGAGACAGGGAGGCTTTGGGAGAGGTAAAGAAAAGAGGAAATACCAGGAGCAGAAGAGAGTGCTGGGATGGCAAACCTATGGTCAAGATTGGTCTGTGTGTGATCCTGGTGTATGTGAACCTCTGGCTCATTTCTTATGTCAGGCTGGCCATTCCTTACAAGTATCTTGGCCATGACCTTGGTCTTCACACAGAGGCTTTCTCCCAAATATTCAGACCTAATGACTCTGTGTTAGAATTCTTTTGGTTGCAAGTGGCAGAGAGACTCAATACAAACTAATTTGAGCAGTAAAGGCTTTAATTGCCTTATAATCGGAAAATCTGGGTATAGAAATATATTAGTTTGCAAAGTGTTAAGGCACAACTGGCTGTAATAATGTTGAAGGGCTCTGTTTCCTCTCCCTTTAGTGCTCTACTGAGATCCGCTTTATAGGCTGGCCCTCTTTGTGAGGCCAGAGGGCTGCTCCTGGCAACCATAGAGTGATATCCTCTGAGCTTCTCAATCTCCAGGGAAAGAGAAGTTGTTTCCCTGACAAAGCAGGTGAAAGAGGTTCACTGATGGAGTCGCACTGTTGACTGGCACGGGGGAACACGTACCAGGTGCTGTGGGGGTGGACCTGAAAGACTAAAAAGACAACCTCGGACTGCTCTGGGGAAGACAGTGAGGCTGTGCTGCGTTATTGCAGAAAACCTCATCCGCTATTTCAGACTTCCCAGATAGACATGTCCCCACTTCTCCCCAAACCTAATGGCCAGCATCTTTCCACAGGCAAACAAATGATTAATGGCCAGGAGAGCCTGCGCACAGGCAACTGCTGTCCATCACAGGACACCACAGCACGTCAGTAACTAGAATAACGTCCAAGGAGATGTGGTGTTTTAAGAAGGGGACCTGGATTCGAAGACCAGATCAGGCTGGAACCCCCTGAAATTTTCATGGAATGGATTTGATGGTGAGCAGAACAGAATCCCTGCTTCAGGCCAGAACTCATGTCAAGGGTTGGGGAGGCAGCTTCGAGACTGTGGGTGTCACACTCAGGAAAAGCAAGGTTTCCAGGCCTCAGGCTGTCCTGGACTCAGTGTTGAATGGGGAGTGACGGCATTTCCACTCTGCTCATTCTCTGCTTCTGAATTCTCAGTAGGCAGTGTGGTCTGGGGGCCCCAGACTAAGAGCAGCAGCTTTTAACCTCTCCAGATCGGAATCATAAAGGGGAAGAGAGAGGAGGCTAAGAGTAGCTCTGTCCAGCAGACCTTCTGTGATGGTAGGAATGCTCTAGATCTGCGATGTCCATTACAGTAGCCACTGGCCACACATTGCTGTTGAGCTACTTGCAGTGTGGCTAGTGCAACTGCAGAACTGAATCTTTAATTTTATTTCATCGAAATGAATTTCAATTTCAATAGCCACACATGGCTAGTGGCTACGTATTAGACACTGAGCCATAGAGAATATCCTTCCTCTAGCCTTCTCAGGACTTGGAAGGGAAGAGGCAGGATAAATTGGAATGGAACATCCCAATCAATCATCCACATGAGGAAAGGCAGATGGTGTAGAATGGGAAACAGGGAAGACCCCTGCTTTCAACCTCCTTCCTAAGCACAGACATCAGCTGCTTGACCTCTGGCAACTGTCATCACCCGGCCCGTCCCTCTGAGAGCTGCTGCCTCTGAAAAGGACCTCACAAAAAGTCATCTGAGGCTAGCAGGTGTCCCCAAATCCACAGTCCAGTGAGGAAGGAAATAACCTCTATGCCTCCCAATAGCCCCATAGGGAACACCCCCCCCCCCAATCTGATGATTTTGGAGACTCCATATCCCACACTCTTCCCCTGCAATGGAAAGTATCTCACGCTCTGCTTGAGGACACAAGCTCATAGGTCCATTAATGACCAGGTCCCTGTGAGATTTCAGTTTCACATGTGTTGACTGAGTGCCTCCCAGATCATCAGAGGAAAAGCTGAACTTAAATGATTTCCTGTCCGAGAACAATCTGTCACCTAACACAGTGGGAAACCATCCAAGCTAGCCAGCTGGAGTGACAGGGCTCCGCCCACGGTCTCCAGCCTAGAAATGGATCTGCTCTATCACGACAGACAGGGACTGGGTGAATGGGTCCTAATAACCCAGGAGAGACCCAAACCAGCCCTGCAAATCAGCATCAAGACACAGACCCAAGACTGAAGGAAAAATATCAAGCTTGTGGGAGAGTAAATCAGTTCATCCAATGTTGAGTCTTGAACGCAGACCACAGCTCACAGGCACTGGAAGCCAGGCTGCGGCCCTAAGTAGGTGCGAGCCGCGCTGGAAGAGCAGGGACTGTGGGAGACTCCGCCGAGGCGCATGCACGACAACGAGCACTGTCTGCAGGGAGTGCAGGAGCCACCTTGGCTCCTTTCTTATTCTTCCTCTTCTTAATCCTCACCCAAGGATATTCTTTTACTGATTTTTAGAGAGAAAGGGAAGGAGACAGAGAGAGAAACATTGATGTGAAAGAAAAACACTGGTTAGCTGACTCCTGTGTGCCCGACTAGGGAGCAAACCTGCACCCAGGTATGTGTCCTGACTGGGAATCAAAGCTGCACTCTTTCTGGTGAACTGGATGACGCTCCAACCAACTGAGCCACCCGGCCAGGGACAACCTGGCTCCTTTCTGTGCACCTTCCACTCTATTCCATGACTCCGCCTCATGCTTCCTCCAGGTTACGGACCACCCGAAGAGGTCAGGCCTTGACCAACTCCCTAGCTGTCAGGAGGATGAAGGCAGAAGCCCAAGAGTTCATGCCCTGGGCTTGCTTTGGTCCAGGAGGGACTGAACTAAATTCTGGACTTTCTCTGACCTTAGTTTCTGTATCTGTTTGTGATGTTCTTTGTAAAAAAAAATAAATTGAGCTTGCACTTTCATGTTCATTGCAGCGTTATGTGCAATAGCCAAGAAGCGGAAGCAATTCAAGTGTGCATCCAGGGACAAATGGATAAAGAAAATGAAAATGTGACAATACACACACACACACACACACACACACACATGAATGAATACTATGCAGCCTAAAAGAGAAGGAAATGCTATCACATACTACAACAGGGATGAAGCTTGATGACACTATGCTAAGAGAAATAAGCCAAATATTGTATAATCCCACTTATATAAAGTATCTAAAGTAGTTGAATCATAGAACCAGAAAATAGAATGGTGGTAGGCAGGGGCTATGGGGAGGGGACAATGCAAAATTATTATTCAATGGGTATAGAGTTTTAGTTTCATGGATGAAACAATTCTAGGGCTCTGTTGCACAGCAATGTGAATATAATTAACACAACTGAACTGTAAACTTAAAAATGGTTAAGATGGTAGATTTTGCCATGTGTTTTCACGACAATGAAAATCTTAAAATAAATAAACAAGAAATTGGTTATTTTTCATGCATTCTCTCATCATGCCTTATCATTACCACACATGCCCATTATGGAAAATGTAGAAATTTGAGAAATAATTTCTTGTGAATTTTGTGCAAGTAAAACCTGTCCATAATTTAAGTATGATATAGTAGGGATTATAGAGAAAAACCACAGTTCCCTGCCCCACTCTGGTTCTCCTTCCCAGAGACAACCGCTGTTATACTTTTCTGTCTTTATTTATTTTTTTAAGATATATTTATTTTTAGAGAGAGGGAAAGGAAGGAGAAAGAGGAGAGAAACATCAATGTATGGTTGCCTCTTGTGTGCCCCCTACTGGGGGCCCAGCCCACAACCCAGACACACGCGCCAACTGGGAACCAAACCAGTGACCCCCTGGCTCGCAGGCGGGCTTTAAATGGTCACCACCCTAACACATGCTGAGAAACTTTTATGTATCAACTTCAAACATCTGAGACTCCTCCCTAAGAAAGGTGAGGGTTTAGCTCACTAATCCAGCCCCCACCTTTCTCCCCAGTCCCCTTGTTAGTCATTGTAACTCTCGGTTACTCCACTGGTTATCTCCGTAACTGTAAACAGCGTGTTTAAAGCTCACTTGATTTCTGGTTGGGTCGATTTTCAACATTCTCCTTACTCAGCAAAATGAGTTTATTAGGGCCCTGGACCATGTATCTTTCCATCAGGATGCCTGCTTCTACCCCCCAACCTTTGTCACTTGCACTTCTCAGTTTATACCATTAGGGTTGATGACATTCCATTCAATCTTTCTCCTTCATAACAGGTTGATTCTAGGAGTTGAAAACCGACCCACCGTGCTGCCATAGTTAGGACCCTGTGGTTCCTCCCGTGTGGCAGTGCTGTGGGTCCACTGTCACAGAGGAGAGGGCCTTGTAGAAGGCGAGTCTGGTAAATAGGTGGGGCTCAGAAAATGAGGAGCACCCAGTCTTGAGCAAATGTTTCATTTCTACAGAAACACATTTAAAACTACAATAAAATCAGGGCAGAGATTATGGAAAATACCATCCTAAATGGAGTGAACGGTTGAGAATAAAGGAAGGTCTCCAGTGATCTACCCAAATAAAACCTTCCCACCTGGTGGCCTCTATTATTAGGAATCCACTCCTTCGCATGAAGCAGAGCCCTCAATGTGGTGTCATCTAATATGCAAATAGCCCTGGGAGGGCCACCCATTAAGTAGCTGACACCTAGGTGCAACCCAGTTTTATCAGATGGCTGCTTTCCTGTGTGCCAGGAAAGGTGAGTCACCTTATAAGAACAGGTCAAAGCAGCTGCGGTGGCCCTGCCAGCCCTGGCCTTGGAGGGGAGTGGGTGACAGCTAAGCTTTCCTCATTCTCTGGCTCCCACTGTCGCCTGTGACCAAAGCAGTTCTCCGAGGCCAGTGAGGCTGATGGTAGGCAGCAGCGGAGAAGCCAGAGGCATCCAGCTGGGCCTGGGTGGCAGCACCCACTACCCCGACCCAGCCCCCAGGCCCTCGCCTGCCCAGAGTGGGTGAAGGAAAGGAAGCGACAGGCGGAAAGATGACCAGGGAAGAAGGCCAGACTCCCGGATGGCTCCAGATGCTTCAGAAAAGAGTCCAGGGGGGCCCTGCCTGCCTCAGAGCCCTGGGGTTGGCCTACACTGAGGAATGCTCTTTCTACTCCCTGCTCTGTTGTCACGGCTTGTATCGTTCGTGGGTCCTTGGCTTTGCCTCGCTCTCTACCACATGACTGCAGGCTCCGTGAGGGCAGGGCCTGCTCTGGCTTGACTCCGCTGTATCCTCACCCCCAGCACAGTGTATGGGAGGTTGCTGTGTCTGGTGACTAAATGAAGCAACAGCAAATGCACGAGCACTAAGTTCTCTGGTTTGCCCCTGCCCTTATCTTCAGCAGATCTGTAACATACCATCACTGCCCCTCCACGTACAGGCAGCGTTAGCTTATTATGTGTGGACCGAACCCAGTCGCAAAGCAAAGGCTTGTCTCTTCAGCCAAAGCAAGGGTCTCTTAGGTTGGTGTATGGCCCGGGGTGTCCTCCAGCATGTGTAGTGTTGCCCACCAGGCTTCGTACGCCCTGAGGCTGGAGGAGTAGGCGCCTATGAAAAAGGAAGAGTGACCCGTGCACAAGAAGCAGCGGCTTTTGGTGGCCATTTTTCAATATTTACCGTGTTAATGGTTATATTCACACCCGTGGGAAATGTCTGTACAAGATTTTTCACTGCACTTTGTTTGAGATAGCAAAAGATTGGAAACAACCTAAATGTCCCATCTGTTGAGAACTGGTTACACAAATGAGGGTACCTCCATAGAATGGAATTCCAGGCGACCATAAAAGAATGAGGAAGCCCTTAACATACTGATATGGAACTTCCCCCAAGATGTTTTGAGAAAAGAGAAGCACAGAACAGTATGTACATACAGTGCATAGTATTTGTAGGGAAAAGGGAGAAAAGTAATACATGTATATATGGCTACTTGTATATGTGCAAATCTCTCTGATAAAAACATAGGAACCTGGTAACACTGGCTGTGGGGAAGGAGGCTGGGTGTTGGGATCGGGGAGGAGGGGAGACTGCCTGCGTGCCCTTTTCTGCCTTTCCAGGTGTCAGTTATGTGATCGTTAATTTACAGTGGAAATACAATTGAATTTTGAAATAAATAATAATTGTCTCTTTCATGCTGGGCTGTATCTTTGAAATCCAATGTCTAGTTTTAGCACAACTCCATGAGATGGGTAACATCATCCCCATTTTCCACATAAGAAAATGAGATTGGGAGAAATAAGGCGAGTGTCTCAGTTCACAGAGCCACAAAGTGGTGGATCTGGGACGCGACCCAAAAGTCAGGCAGGATTCTGGTTCCATCTGAGGGCCCCTCTCTCTGTCTCAGTTTTCATTCTCCCAGCCACATCAGTGGGTGCCTCATCCCAGTGGACCGACTTACAAGTCCACTAAGGACCCAACTCAGGGAGGCCCTGCTCAGCCACAGCGGAGCCCTAAGCAGGGGGTTCTGGGAGCATGTGTGAGGCTGTGTGTATAATGTGAGTGTGTATAGGAGAGTGTTATGGGTGTGAGTGTATGAGGCTACATGAAAGTATGTGTGAGCATGTGATTGCATATGACATAAAGTGTCCATGGGTATTATGAGCATGTGTGTCAGTGACTGTAAAGCATGTGGTTGTGTGTGAACATATGTGTGTGATTGCATAAATATTTATGAGTCTGCAAGGTGTGTGTGAGCATGTATTGTGAACATATGTGTACAACTATGTAAAGTGTGTCTGAGTGTATATACTGAGACCTGGGAGGCCCAACATGGATGAAAGTAACCCCAAAGGTGCGCAAGAAGCTAAGGAGACAGAAAGCTGGCCAGGAGCCTCCTGGGGTGTGGTAGGAGGAGGGCACAGAGGAGGCTGGGACAGGCGGGGGTGGAGCTGGGGAGAGAAGCTGGGAGAGAAGGCCTTGGGCTGTGGCTGGCCAGGCAGCTAGAAGACCGTGGTGCCTGGAGGCTTCAAGTCCTCAGACTCTTATCCCCCAGGTCAGGGGCCCAGGAAGGAACATTTCTACCCCCAACATCCCATTCCCCCGGTCCCACCTGGTATAAGCAGATGAGTGGGGACTTGCTAAGTGAGACCCAGCAGGAGCAGTAACTAACTGGGTGGGAGAACTTGGGTGTTGTTGGAGCTACAGATGGAAGAGCAGTCCACATTGCAGCTGGCAAGCTGCCTTCCTCCCTCCCATGCCCCATAAATGGTCGCTCTCGCATCAGACTCTAGAGCTAGAGAGACAGGCCCCCTGCCTCTACCGGACTCAGACTGCAGGGAGGGCCGGGGCCCCAGAAGTGCGGTGAAAGGGGATGCATCTGGGAAGGATACAGGATTGGAAGGGAAATGGGGTGATTTAAGAGCAGATTTGGTGTGGCTGTGTGAAAACTGCTGTGCTTGGAGTGTCTGCACTGCTGGCTGCTTCCTCTTCCTGTTGGAACACCTGGCGCCCTCCTTGCCTCACCTGGGCCAGATGTGCCGCTGTCTCCGTGGGGTCCAGACATTAATGTGGCAGTTCAGCCTCTGTCCTGACCAGAGCTGTGTGTCTGTCTGTGTGTATTTACCATGTGAGCAAGGGAAGTGGGCCCTGAAAAGAAATCTTCTTGCCCTTGGAGCTTAAGGAAGCATCACCTCCTCTTAGTACTCCTAAGAAATCCTGGGCCACCAGGATTCTAAGCAGGAAAAAGTGCTTTAATAGACTGAACTGTGCTCCAAAAAAAGTTGTTGAAGTCCTAACCCTCAGAACCTGTGAATGTGACTTTATTTGGGAATAAGATCTTTGTGGATGATCAGATTAAAATCAGGTCATTCGAGCTGGCCCTGATCCAACACAACTGGTTTCCTAATTATCAGGGGGAATTCGGACACAGAGACAGACGTGCACACGGGGAGGTCACCACATGAAGGTTGCCAGCCCACCACCAGCAGCTGGGCGAGAAGCCTGGGACAGAGCCTTCCCTCACGGCCCTCAAAAGGAACCAACCCTATCGATGCCTTGATCTTGGACTTCGAGTCTCCAGAACTGTGAGACAATAGATGCCTGTTGTTCTAGGCCACCCAGTTTTTGGAACTTTGTTATGGCAGCCCTGGGAAACTAATCAGGCACTGCAATGCAGCAGTCAAACACAAGCACTAGAACTCAGTCAGAACTGAGTTTATATGGGAATGTAAAGTACCACATAGGGAATCCAGTCAATAATATTGTGTAGTAACTGTGTATGGTGCCAGCTGGGTGCTGGAAGGATTGGGGGAATCGTTTATACAATTGTCTAAGCATTATGCCATTATATGCCTGAAACTGATATAAAATAATATTGAATGTAAAAAAAATGTAAAGTGGCTTAAACCAAAATAATAATAAAAAGATAAAGTAAGAGTGACATTAAAAAAAAAAAGAACTGGGTTTGACTTCCAGCTGCACCACTGACCAGCTTTGCCACCTTGGGAGAGACACTCAAGTCCTCTGAGCCTCCCTCTCTTACACCCACCGTGGGGCTAGAAGAGCCCTCCCAGGGCTGTTGTGAGGTGATGGGTTTGGGCAGGTGCCTGGCACATGCTAGGGCTTAGTAAACTGTGGTTGTTATTGCTACTAAGAACACACTTCCTTTCAGGGTCTCTGTCAAAATTCCTGATGACAGAACTATCTCCAACCTAGAAAAAAGCCCTGGCTGGGTTAGAGCATCATCTCAATACATCAAGTTCACGGGTCCCATCCCCAGTCAGGGCACACACAAGAATCAACCAATGAATGCATAAATAAATAGAATAGCAAATCTCTCTCTCTCTCTCTCTTCCTCAATCTCTTTCAGATCAATCAATAAATTTTTAAAAAGTTCAAACATGAGAAACTAGAAAAGGAAAACAGACGAGAAAGTCATGTTTGGGGAGTGCCTGATGTACCAGGCACTGTACTCCGTGCTTTCCAGGATAATTTAAATTAGAACATTCAAAGGCTTAGGACTGTGAGACGTAGGCCCAGAGAAAGACCTATATATAGGAGGGGACGGAAGGTGAGGTACAAGTGTGAGGTGTGAGGCAAGGCAGGTGCCTCAAGAGGAAGGGACTCCCAGGCCCTGAGTGCCCCGCACCCCACCTGCCCAACCTCTGGCCAGCCCCTGGCATAGGGAGGCGCCGTGTGGGGGATGTGCAGGCCACAGCATCACCCCAGCAGGGCCCGGGTCACCCGACCGCAATAATGCGCCTTTCTGCCCCAGCAGAGACAGAGGGCATTGTGTATGCCGGCTGCTGGGGCCTGAGACTCGAGGCACAGTTGCCTCTCAGAAAGGAAGGATTGTCTTGGGCAACCTCCATGGCCTGGGGCTGTCACCCGACACGTCACAACAAACTCAGAGCAAGCAAAGGGACAGCCACCCTCAAGGACAGAGTGTCTTTGAGACTCCAGGCTTGGAGACCCCGAAGGAACCTGTGTAGAGACAGGAAGCAGGAGCTTTGGGACAAACTGGATTAATTCAGAGCTGAGGGTTCATTGTGAAGGCCCTTGAGATAGAGCCTCAAAAAACCTAGTCAGGACAATCGATAGTTAAGAGCAGGGAGTGTTGGGTCAGAGTGTGGGTTCAAATTGTGTCTAGACCATTTCCTGGTTTGAGTGACTTGGAGCAAAACTACCCAAGAAGCATAGTTTCCTTCACCCCATGGACAGGGGGGTTCATGAAGATTAAACAAACTGATGTCCGGTACCTTGGTAGACACTCAAGAACTATTAGCTATGACAGTGACTATTAATCTATATCATTCCAAATGAGGTGAAATGTGCAAAGCACTTAGCACAGAGCCTGGTACCTGGCTTCCGCCTGCGAAGCCCCAGTTGTGGGGGGCCAACCAAGTGGCATCTTTTCTTTAGGGACATTCTTTCTCTAGCAGCAAAAGATACTCAACGAACCTGCCTGGAATCACTCTGAGCAAATGATCCTGTTCTACTTCCTCTTTGGGGCTGGGCTCCAGCCAGGCTGCAGGCAGCTTCTATTTTGCAGGTGGGAGCCAGAGGCTTCCTTGCCTGCCTCTGCTTTGCCCCATAGTGAGTCTGCAACCTGTGTTCTGCTGCGCCTCGCCCTGGCCCAGTTCTCTGGAGATTATCTTGCCTCGACCTCAGCATCCAGGCGTCTGGAAGAGCCAACACTGTCACCGAAATCAGCAACCAGATGAGCTTCCAAAGGCGCGGCCAGCCAGGCACAGCCCTCCCGTCCTCACGGCTCAGGACACTGCAGGAATCTGGAGGGAATGCGCCTCCTGGGCAAGTGCCCAGTTCCGACTGTGGCCAGGCTGAGGGCCTCTCCGTGTCCCTCCCTCACAGACACACAGGGCTTTATAGTCAGATTATGCCATGGAAACTATGCACACGGCCTGCCCCGTTCACATGGCCTCAGCAGAAAAAATAGCAGAGTGTTCTCTCTCTGCCAAGACCCACAGTCCTAGCAGGCCTGAACTACCAAAGCAAGCCTCTTATGTGAAACAGGTCCCCGCAAACATCTCAGGAAGACTTGTTTGGGGAAACCCACAGCCATCCGCCTCTCTCTCCTCAGAGATCTGAAGAGCTCGGCTAGACAGGAACGTTCTGCCTCCTATGGCACTTTCCTTATGAGAACACGGCTCTTGTCCCTTTCCAGGGTCTTCCTGAGACCTGGGAGCCCCACCCTGACCCTCTTCTGGCACACCCCTTCCTCTCGGGGTGGAGTCAAGAGTCAACTGGACACATCCAGGCAGAGCCCCACCCCCAACCCTGCATTCTAGACCTATGCTGTCTAATATGGTAGCCACTAGCCACATGTGGCAATTTAAATTTAAATGTTACTTAATTAAACATTCAATTCCTCAAGTGCAATAGCCACATTTCTAGTGCTCAATTGCCATCTGAGGCTAGTAAGTACCATATTGCACAGTGTGGAAATAAGCCACTTCCAAGCTCACGGAATGTTGTATGGTGTAGCACTGGTCTGGACCGTGCTCTGGAATTCCCTGGCAAAGGCCCAGACCCACCAGGGCCTTCCCTGAGTATGACCCTCCAAGGGGAAGACCCCACTTCCAGTGTGTGCACCCCTGGCTGTAAGGGTACTGAGAGGTATGCTATGGATGGAGCTGGAACTTGTGAGCTTTGAGAGTCCACAGGCTTCTCAAGCTGCAGGACAGAGCTGGGGCGGAAGCTGGGGGTTGGGGAGGTATGAGGGCCAGACCAGCTCTCCCTGTGCTGCCACATTCCGGTGCCGAACTCCAAGGGCTCCTGGAACTCCAGCTCCCGACCTGGCCCTGCAGGCTCCTTATGGAGGAATATTTTTCAAAGTAGAAGACAGAATGTATTTTAACTGTTAGGTTACTAAACTGTTAACAGAAATAAACCCATGCCTTTATAGTCAATATTTGACAGAGGAAGCAAGCATATACAATGGGCTGATAGTTTATTCAGCCCTGGCTGGTGTAGCTCAGCGGATTGAGCACCAGCCTGCAAACCAAAAGGTTGCAGCTTCAGTTCCCAGTCAGGGCATATACCTTGGTTGCAGACCAGGTCTGCAGTTGGGGGAACCTGAGGGGCAACCACACATTGATGTTTCTCTCCCTCTCTTTCTCCCTCCCTTCCCCTCTCTCTAAAAAATAAATAAATAAAATCTTTAAAAAAGATAGTTTATTCAATAAATGGTATTGGGGAATTGGACAGATATGTGCAGAAAAATGAAACTAGACCACCATCTTATACCACACACAAGAATAAATTCAAAATGGATTAAAGACTTAAATGTTAGATCCTAAACCGTAAAAACCCTAGAAGAAAACATAGACAATAAAATCTCAGACATTGCTAACAGCAATATTTTTTTGGATATATCTCCTCAGGCAAGGGAAACAAAAATAAATAAATAAACAAATGGGACTACATCAAACCCAAAAGTTTTTGCACAACAAAGGAAACCATTGACAAAATAAAAAGACAGCCCACAGAGTGGGAGAACATATTCATCGATACATCCGATAAGGGGTTAAGTATTCAAAATTTATAAAGAACTTACAAAACTAAAAAACACACACACAAACCCAAACAATCCAATAAAAAAAATGTACAAAGGACCTGAACAGACACTGCTCCAAAGAGGACATACAAACAGCCAATAGACATATGAAAACATGCTCTACGTCACTAATAATCAGAGAGATACAAATTAAAACCACAATGAGATACCATCTCACACCAGTCAGAATGGCCATCAACAATAAACCAACAAACGAGTGCTCGTGAGAATGTAGAGAAAAGGGAACCCACATGCACTACTGGTGGGAATGCAGACTGGTGCAGCCACTGTGGAAAGCACTATGGAGATACCTCAAAAAATAAAAAATGGATCTGCCTTATGACCTAGTGATTGCACTTCTGGAACTTATCTGAAGGAACCCAAAACACTAATTCAAAAGAACATAAGCACCCCTATGTTCCTTGCAGCATTACATATAATCACCAAGATATGGAAGCAGCCCAAGTGTCCATCAGTCGATGAGTGTATAAAATAACTATGGGATATTTACACAATGGAATATTACTTGGCTGTAAAAAAAGAAGGAAAATTTTACTCTTTGCAACACCATGGATGGACATGGAGAACATTGTGCTAAGTGAAATAAGCCAGTCAGGGAAAGACAAATACCACATGACTTCACTCATATGTGGAATCTAATGAACAAACAACTAACAAGCAAAATAGGGACAGACTCATAGAGAGCAGGCTGAGAGCTCTGGGGCGGGGGAGGTGGTAGGGGATGGAGGGATGGAGCAAACGAGAAAAGGACCCATGGACATGAACAGCACAGTGTGGTGATTATGGGGGGTGAGGGGGGTATAGGAGGATAAATAGTATTGGAAAAAATACAATAAAAAGATTTTTTAATTTTATTTCTTTTTAGATAGAGGAGAAAGGAGGGAGAAAGAGAGGGAGGGAAACATCAATGTGTGTTTGCCTCTCGCGCACCCCCAACTGTGAACCCAGTGCACAATCTAGGCTCCTACCTCTACTGGGAATCGAACTGTCGACCTCCTGGTTTGCAGGCCAGTGCTCAATCCACTGAGCCACACCAGCCTAAAAAAGAGTTCTTAAATTTGTTTTTAGAGAGAGGGGAATGATGGGAGAAAGATTGGACAGAAACAGTGATTGGTTGCCTCATTCACACACCCCAACCGGGGACCAGTCTGCAACCCAGGCAGGTACCCCAACCGAGTATGGAACTGGTGACCGACCTTTCACTTTGTGGGACAACACCCAACCAACTGAGCCTCGCCAGTCGGGGCAACTGTTAAACTTTTAACAGTTTTATTGAGATGTAAGCCACACACCATACAATTCACCCATTAAAGGGTACAATTCAGTGGTTTTTAGTATAGTCACAGACTATATGCAACCTTCACTATAATAATTTTTAGAACATTTTCATCACCTCCAAAAGAAACTTTGTATCCTTTAGCTATCATCCCCTAACTATTAAACTTCTTCTTTTGTTTTTGTTTTTTTTTTTTAGAGAGAGAGAGGACAAGGGAGGGGAAGAAACATTGATTGATTGCTTCTCTTACGAGCCCCAACTGGGGACTGAACCCACAACGTAGGCATGTGCCCTGGCTGGGAATTGAACCTGTAACCCCTTTTGCTTTGCTGGACTATGCCCAACCAACTAAGCCACACCAGTCAGGGCACTGTTAAACTTTCCATACTTATGCATATGGCCAGTGGCCACATCATCAGCCTGCACACATGAGGGTAAGCTGTCTCCCTCTCATCTCCATGATCAACTCCCCAAGGACAGAGACCAGGTGTGATACAGGTGAGCCCCTGCCCCTACCACACCTGGTGAGATGCCCACCACACAATAGATTCTTAAATATTTGCTGTCCTCATTGTTATGGTTATTGTTGCTTTTCTGTGGATATGAAAGAAATCCAGCGATCATGGGCAGAAGGGGAGGAGCCCGTAAATCGTGTTCTGTCAGGAACCATGAGGTGTGTAGCCTGGAGAAGGGTGCGGGGGTGCGGGGAGGAGCCGAGTAGGCAGGATAACAGCTCAAAGTGCCCAGTACCCACAGGTGGGACTGGGAGCACTGGTCTGAGTTCCGGGAGTTGCTTTTCCAGCCCGTGGAGGGGCTCACTGATGGCCTGAGCAGGGTGGAAAGTCAGTGAGCATTCTGGACAGAGGACTTCACTCACTCGGGGCCAGGAGGGCCACCTGTCCTGGGTACCTGAGGCAAGAGTGGGCCTAGAGGAGTCTCAGGTCTCCTCAGTCTCTGGGATCCTGGGCCCAGAACTGTCACAGGGCAGAGTGGTTTCTAAGAAACACAGGAGCAGGAGCTGCAGACCTTTGCCATCACTGTTTTTAACTTCTCAGCAGCGGCAGGATTCAGGCTCCTCCTCTTCTCAGTGCGGGATCTGGCCCCTGCCCTGCCTGCTGCTGCTGCTTCATTCCACCAGCTCCAGGAATGCGACTGGGGGCTGGGGCGGGGCTCTCCTCCCAGAACCTGGGGATGGGCCCGAATGGAGAAGGTAACTGGAGTTGGCAGGTAGCACTGAGAGTCTAGCAAGTGAGCTGAGACTAATAAATCCAGGGAACAACAGGTCCAAACAGGCCTCAGGGAGGTTTCGGTCGCCAGGTCCCAGGCCGCAATACTGAACAAAGCACCTGAGTCAAGCCAGGTAGGAGACCGCACTGCCCTGGACCTAGGAGCAGAGGGGCCAGGCCGTGGCCCAAGTCTGAGCTTGCACTCGTTGTTCCTGACATGCAAAGCACGGAAGTGGGAGGAGATCAGGAGCTATATACAGTTAGGAGCTGGAGGTCAACATGTGGTGACTCCAGTGACCAACAGATAGCATTTACTTGTCGTTGGCTCAACAGAGGAAAGGGAGGGCTTGGTTCATTCACCATGAACTGATACACGTGAGCTGAAGAGCATCCACCACGCAGATGCGCAGACGGGGCTCCCTCTGGGAGGGGGACGAGCGAGCGTCTGGCTCTATGCTCAGTGCTTCACTAGTTTACACTGAGGTGGTGCCTCCTACGTGCCAGGCTCTGTCCAAGTACCGCGTGGATGCTAGCAGTGCTCAGATAGAGAGGAAAACAGTCACAGAGAAGATAAGTAATAGGTCTGAGGTCACACCTCTTGCAGGGGGTGGAACAGGAAGTCCAACCCAAAGCTCTGGCTCCAGAGCCAGCCTTTACCCACTCTGCTGGCTGCTTCCCTGGTGCCTCTGTTCACCCCTGTGACAACCATGAGATACACTGGCAGGACCTCTCTTTACAAATGTAAAAGTGACACACAGAGCAGTTAAGTGGCTTATCCTGAGGCACACTGCCAGTAAGCCACAGACTCAAGATCCAATCTGGGCCTGGGACCCCAAAGCCCATGCTCCCCCAGCACCCCACACTGAGTCTCCTGGAGGAAACAAGATGAGGGCTTAGTAAGGACAGCTGCTATCTAAAACTCATAAAATACAAATTTTGTTTCTAAAGATATAATGCAATAAAATCCCTGTGATGTCGGTAGCATAATCAGGCTACATAAATTGGTTGGGTCTCAAACAAATCAGCAGTGAACAAACAAGCCTTCTATTTAAATTTCTTCCGCAGCATTGTTATTGTAACCTCAGGTGCCAGCTGCTCGTGCTGACATTGTGTACATCTCTCCAATTGCACAGGTGAGAGGGTTTTACAAAAACCCTTTGTGGGGTTGACCCATTTTCCTGCTTGAGAATAAGTTATACCAGGCCCTGAATTAAGTTTGCCTCTGGTGTCTTCTCACCGAGCCCTGCCCGCAGCCTGGTCCCCGCCGCTCCACTCCCCTGGTCTAGAGGCCCTGCAGAGTGGTAGAAAGAGCTCTGAACCTGGAGTCACAGGACCAGGTCTAAGATGTGGGAGGTCAACCTAGTGACTTCTCGGAGACTGTTCTGGAAATGCAAACATTGAACCCAATGACCTAATGACCTTTAAGCTCTCTTCCCACTCCAGGGCTGATGTTCATCATCATTCATTCATTCAACTGGCTTGGGCCAGGCACTGGGCTACATGCTGGGGAAACAGAGATTACTTTGGCTGTCTCACTGGTCCGCAGGGGCTCACAGCCTGGCGCTGTAATATAATTCTGTGTGGCAAGTGTCCTAAGAGAGACAAGTTGGTACCGCAATGACTTGAGCGTAGAGTTCTTGCTTGTGGGGACAAGTAAGGCTTCAAGGAGAAGGAAATCTTTGAGCTGAATGTTACATAAGAAGGTGAGGAGGGATATTCCAGCCACAGGGAACAGAATGTGCAAAGGCACAGAGGTGGGGACCAGCACAACACAGCCAGTCCCCTGCACGTCATCTGACATGGCTGGGGCAGAGACTGTGTACACAGGAGAAGGAGGTGAGTCTTGAGAAATGGTCAGGGGCCATGTCATAGAGGCACGGGGACCCTACGTAAGTGGAGGGATAACACAGCACGATATGTGTTTGGAAAGATCACGTCAGTGGCAGGGAAGATGATAGACAAAAGCGAGTACCAAGTGCATGGGTAGACAGACTGATCAGAAAACCATTCCAACGGCCCAGGTGAGAAGTACAAGGACTTGAACTAAGGCAGCAGCAGTGGGGGAGGAACAGGGGACAGAGACAAGAATTCTTTCAGTTCAAGGAAGAAGAACGTACAAAGACAGGCTGGACGTAAAAGAAGGGCTCTGGAAGAAGTCTCCGTTTCTGACTGGGGCATCTGGGGAGATGAGAAACACAGGAAGAAGAGCTGGGGGAGATAATGAGGTGACCTTGGGGAAGATAATGAAGTGTGTGCTGTGTATCAGAGTGGGTGGGAATTCCACCATTTTAAGAAAACTTGTATCATTTTAAAGACAGTCCGTTAATATGTCAGCAAAAACACTCCCTTGGAAATGACTGCCTTGTGCCTAAAATCCAACAGTAAAGCAGATACTGTTTTTGAAACAGTGTTTCTGAAGTGTTTCCCTTCTCAGTGAGCTGTCTTCTCTCACTGCATGCACCTCGGACTCATTGTCCGTCTAGGGAAGGAGAAAGATACCATCTAGAAGGAAACCCATAGGGCAGGGACGAAGGCGGACATAACAGAAAGGAAGTCTCTGAAACACAGAAAGAGGAAGTACAAACCCTTCTGGTATCTGGAGGGCGAGAGGGAGGGGCTGGGAGGCCCAGGCCAGTGCTCTCCCACCCACGTCCCACCTTGATGGTGGCGTGGAGAACAGCAGGAGACTGCCACTCCGGTTGAGAACATGCTGGAAACAAACAAGATCAGTGCCCCACTCCTCACCTGGAGCCCTGGGGCAGTCACCACACAGTGTGTGTGTGTGTGTGTGTGTGTGTGTGTGTGTGTGTGTGTGCAGGGCCAGGAGGCTGGGGATAGGGGGCAGCTGCAGCAAAGTAGAGCGGACTGCCTGCTATGTTTAGCCTGCAGAGGGACTTTAGAAGTTCCCTGCCCCTCTCCCTGCCCCACCCCAATTCCCCTTGGCTTGAGTGTGGCCCAGGAAAAAAGCTGGAAGTTCCTAGAGCCACTAGGGAAGGCAGAAGGACGCTGAGAGTTCAGAGCCTGTGGACCTGCCTTAGAAAAGGGAAAATGGATGGAGACAGCAAACAGGCGTGTGTTTGCAGCTGCAGAACCAGCAGGGCCGAGACAGAACCAACGAGCCAGGGGAGCCAACAGGCTCCAGCAGCCAAGAGAACTTCAACCACGACGCCAGCAGATCAGGCGGGGGAGAACATTTCCGCAGAGGCCGCTGAGGACCAGAGGACAGCAATGGGTCCAGCACCCAGACCCATCACCCCCTGCCATTGCCCTGGAGGTAATCACGAGGTGGGGGGAGAGCAAGAAGGAGGGGCAGGAGGGGGCATAGCCAGAGAGCAGGTAATAGCCCAGACAAGAATTGGACTTGAATATTTATCCCAAAGAGGCTAAATTGCTTTAATAAAACTATTTTAAAGTAGAGGACACTGGTTTTCCTTTAATTGGCATGTTTAAATCCTTCCTCTTAACATTCATGGGAATGAGAATTGTGAAGCAGTTTATATTGCTTCTAAAAATAAAGAGGCTGAAAACAAGCAAAGAAAAATACCAAGCCAAAAAAAAAAAAAAAGAGAGAGAGAGAGAGAGACTGCATTTTCCTCTTTTTTTACACAGCTGAGTTGTGATATGTACTTTTTGACACCTTTGCCAACTAATTTTTAAGTCAGGTTAATGAGGCATAGTTTATATGCAGTAAAATTCACCCTTTTAAAAAAGGTGAAAGATTTATATGATCTGAAGAGAAACAAGAGCATTAAATTCACCCTTTTAAAGTGTACATTTCAATGAGTTTTGACAGTTTTGTAATCACCACCTTAATTAAAATACAGAACAGGCCCGTCACTCCAAAAAATCCCCTCGTAGCCCTTTGCAGTTGCTGGCCACCACTGATCTGATTTCTTTCTCAGTAGTTTTGCCTTTTTCAGAACATTGTGTAAATGGAATCACAGAGGGTGCAGCCTTCTGTGCTTAACTTTAAAACATATCTCCTTTAATGACCTCAGCTTCCTCCTCTCCTTCCACTCTGCCTTCTCTGCAAATGGCTTTATATGGACAAATCCAGATGGGCAGCCTCCCCACCCCACTGCCGGACCCCTTGTGTGACGACAGGCGCCCCAGTGCAAGCTTCCCCAGGGCCCTCAGGTCTGGATATTTAACATCCTAATCCCGTTGGTTCTCTGAAACATTTGCTTTTCTTTCAAAGCTGTTTCTTTTTGCCTCTTGGGACACAGAAGCCCTCTCTTCACATCCCTCCCCACCCACAATTCCCTTCCGCCCTCCTCACCTTCCAGCCCTGCCTGCCCCAGCAGCCTGGGAACCTGGGGAATGCATGCACCCTGGCCTCATCCCCTTGAAGCTTCAAGCATCCCTCTGCTCAGGCTTTCTCCTCTCCTCGTCCTTTGTCCTTTGGCACCTCGGTTTCTGTGCCCGGGCTGCCTTGTGATATGATTTGCCACAGATGCTGCCCAGCAGCCTCCCAGCATCATCGGGTGGATTGGGTTGGGGTTTGTTGACAGTTGGGGTTTTTCCCTGTCAGTGAGGAACAAGCCAGAAGCCTCGACACTGCAATTTCCTTCTCGCCTCCCTGTGATGGCGACAGATTCTGAGTCTGCAGGGCAGGGACGGTGTCTTTACATGCCCTGGCGAGTGTTGACTCCACAATGGTGAAGAAATAAGGGGGTGAAAAGGTAAGACAAGAGGGAACAGCCTTTGTGCTCAGGGGCAGGGCTCAAAGCGCCTGACAAGGGAGGAACTCAGAGGGGTCTCTCTTCCCACCCGTGCCGACAGCAGCAAGCGGACTGCACTGCAAAGGAGCTACACGCCCCTCTGCATCTGCCACGAGCCTTTGCAAAGGATCAGGGAACTGAGTATCTCCCTGTGCCTCAGGCAGGGAGGGGACTCGCTGTGGGAGAGGAGGGCGGAAGCATGTGGGAAATGGAGTTAAGTGCCAGACTGTGGGAGGCTAGCTCTGTCCCTGCATGACGCCTCTTTTCTCCTGTCACTGACATCTTGACCTGACTCAGGGGCCAGCCAGAAGGAGCCTGTAGTCACTCTTTTTGATGAAACTGGTATTATCAAAGACTTCAGGCTTAATCACGGCTCCGAGGGCAAGGAGGGGTGGGAAGGCAGTGTGTTTACTCCACCCCTTTCACAGCCGAAAAGTTTGAAAGTCAGCTCTGGATCTGACTGCCAGATTCTAGTCCTAAGCTCCTTCGCCGACTACCCATGAGGCTTTGAGCAAGGTACCACTTCCCAGTGCCTCAGTTTCCCCATCTGTAAAACAAAGGTGAGCCTAGGAACTAACCCCTGGGTTATAGTGGAGATGGAATGAGAGAATCCATATGTACTTGGCACAGGAGAGGGGCTCAAAAAATGGTAGTTTTTTGATGTTACTGGACAGGGGACCTGGCCCTGAGTGAGTCTGTGTAGGGCCCGCAGGTAGTACATGGGTTCTTCACTTCTCCGTGGCGGAAAGCTTTCTCACAGGAGTCCAGGTGATCCAGAGTGTTTATTAAAGCTGGGGACAGTGAAACAAGGAAGGGCTTAGCTGAGAAGAAGCAACAGGAGAGATTAGGCTGGGCTGCTTTAGCTCACTGGGAAGTCAGAGAAAAGGGGGCCTTGGGATCTAAGTGGGATGAGCTGCCACTGCCTGTTGCCACCCTGGCCGCCAGGCACGTGGGACCCCTTAGGTTTAGGAGATGCATGCCCGTGGGGGAAGGAGAGAGGAAGGGATAGGCTGGGGCATGAGCCCCGAGGGGAGAGGGCAGCTGCAGCCTTTGCCTCCAGGGTGTTCTCCCTCTCGCTGGAAGGAATTTTAGGGGAGGGTTTCAGCAGAATGTTCATCAGTTTTCCAGGTGTACCCTTTCAGGATCATGGTCTCTACTGATTGGGCAGTGACAAGGCAGGGGTCCTTAGTCATTGCAGCTGGTCCTGGAGTCACCCACCTGCTTTTGCTGCTTTTCTGGGCCTGGAGCTGAAATACTCCTGAGGCCTAGATGTTATCTCCAGGAAGGTGACCTTCTGCACCTGGCTATAAATTTCTTGGCCAGTTTGTTCAGCCATCTGTCTCAGTTTCCCCATTCTACTTGTCCTGGCTTACAGGCCTCTCTCACTGCTGTAATTATTGTTATTCTTTTTAACTAGGATCTAAGACTCCTGAAATCTCAAGCTACTACAGAGGAAGCTAAAAAGAAGAGAATCCCCAAGTCTCAGGGTAAAGGAACTTACTGACACCCTCGATAAAATCAAGCCCAGGCCCTCCAAAGGTGTGCCAGTGAGATTAGGGAGAAATCTCCAGGGGAAGGTGAGTCTTGGGGGACAGAGCCGGGAGATTCAGCCACCTTTCCCGTGCGGAGAGTCTCCCGGCAGCCAGGGTCGACCTTGGAGGAAGTCAGTTTGATGTTTTTGCGGAAGCCAACACGTTTCCTTCCATCCAGTGTGGCCTCTGTGTTGTTCATATTGTTGGTCTCCAGGATGTGAAATGTCGTGCCAGGACTGAGCCTGGAAGAGGGTGGGCCTACGGCCTTTTTAGGGAGCCTTTGCCCCTGAAGAAAGTCAAGTGCGCCTTCCCCACAGATGTAATCACCGTGAGCTGTTCAGAGAGCAGCGGTAGGAGTCAAGGTAATAATAACAGCAAACATTTTTTAGCGATTATGACACGAGGTTCACAACAACCGTGTTAAGCTGGTATCATTATTATTCCCATTTTCAGAACAGGAAGCTCAGGCTTGATGGCTTTAATGAGCCTGCTGGAGCCACACAAACAGTGGATGACTGACTCGGGATGTGAACTCGGGTCTGTTTTCTTTTGTTCCCCACCCTAGATTTCTTGAGACATAATCGACAAATAACACTGTGAAAATTTAAGGTATACAACACGATAATTTGGTAGACATATATTGTGAAATGATTACCACAATAAGGTTAATGAATACATCCATCACCTCACATAGTTACCATTGTGTGTGTGTGTGGTGAGAGTACCCAAGATCTACTTTCTAAGCAAATTTCAATATACAATAGAGTACTGGGCACTACAGTCACCACGTTGCAAATTAGATCCATGAACTTGGGTCTGTTTGTGTGTGGGGCCCGAGTCCCCACCAGTATTCTGGCTCTTAGAAGATGCTAGATCACACTTCAATCCAGTGAGAAAAGCATGTGTGTGTAAGATCTGCTTTCTTTCCAACCACCTCTGGATGTTTTCTCCTTCAAGTTCTGGAGAAGTCTGAAGCCTGTCCTGGAAAAGAACAAGTGGCTCATTTCTGCCCCCTAGAGGACTCAGTCTGTACCACCGAGAATAAAGGCAGAAAGGCAGTAAAGAAGGCTCAAAATCTGGGCAAGTTCAGGCCTGCAAGGAACACATCTAAAAAACAAAACAAAACAGCCTTTCGTTCATGGAAAGGTGGGGATAACGGGTTGGGGTTTTTGGACCAGCAGTGAGAACAGCATTTCCAGGGCAGGCCCCGCAGTCAGACCGGAGTGCTCGTGTGTAACATGTGCCCCCAGACACTTCTCACGGTCAGGCAAGTTTGGGGAGCACAGATGCACATGATTCACTCACCCTACACGGGCTTGCAGCATGCCTGCCACCCACAGTCCACTGCCGCCTCAGCAGGTAGCAGACCCCATGGGAGTCGAGGATGGGTCCCTGTTCACGGTCAATTTCATCACCTCTCAGGGCCTCGGGGTCCTAATTTAGAAAGTGGCCCACTTTCCAAACGGCGTGGGAGCCAGCAGACCCAGGCTGCACTTGCAAGACAGGGTGTGCTTGACTTCCTCTCTCGGACCTCCGTTTCCCTGCCTGTAACATGTGAGGGTGAAAAATCTTCAAGTTTTCTTTCCTGCTCCAAGATCCCCGAGTCTCTGTTTGTCTCGGCCAGACTCCAACCTTCAGGAGGCCACAGGGAAACCTTGGGTGACCTGCTCAGGAGGCATAGACCCGCCCCCTGCCACCTGCTCACAATGTTTCCAGGAGCAACCTGGGGTACCCCTCCTGCCCCTGGTGTCCCTGTTGTTTGCATTCACAGCCACGCTGTGGGATCCTGTTTTCACTGCCCTGCGGAATGTGAAGGTGACTTTCTGTTCACTCAAAGGCCCTGTGGAAAGTGAAGCTGGTTTAGAAAAGGAAAGCTCTCTACACACCCAGAATTAGGGCTCCTGAAATCCTGATCTCTGGAACCAGATGGACCAGTCTTTACACCCTAGCTGTGATGCTCATTGACTGTGCAACTTTGGGCAAATTACCTACCCATTCCTTCTCCGCTTGGTTCTTCCTCTGTGAGATGGGCATAAGAACAGTACTGCCCCCACTGGGTTGTGGTGAAGATGAAATGAGATGATGCTATGAGACGTGCCTAGTTTAATACCTGGAGCGTGATGTTCCACAATGTTCCCCGACTGCCATGTGTCGCCTCGCTCATTTAAAGGTGTTTGATGATGCCAAGCCTTCCTTTCCCAAATTTCTCAAAGTGCGCTCTAGTGAATCCCTGGGCTCGCAGTGCCAGTGCCGAGTCACCAAGGCAGGGGCCACCTGGGTTGGAGGTGACTGCAGACCAGATGGATGAGGGCCCCGAGCGGGCGGAGGCCTCCCCAGCGCCCTCCACAGGAACCAGCCCAGTGAGCTCGCCCCAGAGGGCAAGTGTGGCCCTGCTTGACACCCTGGTGGAGTGCAGTTGGAGGGTGAATGATTACTGACTTTGTCCTTCTAATAAGTATTGTTTTTTACTACAATGAAACAAAAATAAAATCCACGAAAACACCCAGGTCCTGCAGGGCAGCAGCAAACTGGTACATGCGATTGGCCAGAAAGAATACTGAGGTCTTCAGAGCCAAATGTTTATTGACTGTAAACAAAGGTCTTAATAAGAACCGGCTTCAGCACAAAAACACAGCTTTTGAGTCTCTGCTGCTGTTTCTCTCTGACCCAAGTGAAAAGAAACAGCCCCCGGGGGCTGGGCGTCAGCTTCGGCGGGGGGGGGGGGGGGGGGGGGCGCGTTGCCGAGGGACACTGGGCTCAGGGCTCACAGTTCACGGAGGGCCCCGCACTCTGGAGTCCGACGTTCTCTCCAGAAGACAGAACTGAAAGAAGGTGACATTCAGGGTAGAACTCTACATCGTGCTCCCTCACTGCCCTCGGAGGGAGCAGCTCCTGTCCTATATTTAAAATGTGTCCTGGGATTATCATGCCAAAGCACAACTACCTTTGCTCCATTTTTCTGTGGTGAAAGTGTTACCCTGTCAAATGTAAACATTTAGAACATACCACAGTTCTCTGCCCCTGTGTTTTGTGTGGGGAAGGGGGGATTTCTTCACTTTTTAATGGACGAGGAGCCTTAAACAAATGCACGTAACTGCGGGTCTGTCTGCACCTCCACACGTGAGGGCCTGATGGCGAGGGCAAAGAGGCAGTGCAGCCCTGGGTGTGACCCTGTCTCCTGCAAAAATGGTTCCTCCCCTTTTAATTGGGTTTTCTCAGCATCTCTTTGCTTCTCGATAAGAAAAGATAACCTGGTAAAGGGTCAGTCCTCCCCTTCTCATTCAGGGTTCGTCTGCAAGACCAAACCCTGAAAATATATGAAGTCATTGAGACATTCTCCCAAAGTGGCGGAGGGGTGGGGACAATGAAACTATAGGAGAGAAATGCAACCCTAGCTCGTACTAGGGGGTGCATGGAAAATATGCCACACTTGTTATAATGTAAGTGTTGCTCGTTGGATTGTAAATTTCAGAATCAGATGGTAGAAATCTTTCAAGTCTTCATTGTGGTAATGGAACAAAATGTAAAGTGTCATTTGACCATATAAAGTACATCTAACAAAACAAAACAAAGCAAAATAAAATGAAATAAACAAACAAAACCCCCTGAAAGGGTCCTGATACAGGTGCTTACACAAGAGTCTGTCGTCCCTCCCTGCACTCATTCCACCAGGGGTTGAACTACAAACACAGCACTTTTCTCTGAATTTGTGACAGCTCTTTTTTTGTTTTGTTTTTTAGATTTTATTTACTTACTTTTAGAGAGAGTGGAAAGGAGGGAGAAAGTAAAGGAGAGAAACATCAATGTGTGAGAGATACATCTATTGATTGCCTCTCGAGCACCCCCCACTGGGGAGCTGGCCTGAAATCCAGGCATGTGCCCTGACTGGGAATCGAACTAGAGACCTTTCAGTTTGCAGGCTGGCACTCAATCCACTGAGCCACACCAGCCATGCAGGAATTTGTGACAGCTCTTAACCATGGCCCCAGATGGCACCAGCTAGTTTTTTTCACTTCTTGTGTAAACTTCCAAAGCCCACAATAAAACACATCAAAATTCCAACTTAAGTATTTGCTGCCTGCCCTTGTCCCCATATGATTAAGATGACATATCTGGCCTTGATATCTAGGACATTTTTGTTCATCTAACACATCTCAGAAATCAGTTTCAAGTAATAAGGGCAGAAGCCTCCCTCTCCAACACCCTCTCTTGAAGATAATAAAAATATTGGCCATTGACCATATCCAGCAAGAGTGCTGACAGCCAAGGCGCAGTCCCAGATAAGTCACAGCCACGCCCTTTTCTCACCCAGAGTGCCAACAGCTCAATCTTCAGAAGCCAACTTTCTCAGCAACGATAGCGAGCAGGAAAGTCCAGAAAGGCTTAGAGTTGACCCAGAGTCCTCTGGATTGGCATCTTTTTCAGGGATGAATACTTCACTACATATGTGTGCGTGTGTGTGTGTGTGTGTGTGTGTGTATGACTAAGGCAGTATTTTTAAAAACTGAGATATAATTCACATAACAAAATTCACCAGTTTACAGTTCCATGGTTTAAAGTATAATCCTATGTGATGCAACCATCAGCACCGTCTAATTCCAAAGCATTTCCATTGTGACAAAAAGATTGGCAGTCACTCTCCATCACCAACTCCGCCACCCCACCCACCCCCACCGCCACCTCTAGCAACCACTAATCTACTCTCTGTCTTTACACGGAGTTGCCTGTTCTGAACATTTCATGTACCTGAAATCAGACAATGTTTGCCATTTTGTATCTGGCTTATTTTACTCAGCACGACGTTTCCAAGGTTCCTCCACGTGATAGCAGGTGTCAGTACCTCATTCTTTCTTATTGCTGAATGACACTCCAGTGTGTGGACACACCGCAGCTTACTCACGCATGTGTGAGTTGATGGGCACTTGGGTCGTTTCCACTTTTTTGCTCTTATGACTAATGCTGCTATGAACATTCATATAGAAGTTTCTGTGTCCATAGTCTCATGAGCTAATTCCTAAAAATAAATCTGTGTGTGTGTGTGTGTATTTCCTATTGGTTCTGTTTCTCTCAAGAATTCTGACTAATACACTAGGTGATAAAAGGCAGTACAACCTTCGCCCTGCTCTCTCTTTTTCTTTAGGTAATTGCCTTTGGAAAGAAGCCACCATGTGTTAGGGAAGCCCAGGCCACATGCAGAAGCCACGTGTGGATGTTCCCACCGATAGCCCCAGGGAAGCCCTCAGCCAGAGGCCAGTGTTAATCCCAGACGTGTGATTGAAGGAGCCTTTGAGTGACTCCAACCTCCAACCTCACACCTCACCAACCTCTGCCATCTGAAGCCCCAGCGCTCTCACTGTGTTTGGTCTGAAGTCCTAAACAATAGAAATCTGGAAATAAAAAAATGATTGCATAATTTTGCTTTGAGAGTTAATTCAAATTTTTATTTATTTATGTGTTCATTTTAGAGAGAGTGGAAGGGAGAGAGAGAGAGAGAAAGACATTGATTTGTTGTTCCACTTATTCACGTACTCATTGGCTGGTTCTTGTATGTGCCCTGACTAGGGATCAAAGCCATGACCTTGGTGTATCAGGATGATGCTCTAGGCCCTGGCTGGTATAGCTCAGTGGATTGAGTGCAGGCCTGTAAACCAAAGGGTTGCCAGTTTGATTTCTAGTCAGGGCGCATGCCTGGGTTGAGGGCCAGGTCCCCAGTACGGGGTATGTGAAAGGCACCACACATTGATGTTTCTCTCCCTCTCTTTCTCCTTCCCTTTCCCTCTGTCTAAAAATAAATAAATAAAACCTTTGGAAGTGGAAACAGGGCAGGGAGGAGAGGAGGGCTGAGGTGGTAGGGAGGGGTGGGGGGGAAAGGCAGAAAACTGTACTTGAACAGCAATAAAAAAATTTTTTTTTAAAGATGATGCTCTAACCAACTGAGCTACCTGGTCAGGGCTCATCAGTTTTTAATCTAAATAATTCTATACTTGAAAGACCAAGACGGATAAGGTCTCTAAAAAGGGTGAAGATTTAAATTGTAATGAAGGCTTTGCTATCAAATCTGTGAAAAATGAACACACCCTACCTAACCTAGGGATACGCCCGCCCGCAGTGATTTCCTGAACAGGCGCTTTAGGTGCTGAGGCGGAGTAGGGCCCAGACTACGCCCTCGAATGTCTAGCCTGGAGAGATGCCACTTTCCTTCCCAGTAGCTACACACCTGGGCGTCAGGGGCCTGGCCTCCCACCAGCACCTCCAATCTGTACTGCCCACGTTTAAGGGACACTGATGGCCAGCTTTGAGGGAGACGCTGGCCAGGAGTCACTGGCAGGTTTCCAAATCTTCTGAAATGAGGAGGTTTAGATGGGCCACCTCCGGATGCAGAGTCAAGCCAACCGGAGGCCGAGAGGAAACTCAATCAAGCCCCAGGCGGTTCAGGAAGAGATAGAGGCTCGCCCCAGCACGCTGCTGCCACGGGAACGGAAGGCTGGACGGTGAAGCCAGGGCTCAGTCCTGGGGCTTTGCTTCAGACTTCTATGCTTGAACTTGGGAATCTGAAATCAGGCCAAGGAAAATAACTCTGGCCAGTGGCTAGTCCCAAAGACAACAAACAATGCCCATGACGACGGTGACATATTCTCAAAGCAGAGCAACCAGGAGAGAATCTGGTAGGGTAGCGGTCACGAAGACAGCGTGTCGTACAATGAAAGCTGTGTGTCCCCTTGAAACACAAGCAGGCAATGAAAATAGCTAGAGTTTTCAGAGGGCTTGCTAATGCCAGGCACCAGGCGAAGTAAGCTCTTTAAAGTATTATCTCATTAAACTCTTTAAGATTTTTTCAGTTACAGTTAACATTCAAAATTATATTACTTTCAGGCTTTTCTCCTAGTTGCTTGGCCTGTGGGAATAGAACTACAATTTTGGCATGGTGTTCTCCCACTGTACATGTCTCAAATTTCCATTCTATAAGGATGCGAGTCATACTGGATTAGGGCACTTCCCAGGGACCCTATATTAACTTGGTTACCCCTGTAAGGCCCTGTCTGCAAACCAGGTCCTATTCGGAGGGACTGGGGGTTAGGACTCCGATGCATCTTTGCTGAGGGGGTGATTCAATTCAATGTGTAACAGTTGCAGACCTAGGCCTTCAGAAGTGTGTTATCCTGTCGGGTTGCCTTCTCTTGCAGCTTCTGTCTTTGGAGTCCAAACTCCCCGCTCTCCAGGCAGCTGCCGTTCCAGCACCCCCTGGTCCAGTGTCCTAATGCCTCCCCCAGGAAAGGCTTCCCCTCCCCCAGGAAAGGCTGCCCCTGCCCCTGGAGGCCTCTTCTGCTGGTGAAGGCCCGCCTGCTGAGCCTGTGTGACTCCAGAAGGACCGGGTGGCCGCAGAGTGGGGGGTCCCATTCCAGTTCAGTCTCCTTGCCAGCTAGAGCAATGACCGATCTGCTCACCAATCTCCCCCACCAAAAAACTAGCGAATGATTCCAAAAAGCATTGGCTTTTCTTGGCAACCACATACAGGCTAGTCCCTTTTAAGGAAAGAGTCCCTTCCGGTTGGTTTATTTGGTTGGTAGAGGGCTGAGCTAGTGTTTCTCTCCAGTGCAGGGCGACCCGCCATCAAGGGTCAGTGCACTACCCACTTGTCTGCTGCTCAGTCTTTCCTCTTCTGCGTCTGCGGCCTCTCCCATCCCAGCCTCCTCCCCGTGGGCACACATCCTGGGGCTCACTGTGGATCCCTGAAAAGGCCCGGGTCCTTGTCCAGTAGGTAGAGTTGCTTTGATTTGCTTTGTACTTCTAATTTTTAAAAATGGTATATCACTCTTTCTTACTTTTATCACTCGACTGGCGGTCCTCATATTAACATGATTTTATTCTCACCACCTGGTGCAACATAAGCTTCAACAGTGTTAAGAAGCTTTGATTCCTTCCTGGGTCTGACTTACAAGAGCCTTACAGGTAGCTCTAATCGACAGTCCCACACATTCCTGAGTGGCAGTGCTGGGTCCAATTAGACCGATTGCTCATCCACATCTCTCCACATGCCTCCCGTGGGAGGCAGCTCGAAGTTCCTCATGTCACTCTCATGTGGCCCAGACACAAAAACGCACTGTGGTCATGTTAAATAATACAGTGAGGTCGCAACCAGCCCTATCCAGAATGTGGGGATTCTACAGGACAAATGATCTTGTTTCTTCAACAAGTAAATGTCATCAAAAGAAGGCATTGTTGGTGGAGACAGGGGTGAGGGAGAAATGACAATGGATCAGTGGATTAAGAGACACTTGAAAGACGTATTAGCCAAATGCAACGTGTGAACCTTATTTAGATCATGATATGAGAAAGCCAACTGCAACAAGACTTCCTTTTTAGATACTAGAGAAATTTTAAACACAGATTAGGTAGTAGATGAAATAAGAAGTTATTAATTTTGTTAGCTATAATAATTCTACTATGAACATGGCTTTAATAAAGCTCTTGTCTGTTAGAGATTCATAATGAAGCATCTAAAGATGAAATTATATGATATCCAGTATTTGCTTTAAAATACTCCAGTGTAGAGACTGGTGAATTTTTCTGGAAAAGGCAAGATAGCAAATATTTTAGGCTTCCTAGACCATAAAACTTTAGTCGCAACTACTAGCTTTGCTGTGAGGTGGAACCAGGTGTAGATAATATTATAAATGAATGGGTGTGGCTGTGTTCCAGTAAAACTGTACAAAAGAAGGAGGCAAGTTCAATTTAGCCCATAGGGTGCAATTTGCTCATCTCACCTCTAGAGCAAAATAATAATAACAATAATAATAATGGCAGATAGGCAAAAAGATTGACAAAATGTTGATAATTGTTGAAGTTGAATGGAAGGTACCTGATAGTTCATTACACTATTTTTTGTATGTTTGAGTATTTTTGTATTAAAAAATGTAAGTGCACTGAAAAGATCTTTTTTAAAGGTTTTATTTATCTATTTTTAGAGTGGGAAGGGGGGAGGGGGGAGAGAGAGAGAGAGAGGGAGGTTGCTGGGGGTTATGGCCTACAACCCAGGCATGTGCCCTTACTGGGAATCAAACCTGTGATGCCTGGTTCACAGCCCACACTCAATCCACTGAGCTACACCAGCCAGGGCTGAAAAGATCTTTTTGCAAGTAAAGAAGTATTTGCCTTTGACCTCTCTCCTTTTCTCCCTCATTTCCTTTATGTTTGTTTGCCTTTTAAAAAAGATTTTATGTATTTACTTTTAGGGAGAGAGAAAGGGAGGGAGAAAGAGTAGGAGAGAAAGATTGATGTGCTAGAGAAACATCAATCAGTGGCCTCTTGCAAGCCCTCAGCTAGGGACCTGGCCCACACCCTGGGCCTGTGCCCTGTCGGGGAATCGAACCAGTCACCATTTGCAGAACCACGCCCAACCCATTGAGCTGCACCCGTCAGGGCTGCTTTTGCCTGTCTTTTTCTCAGATCTGTTTCATACACTTTCATTTTGATATATTTTGTAATCAAAATGTACTTCCTACACAGCCCCATACCACTGAAGAACGCAGCAAATCCTTACAGTGAGCTTTTCTATTCCTTTTGGGGATTTTCAGGATACTCACAGTCCCATTTCCTTTCAGAGCTTTATACCCTTGTAAACACTTTCCTAAAATGGAGATCCCAGCCTCAAGGCTGAAGCATACCACCCTTTGGGAAGCTCTGTTGTTTTCTTGTTTCTCAGCAGGAAGTAGGAACGTCCCTGGGAGGATTAGAAAATTACCAGGCAGCTCTGGTGAAGGGCTGGGAATGTCAACTAGAAGCTGGAATCCAGTCAGAACATCTGGAAGTTCAAAGAAAAAAATGTTAAGCTATTCATCAGGCTCCATAAATTCTCTTCAATGTAGATAATTATGAAACAGAGAGGAGACAGTGGAGTATGTTGTTAAAAGAAAAAAATTACATTTCCGTTGAAACTGTCCTGAATGTGGAGGCGGAGCACATGCGACATTTCAAATTGTGGGCTGCAGATCCATGAGGAAAGAATTGACCCTTATCTTCCAAGATCCTTCAGCAGATGACAGGGGCACCCGCAGAGGCTGGCCCTGTCCTGTGTTCCACCTGCAGGCACGGCTGCTCTCCATCCGTCTTCAGACAGCATCTGCCCCTGCCTCTGCCCTTACCTGTCAAGATTTCTCCCCTCATCTCACCTCTAGACTCACCAGGCTTTTTTTTAAAAAAAGGATTTTATTTTCTTTTAGAGAGAGAAGAAGGGAGGAGAAAGAGTGGTGGAGAAACATCGATGTGCGAGAGATACATCAATCTCTTGCCTCTCACACACCCCCAACTGGGGATCTGGCTCAAAACCCAGGCTTGTGCCCTGACTGAGAATCAAACCAGCAATCTTTCAGTTCACAGGCCAGCACCCAATCCACTGAACCACACCAGTCCGGGCTCCACCAGGCATTTGATTCCAGCTCCTGCAGACCTGAAGCGGTCTTTCCTGACAGCACCAGCTCCTGGTGGCCGCTCCTTCTCATGAACTCCTCCGGCACTTTGTGATGATACCACCTGTTATCACTTAATTGTGCATTGCCCTGTACATCAGTACTGCTGGCTGCTGAAAAAGACTAATGCCAAATTCTCAGTGACTTATCACAAAGAGTTATTTCTGTGTCACAATACAAAGTGGGTGTTTCTGGCCTAGTGAGTATTCACAATATCATTGTTCGCCAGGCTCTATTTTACAGCTCCCCCCTCTTCTAGTCCTTAGGGTTCTCATTATTTAGTCAGCAGAGGAAGAAAGAGAGCCTGGGGAAGGCACACCCACTTCTTTTGTACCACATCATGTCTGTGAGATGTGTGCATATTGTGGCTTGAAGCAATTTATTTTCTTTCATTGCTGCATAACGTTCCAGGGCCTGAATACACCACAATTTATCCATTCTACTGCTGATGGGCATTTGGGTTGTTTCCAGTTTTGCACTACTATTAACAAAGCTGTTATGAACGTGTCCTTTGGCGCAGATACGTACACATTTCTGTTGGGTATGTCACCTAACAGAATTGCTGGGTCACAGAGCAAGCATATGCAAAACTTTGGTAGATGTTGTCAAATAGTTTTCCAAAGTGGATATTCAGATTTATACACACTTCAGCATTGCATGAGAGTTCTAGTTGCTCCGTATCCCTGCCGACACTTGGTCATCTACTTTGCTCATCTAGCTAGTTGATGTGAATGCAGTGGCATCGCATTGTGGTTTGAATTTTCATTTTCCTAATGATTAACATTACTGAGCACCTTTTTAAAAGCTCATTGGACCCCCTGACTATTCTCTTTTGAGAATTTCCCATTCAGGTCTTTGGCCTACTTTTCTTTTGGGCAATCTTTTTCTTATTCTGGATCTAAATTTTTTTGTCAGTTATATGCATTGCAATTATATTTGCATACTCTGTGGCTTGCCTTTCACGCTCTTCATGGTGCTATTTTATAAAAATAGTTTTAGCCCTGGACAGGTAGCTTAGTTGTTTAGCACATTGTTCTGATGCACTGAGGTTGTGGGTTTGATCCCTGGTCAGGGCACATGCAAGAATCAACCAATGAGTGATTAAGTGGGACAACAAATCAGTCTCTCTCTCTCTCCCCTCCCTCTCTTTTCATCTCTGTCTAAAATCAATAAATAAAACTCTTAAAAATTAAAAAGAAACAAGTTAAATATTTAATAACTTTTAAAAGAAGATTTTATTTATTTATTTTTTAGAGAGAGGGGAAGGGAGGGAGAGGGACACCGATGTGAGGGAAAAGCATTGATTGGCTGCCTCTGGAACACGCCCTGACCCGTGACCAGATCCAGGCATGTGCACTGACCCAGAAGTGAACTGCGGACCTTTCACTTTGGGGAACCATGCCTAACTAACTGAGCCACCCGGTCAGGGCAAAAGTTTTACATTTTAATAAAATATGGAAAATCAATCTTTTCTATTATGGGGTAGTGCTTTCTGTTAAAGTCTTTATTCCAAAATCATGAAGATAGTCTGTGTTATTTTTGTTATGTTTTGGAAGCTTTATTGTTTTACCTTGCACATTTAGGCCTATGATTTTGCTGTGATTTCTGTGTTTGGTGTGATGTAGGTGTCAAGATTTTTCCATTTGAATACTTCATGGGTGAGCACCATCTACTGAAAAGACCATCCTTTTCCTGCTGTCCTGCAATACACCTTTGCTGCAGGTGAGGTGATCACATACTCGTGGGTCTGTTTGAGAACGCGATTTTATTATTTTGGTGTATTTGTCTACCCATTCCCTGATACCACATATTTTTAATTATGGTAGCTTAAAAATCAATAATTTACATCTTCTAACTTTGCCATTACTCAAAATTGTTTTTGCTCTTCTTGGCACTTTGCATTCAGAATTTGCTTGTCAATTTTACACTCATGTCTTTAAGTCTGTGGGGATTTTGGGGGGGATTGAATTGAATCTATGGATACAATTAGGGGGTTAACGCTTTAAAATATTCTTCCAATCCATGAATATGGTATATAACTCCTCTTTTTTCCTTCACTCTTTAATTTCTCCTAATAATGTTTTACAGTTTTTTGTACACCTTTTGTTATGTTTTATTCCTAGGCAATGCTTTTTGGTATTACTGATACTGGCACTGTTTGTTTTTTGAAATTTTACTTTCAAATTGTTTGTTGTAGTATAAAGAAATACATTTGATTTTTGTATACTGACCTTGTACCCAGTGATATGGACCTGTATCTTAACTATTTTGGTCTTTCCCACTCATAGTTCATTGGTCAGAACTCAGGCATACGGCCACACCTAAATGCAAGGGAGTCTGGGAAACTGAGTTTATCTAAGTGTTCCAGAAGAAAAGGAAAGGAGTTTTAGGCAACATGCAGATTATTCCGTACTCTACATTGAGATTTAACATCTACGTTATACTTCTGTCACTTCACTGCACTACAAAGAATTCTAAAGCTTTTTAAATCTTAAGAGGGTATTCAGCTAATTTATTACTTGAGGAGTCATTCAGAATGCTCTAGTTGGAAAAAGATTGCATTAATAGTTACACTCTATTACTGAGGATAATCGTAAGACCCCAAATTGATCATAAACCACATGCAAAATATTGCCTTGAAGTCACATGGCAGAATCCTGCGCCACCGTGGACACACAGGTCACCCCAGTCACGCTCCTGTTCCCACGGTTTTAGGTGAGCACAGAAACGAAGCACACACCACCGACCTCTGAATGAACTTACAGACCATAGTCCCCATCCCTCCCCTCATTTTTATAACTGCCTGAGGCTGAAGTCTCACATAAAGCTTCTTTATCTTTTGATTGGCCTGATTCAAAGTTTTTGCTCTTATAATGTTGTAATCTCATGCTTGATTACTAGACATGAATGATTTACTATCTCAGTTCATCAAATTTGCTTTTAAAATGGCACAACAATTAAGTCACTGAACTCTGATGGCTGGTGTTGGGTATTGTTGAGTCCTGATTGGTTGAATTTGAGGGTTTAGTCTGTCAATCTTGAACAAAGATACAGTTAACTGCTTTTGTAGTGATCCAGTGCACTTTTGTTTTATATTTTATACAGAGCATAATTTTATTAGGTCAATGGATTCTAAAGTTAGGATGCTGCCAAACACAATGTGTCCCCCAGACAACACCTGGAAACGCATGCACATTTCCACTGCACAGGTTGTGTATTTCACACAGATTGTGCTTCTGCAAACAAAGGAGAAACGTGAATGTGAATAGAGCATCGTCCCATTCTCACACAGGCCAGGATGGGGTTTGATTAAGTCTGCCAAGGTCTGAGGCTCAGGTTCAATCCTTTGAGGCTTTGAACCTCCAAGGAGCAGCCATAGGCCTGTGAGTTTCCCTGCAAAGGAGCCACATCTGGTTATGCTGCATACCCCCAGCCCAAGTCAAGCACAGAGTGGGAAGGCTTCGTGGAAGGAGGGCCACAAAGGGGTCCTTTTTCACCTCTAGAAACTTTAGTCTTACTTCTCTTTCCTAATCTTCTCTCTTGTTTTCTTAACAGGTGTTTAACTAAGTGTTTCCTAACAGAAGCTCTTCTCACCTCTCACAGCCCCTTTCCCACTCCCCACCCTGACCCACCATCTCAGGGCTTCTTCCCTGGATGGTGTTTCTATTTCTTGTTTTGTTTGCTTTGCTTCAATGTATTTCCAAGTCCACCCCTGCCCCCATGTGCTGCTGAACCACACTGAGTTTTAAGTAGTGACTTAAATTAAAATCCTAAGGCCAGAAATAGGAGACGGGAGTGCAAAGGGCAAAGCAGAGTCCAAGGACCCCAGAAGAAATTCTTCATGGTCTTTGCCCTCCTTCACTGTG
This sequence comes from Phyllostomus discolor, assembly GCF_004126475.2. Lineage (NCBI taxonomy): Eukaryota > Metazoa > Chordata > Mammalia > Chiroptera > Phyllostomidae > Phyllostomus > Phyllostomus discolor. Next base: position 189,229,502 of record NC_040903.2, on the reverse strand, counting down.
TTGGCTGTAGTTCTTCTGGGCACATTCTGGTCAGAATTCCGTGTGTGTGTGTGTGTGTGTGTGTGTGTGTTGGGGAGCATTTTGTTTTGTTTTTTCAGGGAAGCCAGGTTGGAATAACAGAGTGGGTAGGCCTGGGACAATAGTCCCCTGATCTATGTTTCATTTAGGGCTGGACATCAGCCACAGAAAATAAAGTTTATCTAAAATATACTCTCTGACAAAAGTATTGGGTTAATAAGTTACCACTTTTCTAAATTTCATAGAATTTTAGAACCAAATTAAGAATAGTAAGAGTCATTATTTATTGAATACCTACTATGTGCCAGGTTTTTACTTTTTATTATTACTTAGTTTTATTTTTTTATCCTCACCCAAGGACTTTTTTTTCATTGGGGAGAGAGAGAGAGAGACAGAGAGGGAAGAAGAAGAAGAATAAAAAGAAGAAGAAGAAGAAGAAGAAGAAGAAGGGAGAGAAAAACACCAGTGTGAGAGAGAAACATCATTGATCGCCTCCTGTACACACCTGGTTCAGGAATTGTATGTGCCCACACTGGGGGATTGAACCTGCAACCCTTTGGTTTCAGGACAATGCTCCAACCAACTGAGCCACACCAGCCAGGGTTATGTCAGAGTTTTAAATCCTTATAACAAAACTATGGGACAGTTAACTATCAAATTGAGGCTCCCCCATGTGCCAGAGCTGGTAAGGGTAAAGCTAGGAAAAAGGATAACTTTTCTAATCTAATCCAATGCTATTTGGTCATGGAGGTACTATATCTGTAGGGCAAAATACATCTGTAGATCATTTTAGGAAGCAAGTATTGGAATTTTAATTTAATACAGTCTCTTAAAGGTTAAAGAAAAAAGGTCTAACTGATTTTCTCTATATTCTGGTCAGTTGAGTAATTCCTCCCTAGAACCACTGGAAAAGCCAGCTCCCGGTGGCTGAAGTGCTGACTTTGAGGGCCCAGGGACAGTTTGGGACAGGGTTTGCCAGACAGGGTCTACTAACATTCTCAAAAGGCCCAGCAGGTGGCAGTGTTTCCCACACCAGCAGAGTCCACCACGGTGTGTGCACGGAGAGCCCTGGAGGAGACCTGAAGACAAATTTGTGGGCGCAGAAAGATCATACCATTTGCTTGTGTCATACTTTAAAATTTAAAAAAATGTGCCTTTTCCTACGTTTTCTTTTTGAAACATTTTACTAAAAATAAGCAGGGTAGGCTTTTGTCGAAGTAGTACAAGGAAAAGGAGGTACCTCTCTTCTCCTCTGGTCACCAGCTGTCCTCTGCTACCCACACCACACCCCCTCTCTGTGATGGATCTGTTCTTCCAGAAACACACAGGGAAGAAGAGTCTTTCCAGTCCTCAACTTCACCCACTTGTCCTAGCATCCCATCACTTACCTGCCAGTTTGCTGCCAGCTCTGCGAAACTGGTGCACCAGTCCAGCCATTGGGCCGTCATTTCCAGCTGTCACCCTCCTGGAAGAGCCAAGCACATTTCCTGGAGGAGGCTGTGAGGGAGGCTGGCTGGCGGAGAAAACCCTGGCACCCAAAGGAGTCCCCGAAGGTGACGGCTGTTTGCTGTGAGGAAGACCATCAGCCCTGACAGAGCCTTTGCGGGGTCTGTGCCTGCACGTCCAACAGGCGGCAACTGCAAGTTCAACTACAAGCAACAGTGAGAAATGTCTTCCCTCTCACTCACAGACTTCATGTAAATATTTCTTCCTACCATCTGGCATGCAGCTTGAAGTCTCAGTATTGCAGATACACTTCTGATTTTTAAAATGGTCAGGTTTTCAAGAGTCTTTTGCTAAAACTGTACCTGTTGCGGGAGGGACACCAAACTGGGGCATTGAGGCTAACACTGTGGACGTGGAGAGGGGCAGCTTCAGGGACGTGGGTGATGTGGCAGTACAGATGAACATGGTAAGAAACGCTTTGGTCATTTTCCTAATGACAGTGTTAAACACTTTTATATGTTCAAACTAAATTAATTTTAAAATTAATCAGAAAGCTAAAGAGCCCCAGAAATTTTGTTTTAAAATAACAGGCCACTTTAATGCCTCAGAGTTTTGATTGGAAGGACAGGCACCAGGTCAGCAGGAGATGCTAGGAAATCAGGGGGACATTTTTAATAAGTCTAGCCTTTCCCTGTATGGGCTAACTTTTATCAGGATTGTTACGTTCTTACTGTGTGCCATGTGGTATGCTAGACACTTTGTATACATCATGTGAAGCCCCGAAAAGTTAACTTGCCTGAAGTCACCAAACTTAGAGACACTAGCCAGGATTCAAACCAGAATTCAGGCCAGATTCAAGAACTTCCTGCCTTTTAACTGATCACACTGCTGTTACACCAGAGTAAACCAACATCACAAACCGTGAGGAAGTGACCAGCTACCGTGAATCTCCACGAGTCCCCATAACATTTGCCCAGGTCCTTGTTGAAAAGCAAGACAGCACTCCTATTATCTATTTCCCCGACCTCCTGGGTTCTCAAATGTGCCCATGTGAGAAATGCTAGACTTAGAAGGAGTTTCTGTTTCTGTCCCTACAATCAGGACTGGCATTCTGACTAGGGGACTTCCTCGAAATTTGATACGCTATTCAAAAAAAGGATGGGGCCAGCCTCTGGGACACAGAGTCATCACAGCTGAGCCCTGAGTCGGATTCCGCATCCTTTTTTATTCCCCACACATAGAACTTAGTGATGCGGACCCCGGCCCGGAGGGTCCATGTGTTGTGGCTGCCAGATACAAATTCACACGGACTACAGAAGTCCTGTGTAGAAAAAGGGACGGCATGGCCACTCTCTAAGTGAGACAGAGGGCCCCCGACCCCTGCCTGCACAAGCTTTTATTGCTTTTCTGGGTACATTACATGGAGGATGGTCCTCATTTACTACACACAGTTTTGCTGTAGGTGATTACCTTTTACAGATAACAAAGGAGAGGATGTTGTTAATTACTTCAAAGAGAAGGATGTTGCAGATCAAGAGGAAAAGTGGTTGAACAGGTTACACTCCACACTTGGGAGGTTTAGCACAGCTTTTAGGAAGTTACCATATCTTTTGGACCATAAGAAGCACCTAGGTTTTAGAAGAGGAAAATAGGAAAAAAATTTTTGAAGCAAAAAATGTGGTAAAATATTTAATAACATAAATAACATAATATTTCATCAATGTAAATTACAAACAGAACTCAACAGCAACATTAACAACTATTATTCCTCCCAAATTTGGTGGGGGGGAGTGCATCTTTCAGTCCAAAAATACAGTACTTTAGAGATATGCAATAAACATTTGCTGCCTCAATCCAAGGTGAGGGAGTTTTAGCAAAAGCAAGCCTCATAGAAGCCTAGCTACAATGCAGGCCTCATTCCCCAGGGGAAAACCTATCTGTGGGTGTGGGTCCTGTGTGCCAATCTCATTCCCCGGTCAGTTTTCTGAATCAGAGGCTGGGCTACGTTCCCCACGCCATGCAGAACAGTCCCCTATAACTTAGTATTTCTCACCTTGGTTCACATCCATCTCCTGATGGCTCCCATCCCGACGTATACATACAGGTCCAGTGCCCACAGTCTTCTCCTGCTGACAGGCACCTTAGCTGTCCTGTAGCCCCAGGGAGGGTAGGTGACAATACTAACCCCTCTGTCTTCAAGTGATGACAAAAGGAAGGTGGTGCACAACAGAGGGGCAGCTTGTTTCTGCCCTCAGGACTTGAAGATCAGGGCCAGCCCTCGGCAGAGTTCCCACGTACTTTGAATGTATATTAAACTGGTGTGTCTTTCTTTCCACTTGAATCATGATGGTCTGCGGCTCTCCACCCATCTGACAGGTTTCCATGCTTCAGGGAAAGGAAGAATCCAGTGAGAGCAACCAGGGCATTGCTCAGCTTCAGCTGCCAAACCATTGTGTTAATTTTTTTTATTTTTAATCCTCACCTGAGGACATTTCTTCATTGCTGAGAGAGAGAGAGAGAGAGAGAGGAGGGAGAGAGAGAGAGGGAGAGAGAGAGGTGAGAAACATCAACTTGGTTGCCTTCTCATAGGTGCCTCAACTGGGGATCAAACGTGAAAACTAGATATGTGCCCTGACTGGGGATAGGTCCCCCAGATTTTCGGTCTTTGGGATGACACTGCAACCAGCTGCACTGGCCAGGGCCCTTGTTTTTTCTGATCTCTTTCAAGACAACAATAGTGAACAGTGGCCTCCAAGGTGCAGTGTGATTCCAGAGAACAAGAAAAAAATACTAACACTTCTATTTTCATTTTTATCTTATCTTTTAAATGTCTACTTTTGTATGTATGTTTTATAAATCATGTACTACATTAGTACAATATTAAATGCATATAATTCTAGGACCTATATAGAGTATATATGATACATGCATACATGCATATCAAGTATGTATGTATGTACAAATTTTTTTTATTGCTAAGAATGAATGATCCAAAAATCGAGACCATAGATTTTGAAAGCCACACTTTATTTTAGGGGAGACTTTTCCTCCTAAATTCCAAAAGCTCCCTTTAACTATCAAAAGTATTGCTTACAACAATAAAATTTTAAAAAGGGAAAAAATAAAATAAAATAAAAAGTATTGCTTAGAGTTCTCTATGTGAACTTTCACTACAAGTCACAGGGAGAGACAACAAGTACCCTTCATCTAGAGAAACAGTGTATTGCACTTCCAGCCTAGAAAAGTCGGGGAGAGAAAAGGAAGCGAGGCAAATAGCTGGGAATCCTGTTCCACTCCCCACTTGAGCTCGAAAGCCTGTTGGGTAAGCCTGGGAGACTCCCAGAGCAGTGAGGCTATTCCTTCCTTCCTCAGGCACCTTGGGGAAGGTCCACATCCAACTCAGGCCGCCCAGGATGAAGACAATGTCCAGATAGGCGGGCTACAGGGCAGACTCACAATCCTGGGAGGGCAGCCACCAAGGGTCCCAGTCCTCCAAGGGGCTTGAGTAAGTACCAAGAACCAGGAGACCACACCGAGTTGAGGGAAAAGGAGAGACCATAAGATGTGAGAACCAAATGGCCAGAGACACTACCAATGCAGGAGCCGAAAGAGACCAGTGTCACCTGGGTGAGCATGTGGCACACACTGGACGCTCGGAAACCAGACCAACCAGCGCTCCCAGCAAAGGCTGAGGAGCAGGGTTCTCAGACTCTCCACCCCAGGAAGACACGTGCTCCCCCACTGCACACTATTTATTGTGGGCTGGACTGTGTCCTCCCAGAATTCATGTTGAAAACCCCTTTATAAGAGTTCTGCCCCCATTTTCAGTGTGAGGAGAGAGGTTTTTAACACACCACCAAGCAATTCTCTGACAGCAGCTGGGTGTCCTCCATTGTAACTCAATTCTGACACAGTCTACCCAGAGATAGTGTCAGATTCCCCCGGTTAGGGGATCAGTCCTGCAGAACTGCTCCCCTCCGCTTCCAATGCCACCTACAAACCCGGGCTGCCACCCGTGCTCCCGCCCCGCCTGCTGTAGACCTGCAGGCCCAGCACCTCCGTCTCAGGCTCCGTTAATTCGCTAGAGCAGCTCACAGAACCCAGAGAAACATTGTGTTCACTAGATCAGCCGTTGATTATAAGAAGATATAACTCAGAACAACTTCCAGCAGAGGGAAGAGATGCACGGGCCCAGGCATGGGGAAAGGGCACGGAGCTTCCATGCCTCTCTGAGAGCACCCCTGTCCCCGAAGGCCACCAGCCAGGAAGCTCTCTGAACCCGGTCTTCTGGGTTTTCACGGGGGCTTCATGACATAGGTGTGATTGATCAAATCATTGACCATTGGTGATTGATTCAGCCTCTCGCTCCTCTCTCCTCCCCAGAGCTGGGGGGGTTAGTGGGATGGACAGAAAGTTCCAACCCTCTTATCACATGATTGCCTCTACTGGCAACTAGCCCCTATCCTTAGGTGGGGCCCAAAAGTCACCTCATTAGCATAACATAAAACACCTTCATAGCTGTTATCACTCAGGAAATTCTAAGGGTTTTAGGAACTATGTGCCAGAAATAAGACAAAGACCCACATTATTTTTTATTATCAAACGCAATATTACATCCCCATTATCTCTGAATGTGACCTTATTTGGAAATAAATTGCTGTGGGTATAATTAGTTAAAATGAGGTCGTACTAGAACGGGGTGAACCCCTAGTCCATGTGACATATATCCTAACGAAAAGGGGGAAATTGGAGACAGATGCACACAGGGAGAATGCCATCTGAAGAGACACAGGGAGAAGATGACCTTCTACCAGCCAAAGGAGCAAGGCTGGAACAGATCATTCCCTCTCCGTCCCCAGAAGGAACTAACTCTGTTGACACCTTGACCTTGGACTACCAGCCTCCAGAACAGAGGCAATAAATATCTGTTGTTTAAGCAGCTCAGCTTGTGGTACTTTGTCACAGCAGCTCCAGCAAACTAACACACCATCTCTGCTGAAGACTCGAGGTGCATGGGGAGAAATCCGAAAGATCTTTATTCAAGAGGGGCTGAGGGAACCTGAAGGAGACTGTTCGAAATCAAAGATGGAGTTTTCTGGAGTTACTTTTCATAGACAAATAGAAGTCCTCTGCCCCAATCAGAGAAAAGAGAGGCCTTAGAGGAAGATTTAAAAAAAAAAAACAGTCACGAAGAACGTTGCCCTATTTTGCACATCTGAGAGTAAAGAGCAAAGTTTCAGCCTGGCTCTGCTCCGATCTCCCAGAACACGGCCCACCCCGGCCTGCTCTCGGTGTGACCACAGCCCATCCCCCTGGAGACTGTTTACTGCTTCGCTGGTCCCTCATGAAGCTATAGTGTTGTATTAGATCCCAGCCCCCTCACTCCTTGTTTTAGTCAAGGAAGCAGGGCCTGTAGCCTTGCAGAAATTTCATTTCTTTAATATGATCTTTTCTCCTTTCTTTCATTTCCGATCAAACTGGCCGTATCCAGCACCCTGCTGCACCTGTCACCTCTCTTGTAGGACCCCTGTCTTAATTGCTAAGCTCTCAGGTCAGTGAGGTTCTGAGCAGCATCAAATAATCCTGGAAACAAAGCCTCGGGTCTGCTGACCCCAGAGCAGAGTTTTGGTCAAACCCAGTATAACACCCAGGCCTCAGCTGTGTTTCAGCTCCAGGCTCAGAAAAGCAGTGAGACGACACAAAGTGACGAAGTGACACCGTGGCTGACACTGGGACCAGATGCACTGATCAGCTAGCCACCCCTACCCCAGCACTGGCCAATCAGCAGAGACTGTGACCCTGACCATGACCCTGACTCCCTTAGTCACCATGATTAATGATTTTTTCTTTAGATAACCCACCCCCGGAAGCCAGCGGGGAGCCAGGTCTTTGAGTGTTAGCTATCCCGTCTCTGGGCCTGGGCCACCTCCTAAAAATAAACCCTTACTTTCTCGCTGCAAGCTCCTGTTCCTGTGTTGTTGGGCTGTGATGCACGTGAGCAAACGGACCCCACTAGTCTGGAAATATCCCTAAGTTGTGCAAGGGGGCAGTGGCATGCTCGAGCTGATTTTTATACATTCACAAGAGCTGGCTGTTGAATTTTCAGGAATTTTGTGAACCAGTTGTTAAACACAGCCATTATTAAACATTAAATAGTAAAAACTTATGATCCCATCAACTAAATATTTTTAAAAGTAATGAATACTCAAAAATTACCACTTCCTAATTATTTCACTGTTGTCTGTGCTTTTGAAATTATATATATTGCAGCTGTACAGTGGAAATACTTTATAAGTAATTGCTTCTCTTCCCAATTCCATGATCGGTGATGTCAGCTGGTAGCTGACTCCAGTAGGAATATTTACTGCATGGAAACTGGCAAAAGCTACACATCAGCACCCCACCCCTGCCCCAAGGAGAACCAGTTGCTGGGCATTTACCGACACACCGTTATGTGCTGACATGAGGCTTGGGCTGTTTGTTCTGACAGAGTATTATATCAACTGAAAAGGCTTGAGAAGCAACTATTACTAGGTGTGCCCATGTCTGATTTGGAATTTAAATCATCAAGGAAAAAGGAGGACAAATTCAGTCTTCCACAGAAGAGGGAGACACCCAATAAGAGTGACACCAAGGAGGCCACCATGTGTTCCCAGACTTGGGGCAGGACCCTAAACAAATAGCTACTGACCTCAATATGTTAGCTCTCATTAGCCGATACTGAATAACAGTGCTGAACAGGCTGCCTTCACAATCCCTGTCATTCTAAAACGCCCTGAACTAGCTAGCTCTTCTAGCCCTGCTTCCCTGCAGAAGACAATGAGGAAACTCGAAAGGGCCCCAGACCCCCAGGACCGATCTCAGCACTGCAATCTACTCTGAAAACACTCCTCCTCCACTAGCTAATATGGTATTTCAGCAGCCACGGAGCCGAGTCCTTGGACAGACTGCACTCTTTGCACAGTGACAGGTGTAAAAATAGCAGGTGACCCCACTTCAGTGACAGGTGCCAGACAAAAGTGTTTCCGGGACCACAGCACTGATAGCCAGGCCTGGGGGCTGACCTGGGCTTGTACCCAGCTCCGCCCCTCATCATCTCTCTGTGTGGTCTTGGGCAGGTGAGGAGCTTTCCGAGTCTCCATTTTCTCATCTGTAAAGGAGAAAAATGAGACAATGTCAAAAGTTGAATGAGTGAGACATAAAAGACTTATGTGTATGTTTTTCAACGTGACAATGTTAACCCATGCAATGGAGGGGAAAACAGTAGTTTAATGGTAAAGACATGGGAGGGGGTGTTGCAGGGGTGGTGACGTAGTCTAAATGCTTGCTGGGGCAGCAAAACAGCATAAGTCCGGGATGTTATTTAGAGATGAGGTAGCTTCCAGGGCAGGAGCAATAACAGCTAACAGTATTTTCTTTTCTTGTTCAGTTTTACTTATTTATTTTTAGAGAGAGGGGAAGGGAGGGAGAAAGAGAGGGAGAGAAACATCGATGTGAGAGACATGGATCAGTTGCCTCTCACACACCCCAACCGGGAACCTGGCTGGCAACCCAGGCATGTGCCCTGACTGGGAATCGAACTGGCGACCTTTTGGTTTAGGGGGGAAATGCCCCACCCATGAACACACTAGTCAGGGCAACAGTATTTTCTTTTAGAGTCTGGGACTCAAGGTGGGGAGAGACGTAGATGTTACCATATTTTGCCATGTCTAAGGTGCACTTTTTGCCCAAATTTTTGAGGGAAAAATAAGGACACACATTATACATGGGTATAATGAGTACATACCATGGGTATAATAATGGGTACAATAATCCCGTGTATAATGCGCACAAAAATACGGTACTGCTCATCGGGGGATTTTCCAAAGTTTTTTACTTTTTAATCCTGTTTGTTTTACCTTGGTTTGATTTTTAAAGAAGAAAACAGCTGTGCATTACATTAGCTAGATTTGTAACCTCTTGAAAAAGTGAGTTGATTTCATTTATTCTCTTCTCTGAAGTTGAGTTTACATGCCTTGTGTGGGAACATTGGAAATTATTTATTTTTATAGCTCCTGGGTCACTGTAAGTTTCTGTAGCCTTTTAAGTCTGTTTTGTATGTCTCTTGATTTATAATACGTTGGCAAATCATTCCAAGTAAAGCCTTCTTTTCTTGCAAAATTATGTAAAGAAACAGCAAGGGATGATTCAGAGTTTGAAGGAGTGTTTTCATGCTGAAGCTCTCGGCTGGGTGCCTTGCGCTGCTCTCGCCCTGGCTCGGCTGAACCTGTTTCTGACTCAGAACCTGCCCGCTGCTGGGCCCCCTCCAGCACACCCACCTCCTGCCCCTGTCCTACACCCAAGCCAAAGTGGAAATCGCAGACCATTAACTTCAAGTTCACAGGCCTGTAATGGGTCTGTGGATAGGATTCAGAGGACCCGCAAATGCCCAGAATTACCTTTGCCACCACGTGTTTTTCTGGGAAGCATCCAGTCTTCAGATTTTCCATCTCCAGGACCCTAGAGGTGAAAAGGTTTGCTGTTTGTAGGTCTCCAACATCCCCAACAAAGCAAACTTACCTGGCGTTTACTCCTATGTAAGCTGCAGAGACTATGATTGTCTACCCCTCACGGTGCTTCTAACACAGACTGGTGCCTACGAGCTCCCACTCTGGCCCGGGCCTGCCTCCCCCACTCCCCAGCTGTCTGACATCAGGTGAACTACTTAACCTCTCTATGCCCGTTTTTCCAATTATAAAATGGGGCAAATGAAGCACCTACTTCATTGGCTTGTTGGCAGGGTGAAACCAGTTAATACAGGTAGTATACTTAGAACAGAACCTGGCACCAAGGCAGCTGGGTGGTCTTAGGCCCTTCTTTCATGCAGACTGACCACTCATAAGTGGCCACCCCCAACTGGACTGTGAGGGTATCTTCTGAGTGCTTGGGGATGCAGCTGAAGCACTGGATGTGCTGGGGGTCAGCGCAGTACCGTGGAGGGCCCTAAACACATAGACGATACTGCAGGGATCCCATAGAGAAGAGCAGGATCTTCCAGGGGTTGAGTGTGGTGACATGTGGTGTGTGGTCAAGGCAGCCCCTACATTAAACACTCTCTCAGTGTCCTCCTGAGGCCCGTTTATTGGCTCGACCTAGAAGGACGTGTGTCATTCTCATCATTACCCCATCTAACCCAGCCCTCCTCTCTGCTCACTTGGCCAACATGCACTCATCCTGGGAGACTTAGCCTGTGCCCCTCCTTCCATGTGGGACTATTGCTCTCCCTTTGGGACCCCTGAGCTGTTACCACACGCCCTGTGCTGAGTGAAACTTGTGCTGTAGCTCATTTCATCCTCCCAACAACCTCTATAGTGACTAGAAGCACTGTAGTGACAGATACAGACATTTAAACTGAGAGAAAATGATAAGACACTCTCTCTGACACCAGCACCATGCTTTCACCCCCTTCCCGAGACTTCCTCTCTGATTACGCGCAGCTGGAGTGATGCGTTTTGGCCTTTAATTTGTTAAATCTCCTGTGACTCTCTTGAAGACAGAGATTGTATTTTATTCATTTCTGTATCTCAAACATCCATCACTGTGCCTGGCAATGAGTAAGTAGGTGCTAGATAAATGGATGGATGGATCGTGAATTCAGGCTCTGCAAAATTTTTGCTCTGGCTTTCTCCAGATTGCAACTTTTATAAAAGCTTCTAGCCTTGATCAGGTAATTTTTAAAAAATAAAATACTAATTTTATTTCAAAAATATTAAGTTTATATATATGCCTGGGAAAGTTTCACAGGGGTGGAGGATTATGGGCCATAGTTTCCTTTTTTGTACTGGTTTAGTATTTTCCCAAGTATTTGACAAAATGCATATATTACTATTAAAATAGTTTTAAAATACACACATATAGGAGCTAAGACCCAGCAGTTTGAAAAATCATTCAGAAATGTCTCACGCGGGGCGCCAAACCTCCATCAACCTTTCCAGAGAGTGTGGGCCTCACACTTCAGTGCCTGGAGCTCCTCCCATTCTTTCCATCTTCCACCCCCAGCTTCAGTGAACTGAGGTTCGACTGAAAGGCCCCTGAGAGGCAGAAGTGTCCTTCCCTCTGTCCTGAGGCAGGCCCCTCCTCCCCTGAATTGATCCCTCAAGGCCAAACCCGAAAGCTGGAGGATGTGAGTTCTGCTGTAGCCTTATCATCGGGATCAAGGTGAGTGGCTGCCTGATGTGCCTGGAGCCGTTCCTTCCCATCTTTCCACCAAGAAGTGGGGAGTGATAAGGTAATTTTAAATGCTTAATTAATTCAGTAATAAACAAATACTAATTTGTTTATTGAGCGTGCCTACTGTGTGGCAAGCACAGAGGATACAGCAGTGAGTAAAACAGCGGAACCTCCTGCCCTCTGGAGCTTGTGTTCTCCTTCCACTGACAAAACCTTCATGGGCCTCCTCCTGGCAGTGCCATACCCATGCCTCTGGCTAGGAAGATAGTGGTGAAGAGCAAAGACACGCTCTTAGCGTTACAATCCTGATGAATGGGTATCAGTAAAAAGCTCCTTTCACACTGGAACCCAAATACTCCCAGCTCCCAGGCAGGTGGGCAGCCCCAGGGCCCCGGTCTCAGGCACAGTTCCCTCCTGGCAGCCTCTCATCTGTTCACTGTTCCCACATGCTAAGCTGCCTCCTCCTCCTCCTTCTCCTCCTTCTCCTCCCCCCCACCCTGCCTCTACCTCCTCCCTGGTTCTGACCAGGGGAAGAGCCTGGGCATGCCTAGGACACTCCTGCCTTGCCTGGGCTGTCGTTAGCACAGGGATCAAGGAGAGACAATACTCCAGGGCCGTGCAGTGTGCAGAAGCCAGGATTTGAGGCACGAGCTGTGTCCAGTTGGCAGTGACTAGAACACCCCAGGTCAAGTGCAGGGAGATCCTGCAGAGGCTCTGAGATCAACCAGGAGCCCAAGGTCACAGGGCTCAGCCTGTGAGTCTTTCCTGATATTTTCCCTCCTTGAACAGATTTTGAAGATAAATCCAAGTACACTTCCATTTGTAGAAGGGAGGGAAAATGGTAGAGTCTCTTACCTCTACTAAAATCTTGGAATTGGGTGATGAAGACTCCATACAGTATCCAGAGCATGGGTCAGGTCAGCCCTGGGCTCTTTCCTTCCAGCAGCCTCTGCCCACATCTACAGGGTGTCTGGCTGTCTGGCCTCCTCACTTGACACAAGGGTCTGGACACTGACCTTCAGCCTTCTTCACTTGCTTTTCCTGGGGTCTCCCTACCCTCTCACCTTCCACCCCCGCTAGCCTTGGGCACCTTGTGATATTTTCCTCATTCTAATCCCCTCTCCTCCCCCTTCAGCTTCTGTAATTAGTAATTTTTACTTCACTGACTATATATATTGGTGTATTAGGTGGCTTGGGGTGGGCATGAGGGAGCTGGGATTTAGGGGCTTCACCTCCAGGGGTCCTGATCATCTCTTGATTTAGGGGTAGGCCTACAGCCTAACAGGATTCTCTTACTTGGTTAAAGCAGTTGAAGGAAAAAGTCTGGAAGAAGCTCAGAGGAAAAGGGGGACCACAACATGGGTCCCTACAAGTGCTGGGCTCACTCTTATTTTTACACAGTATAGAGCACCTTTATCTTCTTCACTCCCCTCCCACCTAAATAGCTCCTCCTTGATTTTATTCAGTTCAAATAGCTCCTCTTCTAGGTCACTGTCCCCAAGCCCTCTAGTCCAAAGTGGCCTCCAGCTGCCCCAAGTTGGTAGAACGGTCACTGTATGCACAACAGCTTCCGTCGTGTGTTGCCCTCGTGTCTTCTCCTGGGTTGAGAGCCGCACCTGTTCGTTGCTGGCCACACGGGTCTGTGTGGGGAACATGTGTGAGTGCCCCGTCCACAAGGCCAGCTCCCTGCAGGCGGAGAGCATGCTCCACCCCGGGAACGTCCCTCACCCCCGGTGTCTGGACAGGTGTGGCGTGCGGTGAGTTTGTACTTCCTTGCTGACTAATGGCTGATTCAAGACAGAAACTTGCTTCCTCATTTGATTTCACTCCTGATAAGGCAGGGAGGCAGCTGGAACGTTAGGGAGGGGCCCATACCCTGCCTATTCTTTGCCGCATGTGCTGTTTCAGCAAAAACTGAGGCTGAACACAAAGGGGTGGAAATTACAGGGAGCACGGTGCTTTTCTAGGCCTGTGTTCCAAAGCAATGATAAAACATCCAAGTACACTTCCATTCATAGCTCAGAAACCACAAGAGATGGAAGCAAGTGTGGGCAGAATTAGAGGCTAAGGTGAGAGAACAGTCATCCATCAGCCCCTGGAAAACCTCATCAAAGAAATCAGCGCGTAGAATAAAGGCTCCCTGGGTTTGTTTTGGCAGAAAGGATAGGGGGTTATGTCCTGGCTCCTACAAGTACAAGAGACTTGGCACTGGCTTGGACCATCCCAATAGTAGCAAACCCAGTAATTATGTGCTGTGGGCAGGGCCAGCCTGGTTTCTCAGTGCCACATCCATTTCCTGTGGTGGGTGGCAGGTCTATAAGACACAGTGGTGCCAAGTTTTTTCAGCTCTCTTCTTAGAGCGGGGAAGTTAGATTAAGGCCAAAGAGCATGGTTTGGAAACAAAATGAGCCACTAGGAAGACCATTTGAGCAAGATGGGCAAGGTTTCAGCCAGAGCAGCTAGTTCTTTATGAACCAAAGCCAGCCATGGGACATGCTCTGGTAGCAGAACCCGTCTAGGAGAAAATGGATCTCCTAGATGCATAGGCACCAGAGGCAGGAAGAGGGTGAGGAGGCCCAGGCTCTAATCTGGACCGGCGAATGGTTTCGCCCATTATGCTATCTTTCCCAAGGACTTCACGGGGCCTCCAAGGATTTCTGAGCCCTGTGAGAGGTTCGGATCCCGGTCCCTGCCCTCTCTCTTGGTGCTGGCATCAAGACACGGCTCCTTTCCCTTTGCCCACCAAGTCGAATGGTCATTGGGTGGCTTCACGTATCGGAGCTGTGAGAGGGGGAGGCACCCAGGAGGAAGCAGCTGTGGACCCCGTCATTTTGGGTCTTAGGGTGGGAGACAACCGCTTTGGCAGTGTCCTCAGAACAAGGGTCCTTCCCGGTGTTCTACACCCCATGGAGCAGGGTGTCCAGGGCCCTGACCCTCTACAGAAGAGGCTGAATATGTAAGACTAGAAAGCAAAAGCAATCTCCTTTTTTCAGGCCCCTTGTCCTCTCTGCTAAATGTGTGTGTGTGTGTGTGTGTGTGTGTGTGTGTGTGTGTGTTCTACAAACCATTCTGATGGAATCCTCCCATTTCTGAACTTTGGAAAAAAATGCTTGGTTAGACATACCCTCTCTGGATCCAAGGAGGAACTTCCTAAATGCTAGGTGTGTGCTAAAAACAAAGAGAAGCTCTGAGCTGAACTGTGGGACAGGCCCTGACAGGCAAGTGTCTCCAACTCCCAGGCTGGTGAGCACCTGAGGGAGCCACAGGCTAGAAGCCACCATTCTCAAGGCGGGAAAGAAAGAAAGAGAAGGACTTGGTTTCTGTTTTCATCCTGAGGTTATAGTTCCAGGAGTGTACACTCAAGTAATTACTCCCTAGGCGGACTTGAGAAGCAGCACTTAGAAAATGCGTGCCAGCAGTGCCTTGGCCCTCCCTGTGTGCCAGGCAGGCACTGCATTACGTGCTTTATGTGCATTATCCCTAACATTTAATATTTACAGTGACTCCGTGAGGTTGTTAGTATTATTATCCCATTTTTTTTAAAGATTTTATTTTTTATTTATTTATTTTTAGAGAGGGAAGGGAGGGAGGGAAGAAGAGAGAGAAACATTAATGGGCGGTTGCTGGGGGTTATGGCCTGCAACCCAGGAATGTACCCTGGCTGGGAATCGAACCTGGGACACTTTGGTTCCCAGCCCGCGCTCAATCCACTGAGCTACACCAGCCAGGGCCTATTATCCCATTTTTTAAGACAAGACAATAGAGGCTGAGAGAGGTTAAGTAACTTGCTTAAAGCCACACAGCTCATCTGTGTGACTGAGCTTCCCTGACTGGATCCATATCCTTGGCCCCACAGAGCCCAGTAATTCCCAGTCCCTTTCCTCTCCTTATCACCACGCAGCTCTTGGAGCCGTGCCCCAGCAATACTACCTCTGCTCTTCATTGTATCCACACCTGCATCTACAGCTGGTCAGACTGGTGCTTTGGAAAGTGTAAACACCAGAATGTAAAAACATAAAAATCATGCGGGATTTTCTCGGGACACTAGGTGAGGAAGCAGTATTGTGTGGAGCAAAGGGCACCGGCCTGGGGATTAGAAGGCCTGAGCCCTAGGTTAAGATCTTTCATCAGCAGCCTAATGACCATGGGTAAGTCATTTAACGTCTCCGGGTCTGTTAGTGTCTCTGTCCAGGCACTGGCATGCCTCCAGCGTCCATTTCCACATTTGGTTATAAGGACTCCCTCAGGGGTCCTTGTGGGGACTGATTGGGACCATGCACTTCAACATGAAGCCTTTAGACTTAGAGGCATTCAGTTGCCAGAGCAGACAGCCTGGACAGAATCCCAGCTCTGTATTTGCTGGTTGTGGGACCCTGAATAATTTACTTGTGTTTAACTTGCTGTGCCTCAGTCTCTTCTCTGCAGAATGGACCTACCTTACGGGGTTGCTATAAGGTTTAAAGAGCTAATGCCTGGGACAGAATAAGCAGTATGTAAGTGTTGTGATTACTAGTAATAATATGTCATCTATACATCCCCATACCTTGGCTTGGATTTTCCTCTTTTCTAAGGCCCATTCCAGCTGTCTCACCCACGGGGGTGGAATGAATTGATTGTAGTCCTCTGGCTTTCTTCAGAAGTTTGCAACAGAGCCAGACCATGGTTGGTGTTCTTATTTGAAAGTTTTTAAACCTGGAGCCAGTAAGGCAGCTGACTCCTGCTCATTGAAGAGAGAGCCTCCCAGCTCTTGCTTCACTGCTATCAACGTGACACCCAAATCTATAGAAAACTTCCATAAAAATTTATTTGAGCCAAAGAGAGGATATGCCTGGAAGCACAAGTCTGATCTCAACAGACTGAGAAAAATGCTTCCTAGAATGGCAGTTTGCAGCTTTTATGCATTTGGAATTAAGGAGGGAACGTGGGAAGGTTACTCGAAGGTGGAAGAAAGCGAGCCAGGGACTGGATTACAGGAGAGTTAACAGGATTACATGCTCTCAGCCTGGCCGGTGTGGCTCGGCAGATTGAGTGCCGGCCTGTGAACTGAAATGTCACTGGTTTGAGGTTTGATTCGAATGGGGCCAGAACCCTAGCTGAGGACGTGTGAGAGGCAACTGACTGATGTTTCTCTGGCACATCAGTGTTTCTCTCCTTCTCTTTCTCCTCCCTTCCCCTTTCTCTGAAAATAAATAAATAAAACTTTAAAAGAAAAGATTACATGCTCACTTGAGAGTGGTTTCCAGGAGAGGCCTGTAAAGAGGCGGTCAAAGGTGTGTGAAGCTAGATGCACAGAAACAATGGACAGAGCTGCTTAAGGCAAAGATAGGCCTTTCACTAACGAAGTTCTAGGCCTGGGGTGTGATTACCCACCTGCAACTGCCAGTTAGGAATTTGTGATCAGAGTACCCCGTGAGGTTACTTTCTGTAGGCTCCCGTTTTCATCCCCACTGCACAGTGACTGCATCTCGGGCTAGGTGCTCCCCCGGAAACACTCAACCCTAGTACGGTGTCTGGAGTGAAACCCCCTGTGTGTAGGTATTCACTTCGTGATTGGGAACCCGGGCAGGGCCAGGGCTGCAGGGAGAAGAGAGGATCAGAGGAAAACGCTCCCCTTCTGCTCTTCATTTCAGAGACTGATAAGAGCACAGTGTTCTTGCTCCTTTATTTCATTTTTATTTTTACATTTTATTTATTTATTTTTAAAGAAAGGGAAAGGGAGGGAGAAAGAGAGGGAGAGAAACATGGGTGTGAGAGAGAAACACGGATCAGTTGCCTCTCGCTCTCGCCCCAACCGGGGACCAGGCCCACAACCCAGGCGTGTGCCCCGACTGGGAGTTGAACTAGTGGTTCCTTACCCTGCAGAACGACGCCAACCCACCTCAGGCGCACTGGTCAGGGTGCTCATGTATTTTAATGTCACTGACCCAATGGCATATTGCCTTATAACCTGCAAACAAACCACACTAATTCAGGCCAATTCGGCTGTGTAAAACATCAGCATTTTAGACTATTTCAGCTAATTCAAAATATTTTCTAATTTCCCTTGCGATCTCTACTTTGACCCATGTGGTGTTTTTCAAACTTTTTTATTCCTTGATTTTAAAATAGTTTATTTATTTATTTTTAGAGAGCAGGGAAAGGAGGAAGAAACAGAGGGGGAGAAATATTGATGTGCGAGAGAAACATCGATGAGCTGCCGCTCATACTCACCCTTACTGGGGATGAACCCACAACCCAGGCATGTGCCCTGACCAAGAATTGAACCAGCAACTTTTCAGTTTATGGGTGACACCCAACCATCTGAGACACAGCAGCCAGGGCTCCATCCTTTTACTTTTAATCTACCTGTGTTCTTATATTTAAAGTGTTTTTTTGATAGGTGTGTTTAGCTTTTTTATTCAATCTGATAATCTCTGCCTTTTACCAGGAGCAGTTTAGACTTATTAAATTTAATGTAAGCATCGATATATTGGATTGAAATCTACCATCTTGCTAGTTGTTTCCATCGGTCACATCTTTGTTCCTTTTTTCTCTTTTCCTGTCTTTTTTTGAATTAATTTAGTATTTTTTTATTATTCCACTTTACCCCCACTTAAATTTTCTTCCTCACTAGAAGACATACTTATTGATCTTTGAGAGAAGGGAAGGAAGGGAGAGAGGGAGGGAGAAAAACACAGATGTGAGAGAGAAACATCACATGCACCCCAACCAGGGGCCAAACCCACAACCTAGCATGTGCCCCTGACTAGGGGAATTGAACCCATGACCTTACAGTTTATAGGATGATGCTCCAACCAAGTAAGCCACACTGGCCAGGGCAAACTTTTTAAATTAGAAGTGTTCTCATACGTACTGAAACCTTTTAATGTGTGGATTCTTTTAATAGACTGTCAACTAGAGGTCTTTTCTATTTTAACTTAAAGAGCATGGACTTTGCCGTCAGCCAAGCCTGCATTTGAAACCAGGCCCTGCTGCTGACCAGAAGTGTGGCCCTTGTCAACTTAGTCTCTTCAGGATTCAATTTTCCCATTTGTAAAAGTGGGATGATCATTGCTAGTTGTCAGAACACAATGAGAACCAAATGAAGAAAAAGTCTAGAACATAACAACTGTTTTCTTTTTTCATTTTATTTGTTTGCTTTCTACAAAGCTCTGATTCTAAAAGAGACCTGAGCACCATGAAGGAGGTAAATCCCCGGCCTGTCACTGCCTCTCTGGGTCTTCCTTTCTGAGCCTAGAGCAGGCATTGCTAATAAATCAGTGCTGTTTAAATGAACTTAAACTCATCCTGTTCCTTCCTTCCTTTTTTTTATTTAAATGAATAATCTTTCTCAGTTGGAGATGGGCCAAAATAAAATCTATCTACCACCAGGGACTACCCCATTAACCTACTTAAAGTTTTTTTTGATACCATTATCAAATTGGGTTAAATTCCAACCTCCACCCCCTTCCTCTAACAACGTCTTACCTGGTTCATTTATTTACCAAACCCTTCTCTGAAGGTGCTGCAAAGGAAAACCAGCTTGTCCAGCTCTGTGATCCCCAATGCTGAATGAATCAATGAGATTTTTATTCGGCATCGGTGAAACCAGGCACGAAGAAGAGAAGTGGGTGAAAGGAGAGCGGCTGGCAAGAGGTCAGGGGCAGGGCCGCAGGACCAGCTCATCAGGGCTCCTTTTAGAGACTGACGCAGCATGTGATGAGGGTGCGGCGTCTCGTGACGGGCACCAACTATTTCTCCTGGGGCCTCGGGTGTCACTCAGCTAGAATGGACAAAGGATGATCTGTTGGTTGCTTTAAAAAAAGCATTGACCTTGTACCATAGGAAAACACTGAACACTCCCCATTCAGCTGCCTCTCCCCAGCTCTGCCCTGAAATAAACACTTCCCGTTACTGGTGCTGGGGCCAATTTCAATGTCTATCGCGAGTGTCCAGGAAAATACCTGCAGCTTTGTCCCCTCGGGATCCTGAGCCTGCTGGGCAGGGAGTGGCTGGTCAGTGGCCCGCCTTCCTTGTAACCTGAGGATGGGCTGATTTAGAACAGAATTCCACTTGTTATTTAGGAAACATCAGCGAGAAAAAAGTCATGCTTACCTAAAGAAAGATTAAAAGAGATTCCTTGACCTCCGTTTGGCCTGAATCTGCAGGGGGATACCTGCGTCCTCCTGCCCGGCCACCCTTCTCCTCCCTTCTTACTGCCTTCCCTTATCGTTCTGTCGTGAAAAACGTCATAGCAACGTTTGGGGTGGGGGGATTCCTTGAACTTTCCCACATTACTGCTAGAGGATTTTATACTTCCACAATTTTGGAACACAAAAAACAAGCTGGGATGAGTATCTACTTCGCACATACTTCTGTGCTTTAGGTGGATATTGCCCGAGTCCCTAGAAACAGGGTTGTAGGAAAGAGTTCTTTCTACCCCATTTATCACAGACAGAACATCTTGCTCCAGTGTTTACTGTTTTACTATTTAGAAAATGTTAAGAATGTTAAAAATAGAGAGATGAACACACACACACAGAGCCCAGGATTCTTAGTAAGTTAGTTGTCAGCGGTGCTTTTGAAGTATTTCGTTAAGGCAGAGGTGCAGTATTAAGCCTACGGCCTCTGGTTCTTGTTGCCTCAAATACTGAGTCATAGTTCTATGCCAATATTTTGCAGGCAAAATAGTAATTGTAACAATAACAAAAATCCCTCGAACATCATTGGAGCAACTACTTGAAGCTAGCTGCTTTGAATGCAATCTCTCATTTTCATCCTACCAGGATCTCCTGAACTGGCCATATTAAGCATCGGGCAGAAAACTTGAGTGCCCAATGAGCAGCCTACCCAGAGTAACGTAGCTAATAAGTGGCAGAGCTGGAATTGAACCCAGGCCTAGAACTGACTCTAAGCCTAGTGTTTGCTCAGCCCTTCCTGATACATAAGGAGGTGCATTACTTCCCTAAGACCACAATTATAAAGTGTGGATTTTTTTTCCACTGTGGGGAAGATGGAGTCCCTATAACTTACATCACTCTCTTCCTGGCACAGAAGGCAGGAGAGGAGCTGGGAGAGACCGCCTAGTCCATTCCCACGATTGTTCACAATGGACACCCAGGTGGAACAGGGCTCTAGCAGAGCCAGGGAGAGTCACTCAATGCTATCAGCTTCTAGAATCAATAGCCCCTGTCCCACATGTGCCTCCTCTTCCCCAGGTCACCATGCTCCCCACTCCACCATCCTGAGTGCCAGTCCTGGACCCAGCAGCAGCTGTCACTCCCGACTCCCAGCTTCTGCTCAAGAAATGCTTTGCCTTCTCCACTTTCTTCAAGGGTGATTTAGGCACTGGGGCTTCTGTGAGCTTTTAGTGATTCCGGGCAAAACCATCAATCAGGCTCTATGCATCCACGGCAATTTGCACCTGAAATGTTCCATCTACCACGTGGTGGTAAAATGAACCATTTTTGTTTCTTTTTTTTTATTAGACCTTGAGATCTCTAAAGGGGACAGGAGTTATTTGTCTTTCTAAGGGCATAACTAAGATGCTCAATAACCATAAGCTGAACTGAATGGAATTTATTTGAATGAAACTGGCTCACTAACGCAAAATTCAGGAGTGAATCTATTCCATGGTATGTTATGAAAATTATTGATAATATCTCTCTGCTATCAAAAGGCCAACAAGCCAATATTCTCCTGAGCCACACCCAGGCTCACAGTTCATGTGACTGCATGTATGTACCGTGTGCAGGGCAGCCACAGCTGGGTGCACGAGAGCTGTTAAGTCTATGAATAAGAATGTGATAGGATGAGGCAACTTTGAAATTAGGATTAAAATGTTGTGTGAGATGTTTAGCATAGACATCACGTGTTATTGACAGAGCTGACTTATGGTAGAACTACAAATTTAAACCGTAAGTGTGAGAGTCTTTTAAATGTGTAGGAAGGGTTCAAGGATCCCCCCAAGAGTCCATCCTAGAAGTCTTACCATCTTAGGGATCAGCCAATAATCACACCTTTCTCTGGGCCTTCCACACATCATCTCATGCTATCCTCCCCTTGACCTCATGAGGCAGAAGCTGCTGACTTCCCACTTCTTTTATGGGGGAAATGGAACCAGCTGAAGGTAAGTGGTGGAGCTGGGACCCAAACTGTGGCCATCTGGCTTCAGGGTGCATGCTCCGTACTCCAGGCCCTACACGCTAAGGTGCCCAGTGCACGTGTCTGCCTCAGGCAAACACACCCTTAAATCAGCGTCATCTGACTTACTATTACGTACCTCTTGGTTTCCAGTTGTGCCCTCTGTGCAAGAGAAAAAAAGATACTTAGCACTTTTTATAATCACACCATGAATATTTGAAGACAGTTTTTAAGTTGTTTCAGAGGCTTCTTTCTGTAGTTTAAATACTTCCAGTTAGTTAAAAATTTCTCCCAGACACACCCCACCCCATCTCATAAGTCATCCACACTTTTCAGAGCACACTTTATTTTCTCAGATGGAGACCCTGAAATTATGAAGGCCCAAGCTGGACAGGAGCGCTCTCCAGGGAAGGGCAGACCGAGGCCATATGTGGGGGAAGCACTCGGGAAGGTGCTTATCTTTTCGTCATTAATATTCCAGCATCGTGTTCCTTTGTTTTCCCAGTCATTTCTCTGTGGCTCACTGATTTTGGGCTGCAGCAGAGCTGCTCAGTCTGGGCCTCATACCATTTTTTTTTGCACTATAGCTCTAGTGAGTCATTTCTCATCTTGTGTTTGTGGTATGGATCATTTTTTAAAAAATTGCCACGGCCAAATTAAAAGGGTCACATTGAGTTCAGTTCTCACTGTTTGGGCTCTTAGCAACTCCACCTAATTTGGTATCATCCTCCAAACATAAGATGCTTATTCTCAACTCTATCATGTGGGTTACTAGGGAGATGATTTATATAAACCTCTTTACCTGTAAATATAGTTTTCTGGCTTCCTAATAGGCTAGAAGTGGTAAACTGAGTTCTCATTTTAATCCTTTCCCAGAACTGCAGTGGATTATCTGAGTTTCATGCACATTTATGAAGAAACAATCAAGATTCATTTCCATTTCTGGCCAGTGGCGCAGTTGCTTGGAGTGTCGTCTGTAAACCAAAAGGTCGTGGGTTCAATCCCAGTAGGGCACATTCCTGGGTTGCGGGTTCAGTCCCCAGTCGGGGTGCATGCAAGAGGCAACTAATGGATGTTTCTCTCTCACTTCGATGTTTCTCTTCCTCTCTCTCTCCCTTCCTTCCCCTCTGTCTAAAATGAATAAGCATGTCCTCGGGTGAGGATAAAAAAAGGATTCATTTCCAAATCTAAAGAAATACTGATGTTTGGCCACTGCTCAGTTCCTGGAGGACAACCAAATTCGAATTTATTCTAAATATAGGAGAAACAGCAATGTTCTTTGGAAGCAAAAACTTGGCCTGGACATCTGGAACTTACTGAGAGGGCTCAGCCTCTCATCTTGCTTCTAGACTCGCATTCCTTTTAGTTATTGCTAAACAGAGAAAACTTGCAATCTGGTAGCAAGCCAGGGCAAGTATAACTGAAGTATTGGAAGTTCTTAAACACAATTCTTGTGTTGTTTATTTTATATCTGGTGTCTTAGAAAAGAGAAGATGGGCCTTTTTTAAAACATAGGAGTTTCATGACTTTTTCCTTGCTCTTGTATTTGTAGGATGAACCCATGCATTGCTTATGCCAATAAATTCCAGACCTGGCCAGTCATCAGAGCCACCTGGAGAGTCTGGAAAATTCACATGGTCAGCCTCTCCCTAGACTTCCTGAGTCCTCCTCCTGTAGGTGGTGTTGAGGCATGGGGGCAGGGTAGCTCTATTTTTCAAAAACTCCCTGAATCGGTGACATTTTTTATGGTTAAATCCATGTAATGGAACACCAAGCAGCGTGTTGGAGGGGGGAAGTGAATCTACATGTCTAATACAGGAGGATTAGGGACAGGGAGGATCTCACATGAGTCATACAGAACACGTAGTAAGTTCCCATTTGCGATAAAGTTGTCATCAATATATAGATATTTAATATACTTACCTCCACTTATATACGCACACTGTCTATGTTTAGATGCATCACCAGAGGCACCTGTCAATCAGAAAGAATGTACCTGTCATATGAGAGCATCTGTGCCTGACCCTTCAAGATGACAGACTACGGTGGGGCAGGTCTGAGGGAGGGACCAGGAGGCTGGGGTCTCAGGGGCTAGGGACAGTGTCTATTTACCAACTGACAAGATGTATTTCAAGTATTTCAACATTTTCACAACCAAGTATTGAGGATTAGCTCTGCAGTTACACGCATCAAACAATTCTAGAACATTTGCGAAGAACCTGACACTAGAGGCCTATTAATAAACACTGACTGATTTAAGCAGAAAGAGAATTTACTGAGAGTATATGGGTAGAATCACCAGGAAGGCTTAGGAAGTAGATAAGAATACAGGGAGAAATGGACAATTAGCCTTAACCATAGGCAAGGCCACACCACTGACCCAGTCCCCGTGAGACCCCTGCCGTCGCGCCCTGGGTCACTGGAGGCGCTGCTGACACCACTGCCCTAAGCAGACTTTGGGATAGCACGAATTGCATTGTCTCTCGACTCCTGAGGCATCCACCTGCCTCTCCCACTGGTCTCTGAGCCCGTTGGGCACAGGAACGGCATCTATAGTCTCCCAACTTACAGCCCCCCATCCCAGTCCCTGGCATTGAGTGAGCAGATGCTGAATGAAATACACACGCACATAAAATGTGATTGTTAGATATTACACCCCACTACAGGCAGAAGAGCGTGAGAGCTGTACTTACCTGTATGTGTCACTTTAGAACCTCAAAATGAAACCGTCGCACACGCTTCTCATCCTCCATGCCTCCACTGGCAGTTTTGCTGCTGCTTCAAACAGGAAAACACGTGGTTTGAGTTCATGGTGGATTCATTCTATCTCTTTCTCTGAACTGAGCACTCTTTAGCAGAGGTTTATATAAAAACAAGTTTTCATGAAGTGATTGTCTGAATGTTAAGTGTTACAGCCCGAACATTTGAACATGAAGTGGGTCCAGAAGTCAACTGTGCTTCCGTCCTCGTGGGAATTCTGTTTTAATCGCCTGTTGCACACGCAAGAAGGAATGCCCAACCACATCTCTGAGCCTTTCCTGGGCAAGCAACTGAAACTGAACAGGGTTCAAATAGACCAGGATTCTGGAGAGAAGAAAAAATATAAACTATATTCTAAAAGTGGTAGTGGTTTTCACAAGAGCCATATAAAAAAGTAAAGGAGTTGAGAACATATATCAGAATCCAGGCCCTTCCTGCTCTGCAAATAAATGGTGCACTTTCCAGGTGTCTTCCACCCTTTTCCCAGACCACGAGAGGAGCTGGAGACTGGTGAGCTGTGAGGATGGAGGATTATAGCATGCTTGTAATCATCACGATACAAAGAAAGTCGATGGTCGTTGTTTACTTAGGGATTATATAAACCATCTACTCACAGAAAAAGACCTAATACCAATTCGCTATAAAAGGTATAAACTCGGAGAAAGGAAAAACTTATGTTCACACAAAAACCTGTACATGAATGTTCGTAACAGCTTATTGTAATAGCCCCAAACTGGAAACAACCCAGATATCCTTCAAAGGATGAATTAAACCAAGTGTCTTCCATGCACGTTGTGGGTGCTACTGGACCGCTGAAAGGAACAAGTTACCGACTCATGCAACAGTCTGGATGAATTTCCAGAAAATGATTTGACTGAAAAAAAGCCAATCCTGAAAAGTTACATACTCTATAATTCCAACATTCTTGAAGTGATAAAATATAGGAATGAAGAACAGATCAGCGGTTGCCAGGGACTAAGGAGAGGGTGGGCAGGAGGGAAGTGTGTGGCCATAGACGTGCAGCACGAGGGATTCCGGCGGCAATGGAATGTCCTGTGTGTCCACTGGACCGAAGGGACGACACTGATGTTCCTGGCCGTGAGGTTGTGCTGTGATGTCAACCACTGGAGGAAATGGGTGAGGGGTTCGCAGGATCCCTCTGAGTTCTTTCTTACCACTGCAAGGGAATCTGCCATTACTTCAAAATAAAAGGTTTAATTTAAAAAGAACAAACAAAAGGAAAAGTATAAAAAATGCAAAGCTGTAAAAATAGAAACAAAAATCTAAGAGACCAAAGCTCCAAGTTTCTTACAAATGGAGCATTAAGTGTATTTCTGTGCCTCCTTGCAGCAAAAGAGAAAGAGGAAACCATGATAGGTTATATATTCTTGCTCTGTGATTACAGTCATTGTAGTAATTTTTAGGAGAGACGGTATTTCCTGTAGCAGTTGATTCTAAAGAGAAGTAACTTCACCTCAAAATGTAACCCACAGGGCACAGATAAGTTCTACAGAGGTGAAGCAGCTCAGAGATTTGGTGCTATTAGTTTTAATGCTTGATGATCCATGACTGGTTGAGGGATCCTCGGAGAAAAAAACAATACAACTTTCACAGCTGGATTTATACATAAGTGGAGCAGACGGCCACCCAAGAAATGCGGCTTCAGGGAAACCAGAGACACTTCCCAGCACAACTATGTCCTTCCTGTGCGGTGTCTGAAGAGTCCCATCACTAGGAAATGAACTTGTTTGGGCTAACACTTTTTGCTATCTGGAATTCTTCTGTTGAAAATTCAGAGACTTGGTCTGGCTCAGTGATGCACAGGGTATGTAAGAGACTCAAGAATATCAAAGAGAACATAAAAAAATGATGGCACTCAGGAGAGAGAGTGCCAGTGTCATACCCTCTGTTTTCCCTCCTGTAGCTGCAGATGCCTTTTCCCATTAAGGGCAACCCCCAACCTGGGCTTCTGGTCCTACTCACCTCACCACTATTCACTCACTACCAGATGCGTGCCCTACTAGATCATCTGTAACACAAACTCTATTCTGTTATCTCCTGTCTCTAAGCAGCCCAAAACGAAACAAGCCAACCTGTCAACTCTATCTTCTTGACCCCTACATCACCTCCCAGGTGCAACATTTCTGCCCCACTTTCAGGCAAATTTTGCATTGCCATCGTCTTGGTATTCATTTTCTCAGCTGTCTTTCTCTGCTCAGCCTATTTCAAGGGGAGCCACACCTCTGAGTAGGCACAGTTGACCTCCACGTTCCCAAATCGATGGTCACCTCTCTGTTGTCACCTTGCTAGTTCTCTCTGCAGCATTTCTATGCAGCTGCCACTCCCTGCTTCAACATCACACTTCTTCTCTTGTCTTCCATGACATCTCACACTCTTGGGTTTTCCTCTACCTCACAATCTGGTGGCACATTCTGCAGGTGAGTGCATTGTTGGAGCACATAAGAGATTTCCTGCATTTTGCTGGCTCCTCCCTCTGCCCCTTCAACATGTAGAGGGCCCTATAGCTAGTCCTTTTTCTTCTTGAGCTTCACTGTCTCCTTAGTAATCTTATCAGTCCCATAGCCAGTTACCTCCACATCTGTTATTTCCACCTCTGATCTCACCCAGGAGCCCCAGATCTATACAGAGTGGGGCAAAAGTAGGTTATAATTGTGAATACACAAAACACAGAATGTATTCTTGTATTGTTATTTATTTATTATTGCATTATTTTCTGTATGAACAACTATAAACTACTTTTGTATGTCCATCCTGTATATCCAAAGGCTGACTAATCCATACTTGGGTGACTAATTGGCATCTCACTTAACAGTCCAAAACAGAGCTCAAGATTTTCTCCCTCAGCCTGTTCCTCATCCACTCTTCCTGTGGAAACACTGAACACCAGTTGCTTAGGCCAACAATTTTAGATTTATCCTTGCATTCCCTTTTCTCATCCCCAACATCCAATCTATCAGAAGATTCTGTCAACTCTAACCTTATCCAGAATCCATCTCTAGTCCAGCTCACCATCTTCCTTCTCCAGGGCCACCCTGTCATCTCTAACTGATCTCCCAGCCTCCACTCTCTCCCACCCATCCCCACCACCAGCCCATTTTCCACAGAGTAGCCAGAGTAATCCTTTCAAACATACATTAGGTCATGTCAGCTTAAAACCCTCTGTCCAATTCCCATCACAATTAGATAACAAAATCTCAACATTTTGCCACAACCTGCAAAGCACAAACTGTCTGGTCCCTCTTAATTCCCTCTCATCCCACCGTCTGCCAGGAGGGACTCCAGCCACATGGAAGAGCACTCTCCTGGTCACCGTGTCATGGGGTGTTCTCGGGACTCAGTGCAGCAGGTGCATAGTAAATATTCATTTGAATCAATAAACCAATGATTAAGACAGACAGACAGACAGACAGATAATTCTAGCTGGTAAAAATAGCTCTGTACCTAGGGGTCCTGACTTGAAAAGCCAGCAACTATAACCACCCTCTTCCTGGTTTCTGTGAGAACTAATGGGAAAAACTTTTTTCTAGTTCTGGAAATTCACCCAATTGTTCTTCAGTGGGTACATGTTACAGTGTGAGTCTTGTGATGGCATTCAGGGCTCCTCCTCGCTTCATTCCTGTGTGCAGTCACACAGACTCTTGAGTGCTCAAGCAAATGCTTGTTCTGTGCCTTGTAGGTCTGCATCAGCGTGTGGTAATCAGCACAGGTAAGGAATCTGTGTGAAGGGAAAGGGCATGTGAAGGGAGAGGAGATAATTATATCCCAAATTAAGCAACAGTGGTGGGTAGGAACCAGTACACTATCCATAGTCAGTGGGCTCTGAGAGGCCACACAAAAGAACGCACTCCCCTGACAGAGGAATTGTGCTGCAAATTAACTGCCAAATGCACCTGAGGCTGATTGCCCTGCTGCTGGCACGGGCTGAAGTTCATTCCAGTCGTCTGAGCATGTAGTGGGTTCACTGCATTTCGTGATTGTTTTCTCTCTCTGCGGGTATGTCTTGCTGGTTCAACATTCTCATGCTGCTTTGGTCTGTGCTTGTTGCAAAGTAAAAGGGTTAGAGAAGAGGGTATAATACTCACCTGTCAACTCTGCAACCATACCCTGGTTTTATGGAGAGTTGATACCCTACTCATTTTTTCTCATCTTCCTTTCCATTGCATTGCTTTTCCCCCTATTTTTGTAACTATTTAAGTTCGTGCCTCTAAAGGGATGGGGGTACAAAAACAATAACATTATTATACCTAACACATTACCATAATGCCTTGGTAATAAATGTTCCTGATATATATACGTATATGTGGTATATACAAGGTCTGTCTGAAAAAAGTACAGCCATTGTTAATACAATGAGAATGGTTTGGGCAACATCGATGTAACCTGGCAGCCAGGAAGTGGACGGAATGAGCTGTGTGAACAATGGTGACTTCACTGTACTAGTCAGTGGGGGTGTGGATGCTGCTGATTGAGCATGTGTACTGTGTGGTCACTTGCATTCAAAAATGACTGAGCAAGTAAAGCAACAAACATGCATCAACGTTTGCATTAACCTGGAACATTCCTCCGCAGAACTATCCAGATGATTCAGAATGCTGCAGCTATGGGCAACTGGTGGTTGGCAGCTTCATACACAGACAATGTACCCTCTTATGTATCATGTCTTCTGCGAGTTTTTTGGCAAACATCAATCACCCCCAGGTGACTTAGCTCCCTACAGCCAGATTTGGCACCCTGAGACTTCTGGCTTTTCCCAAACTAAAATCACCGTTGAAAGGGAAGAGATTTCAGACTATCAATGAGATTCAGGAAAACAGGACGGCAGCGGATGGCGATTGGGAGAATACGTGAGGTCCCAAGGTGCATACTTTGAAGAAGACTGAGACATTGTCATACATACAGTGTTCCTTGTATCTTGTATCCTCTGCAATAAATGTCTCTATTTTACATATTACATGGCTGGATCCTTCTTGGACAGACTTTGTAATATGTGTGTGTGTGTATAGTTGACCCTGAACAAGATGGGTTTGAACGGTGTGAGTCCACATATACATATATTTTTCTTAATAAATATACAGGGGCTTTCTGTATCCTCAGGTTTTGCATTAGTGAATTCAATCAATCTCAGATCAAAATGGTATTATTTTCAATCCACGGTCAGGACTGTGGATGCAGAGGGCTGACTTAATTATACAGGGATTTTCAACTGCACAGGTGTCAGTGCCCCTATACAGTGACACTTGCTGTTCAAGGGTCAAATATACGTGTATAACATAATTGGTTTAGTTCACATTAGAAGCCAAGCAAGTCCAAACATTGCATTTGATTGAGGGGTCTTTTAAGTTTCTTTGTTAACCTGAAGGTTTCCCTTCTCTCTCTCCTTGCCCTTATTTTTTGAAGAATAGGGTAATTTTTTTTTTCTGTAGAGTTCTCCCCATTTTTATATTTCTGACTGAATCCCTGTGGTATTATTTAACATGTTCCTCCTCCTGTGAATTTCCTATAAATCCAATGCTAGATTTAGAAATCTCAATCTGATTTGGGTTTTGTTCTTTCCAAGATCACATCATTGGCATATATGTCCATCATGGGGCACATTATCATATTAGGTGGCTCTCACTGGCACCAATAAGCAATACCTAGACCCTTCTACTCCATTAAGGGTTTGCAAGATGGTCATATTCAAACTCTATTATTCCAATTCTATTATTCCTCCTACATTTATTACCTGGCATATTTCTCCATAGAGAAAATTTCCTCATCAACTATGTGGGTTGCCCTAAGGTACACTTTGTTTTTTGTTTTTCTCTGGTACACTTTGATAGAGAAATCACTGCCTGCTGGGGGCGGTGGGGGAAGAGACAAATTCAGATGCCCCTGCTGTGCTGCGAGGGAAGAGCATTCATCAGGGCATTGCTGCAGGAGGAGGAAGGAGTAACCAGCGGAAATGAGGTGGGAGCTCCTCCTGTCTGGGGACTTCATCTCTTCTGCCTGGATAATCCTGAGCTAGCTGACAGCTGAACCCTGGGACTCCACGTCACAATACAGTCTGACCTGCACGCTCCCTCACTCTGTGAGCGAACTCTGTCCTGACTTCGGAGTTCAGCTCTGAGGGCAGGAATGCTACCTTATACTTCTTGAGTCCATTATAGACCTTCAGAAAGGTGCTGAGCAGGAAGTAGGCTAATCAATAAATGACGGATGGCTGCTTGAGAAGTCAAGATTATACATTATTTATCACTAACATAATCATCCTCAAAAGCACTTCTTGAAATGTCTGGCCGGTCGCAGGGCTGGATGAAATGACATAGGTCCACCCTCAAGAAGTCTTAGATCAATAATGGATAACAACATTACAGATCGACATCAAAGAGACAGGTATCTGAACCAGCCCTAGATGAATACATGAGATACACATTCAGAAGGCCATGTGTTACTGCCAAATCATTTTCTGGGAGACTCACACCGACTGCACGCTCCATCAGTGTATGAGAACGCCTGCCTCCTCACCCCCTTGCCAACATTCGACATTGTCATGTCTTGGAATCCTTGCCAGTCCTGTAGGTACAAAGGGAATTGCATGTTTTAATTTATACTTCCAGCTAGTAGTAAGAATGAATGCCTCTTCATATTGGCTATTTGTGTTTCTCCTTTTGTGTCCAATTACCTGTTCATATCTTTTGTTCACGGGCATGGAGGGCCCTGGATACTGCTGGATGGGGGTGAGTGCTGGAGGTCACCACCGTGCAAGAAATCAGGGGACACTTTAAAAAATATGTATATTTAAAAAATAAAACATATATATAAGCAAAAAAAGTTCTAAAAACCACCCATAATTCTAATTCTCAGAAAAAATCATTGTTAATAATTTAGTTATTTCCTTCCAGACTTACTGTCCACATGTGCATTTCTTACACACAGGGGGACTCACATCCAACTTTTCTGTAACCTGCTTTTCTCATGGAAACCTTTGCAATTTCTTCAAAGAATGGCAAAGCAATAAAGGAAAGATAAATATAAACTCCATTAATAGAAAAATAAGCAAAAGATATGAATAAGTTACTATTTACAAAAGAACACAAATGACCAGTATAAAGAAGTATTCATCCTTTCTGTTCATTGGAAGTATAAATTAGAACAAACATATAATTCCATTTTCACTATCAAGAATTGGCAAAGATTCCAAGAAATTATAACACCCAGGGGAGGAAGTGAGCATTCTCACACACAGATGGAGGTCGTGGGCTTTGGAGGTAGCCTTCGGGGAGGAAATTTGGCAATAACAAGCTCTTGAGAATGAATGTGCTCTCTGACACAGCAATAGCACTTGCAGGGTTTTATCCTAAGAAAATGGCCTGTAGTTTGAGTGACAATATGTGTGTTACAAGAAAGTCGAGATTGGGCAAGGACATTGTGACCTATTGATACCATAGAATACCACAGGACAGTTAAAATCATGTTTCAGATGAGTACTGGTTGACATAGGAGGATGTTCACGATGTATTAGTATGTGAAGGGCAGGTTGCAAGCACATGACCCCACTTTTGTTTATACGAATATGCACACAAATGATGGAAAGGAGATTCACGGAACATTAACAACGATAAGTTATCTTGGTGGCGAGGTCAAGCATTTTTTTCTTTGCACTTCTCTCTTTGTAGTTTTCTAAGATTTTTTTTTTTACAACGAACAAGGATTACTTGTGTAAATCGAGGGGATGATGTCATTAAAAATTATTTCTAAGAGAAGTACAGGTTGATCAGGAGAACCACGGATAGACTTATGACCTATTCTATGTAGCTCCAATGCTCTGACACTGGCCAGTGGGGGCAGGGGAGGTGACTCCTGCACAAAAGTCCTAGGTTTGGGTGGCCACTCCTGTGCCAGGTTTCAGGGTGTCCTGACTTCTCAGGGTGAGGGCTGAGGCCCTCAGCCCCAGGGCACCCTCCTTTTGCTCTGCTTAGGCCACTGGATTAGGAGAACGAAAGGAAGTGAGAATAAATCCTTCCATTCAAGAAGGAAGAGGGACGCCAAGGTGCAAAGGAAGAGGTTTTGGACACGCAGCCCCTTGGCATGGCCCACCTAGACTGCCTCAGGCAGGCACCCCCCTCCCAAAAAGAAAGCCCCCAGCATGGGCTCAAACTTCAAGACAGAGAACTTTATGAACCCACTGCCAGAAACAGGAGGACAGTTCACCGTGTGCTCTTAGTCCCCTAAAATTGTTTGCTCTCTGCAACCTAAAACTTGTTCAGAGAGAGGAGGGCTGAATAGAAATGGCCTAGAGGAATAAAATTTATTTTTTTCTTTCTTGGTATAAAAAATGAACTGAGAGATCAGACTACCATATGCCAAGTGCAAAGTAGAATGACTTGTCTCTGTGATGGAAATGAAGCTCAGCACAGATGTAAAGAAGGAGACGCTGCCATGCCATTGCTGGGCAGGCCAAATGCTACAAGGGAGCAATGTTTCAACTGTTACAGGACCGTGCACTAGGCAGCCTTGAACAAAAACCAAAGAGAAGAGAGTTCTGCAGCCACCAGCAAGAGGTGAAGCAGTAAGACCCCCATCTTTCCTGTGTGAAGGTGAAGCCCTCACTACTTCCCTGATGAACCCTACAGTCCAGCTCAACCACACAGGCTTTCTCACCACCCCATTTTTAGGTCTGCACCCTGTGAGGGCCCCAAGAAGCAGAAACATCCCCCAGTACACCGCCATCTCTGTGCCCACCTCTCAACCCCTGACCGGACAGGCTCTCTCCTTTAAGCCATATTACATTGTTTTTCTTAATTTCGGACATCTAGTCTCCTTTCTGACACGTACTTACCTTCTCCTTCCCCTTTTGCCTGGATTGCAACTTGAGTAAAGGACGGCATGTTGTCCGTATCCATGTCCACATATTAGGTGCTACATCAGCATTTGCTGACATTTTTTTAAAACATCAACTTTTTTTAGAACAGTTTTAGATTTAAAGAAAAATTGCAAAGATAGTGTAGGGAATTCCTGTACACCTACAGCCAGTTTCACCTATTATTAACATCTTATGTAAGTATGTATATTTGCCACAATAAAGGAACCAAAATTCATACATTAACTACAATCCATACTTTATTAGGATCTCCTTAGGTTTCCTCTTTTTGTCTTTTCCCTGTTTCAGGATACTACATTACATTTTGTTGTCATGCAGCAGTTTCTCAGGCTTCCCTTGTTTTTTTTTTAGTTGAGATGTAATTCACATACCACAGAATTCACTCTCTTCAAGGGTACAGTTCAGTGATGGTCTATTGACAAAGTTGTGTAACCATTAGTGCTGTCTAATTCCAGGATATTTTTATCTCCCCTGTAAGACACCCCGTACCTGTTGGCAGTCACTCCCAGTCTATCCTCCCCTCAGCCTCTGAACCACTAATCTGCATCGTCTCTATGAATTTCCCTACTCTGAACATTTCATATAACTGAAACCATAAAATATGTCCTTTTGTGTCTGGTTTCTTTCCTTTGGCATGATGTTTTCAAGTTTCATTCACCTTGCACATGAGTTAATACATCATTCCTTTTAATGGCTGCACAATATCCTGTGCATGGATATACCACATTCTGTTTATCCACTCATCAATTGTTGGACATTTGGGTTGTTCTACCTTTGAGCTATTATAATAATGCCTCTATGAATATCTGTGCACAAGTTTTCATGGAAATATATGTTTTCAATTCTCTTGGGAATACGAGGTCTGTCTGGAAAAAGTCCAGCCATTGTTAATATAACAAGAAGAGTTTGCACAACATTGACATAACCTGGCAGCCAAGGAAGGTGGACTGGAATGAGCTGCGTGAACAATGACGACTCTGCTGTACTAATGAGTGGGGGAAGTAGATGCCATTGAATGAGCAAGGGTATTGTGTGGCCATCACAGTTCAAAATGAGCGAGTAGAGCAATGAATCTGCATCAAATTTTGTGTTAAACTGGAGCATTCCTCTGCAGAAACTATTAGGATGATTCAGAAGGCCGCAGTTATGAGAGACTAGTGATTAGAAGCTTTGCCATGACAACATGCCTGCTATGTCCATGTCTTCTGCAGAGTTTTTTGGCAATACATCAAATCACCCAGGTGACTCAGCACCCCCTACAGTGCAGATCTGGTGCCCTGCAACTTCTGGCTTTTTCCAAAACTAAAATCACCTTTGAAAGGGAGGAGATTTCAGACTGTTGATGAGATTCAGGAAAATACGATAGGGCAGCTGATGGCAATTGGGAGAACTGTGTGAGGTCCCAAGGTGCTCACTTTGGAGGGGACTGAGGCATCATTATCCTATGTACAATGCTTCTTATATCTTGTATCTTCTTCAATAAATGTATTTTTTCATATTATATGGCTGGATACCTCCTGGACAGACAGTCCTCGTATATCTAGGAGTGGAAACTGCTAGGTCATATGGTAAATCTATGCTTAACTTTTTGAGGAACCGACAGTTTTCCAAAGTGGTTGCATCATTTTACATTACCACCAGCAACATTTTGAAGGTTCTGATTTCTCCACATCTTCATCAACACTTGTTCTTGTCTTTTGCTCATAGCCATCCTAGTGGGTGTGAAGTGGTATTTCATTGTGGTTTTCATTTGTATTTCCCTAATTATTAATGATGTTTTCATGTGCTGATTAGATATTCATCTGCCTTCGTCAGAGTAATATCTATTTCAAATTCTTTGCCCATCTTAAAATTGGCTTATTTATTTTTTATTGTGGAGATTTAAGAGTTCACTATAGCATTCATTCTGAAGACTAGATCCCTTCCACATATATGATTTGCAAATTGTTTTCACTTCTTTACAACAACTTTATTGATATATAATACACATGCCATACAATTTACCATTAAAGTGTATAATTCAATTTATTTTGGTATATTCACAAAGTTGTACAACCATCATCCTCCTTTTTTTTTGATAAACATCCTTTGAAGCACAAAAATTATTAACTTCGATGAAATCCCATTTATCCATTTTTCCTTGTGTTTTTGGTGTCATTCATAATTAAGGAACCACTGCCTAATCCAAGACTGCAAAGATTTACTCCTACATTTTCTTCTAACAGTTTTCTAGTCATAGCTCTTACATTTAGGGCTATGATCCATTTTGAGTTAAATTTTATGTATGGTATAAGGTAGGAATCCAACTTCACTTTTTGCATGGAAATATCCAGTTGTTCCAGCATCATTGGTTGAAAATGCTGTTCTTTCCTTCATTGAATGTCCTGGCTTATTTCTGAACTATCGATTCTATTCTGTTGACATAAATGTTTATATATTTTTTTAAGATTTTATTTATTTGTTTTAGAAAGAGGGGACGGGAGGGAGAAAGATAGGAAGAGGAACATCAATATGTGGTTGCCTCTGGTGCAGCCCCCACTGGGGATCTGGCCCACAACCCAGGCATGAACCCTGATGCGGAATCAAACCGGTGACCATTTGGTTCACAGGCTGGCACTCAATCCACTGAGCCACACCAACCAGGGCCATAAATGTCTACT
This sequence comes from Phyllostomus discolor, assembly GCF_004126475.2. Taxonomy (NCBI): domain Eukaryota; kingdom Metazoa; phylum Chordata; class Mammalia; order Chiroptera; family Phyllostomidae; genus Phyllostomus; species Phyllostomus discolor. The sequence goes on along the minus strand of NC_040903.2, from coordinate 189,193,403 downwards.
CTTATACCAGTACCACACAGTCTTGAATCCTGAAGCTTTGTTGTAAGTTTTGAAATCAGAATGTGTTAGTCCTCCAAGATTGTTTTGGCTATCTGGGTCCATTAGATCCTCACATTAATTTTAAGAAAAGTAAGAAACATAAATTAAGAAACTTCCAAACTGTCCTCTAGGGTGGTTGCATCATTTTGATTCCCACCAGTAATGAAAGGAGTTCTTGTTGCTCAGCGGCCTCACCAAAACTTGGTATTGTCGGGTTTGTTTTTCATAGCCTTTCTAATGACTATGTAGTGGTATCTCATGCTTTTAAAATTTGCATTCCCTAATTACAAATAACGTTAAGCTTCTCCTCAAATACTTATTTGTTATACGTGTATCTTCTTTGGTAAGGTGTCTTCATAGCTTTTGACTATGTTTTCATTGGATTGTTTGTTTTCTTATTATTGAGTTTTAAGAGTTCTTTCTATACTTTGCATACCAGTTCTCTATCAGATATGCTATGCAAATATTTTCTCCACCCTCTAGCCTGTCTTTTTTATTATTTCAATTGCTGAATATTTTAAATTAAAAAACACTCCTGGTAAGCTTTGATGATGCAGCTGCTTAAAAACCATCAAAGGGTACCTATGTGAGGCTGCTGATTTGTAAATTACAAATAGGGACTCCCTCTGGAAAGACCTAGAACCACCAAAATATGCATTTGGACTTCACACCTATCCATGACCTTGGCTGATGCCTTTGTGCAAGGCACGAACTGCATAATCAAATTGCAACAAGCCACATGGATCTTATGTGTACCCTTATTACATTTATAAACCTTCTGTGACAGGGCTCTCACCTATTCCCCAGCTACATCTCATCCTTCTGTCCTTCCTCTCTACACCCACCGAAGCCTTATCTTGGCAACTTGAAAGACTTTTGCTTCCAGCCTCAAGATTTTCACATTTTTCCTCTGCCAGTGTGGCAGGCTGACTTTTAAGGAGACCCCAATGACCCTCACTTCCTGGCATTCTCAGCCTTGTGTCATCCCCTCCCCTGGAGGTATACTAGACATTGTGACTTGCTTCTAGTAAATAGATAGAGCAAAAGTGATGACATCAGTTCTAATATTAGGCTGTAAATGATTGTAAGTTCTGTGTTGCTTGCACTCTCTCTTCCTCCCTTATTCCTTCACTCTCATGAAGCCAATTCACATGTTGTAAGCTTCTTATGAAGAGGCCCACATGGCAAGGAACTTGGTGGGGGCAGGGCTCAGGCTAATAGCTAATGAAGAGCTGAGGCCTCAGTCCAACAGCCTGCAAGGAACTTACTCCTGTCCACAATGACTTGGGTCACATTGGAAGCAGATCAACCCCATTTGAGCCTTTAGACGACATCAGCCCTAGTGGACATTTTGAAACCTTCTGGGAGGTGGTGAGTCAGTGAATTCGGCTAAGCTGTACCCAGATGCCTGATCCCCAGAAACTGGGAGATAATAAATGTTACTGTTTCAAGCCACTATGTTTTAGGGTGATTTATTATGTAGCAATAGATAGCTAATAAAGTCAGGAACATTTCCCTACTCACTTCCCACCTCTTTTAATTGCTATGTGTCTTTGAGTCTCAGATATCAATGTCACTTCCTCAGGGATGACCTTCCCTTCCCCTGACAATCCCCCGTGTATGAGCAAGCCTTTGCTTATCCACTCTCACAGCATTCTCTTCTCTTTTGTTACACTCATCACAATGGCAATTAGTTCACTATCCGAGTAATGTCAGTTCCAAGTCAGAGCTGGCTGTATTATTTCCACACTGAACTCCCAGCACCAATCATGGTGCATAGCACAGAGTGGGGGTATAGTGACTGTAGAATGAAAAACAAAATGGAGAAACGAATGAAGGAATTAGCCAACGAAGCACACCAAAGCCCCACAGTTCAGGAAGGAGTCAGCGACAGCCTCGTGCCCTAGTAAAGAGAGTTGTGAAAGTCTTACAATTCCTAGGCTATATTTTTAAAATATCAAAAACCAAAAAAATGAAACCATATCAACACACTCTAGATAAAAATTTGTTATGACAGAGTGCATTATAACCAAATTCTCTACATATATAAAAAGTCCAGCCAGTGTTAGCTTATAATCTAGGATTTTGATTAAAAAAAAAAACCTTGCAGTTTTAACAGAAATAACAGGAGCTAACCTGAATAATAAAGGACGAGAGAGTGAAGACAGAGTAGGTTTAACAGAAGCTGTCCCACATTACCAATAGGCTGGAGCTGGTGTTCCTCTGCTTTTCATACTAAATCTGGGAAAGGTATCCAGTTGTTGTTGTTTTTTCTGTGGAATGAATGAATTTTTAACTAAATTCTAAAAGAAGGATTATGAAGTTTGAGAATACCTGATGGCCACAGAAAGGTAAATTTAGTCCAGTTATTTTAGTTGGCTAAACTCTTACAGGTCTTTTTAAACCACAAGTGGCAAACACAAGGCCCACAGGCTGAATCTGACCCTCCACCTTGTTTCTACCCGGCGGCAGCGCCGAGCTCCTAGCCCTAGTTAAGGAGTAGTTACCTTTATAAAGTCCTAAAATTACATTCGGCCCTTTGAAGGCAACCATGAGGCTGACGTGGCCCCCAGTGAAAATGAGTCTGACACCCTGTTTTAAATGATAATATTGTATAGTCAACCACTCTGTATTCTGCCCGGTGAGCTGGTTTCGTTAGCGATTCCTAACCTCACTGCCTACAAGTCACGTCCCACTTACTCCCTAGCTGGACATTCAGCTGAACCTGCCAGCCTGTTTTTTTTTTGCACCCCTTCACATACACCATGCTCCGGCCATTCCTCGGTCACAGGACACACTTTTCCATCTCTTCCTTTTTTTTTAAGATTTTTAAAATTTATTTTAGAGAGGGAAGGGGGAGAGAGAGAGACAGAGAGACAGAGGGACAGAGAGAGACATCAATGTGCGGTTGCTGGGGGCCATGGCCTGCAACCTAGGTATGTGCCCTGACTGGGAATCGAACCTGTGATGCCTGGTTCGCAGCCCATGCTCAATCCACTGAGCTACACCAGCCAGGGCTCAATTTCTTCCTTTTCACATGTCCTTCCTCTGACTGGAAGTCCCCCTTTAGTGCCACCCAGTCCTTGCAACACCAAATTCAAATTGGAAGACTGCCGCTCCCTCCAGACGTGATTGCTCTTCTGCTCTGTCTTCTCGGGGCAGTCAGTGTCAACCTCTTTTATGGCCTCTATCATATTCCATCTTGTTTTGTGAGCAGGTATGTATCTCACTTACCTCTTCTATACCTAGACCTGAGGGGTTATGGTCTCTGTCTTGATGATCTTCCTTCCCTTACATGACCCAAAACAAGGCTTTGGATGGAGCAGGGCCTTAGTGCATATTTGTTGTTAAATGAATAAATAAAAATCAATTAAAAAGTTCCAAGGCTTTTAAATGGGTCAGATATACTTTATATCTTAATGCCAATAAGAAATGCCAAAGAGATTTAATGTTAAAATATTTAATTTGCCTTTGTGTAAAATTTTGTTTTCAAACATACCAAAGACAGTTTCTCATAAAGCAAAAAGGAACTGAGAAATGAATACACAGAATGTTTCTCACTAGTCCATTAGAGCTCTGGCTGTGTCCTAACGTGTTACTCGAAATAGTCCCATGGAAGCCAAAGAAGAAAACAAATGACAAGGCAACTACTAAATATAGGAAAATGGACTTTCCAAGAGCTTTCTGGATTTCTTTAATAGTCTGTTGTTGAACTTTTAACACAATAATTTCAACAATTAAAAAAATTAATAAAAACAAATATTAGTCTGATATGAAGTGATTAAGCCCAAGTAATTTAATTATAGGGATTTAATTACAGAAATGGAATGTACCAGATTATTCAGGCAATGTTGCTTGGGAGGAGGACCGTGTTCTCGTTTCTAAGCGCAGTGTGTCCTGAAGCCTCGCGTGATTTCTTTCCATCAGAAAAGACTGTCGCACAGACGATTTCATGTTTTCTTCTGGTTCGAGGGGGAGAAGAGTATAGGGGTTGAACAGACACCGAGGCTCCCCCAAGATGCCAACTCTGTGAAAAGAATTATTGGTATAACTGAAGCAGTGAAGCCAAAGACTAAGGTGTATGGCTGTGGGTGTGTGTGTGTGTGTGTGTGTGTGCATAGCTTTTATTTTTCTTTTTTTAAGCATTCCCTGTTTCCCTGAATGACTACTCTGGTCTTAAATATGGGTCAAAAAATGCCACCCAAAGACAGATTTTGTATGGGGCCTTCTACATTTCCCAAAGATGACTCTTCTATTAGAAAAAACCCTCCGCCTTTCAAAGTGTGTTACTTACTCATCCAAATTAGAGCTCTTTGAATTCCATCTTAACATTTAGCAATCTTTTCTAGTCTAGATGGGTGAGCCAGTTGCTGCTCTGGAAAGGAAGCACGTGGGAAGGAGGAGGGGCTGTGTGGAAAGATGCTGCTTTCCTCTTTGTTCAGCGTTCTGGGACAGGAATGGTGTCTGAGCCCCATCCCTCCGACAAAACCTAGGAGATGACACTCAGGGCTCCCTTTTCTCTCTCCTTGGGCCACTTACATTGGCATGGGCACAGAGTCTAGATTTTCCATATCCTTTTGCATCTCAGCTGGGAATTGGGTGCCTGCTTGATACTTTTTCTCAAGGATATTCTGAGCTTTTTCTCTGCGAGACGGCAGCAGAGTAGACATGACCGGAGAGCGCATGTTAATGGCTGTTTTAATTGCTGGGCGTTTTGCCATCATTCTCCTATGAGGGGAAAGGTGACATTTAGGTCCCATCACCTTGTTTTCTAGAAATGGCCTTGAGCTTAGGAAAGTCAGAAGGTCATACCTGAATTGTACAAAAGTCATGCATTTCTTTTCCCTTCCCAATTCTTCATCCTCACGCTTCCTTCGAGGAATATTGAACATGTTGGTACGAAAGAGCCTCCCTATTTCTTCCTCAATCTCTATGAAGTGTTGACGGCGGAAGACAATCCAAGCCACGGAGGTACAGAAAGTATAAAAGGACTACAATGGAAAACAGCCAAGAATCACACCCACAGCTATGATAGGGAAAACTCCCACCTCTCTGTATAACACAGCTAAGTAGATATAAACCCAGATGGTCCAATTTCTCAACATTCCTAACAGTGGTGGAAAATTATACATGTACTCACCTTTGCAGGAGGAAAATCCGAGAAAAAATTTAAGGCATGGTGTATAGTGCCTTAGCATCCTTTTCAGAAAAGAGATTAGCTACAGATAAGCACCTGACAAATGGTTATTAGTTGTTGCTATACTTCATGTTTTGTATCAAAGAGAAAAGCCCCAAAACATAAGTGACTCACCTCAAAGAATTTCCAGTCCTTTTGTGTATCTGATATCTTCTCCCTGCAATGTAACAAATCACAACTATAGGTTAAGAGGGAAGTTCATAGGGAAGTGATCTAGGCAAAACCCTTATCTTCAAAAGGTCACTCGGCAGGATCGTTACCTGTGGCCCCCAAGACTATTTAGGCACATAAATGCTATCAAAGTACAGTGATAATGAGTTCTAGTATCTTTTTCTCCAACTTCTTAGGTTACCCAGATCAAAACCCCTAGAGTGTCCCATCAAAAGTTAACCAATATAAATTCAGGATAAACGAGCCAGTCAAGAAATATATTCTTTCAAATGCTGCTGGTGATGTGAGTATTGGGGAGATGGGGACAGTGGAAAGATGAAGAGGCAACCCAAGGTGTTAGTTAGTAGGTATGGAAATAAAGCAACTAGAGGGTAAGTCTAAAATGAAAAAAAAAGAAAAAATCTTAATGGTAATGGCTGCTGATACAAAAAGAAACAGAAATATGTCATCACGACTGCAAATATCATCTATGCCATGTAATCAATAGACCAGGGAGAGTAGTGTGCTCTTCCTTCTTAACAAGGTATGTAAGCTGAGCCTTATCTCTTCAAGGCAGGCATCTGTCCATGAGTCCTTGCCACACAAATTTAATGTTAAGGATAATGTGCTGGCGTGGGCACCCTTAATGAACTTGGCCTGATTCTGATTCCCAGACTTAGGAAAGTAGGCACGGCCTGGGGAAGACTTGAGAATTGACAGAGGGGGCTGTGCGCTTGCAGTCATGTGATCAGTCATGGGGGCCAATGTGCTCCAGAGTTGATTCTGGGTTTGCCTTTGCTTTTGCTTGGGCCTTCTTTGGAGTAACTGACCCAGAACTGGCCCTGGTAGCTGGCTCTCCAGCACCCTCGTGAATGCCTGTGGTCTGGTGAAGATGACCCAAACCCCTCTGGACCTTCAGCCCAGGACCTTCATGATCTGTATGAGCCCAGACTGGATCTCCACTTTGGGGAACCACTGCAGAGATGGTTGGGCTTTTACTGAGGTGGGTCCCTCCTTCCTACAGTCTCTTCATTTACACACTGGTTTCCTCCCATGGGAGTCTCAATAAAAAATTAAGACAATGGTTAATTACACTGAACATTTACTAAGTGTGAACTATGTGCTAAGTACTATACTAAGCCCTTTATATATATTATAATACTGAGCTCTCATACTATTTCTGTGACATACACAGCCTATAGTTGAGGACACTGAAGTTGAGACTCAAGTCCAAAGACCCATATTTAACTAGGGGTAGAGTCTGTACTAAAACTCAGGCCCGTTAGAAGGTCTACATTGGTCCTCACAACCAGAATGCAAGGGAAACAAGCTTTTTCTGTAGAATATTTTTCAGAGTAGTTAAAAATATTAAACAACAGAGCAGAAACTTTTAGGGACAAGCTTCAGCATCCTTCCGTGCCGCCTGAAGCCTCCGTCTGACAGGAGTGCTTATGTGGTATTTCCATCCTTCCACAGACCCTGCCAGACGAAACCAGAGACTGTGCAGACCTGCCAAGCTGAAGCGGAAACCAGCCAAGCTTTGTTTTTGGAATACCAAGTTCTAGGAGGCGTAGAGCAGTATTATGTTGGCACAACCCAAACCAGCACTATCTCACAAAAATTTTGAAATGACAGACTAATTGCCTGGGAAACACACACTTTCTTCCTTTATTTTTCTTTCATGAACCTCCTCCCCTTCTCCTCAAGCCACCATAAAACTGGGACTTCTTTCTCTCTTAAAGACCAAAGACAGTTGATATAGTGCACACTGCAATAATTAAGTACAGAATGTAGTAATGATTGTATCCAAACCACCAAAATATTATCAGTCATTCTTGAAGGGATGCCAAGCCTACGGCCAGGTCCATTGCTCTGGACTGGAGAGGAGAAAATGTTGTGTTCCACTTGCCCCCTGCTGCTTTAGGTGAAATCCGGTTGAAATGAATGTTAAGACCTGCTTTTTATCAGGGAAGAGAAATTTCAAAGGAATATGTTTGGGGGAAGGAGAAAGAGGCCTTGGTGCCTGTAACTGGGGTGAGGCTGGGGGCATGGGTATTAAGGACGATTTACACACCTGAGCTTTAAGGAGCCCTTCCTCCCCATCCTCACTCGCACCTCCAGCCTCTATGGTCACCCATCAGGTGCCGGCTGCATTAAGGGCCCAGAAGTAGGGTATAAAGCCTAACACAGAGGCGGGGGTGGAGCCAAAAAGGGCAATAGCCAAAGAACAAGTCTAATTCCATGGCATGTGCAATGAAGAGTTTTTTCCTTATCCATCCTGGAAAATATGGAAAGCTCGTACTGAATGTGTGCATCAAAATTTTGCCAAAGCTTTTGTGGCATCAGGATTTCGCAGATATATTTAGAAGGGAAAGACATGTCCTCCTACCTCTCAGGAAGCGTGAAAGCACTGCATTAGCAGCCCCCAAATTGCTGGTTCTACTGAAATCTTTAACTCCAGAGATAAATAGCACAAGGTATTCTAGTCCAATATTAAGTGTGTACATTTAAGAAAGGAAAAGTCAGAAAATACTCATGAAAACATTCTCACAAGAATATCAGCTTATTCACATTGGGAGAAAGTGAAATAAAGATATGTTAAAATCAGTTAAAGTCAGAAAATATGAAAATGTTCTCACAAGAATATCAGCCTATTCACATTGGGAGAAAGTTCAAATCAGTTAATCAGTGAAATAAAGATTTGTTAAAATAAACATTGTCCTCATTTTGTGGATAAAAACAACCAAAAAACAATATAAACTCCATTCAAGGACATAACACATGGCCAGTTAACAACTTTCATTGGCAAAAACATGCTATGATCTGTTTTCTTCGACATCCTTTGTTCAGCTTCTGACCTGCAGGAAGTTCCTTGTGTGAAAGGTGGGTAGTAAACTCTAGACTGATTCTCCTCCAACTGCCTTCCACAGGCAGGAGAAGAGCAGGTGATGGTGTGTACGATGAGACAGAAAGACCAGAATCTCCTGGAAATGAGCTAGCACTAAACTGAGGCAATCACTTACAAACAAAATCAGTTTCTTTAAAAGTTTGAATGAAAATTACACTGTAATAAAAATGTACTGTCAAAAGTACAATAACTTACGTGGAGGTTCTATATACAAGGAACGAAAAGATATGATAAAATCTCTAATTATAACTATATTTTTATTCCCAAATTAGTTTGTAATGCATATGTTCTTTTAAAGATTAAACATTAAATATAGGCAATTAAATTATTTTTTGAGCTATAGCCTGTTTGTCGCAACTAACCAGAGTCCATGAATTCTCCACCCTGGCCGCCCGCACCGCCCCGAGCCCCTTCGAACTGCCCAAATTCTAATCCGGCACCACCACTGGGCTGGATGACCCTGGGGAGTTTGCCCCCTGAGTCCGTTTCATCATCTGCTGTAAGAAGATTCTTAGGGTTTTCTTATCTATCCACTAGAGAATCAACTTTCTATCCTCTGAAAACACTAAGACTAAAGTATACCTGCACCAAATTTTACTAGAGCCAGTCACCTGTCAGGCCTGGTACAGGAATGGTACAGGGATGTACTCAGATTGCCCTTAGCCCCAATAATAACAAAGTCCACACCTGTAAGAACGGGAGCCAGTGGGTGAAAGCTCATGAACTCGAGGAGTAGTACTATGGACACATCACTGGGCTCCTAAGAGTGACCGCATCCTCACTTGCCGGGCAGACCGCAATGCCTGCGTCTGGAGTCAGAAAGATGGTACCTAGAAGTCGACTCTGGTGATCCTGAGAATTCATCGTGCAGCCACCTTTGCCAAGTGGTCCCAACCAGAGAACAAATTTGTTGTGGGAAGAGGAGCACAGCTCATTTCTGTTTGTTACTTCAAGCCAAAATGACTGGTGGGTAAACAAGCACGTAAAAGCCAATTAACTCCATGATCCTCAGCTTGGACTGGCATCACAACAATGTTTTGCAACAAGAGCACATGATTTCAAGTACAGAGTGCTTTCTGCACAATGAAAGAATGGATGAGAAGCCAACCAGCACACACTGGGGCGGCAAGATGCCTTTTGGTCAGTTGATGTCAGAGTTTGGTGGCCATGGCACTGGTGACTGGGTGCATGGTGTCAGCTTCTCTGCCAGTGGGAGCCACCCGCCCTGGGTCAGCCAGACAGCACCGTGTCCGTTGTCCATGCCTCAAAAAGTGTGCAGGTGCCAACTCTGGAGACAGTCCCTGCCCCTCGTGAGTGTGTCGTTTGTCTCTGAGCAGAGCATTATAGTTGCTCCGGGGACTTGGTAAAGCTTCTATTGGGACCACAGGAATATTTTTTGATGCTGAAATCTCAATCCCCAATTTCAAATAACTCTATTGCAGTCACTTCTACTCCTCACCATTAGAGGTACTAAATGAAATAATTCCATAATTTGACACATTCCTGCCCTTTGCAGCGAAGCCACATTTGGCCTACTTAATTCCCCATTCGCATCTGAAGTGGCTGAAAATTCTCCACAGTTGCTCATGGTTTCTAGGTTTGAATGAACAGACTATTAGATATTAGATTGCCCCATTATCCACTTTTTACCTAAAATGAAGGGACAATACAATAATATATTCAAATGGTCCTACAAATTAACACAGCTGCCTAAATAGAACCATTAGCTAACAGGAAATTTCATTATGTAATGACTTGAAAAACTTGATAAAACATAAAAATGTGGTATAAAAAGGATACTTTAAGGCAATGGTTTCCAAACTTTTTTTACTGTCACCTATAGCAAGACATTTTTGAATGTTGAGACCCAAGTACACACACACACACACACACACACACACACTGAAACAAATCTTAAACAATACCTACCCATGTTATATAATGTGTCCTGATTTTTAAATTCTTCTCTTCACGACCTACTAAGTTGATTTCAAGATCCACTCGTGTTGTGATCTGTAGTTTGAAAAACACTAATCTAGGAGCACCATTGTAAGAAACAACAGGTTGTAGAATGCTGAGTGCACAAAGAGTGAGGACTGGCTGTAGTTTTAAAAGATACACAATGAAATGAAGACGGCAAGGTTGGGTGTGGTCACTCAGGTCCTCTGAGAAGAAATGCCAAGATGGGACGAGACGTACGAGAGAGTTATCGAAGAAGGAAACTGTGACAGAAACTGAGGAGAGCGAAGAAGGCAGGGAGAGCTGCCAGGCTGGGATGCAGGTCTGCACCCTGTCCCAGGGAGCGGAGAGGCAGAAAGGGGGTGAATGGGGAGAGTCTCACACTGCAGTGCGGCTCTCTGAAAGTTCTGACCAGGCCAAAGGAAAGTCTTCAAGCCAGTCATTCACCCGAGAAGCCCTGTGTCTGGAAGGAACGGGCCTGCTTTGGTGTCCCTACCACATGCAGACACTGGCTGGAGACAGTCAGTCCATGGGAAGTGTGGCCTCGGCACACACCTGGTGTGGATTCAGGGTGCAGCAGCTGGGGCCGCTGGTCAATTGTGCTCCCCACAGCAGCAGATCTGAGTGGCATGTTTGCATGGCTACCACCCTGGAAGATAGAGCTAAATTTGCCAGCTCTGTAAAATAACTGAACATAGCAGCAAAAATTCTAAAGAGCGGAACTGACATAGTACAATAAAGAATGAATGTTGCTGGAGATGCATTTATCACCAAAAATATATTACCAAACATGCATCCACAGGGGGATGAATAATCAGTTAATTATAATAAATTCATAATATGCATGATCCTGGATAGTCAAGAACCATTTTCTTTAAAAGAACACAGTAGACCTATGTGTACTGATATTCAAAGATATCCAAGGCTTGTAAGTGAAAATGCCCCATTTCAGAATGACACGTATGGCATTCTCCCATGTATATTAACAGTAGCAACAAGCTAAGTGCACATGCTGATAATTGCATAGAAAGCTAGGAGGACATACACCAAACCAGAGGCACCAGTGTTTATTTCTGGGGAGTGAAATGAGATCGGAGGAAGGTAGAGTGAGCAGGAAACTTTTATTTTGAACTCTATATACTAACTATAATTATATATACGTAAAAACTATTGTTTGAACTTTTTGCCCTCAGGATATGTCTGTGAAGTACTTGTATAATTAAAAAATAAATAAATAAACAAAAACTTCACATTGGTATAAAAAATTAAATACATGAGTGCCAATCTAACTTAGGATGCATGTATTTCTTTGAAGATTATTATGTAAAACTTCAGTGGGAAAAATTAAAAATGATATAAATAAATGAAAAATACATCTTACAGCTCTTTAAGAGGATGTACTATGAAAAGATGTCACTATTTCCTAAGCCAGCAATTTTCAACTGGTATGCCATAACACACCGGTATACTGTGAAAGTTTTTTAGACGAGTGATACCTGACTACTTAGTCAGGGGCACTGACCTCTTTTCCCTGAGATTGTCAAATGAAAAACTGACAACAGACAATGAAACAATAGCCCTCCAGTGTGAATGCCCTGTCTTGAACCATAAAGATATGGGTCATATAATACAAATGCATCTTATCAGTCCTGTGGAATAATAAAATGGTGTCTGATTGGTTAATTCTTGGTACTAGAAGTCCTTATATTTCTAGTATAGGCACCTAACTTTTTAAAAAATCACTTTGAAGCAAAAAGCATAGGCAATTACTATTTTTTGTACCTTTTTTTGTCAGGTCAGCAAAAAATATTGTTTTTTTGGTGTGTTGTGGAATTTTAGCAATTAGTTTCTGAGTGCCATGAAATGAAAAAGGTTGAAAATCACTGTCCTAAACTAATGTATAGGTTTTAATATAATACACAATGAAAGGTTCTTGGTAGATATCTCAGAACCTGATTAAAGTAAAATTTATCTCAAACCAGCAAGACTGCCACACACAAGGGTTCTGAAGGCAACAGGGGTGAGCCCTTGTTTTCAGCTGTTAGGTCACCCCTTCCCAGTCTGGCTCACGGCCTGTGCTCCACAGTTGAGTCCCCGGAGGTCCACCCCTCCTCGCTTCTGCTCTGGTGCCCAACCTCTATCTGCACTTGTATCGCACCTATTCCCAGTTGCCAGTTTTCTTGCCTGATGATTCCCCTGTTAGACTGTACGCTCTCTGATGGCAGAGACTATCATCTTTGTACCCTGCCCAGCCCTTAGCACCAAAACCACCACAGAGCAGGCACTCAGTGATGTCATTGAATAAAGCAAAGCAAATGTAAGCTATACAGTTCTGTGTGTAAAACAGAAAAACTGATCAATACGATTACATAGGAACTTCCCCAAATGGGTTAAAATATTACAAAAAGTCAACATTTAATGAACAAGAAAGTTACGGTGGGGAAAAAATCACTAATAAATATTATCGAAAAGTTGGATACTAGTAAAGAAAAAAATATCTTAGATTCATAGCTCATCTGATCTTATAAGCTATAATAAATTTCAAGTGAATTAAGGACTTTAACATTTTCTTTAAAACCTATTTTTAAAAACTAAGAAAGAAAGGTAAGGATTTTAACCCAGGAATGAACAATGAACCTAGGAATGCAAGAACTATGACTACCAGCATCAGAAACAAGGTAGAAATGTTCAAATAAATAAAAAATTTATAGCATTTCATTATGTGTAAAAAGATAAATATCAAAAGGAACTAGAAAACAAATGACCAATCCTTGCCATATAAAACATATATTATACAAATTCCCAGTTTCCACTTGATAAATGGTTAAAACTAGATGTGAAACAGGCAATACATTACTTTACACAGAAAAAAAAAGCACAGACTCCATACTCTAAAAGATATTCAAAGTCAAAGAAAACACATTTAAGCTTTTCTCTTTTTAAATTTTTTACTTATTTATTTTTAGAGAGAGGGGAAGGAGGGAGAAAAGCATCAATGTGTGACTGCCCTCCACACCCACCCCCCACCAGGGACCTGGCCCACAACCTAGGCATGTGCCCTGACTGGGAATCGAACTGGTGACCCTTTGGTTTGCAGCCCCATGCTCAATCCACTGAGCTACACCAGCCAGGGCACCTTTAAGCTTTTTATATACCTTTAAGCTATCAAAAACATTAAACTAATAAAACCAGGTATGCTTATTGCTGATGGTGATATGGAATGTTTTCACCTTTTTGGAGAGCAATCTGGCAATATGTAACAAGAGCTATAAAATTTCTCCTGCCTGCTAGGTAAATATTCTGGGTAATGAGCTATAAGAAAATAGCCCAAATGAACAAAGTAATTTATATAAGGATATTCAATGCAGAAAAATGAAAACCACACAAATGTATACAAAAGGAACGTCTGAGCAGACTGGTATAATACACACAGAACAACCACAGTTGCTATTCAAAGTGGTAGGTGAAATAATGTAAGCAGAATAATAGGAAAAGGTACATAGAAAATGTAGAACATAAGAAAGTATCTGTATACAAACATCCGTATTTTGAAAATGTGGAGACAGAGAAATCATGTATTGGGTTCTTTTCCTATCAAGTTAAAAAATTAAAAAAAAAAAAAAAAAGCAGTTCTGGCCATGCCAGTGTGTGGATCTTGAGCCTGCGGTGAAACTACTTGGAGAAGGAGATTCTGGGTTAAGGATGGGCACTTTCCCTAATGTGACTCCAAACTTCCCTGTGATGGATGCTTTCAAATTTCAAATACCGTGGTGTATAAACTGTCATCTTAGGTAGAAATTACCTTCCCACAAGCAGGGTCATCTCATAACCCCCCACTTCACTAGCTTGTACCCACAGCTATTGCTGCTGGAAGACAAGAAGCGAAAGGGCAGGAGACACACCCAACGCACCCGTCAACACTGACCCATCACTTGCCTCCCTCACGAGGCAGCCAAGTGGCCCTCGCCTGGCAGCAGGAAGCCTTCCTGGTTGAGAGCGAGATTCCATTAAGCTGATACATGCTGAGAGAAAAGACATTGAATCCCAAGCAGTAGAGGGTTGTTAAAATATCAGCTGAGATTCTGGGATTCTCCCCATGCTCACTTGGCTCTCTCAGAAGAGACACCACGTGTGTTTGGGACAGAGCCTATGCTGAGCCCAGCTATTCTGCACAACCAGAAAGGAACCTTTCTCAAGGGCACCAAAAGCCAAATTTACCAGTCTTAAGGACGTGGGTGTACACACAAGTGAAGATGGAATGAAATTCTAAGTGTGCACTTACTTTCCGCAGCACATGTGATGCTTATCGGGCATCCCCACGCCCAGGACAAGGACACAGTACTTATGTGCCAAGTATTTCTGTGCCGCTTCTAACTTACTTAAAACCAATTCCATCTCTTTTTTCTCTACAAGGCCCCTGAAAAGAAAGACAATAATTGGATTAATTTTGGCAAATACATATAGTGATTAATAAAAAGTCAGAAGTATAAACTATTGTGAGAGAAATGCAACACATCTGACTCATCCTTTCATTTTATGCAAGCTGTGGCAAAGGTCTTCAAACACCTTTGATTTTCATCATCGTCCTCGGCATCTCAAGTTTATGGAGAATGTTCACTTTTTAATGGATTCTTTATACTTTATGCCATGTACCCTTAGTTTTATAGACAGAAAGTCCTAATTTATTACCGATCTTGATTTCTGCAGCAGCTGACAGCCCAATTCCCTGCTGTTTTGCTCAAACAGCCATGGAGACTCCCACCTCAGCTTCCCCTGGGTTCCTCATGTTCCTACCAAGGGGGTGGGGCTCAGTGTTTGCCTCTGTGTCTGCTAAGCAGGCATCTGTGGACCACTACTCTGAAACTACGGCACCCATTACAACAACCTCTCGATGAGAACACACCCAGGGCCAACTGAATTGCAAATGAACTTTAAAAGACAGTCTGTTAGGTTACAACATGTCTGAAGCCTAATTTTAGAAGTTTCTGCAGCATAAAAGGAAACAGTATTGCCCAGAATACATTCCAATAACTGCTATTGAAAAGGTACATGTCACTAGCTTTTTTCCTTTACTTAATTTTCAGAAAGGTTTAAACCAAACAAAATGCACTATGGACAACAGGGACAAATTATTGCCCCCTCTGACTTTAGGCAGTAGATTGACCACATGAGGATATGCTGGGAGGAGGGGTGGGGGTGAGAATAACACAGATAGTTCAAAGCACAAAACATGATCACATGTGATGAGAAGGCTTGTGAGTGGCTGAAATAAAATGAGTTTCTGGAAGAGATTAATTGGGTTTCAACTTTAAATGCCCACATTTCATATAACACACATCCCCACAAGCCCCACAGTGGCCACCCCTGCACCTGCCTCCTGTTTCCTTCAGAAGACCCCTCCCTCACCATCCACCCCTGCTTTGCCGTAGCTGCCAGCAACTAATATTCTTCTTTTGTTATATACAAACCAAACCAAACAACAGCAATCAAGAAACACCTTGAGACTTTTAGGCCAACGGTTAAGTTTTAAAATATGTAAGAATCGCCTGGGGTTACTTGCTAAAAGTGCAGATTCTCAATGCCACTTCCCCTCAAAGACTCTGGTTCAGGTTGGGGTAGAACATTCTAAAACAAGCCCAGGCATAATCCTCTGGGGGGAAAACCCCTAGTAATTATTTTAACTATCATACAATTGATCATAAACTTTAATCCAGTAATCTCTCCTGAAATATATTCTTTTTAAAAATCATCCCAAAATTAGGGGAACATCTAATGCATGACGATATTCAATACAATCATGAATCTTTGGTTCCCACGCCGGCACTCAATCCACTGAGCCACACCAGGCAGGGCTTATTAGTCTTCTGTCTATTGGAAAAACTAGAAACTCCCCAAATATATAAAATAGAGGGGTGAAGTGAGTAGTCCTACAGGCAGTAGTAACATAGCCAGGTACTGTTTAACCTAACATATGACTCCCTGTGACATGTAAGCCATTTGCCGAAGTCTATATACCCTTAACCACTACACACACTGTTTCTTAATAGGGAAGTCAGTAAGTCAATAACATACATGAGCTTGATGGAATGTTATGTCATCACTGAAAATTATAATTATGAAGACTGTAATAACAAAAACACTTATGACATAATGTTTAAAACTATATATATTTTAAAAAACTGCATACATAATTGTGCCTTTGTTCAGAAACTATATGTCTGAAGGTGGAAGGAAAGTACAGTGACCACTGAACCACAGGGGTATCTTAAAGCTGAAAAGTGATGTGGGGGGAAGGGAAGGGGATATAAGGAAGATACATGGTTATGGGAAAAAATACAATAAAAAAGGGAAAAAAGACTGAAAAACAAACGAGGCAAGTCCATTAATAATAATAGAATTTATTGCAGGGCAAGTTACTTACAAAGGGTAAGCCTGCAGCGGACAGGCAAACAGTGGTGTGAGTCAGCATCCTAACCTCTGCCGCCACAGTTATCACAGCAGGTAGTTTACGGTACAGCTGACCCACTAATGTGACTGACGAGACAAAGAGGAAAGAGTGCAGTGCAAACCAGGAACCGTATCTCTTGGTGGTCTGTGATGGAGACTGGCTTAGAATTGATGACAACACCTAGTCTGATATTCACCTGAGTTGCTATGCCATTTTGACAGTTCACTGACAGGAATATTTATGACTACATTGTGTAAGTTTACAGGACACAGCTAACATTAACTGGGGCTTTGGTGCTGGCTGACACTAGTTACGTCAGAGTCCTCATGATGGAAACTTAACAAACAACAACAGCAGGGATATAGAGATGGACACGGCTTTGTTCACAGCAACATCTATACACAGTACCTCCTAACCATGAATGATTGAACTGTGGAAAAGGAGCACAGCTGATTGGTAGCAGGCAGTGGGCACAGTGTACAGTGGTTCAGGCACAGGCTTTCGAGTTAGACAGACCTGGGGTTTAATGTCAGCTCCATCAATTACAGGTATGTAATCGCCAGCCCATTATTTAACTTCTTGAGGCTTAGCTTCTTCATCTATAAAATGAGGATAGGGCTTCTTTCTTCTTCTGCAATTAAGGGTTTTAATCACCTAAACCCCTCAAACTGTATCTTTGCTGTCCTCCTGTATCGCTTTCTGCTCCTCTCTCATGGTTTATAGGCTTTCCTCCCAAGTGCCAAGCACTGGGTTAAGATAACATGCATTATTACTCTGTGAAGTAGGTGCTATTGTTATCCCTATGTCATACTCCCTAGTTTGACTGAAATCAATTTTTTTCCTTAAAGTTATTTATGTCCACATATCTCAATGCAATCTATATTTATTTCTATTACAATAAATAAACCAACAGACTACTAGAAGCCTGAAAATAAAGTTACCATAACTTTTTAGAATCACACCATAGAATCGATACTTTACATCTTGTGTTTTGTTGTTGTTGTTTTATTTTGAAAGGGCTTTTATTAAAGCTGGGGACAGTGAAACAAAGGAAAAGCTTAAAATAGAAGAGGCAAGATGGTAGCAATAGGAGAGCGTCTAGGCAGAGCTGCCGTGGCCCTTTGGAAATGTGGGGAAGAGTTGAGCCCAGGCAAGGCTGCCTTGGCCCTTAAGAAACAAAGTCACAGAGGCAGAAGAAGTGAGCCGGCTGGGCTGCACGGACTCAGGAAACAATTTACAGAGGCAAAAGAAGAGCCCTCAGAGACGGAGACGGGTTCAGAGGATTAGCCTGGGGCACACTGCTACCCTGGTTGCAAGTGTGTGGGAACCCTTGGAGCTTCGGAAAAAGCAAGAATACACATCTGAGGACAGAAGGTGTGGGGAAGGCACCGTGTGCCCAAGAGAGAGCAGGCATGTTTTTCTATTTATCATTCTATGACCAATTCCTTCTGTGAAAGCCTGCCTTACACCACTGTGTTCTAACAAGTTTTTGTGGGTTTTTAATATAACTAAGAAACCTTTCTTTTGTTTTCTATTCCTATAAACTAAGACATGAAACAAATCTCTCTGCTATATTAACAATAATTCTCAGAACTAGGAGAGAAAACACAAAACATAAGCCAATGTGTCGGCAAAGTCTAACAAGTCCCTTTTTGGGAACAGTAAGACCCTCGGACCTCCTGAGCCCACAGTTGGCTCGAGCCCTTCTGCTTGCTCTCACAGAAACACTTGACGATCTCTGGGTGCCCTGCTGTGAAATGTAGCCCTGAAATAACACAGAGGATGCATATCACGGTGGCGTTACCGGAGCAGCGGAGTTTGAATTATTTATTCAGTTCTTCACAAAACTGCTGTCCATACCTTTATCTGTCCATAAAATCAAGCTGCTTGGCTGTATACAAGGAATGTTTTGCTGAATGAAAACATTCTGCAGCAACAGATTAATGACTCTACCAGCATTCCTAACAGCTAAATCATTGGGCTGGTTCCACATGTGCTGGAGAGGGCAGCCCGGGCACTTGGAAAGTTCCATGGCTTTTCAAAGGTCACCAAGCCTGAGAGGCATTGTTCCGCTCTAGACTCAGTTCCAGATTCTCGCCCCGGGTGTGGAGCTCTGGGCCACCTCTGTCTAAAGCAGTTACGTTCTTCATATGTAGCCTAAGAAATGTTGTGGGGTTTTTTCCTGTGCTATGGAATATTATTTTGGTTAAATCTATTAATTTTTTTTAATTCTTAGGGTTTTTTAAAAGATTTTATTTATTTATTTTTGGAGACAGGGAAAGAGAGGGAGAGAGAGAGCGAGAAAAACACCAATGTGCGATTGCCTCTCATACACCCCCCACCAGGGACCCAGCCCACAACCTAGCCATGTGCCCTGACTGGGAATTGAACCAGTGACCTTTTGGTTTGCAGGCCGGTGCTCAATCTGCTGAGCCACGCCAGCCAGAGCTAATTCTTAGGTTTTAAAAAACATTTTTAATCCTCAACCGAGGATATGTTTTGATTTTAGGGAGAAAGAAAGGAAGAGAGTGAGAGAGAGAAACATCAATGTGAGAGAGAAACATCCATTGGTTGCCTCCTGTACATGCCCTGACCGAGGATCGAACCTGTGACCTAGACATGTGCCAACCCGCAACCTTTTGGTGTACGCAACAATGCTCCAACAAGCAGAGCCACCTGACCAGGACTAAGTCTTAGTTTTTTAATCAGATGCTTACAAACCCATTAGCAAGAAAAAGCATACAAATAATATCTATATCTGAACTGTTCACTATGGTAGCCATGAGCTACACATGGCTACTGAACACTCATGGTGGCTAGTAGAAGTTGAGATATGTTCTAAGTATAAAATATGTACCAAATTTCGAAGGCTTATTACAAAAAAGTAGTGAAGTATTTCATCAATAACTACCTAATGTTGACTTGGGTCATTCGGTTAAATAAAATAAAATTAATTTCACTTGTATTTGTTTACCTTTTAAAAATAAGGCTACTAGAAAGTTTTTAATTACAATATGTGGCTATCATATTTCTATTAGGCAGTGTTTGTCTATATTATTTGCAATATTTTGTTACCCAAATATCCACCTGAATTATTCAGTGGGCTTTAAAAACTGGTGAACTTCTCCCAAGTAAAATGTTTTAGTTTACTACAAATACTTAAAATTTTCCATCACCTCTTCACCCTAGACAAAAGTTGGTTTTAATACTGGTAGTGATGAAACTCTAAAGACATTACAAAATCCTACTTACACCATACAGGTCTTGGGCTTCTTTTCCAGTGAGATTTTTTCCAAGAAATGAGATAAATAGTACAATAATGCCATGAGGAAATTGTCAAGGTTCTTATTCCTATAGGGAGATGGAAAAAACAGGAATTAACATATATCTCAAACATAAGTTTCTCATAAAAATATGTAAGAACACACAGCATAATAAGTAGAAACATGGCATCATGCCTATCACACAACTAATTTCCCATTTAGAATTCTATTACTATACTGTTTAAGATGTAAGAAATCTGATTTTTGTAAACAAAACTTTCTGGAAGGTCAGACATTAAATTATCATTTTGATCATTGATAACTGAAATTGATTAGTTCTGCTTATCAGATAGTTTTAAATTTTAAAAAGTTTTGGCCCTGGCCCATATGTCTCAGTTGGTTGGAAGATCGCCCTGTGAACTGAAAGGTCTCGGGTTTGATTCCCAGTCAGGGCACATACCTAGGTTGTGGGATCCATCCGCAGCTGGGGCGCAACCAATTGATGTCCCTCTGTCTCTGCGGCCTCTCTCTCTCTCTCTCTCTCTCCCGTCCTCCCTCCCTCCCTCTCTTCCCCTCTCTCTAAAATCAATAAGCATGTCCTTGAGAGAGGATAAAAATGTTTTATTATACAAGTGATATTCTTCCATTGTTTAAAAAAATGTACACAAATGTAGCAAGTAAAAAAATTTTCTCCTCTCACCCCTCTGTCACCATCCTATTCCCTAGTGGTAACCACGGTTACCAGTTTGTTATTAATCCTTCTTAAACTTTCTAAAGCATAGACAATCACATACATACAAGGTACCCCCCACACACCAACACACATACATACCAAGGAATACACCTTAATTTTGGTAACAAACAGGATAATGTTGTATATACAAATCTTTACAATTTGTTTTTGTCTCCTATATCTGTGTAGCAAGGACCTCAAAATACTATGGATAGATTGTCCTCACTCTTTGAAACAGCTGAAATATTTTATGCCTCAAAACTTATGTGGCTAGTCTTCTACTGATGGATATTCAGATCTTTTTTTTTTAAGATTTTATTTATTTATTTTTTAGAGAGGGAAGGGAGAGAGAAAGAGAGAGAGAAAAAAACATCAATGTGCGGTTGCTGTGGGCCATGGCCTGTAACCTAGGCATGTGCCCTGACTGGGAATCGAACCTGCAATGCCTGGTTGGCAGCCCGCACTCAATCCACTGAGCTACACCAGCCAGGTCAATATTCAGATCTTTTAAAAAAAACATTACAGACATTGTTGCAGTAATTATTATTATAATCATATTTCTGAGTAACTTCCTACATGAAATTGCTAGGACATAGTATATATTTATATTAAAGTTTTATAAGTCTTACTTTCCAAAAAAAGTGCACTGATTTACAATCCTTTCTCATTTGTTTTTATACTAGAAGTCATTGTTTTCTTTCCACATATTCTTACAAGACTTTCCCTGCTTCCTTTATAAACTCACATAGAAATTCTTAGTCTGGCATTCTTTCCTTAACTGTACATTGAGGGCAGGATAAAGATGAGCACTGCATATTTTTTTTCAGGATATTAATAACCACCTGTCTTAGGTTGAGTTTTCCCAGGAACTGGCCCTGAGACAAAGATCCAAAAGTATTTGGAAAGAGATCTCAGGAAACATCAGTAGGAGACTGGGGACGTGAGACAGAAAAGAGAAGGAAGCCAACGAAGAGGATGACAAGTTCATTATCACTGTGGACAAATGCAGTCCATTCCTGTCAGGGACTCTGGGAGACAGGGCAGAAAACCTCTCAAAGTTATCCTCACAGATAGAGGTTGGGATATTCATCTACCAGCTCGCTCTCTGGCACATCACAGACTAAAGGCTGCTTCTGGGGCACTGATCCCCTAAAGGAGGAATCCTCAACCCCCTGGTCCTGGACCATTATCTGGTACCAGCCCGTGGCCTGTTAGGAACCTGGTCACACCACAGCAGGAGATGAGTGGCAGGCAAGTAAAACTTCATTCATATTCATACTTGCTCCCTGTAACTCACATTACAGTGTGAGCTCTGCCTCCTGTTAGATCAGCTGTGGCACTTGATTTTTGCAGGAGTGCCAACCGAACAGTGACCTGAGCATATGTGAGATCTAGGCTGCACACTCCTTAATCTAATGCTTGATGATCTGAGGTGGAGCTGAGATAGTGATGCTAGTGCTGGGGAGTGGCTGCAAGTACAGATTATCACTGGCAGACAGGTTTGACTGCACAGAGACCAAAACAAACCAATTGCTTGCAGACTCATATCAAAACTTTATCAGTGAGTGGCAAGTGTTGATTAAACCGAATCTGGTGGCAGGCTATATGAAGCCATTTCCCACTCTACCCCATGGTCCGTGGAAAAATTGTCTTCCACCAAACTGGTCCCTGGTGCCAAAAAGGTTGAGGACCGCTGCCCTGGAGCTCCTTGCTTGCCCTGTAGTCAAGTTGAGTGTGCTCCTGCCGCAGAGTAAAGCTTCAGACAGAGAATGTCAGGTGTTTGCCAAAGCAGGCTCCACTGGGTGTTGAGGGAACTGGGGAGGGCTGCCAAAGGCCTTGGGGACCCAACTCTCATTGAGCACTCACGAGTGTAGGTACCACGTGAAACAGCGTCCATTAACAGCTGTGAGACACTATTACTTAGATTTTGTATCTGAGGAACCCTGAAGCTCACCCAGAGCGACACACCTAGTACTTGTGGGGTTGCCAAACACAGCTCATGGAGGCTACTGACCTTTAGTAAATGAGTACACCTCTGAACGATTATATCAATAGAGTTCAGCCTTTATGGAACTCTGACAATATGCTCTCCAAACCCCTTGTCCTGGGATCTGAGTATGGCCTCCTGTGACTTCTGGCTTCCTCTCTTTTGGCCTGGGTCACTGAGAGGACAGCTTGCACAGAACCAGGCCCAGGGCCTTTCTCCAAAAATCAGATTTGTCATCATTTATCAGACAGAATTACTTCAAAATAGAGAATAAAAGATCTCAAATGTCTCACAAGCATCACGTACTTCATAAATGTTGTAAATGAACAGACCCGCTGCATCTCAGTCTCTTGTAGCAAAAGCAAAGCCACAACTGAAAAAGAAGATGGACAATTGACAGAGGCACACAGGGCTCCTCGGAGACTCTCACCAGGTAAGATGCAGGAGGAGGGAGCGGCTACTCACATTTGGCATCCTGCAGTGTAACGTTGCCCTGCTGGCCTCGTTTCTCTAAGGCTTGAAGTGACTTAGCATCTCTTGAGGCAAATCTTTTATCTGTCAGCCTGTTTTAGAATATAACAGTCTCTGGTAGTGCTTTGAAAGGTTTTAATTGTATTTAATCTATCCTGAGGTAGATGAGGCTCTTACTACAAAGTCATAAGAGCCTAAGTCTCAGTCTTGGGTTTTGTTTAAGGTGGGATCATTTCAGAATATGTTTTATTAAACATTATATGTACCATACTATGAGTACGAGGGATGCACACCACCTGACATAAAGTATAAAAACTAATTCCATCCAAAGTAGATTATTTAAATCATCTATTTACAGTATAGATACTATTTTCAGGTAAAAAAAGTATAAAAAGCTAAAAATTTGCTAATAAGCAAATTATAACAGGAACACATTTCTAGGGACAATTGTAACTCCCACCATAATTATGAAATAGTGTATGTTCTTTACTTGATGGGTATTTGCACTTCAACCTAGGAGAATGGGAATGATATTTTCTTCAAGTTTGTAAGGGCTTAACCCATTCTGCTGAGGAGTGCTAACATGGCTGGAAAGTTAAGATACCTGTCTGCAGCTCCACCATCAATTTCAGCAAAGTGAACTGCTTTGCCTTTCCTTGCTTTTTCCTTGAGTTCTATCGCAGGTGTAAAACTGTAATAGAAATGAGAGAATGAGGAACTTCACCTTTTCCTAGGGAAAAGGAATCATATCATGACCATAGCTTATGTAATCTCAGGACTGGGACACATTACGAGAGGAGCTTGAAGAGAATTTGAGACACAGCATTACTCCACTTGTGCATTTACATATGGAATAATCATCTGGAAAAGGACTAAAATTTCAGATTTTATATTCAGCCTCTCCATATCAGCAGCCTCCAGAATGCCATCCTACACAAAATGATTTAATCTGAAAACATTGTAGTAACTTCACAAGAAGCAAAGCTCGTACATTTGGAAGAATTTTTTGATGTATGGAGTACCCTCTTCTCAGTCCCATGCCTATAATTCAAACTTTCTTGCCTTATTAGTTTACCTGAGATAACTCGAGGCTAGAGTACCCTAAAATAAGAAATTTGAAAGAATTTATTTGGGACTATCATGTAGATCAGGTCTATGAACCAAGTCAAATGAACTTAGAATCACAAAATCAAACCTTGGGGTTAGAGGACATCTAAAAGATCACGGTTGCCATGGTTGTCATGGTAGTGCATGGTTGTCACTTTACTGGTGGAGAACAAAGGCTTAGAGAAGTGACCCATGTCTCATGGTTTGAAATCTGTGGCAGGCAGTGCCTGTCCTTAGTCAATAGTCTGTCATTTACTGCTAAACCTCTAGTCCTTATTCACTACCCTCTGGACAGGCCTTTCCTACTTCACACTTGTCCGAGTGGCTTTTCCCTTGACCAAAGTCATTCTTTAACCCTCTGGTGAGATGGGGTTTTTTGTGAGTGCCCTGCCGTAGCCTACACTCTCGGTACACTTAGCTGGAGTCATTAAAAACATCAGTAGTAATAACTGAAAACTGTCCTGTGAACTGCACCTCTGATTGGCCGCCAACCGTAGTCTAAGCTAGTTCTGTGCCCTCCTACAGCCTCCACAGCCTCCCCCTCAATCTGACAACCCATTCAGAATCTGGTCCTTTCACAGACTGCATTTGGTTAATGTGTTTTCTTAATATTACAACATAATCACGTTGTTTCCCTTTGCCCTGAAATAAATGAGAAAAAAAATCATATTTTTCCTGTAGAACTCACCACTAAAATGTAGACCACTCTTGGCTTCCACACAAGCTACAGCTCTTCAGTGGTTAGTTAGTAGTCTTCTCTTGGGCCACAATGAAAAAGCAAGAGAAAAGCGGGGCTTTTGGAGGTGTAGTTTCCTATGTATGTCCTCAGGGGAGCCAATGACCTTGGCAAAGATACAGGCTGCTGGGAGGAGGGGCACTTGAAACAAGAATGGACAGGACTGCTGACACTGTGTCAGAGAGAGGCACGCCTCATGCGCCAACCTAGATGTGGCCTGAGAATAAAGGTATTCCCTCCTTAACAAATATGAAATGGGCATGCATGCTGACAAATTATGCAACACTGTCATTTATTCCTCATGAGGCATTATTATGCCATTTTATAGGTGAGAGAGCTGATATCAGCAAGACTAACTTGACAAATGATAACCACCTAGCAATCAGGAGAGCTAGGATCTGAACCCAGGTCTCCCTGCAAACCACTCTTCACTGTCTCTTCCTTCTTGCCTGCCTATTAAGAAATAAAGACCATTTTTTCCTGTCCGTTACTGTGTGTCCGTTTCTTTCATGGAGGTTATGGGTATCCTATTGTATCCTGATAGTTATCTCCCTCAGAGTATAATCTGAAAAGGTAAGGCAAGATCTGCCTGTTAATAGGGTGCTAGGTCTTCTCTGAAGGGTAAGATATCCGGAGTCATTCATCTAGGAAAGATGCCAGGAAATGCAAGGTGGGAGAGAGGAAAGGGATTGTCTTTTCTTGATGTCAACTTGAGAATACCTAGAAGCCTGCAAACTCCTGCTGGCTGGCAGGTGTAAAAAGTGGCCTACCCCATGTAGAAGGAGACTGAAATCAAGGCAGAGATTTCAGACAGAATGTGAATGCCCCTGAGATCAAGCTGTTACTTTGCAAAGCAATTATCTGGATTCGTGAAACTCCAAATTTTTCTCCCTGTTTCTGGCTGTTCTTTTAGTCTCCTAAAGCCCCTCCTCCCAATTACGTTCCCTAAAAGAGGGCCTATATTTCAAGGTTCCATTTAGTTACTCTCCTCACTTCCTCTGAGTAGTTTCATCTACTCAACTAGTTCCAACGTAAGGCTTAGATTTTTCTGCACACAGAAACTCATATATCTGCCTGTTGGCCACCTTTGCTTGCACACTCTATAGACACCTCAAATTCAGTATGTCCGAAACCGAACTCATTCCCCTTTCACTTGTATTCACTATTCCTATGTCCCCCACCTCAGCAAAGGGGTGCCATCACCCACTCAGGTGTCCAAGGCAGTAAATGTGCCATCCTTGACTTCTCTATCACTCTTGAGCCCTCACAGTCCAGTAATCACTTGTCTACTCTCCTCTTCCCTCTGCCACCACATTAATTTTAGCCACCACCATCTAGCAACTAAATTTCTGCAATTGCTTCTTAATTAATCTCTCTGCCTCCAGTCTTGTCTTCTGCCAAGCTATTTTCTATGCTGCAGGCACAGTCATTTTCCTAAGATGCGATTCTAATCACAGGTTACTTCCCTGCTTAAAAGCTTTTGATGGTTCCTCTGAACCCTCTGAATAAATGTCAACTTCCTCTTCATTGTAAGCAAGGCTTTTCATTATCCTGCCCTGGTCTACTTTGTCTCTCAACACTTGGAACTCTATACCCAGCCTGCTCGGCTACCTGCAGTCCTAAACATGTCCCATGCCCTCTCAAGACTGGGCTTTTGCACGTGCTGCTCCTTCTGAGAATGCACTCCCCTCCTTCCCAACCAAATCTCTCTTTGCCTTGTCAACTCCTCCTCCTCAGGTCTTGGCTTGGCTATTACCTCCCCTGGGAAGCCATCCCTATCTTCTTGACTTCAGGCAACGGTCCCATTTGGGTACTGGGTCAGGGTACTTGGGTGGATGTGGTTTTCCTCTGCCCTAGCCCAGCCCACTGCAGCAGTGGTAGCAGTTACTGGTGAATGAGTCCCAAGGGGAGCAGCAATCTCAGGAGAAGAGTTAGGGTCAGCAATGGCGCTACCCAAGATTCTCCTTCCTATTGTTCATTTTCAGTAAGGAGAGCAGCATAGATATCCCTCCCTGCACTTTCAAATTCCCATGCTGTCCCATTGTATTACCTCCTTCCCATCATGCCCAGTGGAAAAACTGCTTCTGTCTTTTCCAAGCTAACCTGGGACGTTGGTCCTATTCCTACCTTCCTTCTTTTCTCTTCCATGTCTTCTTTCTCCCCAAACAAACAGTTTTCCTAATATAGAACCACCAAAAATCTCCTTTCCTTAGTACTGGGCCACCTAAAGATTACCATCTCTTTCTTTCCCTTTTCACTGGTAAATTTAGTTGTAGGAGTACTCTATTTTGCTAGTTTCTCATCTTTATCTCAGATTTTCTCCTCATCCAATTTCTCCCCTTATCTGATTAGCACCCCTACTGCACCCCTGAAACTGTTGCTCCCCTAGGTCCTTAGCAATCCCTAACTTGTTAAATCCAAAGAAAGACTCCTTTTTAGTATTTACCCCAACCTGAGCTCTCTCCAGCATCTAACATTGCTGACCACTCTCCATTCCAATCCCTCTTCTTAGGAAATTTTCTTTTGCCTTGAAGGTTTGTGTGTCTCAGCCTCCAGTATTTACATTTTTGTGTCTGGCCTTTTTTTGTTCAACATTATGCCATATACTTTACCTTTTACCTCAATCATCCCATGTATATTCTCCAAAATTAGTGGAAAGCAATCAAGATATTTTCAAAGAATAATTTGGTAGTGAACCAAATTATTAGTCTATGAATATGAATATTTTATGAATAAGAAAATCAGGGTAAAATTGATATCTGTGGATTTGTTTGTTTGCTCATATAGGAAACAGTGCCACTTGTGGTGGGTCCTTATTAGATTAGTATTGAAGATTAGTTTGAAAAATTCTACAAATTAAGTAAATTTACAAAGAAGGTCAGTAAGTAAAAAATACGGTCCAATTTTCATCATAAAAGAGAGGATTGTGATGGCCTTTAAATATATGTGAAGATTAAAAATATGTTGACACTTAAAAGTTTATTTCCATATGTTCTTGTGCTTTAAAATGTATTTTGTCTGTCTAATCCCAAAGGTATCTTGCTGTCTTTCCTTCTCACTGTCTATCTCACACCTGATGAGTGTGATGTTTCAGGAGCTACTCAACAGAATTTTCTCTGACATATCTGAGAACAAAACTGAACAATCACTGCTTTGGAAATGACAGATTACTCAAATCCTGAAATAGATACTCTATAAAATATACTTTTGATTATGACTCGAATGTAGTGTTTAGCCTTTAAATTATTGATATTTAATTTGCATTAAATACAATGTAACTGTAAGTTACATCTGCTTAGCCAACTCCTTTCCTGGCCTCTAGCCCCATCTGTCCAGCCGTCTAAAAGATAATCCATGTGGACATGGCATAACGTCCTTAAACACATCACCAGCTTTGCCTTTTTTACTCTGTACATGGGTGAAGGGCAATCCCAGCCATCCAAGCCACATACCTGGGGGTCAATTTAAACACCTACTTCACACCCAGGCACCACATTCTATCAATTCTATCCAAATATCCTGTCCATCCAATCTTTTAAGTGTCTCTTAATCCTGTACCCTTCTCTCCATTGCTACCAACACGGACTTGGTCCTGTTTTTTTTTTTAAAAACCTGTATAACTATTTGTAATCCTCCTACAACTGACCTTCTCATTGTTTCCCTGCCTCTAGTCTTTCTCTGCTTGAAATCTCGTTGGTTTACTGAACAATAAACATTTGGTGAATGTCTATTTACGAAGTTCATCAGATGGCTCCAGGGTCAGGAAGATGAATAACATAGTTCCTGCCATTGAGGGGCTTAACACTGGTGGGATTTGAGTGGATATTTATTTTATTCTCTAGACCCTTTGTATTGCTTTATTATTTTTTTACCACAAGCACATGTATTTTTTATAAATGCTATAATAAAGTTTTATTAAAATGTACCTTCTGAATTCAAGAGTTTTGGTTTCATCTTTCCAGTACCACATGCCTAATCGTAATCCTGACTGCTGTAAAATAAAACAATTGCAGCAAAAATAATTAAAAGTTCAATTTACAATCCACAAGTCTTAATAAACATTTAACAGTACTTCCCACTAGTTGCTTTTTATTCCATAAAGATATAGACTGTTAAAGGGAGTTCTTTTTTTAGTTTGAAGCCGGGATTTTCTCCTTTTTGCTGTTTTTTAGGTGTAGTTTCAGAAGGGAAGGAAGGGAAAGTACAAAACTTAGCCTGCACTGTCCCAAAGCCCATAGTAACAAATGACCGATTGATTGGGGCTCAAACCACAATAAACAATGCCCCGGACAGCCTCGATCTAATAGTAGAGACACTCATGATAGAAGCCTGCTCTAACACTGACCACCCTTCCGAGGAAGTTAGCAAAGAACAGTTAGCAAACTGTACCCCCCGCCCCTCGCCCCACTCCGCTCCACCCCGCTCCCCGGTTCTTTGCTACCGACCCACCCGCCTTGCCTCTCCGGATCCGTCCCGGAGCTGGACTGCTTCCCACGCAGAAGAGCTCTTTATTTCTGGGCTGGTGAGATGGGACTTCCATAAATACCTAAGTATCTGCGCAGGGAGCCAGAATCCTTTCTGGCCTGTGCCGAATACAATTCCACAGTTTTTGTTTTCGTACGCACTGAGCCCGCGTCTCTGTGAGTCCGCTCACCCGGGGCCCAGGCGGCGTCTCAGCGGGGCAGGAGCGCAGAGGGGCCCCGGGTGCCGCGGCGCCGCGGGCCGGGTCGGGGCGGCAGGGCGGCCTCCCACCCGCCGCCTGGCTTAGGGCGACCCCAGCTGCACTTACATCCTGCCAGGTAGCCCCCTGCGCTGCCAAACGCCTCCTCCTCAGATAACCTCCCCGCACCTTATTCATGGTCTCACACACTGGGCCTCACAGCGTCGCCTAGGCAACCGGCGGGTCGCGCCCTGAAACTGCGCCCGGGCTAGGGGACGCCCGGCAGACCCTGCTGGCGGGCAGCGGACCTGGATCCTGGGGCCTTGGGCATCGGCGTTCTAACGGCCACCTAGCGACAGCCTTTGCTGTGGTGGCTAACTGGAGTATCCAAAGCAAAGCTGCCCAGGGGTGGGGGTGCGGGTGGGAGTCAGGGGGTGTATTCCATGGACTCCTTCACTATAGTTTTTTGTTTAATTGGAATAATTAGGTTCACTTCCACAGGGAAGTGCTCTTTGTTCCAGGTGGGACTAAGTTGATTGGGGCAGGGAGGAGTAGGCGAGGAAGCTTGGAAATAAGCTTCTCAAATCTTTGTTCTGCATAACTAGAAAATCAGGGGTTAAGAGGATTTTTAAGGAGTAATGTGTATAAACCACCACCTTTTATAAAGACTCAAAAGTAGTTGCTTAAAGCAAAGAAACTGCTTTGTGTCAATGGGTATTCAATGGATATTTTTACATTTACTCTTCTCACTTTTCAAATCATGTTGTAATTTCTTCTCGCAACTGCGTTGATACAGAGATTGTAGTTCTTTCCTTCCAGTGCTGATATAAGCATGCTAGGTGACACGTGATTGAGAATGTCTCGTATATTCTTTTGTTTTATCCCCACAGCTTACTTAGCATGAGATGCTTAGTAAACAGTTGGTGATTATATACTCCCATAAACTTTAATACTGGGGCAATAGACATTCCTACTATCTCCACTCTCTCTGTCTCACTACTTGATAAGATAATCACTGGTTACACTGATATAAAATTATAATCACTTAGATTTACATTCCATTCACTTTTGTTCATTGCTGGTAGCTGTTCATGTTAGCTCAGGATACATAAAAACCCACCTACCCATATACTGGCAGTGCTGCTTTGAGGCTGTGGCCACAAGGGTGGCTAATGAGATGACTCATTTGAAAAGGAGTAAGACTATTCCATTCACCAAGAGTTTTTCACCAAACAGTGTATATAACCTGAGGTGGGGTGGACAGGGTGAAATAATAAGCTAAAGCTCCAGAAAAAACCTGGAATCTATTCACCTGACAACCATTATTAGGAAGACCACACTTCAGTCAACCACCAGTTTACCCCAATGAGTGAAGAACAACAAAGATCTTTTACACCTCACCATAGTCTAACTTCAGGCTGTCTAATGTATAAAACTAAGGTGAAAAATAAGAGTTGAGAACCCCAAATAATGACCTACATAAATGTTACATGACAAGTTATTTCACAGGTGCTAGAGGCAATAGTATTTAAAGAAACCCTCCTAATTCAGAACAACCATCTTATACTTCCATATTACCAAGTCCTGATGAAAAGAAGGAAGAAAAGATTGTTTTATTGCTCTAAATCATTATTGTAAAATTGACCCACTCATTTCTTAGGTTACATTTTGCACCAAATAGGTGTTTTTTATAAGATTAGAAATTCACAACCTAAAATGGAAATAATCTTCCTTTTAGAAAAAAATATGATATTGTAAAGGAGGGGTAAAGGTACTATCTAAATATTTAATAATTCCAAGTGTCCTGTGAGGGAAAGGTTTTGTTGGGTGGGTTTTTTTTTTTTTTTTTTTTTTTGCTAATTAAAAGAAACATTTCAAGGTCATATAACTAAGAGCATATAATATAGAACCGAGTTTCTGGTCTTAGATTTTAGCCGTAAAACATTAACTTAATTACAATGCATGCTTATACTGTTACTGGTCAGGGGACCTGGTCCTGAGCAGGTCTGCCTAGGGCTAGCCAATAGTGTGTGGGTTCTTGACTTTATGCAGGAGAGATTTCACCACAGGAGTCCAGGTGATTGAGAGCAGGTTTATTGAAGCTGAGGTCAGTGAAACAAGAAAGGGCTTAGTATAGAACACGCAACAGGAGAGACCTAGGCTGGCTGCTTTGGCTCTCTAAAAATGTCACAGGAAAAAATGAGCCCTGGTGGGGCTGCTTTAGCTCACTGAGAAGTCAGAGAAAAGTAGGTACTGGAGACAGATTCGGGAGGTTAGCCTGGGACAGAACGAGCTGCCACTGCCCACTGCAAGTCTCATGGGGATCCCTAAAGTTTGGGAGATGCATGCCCACTGGGGAAGAAGAAGGGAAGAGGAAAGGTGTAGGCATGTTCCCCAGAGGGAGAGAACAGGCTGGGTCCTTTGTCTTGGGGGTTTTCTCTCTCTCTTGCTGGCAGGAATTTTAAGGCTTTCAGGGGAGGGTTTCAGCAGAATATTCATTAGTTTTCCAGGTGTGCCCTTTCAGGGTCACAGTCTCTACTGATTGGTCAGTGCCAGGGCAGGAGTCATTAGTCATTGCAGCTGGTCCTGGTGTCACCCACCTGGTTTTGCCTCTTTTCTGGGCCTGGAGCTGAAATACAACTGAGGCCTAGATGTTATCGCCAGGGAGCTGACTTCTGCAACTGGCTATAAGTTGCCTGGCCAGTTGGTTCAGCCACCTGTCTCAGCTTCTCCATTCTACTTGCCAAGGAATTTCCCTAGCTTCTTACTATCCTGCCTCAATATTATGAAAAATTCATAATGGACAGGTTTTCACAGTGTTATAATTTTACCTTTAAAAAATTAACATGTAAGGATGTGGCAATGACAGTATTTGAATTAGCAACTTTATTTTTGGTTACTTATTTCCGTAATCTTGAATTCACAAACAACCTAATAATCTATTCTGGAAGTGGTGGACAAAAGAGCCTATGGCTTCTTGATTTGTTCTATCGATAAAAGAAAGACATTTCTACAACAAATATCACCCTATTAAGTTTCAGAAATGCATATATCCATTCCAAGAGCTATATAAAAAATAAATACTGGTCTCTTTTCCCAAAGATCCTTACTTTTTCTTCAAGGAATGAAATTCTGTATCTAATTTTAATGCTTAAGGATAGTCCTTCAAAACAGTTTTCTGATACTTATTTATAAATTAAATATACAGAAGCGATTGAATATTCCCGTCCTTTAATGTATGTATTTTATGAAATATGTAAAATTCTTTCTATAAAATATATAAATATATTTCAATATGCATGTGAAATATATTTTAATATATATTTTAACAATTGTCTTGTAATATATGGATTTGAGGTTCTTTAAAACTTTAATTACAGTGTTCAAGGAAGAGGAAAATGCCTCACAACACAACTTTTATAAACTACGTTCCATTTAAAGTAGGTGAAGACCTTATCATGGGCTAGTGTTTGAACTTCATAAAAGGAAATCTTTTCATTTTATCGAAATAACCAAGTTGTAGTCCTACTTAAGATTATGTATAGGATAAAGAAATTCTCATTTAGTCTCCCTGACATACTGATTAGATGATTCAGTAAATATCCTATTATATATGTTGTTTAAATATATAACATTAATATCTCCTAATACATACATTTTAATGCATTTACATTATACATATCAAAGTAATACTATAAAAAATTTAGAGTGAGCTTGTTTTGAAACACCACACATCTCAAAAACTGTAAACAATCTATTATGTGTTATTTTAACAGATATCTAGATTTACTGTCTCCAAACAGGACAACTATGTTAATTAGACATTCAGGTAAGAAGAATTTAAGTGCCTCTTCTGAGAAATGTACTTTTTTATTCTACATGTATTGCATTTGCTTTAGTCATAAATGACCACTAGTCTCTAACATAACTCACTACTTTAAAGTTCAAGTGATGCTTAATTAATTCTTAAACTGTAATTTAGTCTTGTCCTAACATCAAGTACTTTTTCCATTGTCATTTGACTATAGCTGATCTAACATTTGCTAAGGAGTTCCCAGGAGTTATTGGGTTACTAGTTTCAACTGACCCCTGGAAACACTGAATGGCTGCTTTGGTAGCTTTATCTTAATAACATTCAAATCTAGATAAATTTGAGAAGACAGAATTAAATAAAAAACACTCAAGAAGGCTAGAAGTTTTACAAATTACTTTTCAAAATAATAGAAAATAAGTGTTTGCATAGATTGAAATTGGTGTTATAGCCAGTTACCAGAGGCCTGGCCACAGGATCAAAGAGACTACCTCTGGTCATTTTTCTGATACTTTAGAAGCTAGTATCTTTTAAAGTGAGGTCTAAAATGAGTCATACTAATACCAGATTGCACTTACAGAAAGACTCCATTACATCCTGAAGTTAGAGCAAGGGATAAACACTTTCAACAAATAAAGATCTAATAGAAGCTTAATAGCATGGGTATTATCTTGGTAAAAATTAATGCTCAAAGTCACTCTAAGGCTATTAATGACCTGTTTTCTTAATAACAAGGTAGTTTTGTCAAATATTTATGTGATATTATCTGTAGTCAATAAAACACCATTATACCTCCTTGCTGAAAATTTGCCACCAGCGCAGCACCAGCACTGAAAACCCCGTTATCTTCTGCTTTTCAGTGTAATTTTTAAAAGTTTATTTTGAAGCAACTTCACAATTGCTTTTTTTTATCTTCATCCCTCACCCAAATAAGACCTGCTGTGGTGGGGGGAAAGGAAATGCATATGTACTTAAGAGTCATTTCTTGTGTGAGGGTCATTACCAAAGCCCAATTTTAGGCTAATTTGTTCCCTACTTTTTATTTTCTCTGCATAATAAAGAAGGGTCCACTACTAAATTACAAATGTAGTTTCTATAATTCACTGTTATCTTATGAACAACGTGAAGCAAATCCACATTATTTGGAAAGAGATATCAAAATGTATATAAGTGGTGAAAACATTAGGTTAACTATGCATTTTCCAATCAGCTTTACGGAATTTCTCCCAAGTTTCCCCTAAAGAGAATAAATCAAAATAAAGCA
Source organism: Phyllostomus discolor (assembly GCF_004126475.2). Lineage (NCBI taxonomy): Eukaryota > Metazoa > Chordata > Mammalia > Chiroptera > Phyllostomidae > Phyllostomus > Phyllostomus discolor. Next base: position 189,158,670 of record NC_040903.2, on the reverse strand, counting down.
TAAGTGTAATTCCACTAAAAAATAAACATGACCCTCCTTCTCCCAAGGATGTGGATTTTAAAGCCCAGGATAGTGGACTTTATCCTTTAAAGTCCTTTATTCCAAAGGGTTGCAATATTCCTATCTATACCAATCTCAAATCAGATATATAGGAAAATGGACAAGCTGTATATTAACAAAATACAGAACTATGTTGCAGCTTGCCTTTAAAAAAGAAATCTATTCTAGTGATTTAAGGAAGGTATTACAAAATCATTGATTCTTAAATCAGGGGGGAAAAACATCTACAAATCTCCTATCCACCTAGAAATTGTACCTGCTGGAAACACATCCTTGTGGAATAAGCTCAGATGTTGAGCTGTTTTACTAGAAAGTTAAAACAAGTTTGACTAAATTTGGACTCTTAATATTAAGTGGCTATAAAGTTTACCTACTGGCTCTTGTTTCAGGCACCTGTATGTCACAGAAAGCAATTTGTTTCATACTACTTTGGGCTATTCTCAGAAGACAACTCATGCCCCAGCTTTTTTTAGTTTAAAGAATCATTTTACATTTAACCCCCAAATACAGTTTGTATTTTAATTGAATATGCAGGTGGATTTTCACTTGAACACTTAAGGCCAAGCCTTAGGAGTTTGGGTACACTGGAAGATCCCAATCTGGTTTCTGTGTTTAAAGAGGGGGAAAAGTTTACCCAGATCTTCTCCAATTAAGCTGTTGGTAATTCAAAGCATCTGAGAACCTCATCTGAGAATTAGACAAAATTGAATTAGATAAACTTCACCTCATACTAATATCTTAGTTAAAGATTAACATGGATAAAACAGTACAGAAAGAAAATTGAAAACTCCAAGACAGCAATTTTGAAATCAATTCCAGCTTTACTTTAAATTTGTATTTATGCAATTGTGTGCAAAAAGAATGCCTATTCTTGACTTTATTGCAATGTTGACTTTCCTCCTTAGCACCTAAAACTAAACAATTCAAGCTTCTATATATCGTTACCAAGCTTCCATAGAACATGTGCACAAACTTAAGGTTTCCCATCTAAAACTAAGCTAACCAAAATTGCTCAAGTCAGCAAACATGCAAAATGCATTTAAAAGAAATCTCAAATAATGTTTTTAAAAGTCAAACTTTAGAACTAACCTTTTATAATTAAACTAAGTTGTTGCTCCTTTCCTTTCATATGTATACACCGGGCTAAAGACTTCCAACAATAGATCTCTACTTGGCACGAGGACATTTCAAAGAAACAAAAACAAAAGGAAAAAATAAAGAAGAGGGAAGGGGGATATAAGGGGACTATATGATAATGGGAAAAAATACAAGAAGATTAAGTTTAAAAAATAATAAAGAAAGGAAAAGAGGTTTACGCTGACTGGAGTGCAAGCTTAGTCCACTTCCTCGATGGTGGGTCCCCCGGAGGCTCCGGTTCCGCCGCCGCCGCCGCCAGGGCCGCCTTGGTAAAGTTTGCTGATGATGGGATTGCACACTCTTTCCAGCTCTTTCTGCTTGTGTTCAAATTCATCTTTCTCCGCCATCTGGTTTCGGTCGAGCCAGTTGATCACCTCCTGACACTTGTCGAGGATCTTGTTTTTGTCCTGTTCGCTAATCTTGCCCCGCAGCTTCTCGTCTTCCACCGTCTGCTTGATGTTGTAGGTATAGGACTCTACGGCGTTTTTGGCGGCGACACGGTCGCGATTGGCTTCATCTTCCGATTTGTACCTCTCCGCTTCTTGCACCATCCGGTCAATGTCGTCCTTGCTCAGACGACCCTTGTCGTTGGTGATAGTGATTTTGTTTTCTTTACCGGTGCTCTTGTCGGCGGCGGTGACGTTGAGGATGCCATTGGCGTCGATGTCGAAGGTGACCTCAATCTGGGGGACCCCGCGGGGTGCCGGGGGAATCCCGGTCAGGTCGAACTTGCCCAACAGGTTATTGTCCTTGGTCATGGCCCGTTCGCCCTCGTACACCTGGACCAGCACGCTGCTCTGGTTGTCTGAGTAGGTGGTGAAGGTCTGCGTCTGCTTGGTGGGGATCGTGGTGTTCCTCTTGATGAGTGGGGTCATAACGCCGCCAGCCGTCTCGATGCCCAGCGACAACGGGGTCACGTCGAGTAGCAGCAGATCCTGCACGTTCTCTGACTTGTCTCCGATGAGGATGGCCGCCTGCACCGCTGCTCCGTAGGCCACCGCCTCGTCGGGGTTGATGCTTTTGTTGAGCTCTTTGCCGTTGAAGAAATCCTGCAGCAGCTTCTGGATCTTGGGGATGCGGGTGGAGCCACCAACCAGCACGATCTCCTGGATCTGGCCCTTGTCCAGCTTGGCGTCGCGCAGCGCCTTCTCCACCGGCTCCAGGGTCCCGCGGAACAGGTCAGCGTTGAGCTCCTCGAAGCGGGCGCGGGTGATTGACGTGTAGAAGTCCACACCTTCGTAGAGCGAGTCGATCTCTATGCTAGCCTGTGTGGAGGAGCTCAGGGTGCGCTTGGCGCGCTCGCAGGCGGTGCGAAGCCGCCGCACTGCGCGCTTGTTGGGCGCAATGTCCTTCTTGTGCTTGCGTTTGAACTCCTCAGCCAGATGGCTCACCATACGGTTATCAAAGTCCTCGCCGCCCAGGTGAGTGTCGCCGGCCGTGGACTTCACCTCGAAGATGCCATCCTCAATGGTCAGGATGGACACGTCGAAGGTGCCGCCGCCCAGGTCAAAGATGAGCACGTTCTTCTCGCCGCCCGCGCTGCCCTTCTTGTCCAGGCCGTAGGCTATGGCCGCCGCCGTGGGCTCATTGATGATGCGGAGCACGTTGAGGCCCGTGATGGTGCCCGCGTCCTTGGTGGCCTGGCGCTGCGAGTCGTTGAAATAGGCCGGGACGGTGATGACTGCGCTCTGCACCTTGCCCCCCAGGTAGGCTTCGGCGATCTCCTTCATCTTAGTGAGGACCATGGAGGAGATCTCCTCTGGGAAGAAGGTCTTGATCTCTCCCTTGTATTCCACCTGCACTTTGGGCTTCCCTCCCTCGCTCACCACCCGGAACGGCCAGTGTTTCATGTCCGACTGCACTGTAGCGTCCTCGAACTTACGTCCGATCAGCCTCTTGGCGTCGAAGATGGTGTTGGTGGGGTTCATAGCCACCTGGTTCTTGGCGGCATCGCCAATGAGGCGCTCGGTGTCGGTGAAGGCCACGTAGCTGGGGGTGGTGCGGTTGCCCTGGTCGTTGGCGATGATCTCCACTTTGCCATGTTGGAAGACCCCCACGCACGAGTAAGTAGTGCCCAGGTCAATGCCAATAGCCGGGCCGCGGGCAGACATCCTGACTGAAAGATAGGCAAGCGACGTTAGGCAAGAACACCAGGGACAGAAAATCCGCGGAGTCAACTAACGGCTGCCTTGCACCTGATACCACGAGCGCAAACTGTGTCTCCCGCTCCTCTGGGCTTGGCTCCTCGCTCTTATAGCCACCTCCCTGCCAACTTGTGGAAACTCCCAGAGCCAATCCGCTCTCAGGACCGCCCGCCAAGACCAGCTTTTTGTCAGAGTGACCCGCCCGAGGCCCAATAGATTTTTGAGTTGGGTGAGGGGCGGGACCCCCGCCCGCGTGAGGAAGCGAGGGGCAGCCGTTATGTAAATATCCCCGCCCACGTCTCGTAGCCGCGGGGTCTGCTGCTCCACACTACACGCCTGCAGCTGGGGGGCGTTAAAGGCACGTGCACTCCCCGACGCCCTCCAGGTATACGCGCTTTCTTTTCATCTTCGCCTTCCATAAGGCTAGATTCGCCGACATCTATTGGATTGGCAGGACACGCAGCCAATGAGCAGCTCGGACTCCCAAGTGGGTGGAGAAGGAACGGCTAGGGCCCGGGCGCGGTGGGGGCGATGGCCCAGCACTGAAGGCGAGCGGGGAAATAGAGATTGCCTCTTGAGTTCCTAGGTCTTAAGTGTGCAGTACAGTGCCAAGGGTACCTACTAACCTAGCACGCCGGGGGAGGCCAATGCACTGAGTTGACTGCACCGAGGAAATAGGGCCAGAACCTGCTTTTTTAACTTTGGCATAATATCGCGTGAGGGCGGCTCCCCTTAAGCCTCGGACAAAAATAAAATGACACTGAAGTTCCAGGATCCGGCTGTCAGCCTTACGGAATTTTACTTTGCGCACTTCGCAGCATCTCAGTGGGTGTGAGCGCTCGATTTAAACTGCCTGACGGATGGCGGGGGGGCGGGGACGGCGGGGACGGGAGCCGAGCAGGGAGCGGGAGAGAAAGCCCGGAGAGGCCGACTTTTTTTTCGGCGCTGCTCGCGGGAGTCCTGCGCAATGGGAGACTGGGGAGTGGCTGCAACTAGTCTTCCCAGCGGTTAAACTTTCCGTACCTCACTTTCCATTTTTCCTGCTTGTCCTACCACTTGATGCATTCTGATTTCGTCCCCCTGTTCTCTCTACTGCTTTCCTTATTTTGGGTTTCAAGGGCTTTATCCGCCGCTTTGAGTTATTCCCAGGAAAACCTATAATCAAACCCTCATGTTGAAGCACCATAAAATACCCCAGTCTCCCTTCCCAGCCCGATTCTCAGCGTACGCACACGCGACCTGGTTTGTGACCTGAGTCATGTTTATGACTGAGCACAACAGAATGAGCTTATTTCCTCTAGCTTTGCTGAAGCTTCATTAGAGGCATAGACCCTCAGAGAAGGTAAGTGAAAAAGAGAACAATTCATTTTATAAGAGGAATGTGAGAATAGGTTTGGAATTACCGTTTGGCACCAGGTGATGAGATTAGAAGCAGACTCCTATAAATGGGCTCCTGAAGGAAAACTGTTACAAAATCGCTGGGCTAACATTTCACACTGGGGCGGGGGGGGGGGGGGGGGCATGTTAAGCTGTAGACATTAATTCAGTAAGCTTGGTCGGTTACCTACTATGTGAGAGTAGGAAAACAAATGAAATAGTCTTTCTTTATGAGGTCGAGTCTAATAAAGAGGTAAACATAATTCGAGAGAAGCGCTATGGGAACACAAAGAGGCGACACATCCAGACAGGGAAAAGTGTATTGGTGAGGGCTTCCTGGAGGAGGTGACATGCCTGAGCCAGGCACTGAAATTGCCAGCAAAGAGGGGAGGAGAGCATTTGTGTGCGTTGTTGTAGTTTGGGCTAAGAGGAGAGCAGTGTCCTGGGACAACTACAATGTCTGTACAAATTAATGTAAGTACAAGGGCAGGGGTACAAACAAGAAATAGAGTCTTCGGGTGGACAGGATACATTTCAGAGCCTTATGCACCATGATATTTTTTTTCCCCTTGGGGCTATGGGAGAGGGGAACCATCCTTTGAAAGAAGGTAGTAATGGATAGCCCATATCAAATTTGTGTGAGACAGTGCACTGGGCAAAGATTTTGTCTGAGAAACACATAAGTAATGCGACCAAGAAGTAATGTTGCTAGAACTCTATAAAGTCTGTCAGTGAACACGTTTCTTTTATCTAGTTGTGTAAATAATTTCCAATCTTTAAAAACACATATGCTATTAATTTGTTGATCTTATTAAATAGTACTACTTTTAACCACAATTCCCATTTCATTTTCCATGCAAGAAATTAAAGAAAAAAAATTGAACTGGGAAACCTTTTAAAGAAAATATTGGGAAAACAAAGATAAAATCAAAAGTTTTCTATTGACACTGCCTTAAATTGTGAGTACATAGGTCTTGATTTTATTCTAGCAAATTGATGTCTTTTATGTAATTTTTTAAAAAGGCATGGGGGAGGGAATTAGAGGGCTGGAGAACAATCCAAATTCTTTGTAGAACTGATAATATGATAAGTCAAAGGGTCCCAGCAACAACTGAAAGCAAAACTGTAAAAAACAGTCGTCAGATCTTTTGTATTGAGACAGCCCTTACACATTTACCTCAAGCAAAGCAAGACTGCAAAAACCAAACATGCCAGTTCTTATACACAAACACTAAAATTGGAACTTCAGAAGGGAGAGGTTCTTTGTAACTTATGTATTGTCTCTATGTACAGTTATTCAGTTATTACAAACTTCTCTTGTAATCTAACTACCACATTAACCTTTAACACAGCTTTGAAACCACAGTAGCAATGTATCTGCATTTTTATTATAGATACATATATATTTTTTCTGCTCTAACTTTTCACCTAGTAAATTGACGTTTCATACTGTAGACAACCTCCTGAGCTTTTCCCCCCAAAAACACCATATTTTCACTTTGATTTCATATGAAATAAACTTTTGCAGTCCTAGAACATTATTATACACTGAGCATTCTTGGAATTTTTACATTGTTCCATATCTATATTGATTTTTTTATTTTTTAATCTTATTTTTTATGATTGCGGCTCAGTTAATAAAAAATATAGCCCATTAAATGATCAAATTAGCAAATTTATAGTCAAATAATATTCGTCAATGCCAGCAATGGTACAGCAAAACAGGTAAATTCTACTAGTGGAAATGTAAATTAATACAATCTTTCTGGAAGATAATGTGACAATATTTTTCTTTACCTTAAATATGTCCATATCCTTCATTTAGCATTACCCTGTGGGCTTCATCCCAAGGAAATAATAGAACATGCAGGTAGTATTATTTGTGATAATAACATGAAAAACGAAATTACATCTCTGATAATAAGGAAATGATTACATCAATTATAGTACACCCATATGATGAATTATGTAGCCATAAAAATTGTTTACAAGAATTTTACTGACAGAAAAACATTATTGATATAATTAATTAGAAAATAAGATACAAGACTTTTGTAACTTCTTACTCTATCTGTAGGATAATCTTATGTATGTCACATCAAAATTGGTTATCTGTAGATGGATTAACAATAATTTTTCTAAATGTCCTTACATATATATAATTTTACAATTGAGTTTTAAAACTTGACCATTAATATTCACTTGAAACAAGGTTCACTAATCCTACTACTTACATAGAAATTACTATTGATTTTCAACATAAGAAAATCTGTTTGGAAGATTATAAATACTAGGTGTTTCAAAATATTTTTAAAGATTGAGGTCCCACACAGTCTGGAAAAACCAAGAGCTTTAACATATGCCAAACCCTCTCTAATTAATCCCCAACACCCAGAAGAGTACCTGGAACATAGTAGTGATTCACTAGCTTAGTGTTTATCAAAAGTGACCTGAGGCACATTATTTAACCAAAAATACTGAAAAACTTAATTTTTTTTCCTGTAGAAGAGTAAGATTCTCTGCTTATCTCTTATATTTCTGTACTAACACTGCACATATCGAAATGGAAACAAATTCACATCTGAAAATACTTGTACTAGAGATACTCTGATGAATAAAATGAGGTCTAAAACTGTATGCGTTGATAGTCAACCCTGCCCGAAGGAGACTGACTGAGCAAGAATAAATTTTTCCCAAATTACTAGGGGAAAAAATTATGTATTTTCTGGAATCCTCTCAATCACTACCTAGGTGCAGCCTTCATAAAGTTTCACGGATTGTTTTGAGGAGGTATTGTTGGCCGGAAGAGAAGGTGGAGTACGTAGCAGCCTATAATTTGAAGACCTATGAGCAAGCTGGAGTCAAAGTAGTTATTATGTTTAAGACCTCTGTAAATACTTCCATTTTATAATTCTTTGGAAGTACCCTGTCCCAAAATATTTATCCAGTCACCTGTCAATATGGGAAAAATGCCACCATTTGCTTCTTTGAGCCTTGGAAAACTGCCTTTAAAATTTACCATTAAACTATAGACTAGGGGGACTCTACCATGCCTGGCCTGGAAGGTTCTCAGAACCCAAACCTGGAAGAGAGGCTTTTCCAGAAGAAAAGTAAATTTGTGACCACAGCAGACAATTGTATCTACTCAGTTTTGGAGAGTGCTAACTAGGAGGATACACTCCTGTGGAATAGTCTAAAATAATCTGAAAGTAGTAAGGCTGTTGTCTTGCATACAGGAAGAGTGAGACTCAATATGCCATTACTGTTAACACTTATTAAGTGAAATTAAACCAAGTGAAATTATGGCAATCATATTTTGGAACCAATCTGAAATGAATACTCATTGCCGATCACTTAAAATTACTAGGGTCTTAAACTGAAAAGAAAATGAATTATACTGGTTAGGAAGTTATTTCTATGAATAAATTGTTATTTTGAGAAATGAACCAACCAACCCTTTGAAAGAGCTAAATACTGTGTCAGTGGATCTTTATAGTTTCTTTTTATATTATAAAGAAAACTAATTTGTTGCCATCTGTGTTTGCCATGAAATAATAGTTTTCCAGTAATTGTATATTAAAAGAAAACAGGATTTGGCAATAATAATTTCAGTTAATTCTCTTTGTGTATTTCTGAAGCTGCTCAGGATACAGCTTATAATTAGCTGTATCAGATACTTTATTATTTTGGTACCAGAGAATGGAAGGAATTGATAACTTTTCAGACATAATTTTTTTTAAAGATCCAGGTTGAAAAATAAAGTATAAATAAAAGTAATATACAGACAGTTTAACTTCTGAATATAGAGGAGGAAATTTTATTAGGTAAAAGCAATGGATTAAAAATGTAACAAAAGTTCTCTATGTGACCCAGTAAACTCCATTTTATATTAATGTACAGAAAACAATCACATTATAGAAGACATTTATATAATTTATTCTTCATTACATTTGTATTTTAGTACAGTCAAAATTTAATCTCTTTTGTGAATCTAATTCCACCAATTAAAATTATTGAGTCTTTACTATATTGATCTGGCACCTTTAATTATTGGTAATATTCCTATATGTTTCTTATTTGCTAGAAATCTGTATTTCTTTAGGTTTCCTCATGCTCCCAAGAGATTAATTTTAGTTTTGACTTTTTTTAGGAACTAACACTTTAGTTTTCTAAACTTGTTTTATTTTAAAGCAGTTGAATTCATATGAATTTGAAATCTCTAGTGGATTTCTTTTCCCTTCTCACCCACTATCATTGTAATTAACTTTCTCTGATTTAAAAAATATATATATTTATTTTTAGAGGAGAAGGGAGGGCAAGAGGGAGAGAAACCTGTATGTGCGAGAGAAACATCGATCCGTTGCTTCTCGCACACCCCCAACAGGGGATCTGGCCTGCAACCAGTCACATGCCCTGACAGGGAATCAAACCAGTGACCTTTCAGTTTGCAGGATGATGCCTAACCCACAGAGCCACACCAGTCAGAACAACTTTCTCTGACTTTTGTTAATCAAATTATTAGAAAGGATATTCAAGTTATTCTATTCTATAGCTAGAGATTTTAAATTACTCAATTTTTGGATATGCTATTATGTATAGTCTAAGAGCTCTTTGTGCAACACATTAAAATATTTGAATGGCATAAAAACAAACAATTCTGAAAATACGACATCTTGATATTGCACAATAAACAATACAAATAACAATAATAATAATGAATTAGGTACACAGTTAATCAAAAGTAAAACTACAAGTATACTCACAACATGGAAATATGGCTACAAGAATTCATATAGTTAAGAAATGTGCTATGAGCATATATATCAAGTTATTTGTAGCCAGGTTAAATTTTCACCAAACATTTCATTCCCCTATGAAAGGGCTTTAAAAATATGTTAACCATTGTTTTCTTCAATACTTAGTAGAATTTTATCTTGAAATTTAAAAACTGAGAAACATTAATCCTGAGAATAAATGTTTAACAGAAACTCATTCTGTCCTATTAGGTTATATTGCTAAGTTCAAAAGAAAATAATGTGTCTTAAAATATACTCTTTTTGGTTGTCTGTGATTTGTGAAGATCTACCACTATTGACAAAGTAATACTGCTTCTGTTTTTCCTTCACATTACCAGACTTAAAAGGGAACTTCATTAACATTAATAATCAAGTTTGTAACATATATAAAGAAGAGCAAATTTTACATTACAGTGAGTAACTAGATTATCTTGTTAAAATATTAGTCTGTTTCTGTACCCATTTTTTATTTATGCTCTACACAGATTTTATTGTATAACTTTTTAAATTGTCTAAATGCATTTCATAATATATAAACTCTGATTCAGATTGTTTAAAATTGTTTACACATTTATGTGATTATCTCTATTTATAGTAGCCTAACAAGCCTTTTAAAAGGGACTCTTGAAAATAATTAGCATATAGTTTCATTTTAGTGTAGCTTTTCCCACTGATGTCTTATGAATGTTCTACTTTTCTTTAGCAGATTTTCCACAAATACTAGGAGAGTCACCATGAATCAATTTTGTCACAACAAATTGATTTCAAAGTGATGTTCACTGAATTTTCTTGGATGCTTGCAACTGGAACTTTTGGGTCTGATGAGGTTTGTCAGGAAGACAGAAAAGATGGTGTCACTTCAGATCTGATATTCCTGGGTCTGGACTTAAAGATTATCTGTTGAAGACTGATTCTTCCCCATGTCCTCTCCAAATTCAGATCTCACTTCTCCAGAGGTTTAGAAGGCCCTATTTCACCACTGCCACACAGAAAAAGACAAAACTCAAGAAAAATAATATTACAAATTAACTGCTCTACAAGATACAACATACGTCTTAGGTCAGAATTTCATGGCTTTTGGCATCAGGCCAGCACATTATTAATAGAACAAGAGTGGAAACAGAAGCATAGTTCCTAGAACTTCAACTTACTTACTTTCTTCCCCAATGTAACTCATTATATCCTTTAAATATAAGGTGTTATTATTCAAATAATTCTTCAACTATAGGGGCACTTTTTTCCCCTCTTGCATGATCTAAACTAGAATGGATAGGGCATATAAATATGTAACATAAAAAAAATAGATCAGCCAGGCAGACAAAAGTAGGGAAGGAAGAAACACTTAAGTGTTTTCATTCAAAGAAAATTTTACAATGTACTTTATTAATGGCAAATCTGGTTCAAAGATGTTACATATCCAACAAATTTAAAAGTCAAACACCGAGTGGTTTTCTTCAAATAGAAACTACTGTATACACTCTGTAAATGAAAATAAAATACACACATAGAGTTTTCCTTCAAATTCCTAAATTCATGCTCTCCTAACCTGCCCCTGTGATTCTGGGTAGAATTTTTTGGTAGCAACGCTTCACCTTAATTTTTTAAAAAAGATTGTCTCTTAAAATATCCCCCACCCCACCCTACAATCAAGGAACACATAAGCATTTGAAAGAAGAAATAGCTTCCATAATCTGTATGCTTAGAATTATTTCTCTCATCTAAAAATAAGCTCTGCTGATTCTAACTGGTATAAGCAATTGCTTTAAGTAGACTAAAAAACATAGTAACTTTTAAAAGTTTAACTAGGGAATTCATAGGCTATCTAGGTAACTCTATTCCTTTCTCAAATAGGTAAGGACAGAGGACAAAATAAATTTTCTCATATAAAATATCCCTGACTCAAATAAAATCATGTCTTTTGCTTTTTGGGAGGTCATCCTTTGATCCTAGTTTCCTGTGATGTCTTATCATGACAATTAGTACACTGATACATTAAATTCAGAGCCAAGTACTGAGTTACAATCTTTATAACCATCTTCATTTGTCAGCAAGATAATGAGAAACTATAATGGTGTCCTGCCCCCTAGTGATCTACAGTGGATTTTGATAGAAAGGTCGAACAGCTATCATTAATGAATCTCAATGACTTGGTTCTCCTGAATATAATAAAGGAACAACTTAAATAGGATTTAAACCTCTTAATACTAAAGTCAAGTATGACATATAAATATGCAGGTGGTATTAAATTGGTTTGAAATTAGCATGAATTTACAAGCTGCTGTTGTCATTTATATTTACCAACTTTCTAAATCTGCATTTTTTACCTCTTGCAAGCATAATTTTTTAAGTAGCTAAATTTCATCTGACTTGAGTATGAGACTCTCCTCATGTACTGACTAATATGTACTTGAGTTTGACAGGCCATAAAAAGGGGCCACCTAAATCATTATATAGACATTAACCCATTCTTCTAAATTAATAAAATTTGGCAGATAACAGATTATTAAAAGATTTAACATATTAGTAAAATCTATTGAAAAGGCCATAGAAATCAGACAATAGATGCATCAAGTTAAAATTAGATTTAGCTGGGAGGAAGCCTTCACTTAAACCATTAAATGTTCATTTGTTTCAAGTTTCCTGGTAGGTTAGGGTAGATATACAGCTGTTGTATATGGCAATTATCTCATTTCTTTTACAAGTAGGACTTTTTGAAGATTTTCTTTCTTTTTTAAAGATTTTATTTACTTACTTTTGGAGAGAGGGGAAGAGAAAGAGGGAAAGAAACAACAATGTGTGAGACATCTGTGCGTTGCTTCTCCATCACCCCGGACTGTGGACCTGGCCCACAACCCCAAACTGGCAACCTTTCAGATTGTGGGACAATACCCAACCCACTGAGCCACACAAGTCAGGGCACGAGTAAGACTTTTTAAGTTTACACTAGAAAGCCATAGGATGTTTTGTTGTTTTTGTAAATTGAATTACAAATGGCTCGAAAAATGAACTTTTGTTTTTAGATTGCTCTAGAAACTTTAATCAAATCAATCACAATATGGTAATTAGGGATTTCATTTTGTTTTTTACAAAGAAGTCAAAATTCTTTATCCACCTTATCTGTGAAGGCAGAAAGAGGAAACTGGTTATTCTAAGGTTCTGATTTTTCTCGGGAGTATTTTCAAATGATTTGTTATTCATCAGTCTGAAAACCAATAAAAGGAAATGAGGACTGGTGGGAGAGAGTAAAACATAAAGGTCAGGAATAAGGGAAAGAGAGGGAGAGGTGTTCACAGATGTAGAAATATGAAAGTTGAATTCAAATAAATTTTTAATTGAGAAACTACCATGGGCCCCAAAATTGCTGACATTACTAAATGTCTTAAGGTTAAATAAAGCAAAATGAAAACATGTCAGTATTTAGTCTTTATTTCCAAAACATCATTCTGAATGACCCGTTCCAATAAACAGTTTTGTTTTCGACTGATATATTTTCCCCACTATTACCAGCTACCTTACCAGGCACCGCAGATGACAGGTGATGAACAAGAAGTACAGTCTCTAGAAGCTTTACCACATGTGTTCCTAGGCTGAAAAGGCCCTTCCTTTATTTCTTGGTAGGTGGAGTATGTAGCTTAGTGGTTAAATACAGGAATGTAGAAATCAGATAGGTCTAGGTTCAAATTCCAATTCTAGTATTACGTTTCTGTGTGGTTTTGGGAAAAAATAGTCTCTCTGAACCTCAGTCCCCATCTGGAAAATCACAATGATACTTACCTCATAAGGCTGTGAGGATTAATTAAAATTACATATGTAAATCATAGAGCAGAGTAGAAAGAGTGCTAACTAAATGGATGCAAGGATTGCTAGTGAGAGTCCTAAGATGGATGGATCATGGGTTTCCCAATCTGGTCTGCAGCTTCAACTTCTTAATACCAAATATAACTTTCTTTTTCAGCTCCCTGGCATTCATCCTGGTACCCCTCCATTCACTGCACCTCAGATATTAAGGAGACGGGAGACATTCCATTAGCATATGTTCCCACAGAGCTTTTCAGGACCCTGGAATCCTAGGCCTTGGTAATGCTAGGGTGCCTGCAGAGCAATAGCATTTACCACTGTGAAGCACTTGTTACACAGGAGGTGGGGGTGATGAGGAAAGATGAGGATCTGATCAAAGTAAATTAATGGAAAAAAAAGAATTTTAACTCATAAAACTCATTTTAAATTAATAAAAAAGACCAAATTTCTTTATTCTCACTATGTGTACACATACAGATTTGAGTTATTTTTCTTTTGGTTGATACTGATTAAGTTTTTAACAATGATCACAAGTTTTGTTCAATACAGCCATTACACTGGTTCTTTGAGGGATTTTCTGGAGATCTGTTAAATATGGAAGTTCCTTAACAAGTGATTCAGAGAAACAAGTATTGTTTTAACTGAGGAAAAGGTTGCCAACCACCACCAGCCTCTCTTCCCACTTTTTCAGAATATAAAAGTTGATATATCAAATATTTGGGCATATCCTTGGTATGTTCATAGTAAATGTTTCATTAGGCATTCTATAGCTCTAATTGAATTACTTTAATCAAAGTATTTAAACCTATCGTATTACTTCAATCTTTACTCATCTCAAAAAATTTCAAGTTTTTTTATTCAGCTTTTATATCTTGTTCATATTTTTGCTCTCAACTGTTACTTAAATGATTTTTCAGGTCAGTCTATTAGTTTCCTTTTATATTGGTACTTGGAGTGCCCTAGCAAACTCCTTATTTTAATTCTTTTATTTTTGTAAGTAGCCCTTGTAATCCTTCTAATTTTTGTCTGCACTCAAACTTTACACATTAAACATTAACCATGTACCATTTTACTTATGTGATAAGGCATTTCTCCAAATAAGTATGAGACTGAGTTCTCGTCTACTGCTACTTGATTGTCCTTTACTAATCTCTGAGATTCCCAGTCCTGTTTACTAAAGAATTATAAACATCTGAGCTGCACTGTAATTCACAGCAAGCTTGTGAGGCACTGATTCCACTTCCTCCAGAATTTCTTGCTAGAGAACAAAAGACCTTTTAAGCAAGACTGTTTCAAGACAGAAAGAGGAACAAGACTGCACACATATCTACCTAGATTTTCCTTTCATTTTAAAATTTGGAGACTGATCAAATTATAAAGGCAGGAGGAGCACACAAGCTTCCATAACTTTGATTCCCTGTCTTCACAGCACTGGAAGGTGCGAAGCAATACAATAGCAAGCTACAGAGCTGTAACTCCGGCCCAGGAGAGGGAAAAATAAATGAAGAAGCTAGGCTGGACAGAAGTGTTGGATATTTTTCATTCTTCCTGATTTTAAAAGGCAAGTAGCCTTTAAATGAACTCTGTCTTAACTGGGAAAACTGCACATTACATTTAAAGAAGCCAATGCTGGCCTGTAGCTAGTTCCAAAACAAAAGGTGTGTGTCCTGTGTAACATGAGACTAGGAGAAAACAAGATCATTGAGGTGTGGCTTTGTGAAACTATAAACATCTCAGTTATGTAAAATTAGAGATTATGTTTAATGTTTATATATTTGCTTGCTAATGGTTGGCTATTAGTCCATGTCGAAACACTAAATTAAGTCCCCTTTCCTAATGGAATAGAGACAATCCTCTGGGAAATGGATTGGTAGTGGTGGCAGTATTTAGAAAGAACCCTGTTTTTAATGGTGGGAAAGCCACTGCAATACATTTTGATGAGGGTCATGTAAAAAACAGTAGCCCCAAAGAAAATTATGTTTACTATGATACTATGTAATTTGGAAACTTGGTTTATCTTACCTCTCTGATGGTCTCTGGGTTTGTTACAGAACTTCTATCAGGTTCCTATCAGTAATGTATGTAGCATATTTCATTATTATAAGTTGAATTTCAAATTTAATTACTTGCTAAACTACTGTAGCTAAGACTAACATGAATCACTTTTTCTGCTGTGTGGCTTTTTTAAAAAATCATTTATTTTTTTATGTATTTCCCTCATCTTAACTTCCCATTATTTTAATACTGCACAGCTCCTGTACTATTCCTGTTCTTAACACCTCAAGGTCTCCCCACAAATCTCTGAGCTCACACTGTGCTCTAATACTTCTTTGTCAACTAAATCTGTGCTAGTCAGTGATCTCTCAATTCTCTCGGCAATTTGTTCTTTTACTCAGGTTGTATACAAAAAATATAACTTGCATATCTTAAAAATCTGATGTAAAAAAGAGTAATGCTGTTCATAATCACAAAATTATACTTTTAAATATGGGAGTTATTTAAAATCCCTTTCATTATGAGAAGGGTATTACAATGCAAGTAATTCACATTGAAAGGCATTCTATTCAATAGTTGTGTTTATTGGCGGGTCAGTTTGCCAGTGTTTTGATTCACATGTAATTCATGTAGACCCTGTGTCAGCAACAACTAACAGCAATACTACTTTAACTAAAAAAATGATAAACTATTTCCATTTATATGCTCTGTGATTATATTATAGTCCTCAAATTTTGTAGTCCTTTACAGAAAAAATAATAAAGCATGGTGATAAACTCCAATTTGCCACAATACATTTCCTTCAAATCTTAAATAGTATAAAACACAAGACATTTTTTTGCACACTCTACTTTTATAGAACAACCAGATTTGTAATTGGTTTCTTTATTTTATTAGCTTTATCAATATACATGGCAGCTTTCTCAAATCTCAAAGTTCCAAAAGTATGTAATTTTAAAGGTAAAAAATCATTATCCTTTAGATGTCATATTCCTAGAGAACTATTAAAATCTATTTATATAAACAAAAATAATTGATAAACTAACACACTTTAGAAATCAAAATATTTTAAATTATTTTAAATGAATACAAGATATGTCTTTTTAATTAACTATCATAGTTAAATTTAATATCACAAAACAAAACGACTTGTCCCCATGAATTTCTCAAATGGGGTAAAGTCATTGGGTTTTACACTTAATATAAGTTTTAAATGTGATTATTAAATGATAATATTTTATCAGTTATAGGAAAATACTCATTTATAGGAATTTCCTTAGGTCCATCCATCTTTTTAGGCCAAGTTTGAGCCCATGTCAACTTTCAAGGTTAGATTCAGTGCACCTAACCTGCCTAATAAGAATATGAATTTCACTGATAAGAAGGAAGAATAAACAGTGGCTAAATCACTGTTTAACTTGCCAAAAGGAAAAAAAAAAAGCTAAAAGTGAATGGGATAGCTTCAAATAACTAATAAGCTTAAATTTTTTTTTAAATTTAAACAGAAATGGCCAATAATGTTGGGTTTAAAATTTCACAGAATAACCTTGACAAAAAATAGAAATAGTGAAGTCATCACCTTATTGATACGAAACTAAAGTTTAATAGTCATTAAAGGGGTAACAACCACTTGTAGTCTACATTTAAAAGTAATTTTAATCATAGCTAAAACAAACTAAAAACAAAGAATTCTATTAAAACAAAAGTGATAAACATTTAATAACACCTAAAATATAGATACTTAAGATCCTAGACAAAAATATTTAAAGTAAAAGGGCCTTGAATTTTTCCAACAATTCATCTTAGAAAATCAATTTCTAAATAGCTCATATCCTTTGCTTTGGTGTTTTGCCTGCTATCAACTAAACATTAGTACAGTAGAAAATGACTTATGTTCTTTTCAAATGCTTGGCATTATAATGTGATCTCATATCTTTCCTCAAATTAAATTTTGCTCCACATATTCCACATGTGTACAGGTGAACATCCATGTGCTGTTCCAACTGTTCATTATTTGGGAATATCTGAAAGCAGACCTGGCATATAGTCTCACCAGCAGATAAATGAGAAATCATATGCCGTACATGGTCATGTTTTCTGAAGTTGCCTTGATCACAAATGGAACAGACATACCTGGCCATGCCTTTGTGCATATCATTGTGCAGTCGCAACTGACGTTCTCTTAAAAACTGCTTTCCACATGTCTGGCACACAAACTGTTTTTCCTTCGTATGAACAGTATAGTGTTCTCTTAGGTGACATCGCTGATAAAATCCTTTTCCACAGAGATTACAGAAATGCTTTCGTCTGTGATCTCTTTCATTTTCTTCCATGATGGCACTCTTAAACATATCTTGGTCTAGGCAGCTAGACATATGTTCAACCACTAGATTTTCAGTTTCAAAACGCTGGCCACAATTAGGACACCGAAAAGGGCAGGCAGAATGTTTAAATAACTGCTTTTTTTGGATACTGTTTATCTGGAAATGATTGTCCCTAAAATCATCCAACATTTCAACAAACATATCTCTTATTTCAGACTGCTCATCAGGATTCTCTTCCATGTCCATTTTCTCCTCAGTATTTCCTAACCCATTCATTGTCAGATCTTGGGGTTCTCCACATCTCTGAGCATGTTCCTGGAGCTGTCTGCCCTTCACAAGTATTTGTCCACATTTACCACATGCACAGATATTTTCGATGTGTTTGGCTAAGTAATGAGATGACAAGTCCTCCTCGGTTATTGTGAGTCCACACAGCTCACAAGATGCATTTTCAGTATCTTCTTGTACTGGACTACTGTTGTTAGGAGGCCTCATATTTTCTAAACCACCTCTTTCGTCAGCATTTATTGACATCCGAGGTTTTAGAGTTTTCCTACCACTCTTTTTAATACTCACATCTTCTTCGACATAATATCTATAAAATGGCTCTTCAGGTTCATCTTCTAACTCATCATTGTCAGTGGATTCATTGCAATCTTTATCAGTAACTTTAATAATGTTGAAGTCTTTCAGTTCATCTGTAGGAATGTCTTCTGGCTCCATCTTGATAATGATTCTTTTCCTCTCAGCAGCTCTGCTTTTTTCTTCACTGGCTAGTTCAGACTCCACTGTGCTACTCTTTCTGCTTCCAGTGGTTGAAGTTGAATCATCAGCAGCCTGGCTTGTGTCTCCTCTGTATTTTTCTGTCTGTGCAGAAAACGTCTTAGAAGAATCCTTTTCACCAAATTCAGCCTTGATACTACCATCTTTTCCATCTCTAACGTCTACTATTCTGTGGTAGGATCTCGTGTTTTGGTATGAATGTCTGTTAGTACAGGTTAGCACATGCTCATCTAATAATTTTTCACAGCTAAAGCCAAATCCACAACTATCACAGGTAAAACTTCGTCCAAAGCGTCGTGACACACGTTCTTTTGGAGTAGATAATTTGGACACAGAGCTTTTTTTACATACATCAAATAGTGGTTCAGGAAAATTACCCAATTGTAAAGACTCTTCATCAGGCTCTCTGTTATGTGGTGTATTTACTGTTGAACTTGGCTCTGCACACCACCTATTGGATTCACTGCCATTTCTAGCCACAGTATCTTCATACATTCTTACCCCAAATATCATTTTGCTGTTCTGTTTGCTAGAAGCAGAAGATGAACATTTTGAACTAGAACAATCTGCATCCTGTATGTCTTCTAAGCAGTCGGGAACGTTGTACAGCTGTAGGTAATTCATTGCCACTTTAAACTGCTCAAAACTGGAGGGAGCTGTCATAATTTTCCCTAAATACATAAATTGCAAAATGAGATCAAAACACTCAGCACTAATTTTCATATTGCTGAGATTCAGTTGCGCAGTACTATGCTGATGGTTCATGAAAAACATTCTAAAATAGGAGCTACAAGCAGCTAGCACAGCTTTGTGTGCTTGAAAGTAAATGTCATCAATCGCAATACAACAGTCACAGAGAAAGCCCCACTCCCTTTGGTTGTTTAGCTGCTGAAGGACGTAGCTGCTGTGGCTGGGCTTTGCCATCTTCTATGGATTAGAGACCTATGTAAAACAAAAATATTACAGTCAGACAAGATGTCAGAAAAGCACTTCAACAAAAAAATAATTTTGATCACAATTTGTGACTTTGCTATTGCAATCAAGGTCTGAATAGTCTTCCATTCCAAGGTAGAAAAGTCAGTAATATACACCTGAATCATTTTTTAAATTCGAAGATACCCAGCCATTTACTCAAACTACTCATTTTGATTTTAAGAAATACAAGCAAAAGTATCACAAGCAAAAAAAATCATCATTTTGGTTTCATTACAACTCTATGTGGAAAAATGTATATTAAATTTGAAAGGAAAAAAGATGCAAGCTTAAAAATACTTAAAGTATATAAATAATGAAAGTAAATAAAATTGCAACTTGAATATTAAAAACCTCTTAGATGATGGATAAAAGGAATTATTGCTCATTGTAATTTTTATTTTTTTAAAAGACTTTATTCATTTATCTTTAGAGAGAGGGGAAGAAGAAAGAGAGGGAGAAACATCAATGTGTGGTTGCCTCTCGCATGTCCCCTAATGGGGACCTGGCCCACAACCCAGGCATGTGCCCTTACTGGGAATTGAACTGGTGACCCTTTGGTTGGCAGCCCACGCTCAGTCCACTGAGCTACACCCACCAGGGCTATTTTTTTATTTTTTAAGATTTTATTTATTTTAGGCAGAGGGGAAGGAAGAAAGGGACATCAATGTGTGGTTGCCTCTCACATGCCCCCTACTGGAGATCTGGCCTGGACAACAACCTAGGCATGTGCCCTGACTGGGAATCAAACCAGCGAGCCTTTGGTTATCAGGCTAGCACTCAATCCACTGAACCACACCAGCCAGGGCAGGAATTATTGCTCATTTTTAAATGTGATAAGGACATTTCCATTTTGTTAAAAAAAAAATACTGCTGACCTTTTAGATATACATACTGATATGTTTACAGATGAAATGATGTATCTAAAATATGCCTAAAAATAATACAGTGGTTTGGGTGTGGGGCTACAGATGATACAAGATTGGCCATGTGCCGATAACTATTGAAGCTGGGAGACAAGTATAATTCTATTTTTGTATGTTTGAAAATTTCCTTAGAACATTTTTATTTTTAAATTTATTTTTATTAAATTAAATGGAAATGACACCAAGGAAATAGGTTTGATCACTGCTTTCTTTTTCCTTATATAGGAGAATAATTCTGTAGAGTCAGAATATAGCTGTCTTTTATTGCTCAATATATACTTTAGTGTATAAAGAATTGGATCTATTTGGGAAGAAGATGTTTCTCCATAGATTATACATTTTTC
This sequence comes from Phyllostomus discolor, assembly GCF_004126475.2. NCBI lineage: Eukaryota > Metazoa > Chordata > Mammalia > Chiroptera > Phyllostomidae > Phyllostomus > Phyllostomus discolor. The sequence continues at coordinate 189,138,014 of NC_040903.2, read as the reverse complement.
TTAATTTTTGGGTTGTTTTTAAAAAAGTTAACAAAAGTAACACATATTCACTGCAAAAAATTAAAACGTAAAAATACAAAGAATAAAAACACACCTTAGGCTGCATTACCTCTTCAAACACTCTGGATTATATATCTTCAGATCAGTTTCTATGGATACATACAAAGTCAGCAAATATTGAGTACCTACTATATGCCAGGCACATAGTTTTGCTTTTGCTGTGTATTTGTTTTTTAAATCTAAATGGTATCATAATACATTACTTTCTGCAACTAGTTTTTTTTTTTTACTTAACAACATATGGTAGACATTATAAGTATTTTTATTTTTTAAAAATTTTATTTATTCATTTTAGAGGGGGGAAGGGAGAGAGAAAGGGAGGGAAAGAAACATCAATGTGTGGCTGCCTCTTGCATGCCCCCTCCCTACTGGGGACCTGGCCCGCAACCCAGGCATGTTTCCTAGACTGGGAACCAAACCGGTGACCCTTTGGTTCACGGGCCAGCATTCAATCCACTGAGCCACACCAGCCAGGGCGACTATAAATATTTTTAACATAGAGAAGTTGACTTTGGATAAAAAAGACAGGAAAAGAAAATATTAAAAGCACTAGAAGTGCTTATCTATCATATTACACAGCTAAAATAAGATCCAATTTCAGTCTCAATTTTAAATCTGTATACATAAAACTTCAGAATGTTTTCTACCAAAAAACAAGTTCCTACGCAATTTGAACATAAAAAGAACATTTAACAAGCTGTTCACAGAAATAAAATGTTCACTCTTCAGTTTCCAAACCCTTCAATCCTTTTAATAATTAAGACGGCCTCTAAGTTTATTTACTTCACTTGCTTTTTAATCTGTCACAAATCAGGTGGATTACATACTCCTTCCCTTTTCCCTACTACCTAAAGAGTCATCCTGCCTCCTTTTTCCTGCCTACAGATAGAGCTGCTGAATACGAAACTATTGTTGAAATGAAGGTGGTTTATAATAAGTACTGCCTTCTTGAAACTGCAACCACTGTGCCTTTTCTATAAGCTAGATCGGGTATTTCAAGTAGGTACAATATTTCAACATTTTGTGACTCAGATATCTATGCCAGACTATGAGGGATCATGTTCAGTATGTACCTAAATGTAAAGAGCAATCTGTGTACATAGATTTTCATCAATGTGTTATTTATCATTTGAAATGCCTGGTTATAAGGGAACTGTTAGTGAACCAAGATGAATCCACATCCTAAAATTCACTGTCATGCAATCTTTAAAAACTATATGAATGAAAACTGTAGAAGAAAATGAGAAAAGTTTCACCCCAAGCCAATTTTATGTAGGATGAAATTTCTAGGTCTCCAGGCATTTTTGTAGGATTCAGAGAGACTTTTAATGAATAATAAATCCAAGAGGAAGAGGCAGAGGGATGTCTATTATCTTAAAAAATGTTTTCTAGTAATAAGAGTTACTTAAAAATGAAACAAACTCATCCAAAGGATAATGAATGCACTGTGTGGAAGCAAGGACAAATATTGTTGAAGACAGTATGGTACAGTGAGAAGAGCACAGGCTTTAGATGGGACAGATCTGAGTTCCAATCTAGAATTTGCTGCCTTGGGTACTTGTTTATTCTCATTGACCCCAAGTTTCTTGAACTGTCGAGGTGGAGATCATAATTACTCAAATAATATATCGAACATGAGGATTCATAGAAGCAATGTATACAATGTGCAGTGCTTGGCATATAATAATTAATGGAAGTTATCGTGGCAACTGTGTGTCTGTGATGCTTATGTTGACTATCAGGAGTTAAGTTTGACTCGATAGGCTTTAGTTTCCTTTGAAACAGAAGCCCAGCAGCACAAAAGTCAGCAGTTAATCTGTAAAAACTTTCAGGTTTTAAATATCCTGTGCTTAAAATAATGACAGGAAGCGCTTAAAGGTCCCAAGGGCCCTTCGAATTTAAATGAAAAGCAGTTTTATGGTCAGTAACCAAAATTAATGCGACTACACAGAAGACCAAGTGTAACAGGCACATCTGTAGCTATAGTTGCAATCAAATTAGTGAAAATGCATACATTCTGTGTTAACACAAACAAAATACTAAAACAAGGGCATCGATAGCACTTTAATACACACTTATTAATTCAACAAATATTTACTGAATATTTGGGTGTCCCAGACACTATAAAGTACTGAGAGTCGGCAACAGCATGGGTATTCTATAATCGCAAGGATACATAATGCACAAGAATTTTTACTTTTTCTACATTAGTGACTTCATTCAACATGTTCTCTCAGTAAAGTGCCTACTCTGTGGAAGAAGGCATTGTGCTGTGGTGGAAAGAATGAGGGGTCTGGGTCAGACAGGCCTGAGTATGAATCTCACTGCCTCCATATGTCTATTTCAATCTCCCTCTCATAGAGGCGGAAGCTGAACAAGTACTGAGTCTAAAATTAATGCTAATACTACGGCTTTGAGGCTAACCTAGAACCGTAGTTTCATCAATGTCATTATGCAAATGTCCAAGTTCTGAGTAAAAACAATTTTAGGTAGATTGACTTTTAAAAGCAATCATTCACATATTAGTACCAGAAACTCTGTCCATGTTACACCTCATTCAGAAAAGCTTTAAGAACGCTTAACACCAAAAAAGAAGGGGAATTGGAGGGAGTTCAGGATGAGGGGTCTAAATTGCTTTGAGACTTTTAGCTTGTTATCTCTTGAGAATGATTTTTGCTTTAAAACTTTATTAATTAAATGATAAATTTCACTCAAATTCCCAAAGAAGTTTGTTCTTTTCAAGGTTTTGATATCCTTAATAATGCTACCAAAAAAACTTAATAAGCTTTGTTACAGTAAAGCTTATAGTTTTGAAAAGGATTATTATATTTCAATTGTTCTTGTTTTTATAACTGAAATTGGTGACTGCTTTTGTTTGTGTCACTAGCTTCATCACTAGTAGAACAAATTTATTACAGCCAGAAGCCAAGGGTATGGGACTAAGAGCAGAAACTTCAAGTGAAATCTAAAGCCAAAGAGATCGCCTAAGGACAGGATACCCAGTGTGCATACAGCTCTCCAGGAAGGATAAGGAGTTAGGTGATATAAAAATTTTATACTGGATTTTTAAAAAATTTAGTTTGAAAAAGTTTACCACCTCATCTCAAATTTAAAAACAGTCACCAAGCACACTACGCAATTTAGATATTCATAGACTTTTATAACATAAAGAGATCTAATCTAGTCCAAATTCTTATTTCATAGAAGAGCAAAGATCTGTGGCTGCTGAATAATGTATCAAAGGTATAGTTAACTGGTAAAGTAGGTACTAGGACCACTCAGATGGAAACTAGCCACCGTACAGTAGTTACACATTACTTTGTACTAGGCAGTGCATGTGCCCTTCTCAAAGAATACAAGGACGGTGCATGAGTCCTTAACACAGGGCTTATTGGCCAGGTGCTCTTGTACTTGTGACTACCTCCATCTGAACTCTATCTATAATATGATTTTATCCGTATATTTGCACCTAGTCCTATCCAGTAGACATGGTCTCTAAATTATATTGTGTAAGCTATTTCAGTAAATTCTCACTGACATAGTAAGATTTCAAAAATACTTTTCCTTCATTGCTAAATCTCTTAAATTGGAAAAAAAGTTTTGCTGGATGCCCTTTTGACCTACCCTTAATCAAATGATAATTTAAGGGTCTATAAATAAGCATATAAAGTGGATGAACTGCCCTGGCTGGTGTGGCTTGCCGGCCTGTGAACTAAGGAGTCGCCAGTTCAATTCCCAGTCAGAGCACATGCCTGGATTGCAGGCTGGGTCCACAGTAGCAGGTGCGAGAGAGGCAACTACACATTGATGTTTCTCTCCCTCTCTTTCTCCTTCCCTTCACCTGTCTCTAGGAATGAATAAATAAAATCTTAAAAAAAAATAAAGTGGATGAAGAAGTAACTTAAACTATTTACCTGTCTATAAGGCAAATAATCACTTTCTAATGTGTGTCAGACTTGCATTACAAAGGCCCCTGAGGACAATTTGCACAGCCTCAGTGAGTCTATGGCAGAGCCTAGCATCACACTCAATGAGCATGCTGGTCTCTGGACTACTAAAAAAATTACCTCTGGACCTTTAAATATATGTGTGTGTGTATTCATTTCCTTGTATGTATTTCTTATTGAATGTATGTACATGGATTTGAGAGCTACAGATTAGCTTTTTAAGGAACATGAAATGTAATGAAAGGATTCTCTCATGTTTATAATTCAGAGTATCAGAACGTATTGAACAGCTACATTATTACTTATGCTGCATAGAACATTGAAGTAGAGGGTGAAGAAGGATGGCATACAATAGAGCTAATTATATATAGGGATTAAATTTTAAACCATGAAACAATCTGAGAATAATTAAGTAGTAAACTATATTGAACAGAAGTTCAGCAAGAGTTTCAAAAGAAAAAGGCATGAATTATACTAGAAAAGTAGGTTTGGGGAAGGATGTAGAATTTCAGTGAAGGCTTGGTGAATGAGTAGAATAAAGAACAAGAGAAAGAGAGGTGCAGGGTGGAGGGGGATAAAGGGAAGAAAAAAAGTGGGACAACTGTAATAGCATAATCAATAAAATATACTTAAAAAAAAAGAAAAAAGAAACCAAAGGAAAAGGCATTTCAGCAATCTGTATGTGTATATGTGAATAATTGGGGAGAAGTACAGAGCAGCACAAACAAAGCTTGAAAATGTAAGAGGAGGGAAGGCAGGTTTGTTTTACTGGCCTTATTCTTGATGATGTACCAGGCTCTAGTCTAAGGAAATGTGTGTGCATATCATATATGTATTATATACAGTATGCATGCAGTAAATATGTATAAAATTGTATCATTTAATCCTTATAACAAACCCTACAAAGGAGGTAGGAGGTGATGTTTTAAGACCCATTTTTCAAATAAGAGAATAGGCATACAACGTTATATAACCTTCCTAAAGCTACAGAGGACTTCGTGAGTTTAGAACACATACAATATGACTCTTCAGCCTGAGATAATGGCCTTAACAATTTTGCCACCTATAAAAATAAAGTCACCTCAGTAAAATTCTCTCCTAGAATACCATTTTCCAGGGTACACAATCACATTTCTAAATTTTAATTAAATTCTTTAGGTTTTCCCCTAGAAATTTCCAGGGAGAATCAGTTGTAGAGGCTCCCAAAGATAAAAGGTTTTACTTCAAAGTACCTAAATGACAGGTATTGTCAACTTTAGAAAAATGACTGGTTATTAGACTGTACATACAGGAAGTTCTATTTGTAAAAAAAATTATTGATTGATTTTAGAGAAAGGGAGAGAAAGAGAAAAACATTGATTTGTTGTTCCACTCATTCATGCAGTCATTGGTTGATTCTCATATGTGCCCTGACCAGGATTCAACCTGCAACCTTGGGGTATCAGGAGGATGTTCTAACCAACTGAGATACCCAGCCCAGGCAATATAGGAAGTTCTGAAATTTTAATTGAGTTATGTTCTAAAAGTTTATTTTAAGTTAGTTATTTGGATGTCAAAACACATATTTCCATAGAAACAATGCTATAAATGGTGGTTGAGTTCTATGCTCACATGCTAAAATCTTTAAAAACCCTAATGTGCTGTCGTATTATTTATATCATTAGCACTAACAGAGGTACTGTACAGCAGTGCCTAACTGAACTCTCAAGGACAGGGATGAACGAGGCTCAATGGCCTTTGTGTTTGTTCCCTGTGCCTATCACACTCTTCCCACATGGCTGGCTCTTAATGCATGCTTGTCAAGTGAAAGTATTAACTAAGAGCCCAGGAAGCAGACACCAATGGATATGAATACCAGCTCTACCACTAAGTATCTTTCCTTTCTAAGCCTACTTTTCTCATCTATAAAATACAGATAATCATACTTCTCATAGGACTCTTGTATAAATTAGAGATGACAAAATTTTTTTTTCTTTTCAAATACAATTTTCTTAAATATTGATGTCATCATTGTGGACATAGTTCATAGAATTTTATGAAGAGCTCAGAACTTCGACTTGCTGCTTTATGGGTGAGAAAACAAACTGAGGTGCTAAGAGGTTGAGTGATACATTTTCAAGTCATGTCTAGTTTTGGTGGCTGGCAGGACAGGACCTTGGACTCCTTAATCCTGGCCTAGTGCTCTTCCTACTATTCTAACTGCAGCTCCCAAGTACAGCACACTTGGCTGCCTGTTTTCTCCTCTGCATCAATTATGTTTTATTGAAATACAGGAACTATTCAAATTTTCAAGGGTTGTTTGCAACTACATAATGGCCTGAGATTGCTATGCTTTTGGAGAGTGTGGTTTGTTGGGTCACTATTTTTTCTGTCTCCATGTGTATAGAGTCACAGCTGTCACTTCTAAGAGGTGTGCGAAACTTGCTGCCACCATTTCAATCTGTTAATGGGTTATAAAATTAAGACAAAAACTCATTGAAACTGAATCTACATAAATAATTTTCTGAGAGGGCACAGGAAAGTGTTCTATGAGTAAGATAAAGTTTTAATTCCTGCACTTTGTTTCATCTATTTTAATTGCAGATAAGCAACAAATTACCTTAGTCTTTTGCTTCAGCCCAGGGCACCCCACTACTTGTGAGATGTTTCTGTAGTTCAGCTGCATTATGGATCTAGAAAATTAATTAATCCACACAGAAAGCAAAGGAAACATGGAGGCTTCTGGAATATCTCTCTCTCTCCCTCTAGGAGTGGAGGAAGAAAAGTGTTTAATCCAAGTTTTTATAGGATTAAATCAGATAGTTTTGATCTGTTCATTCTAAAGAAACAACATGGCATCTTCTGACCACCAGAGGGCATTATGTGAACAGTAAGTAAGCTTCTCAGCAAAAAGCAGCTTCACTAAAAGTCCCTTTCTGCATGTGGCATTCGTATTCTTAAAGCTCACTTTGTGGAACTATCTATTCCCAAGTACTCATTCTGTGACTTTGGAACCCACCTAAAACTGCTCCTCTACCAGTACTCTCTATCTTAGCTGGCACCACGATGCACTAATCACCCAGGCTACTTGGAAGTCATCTGGGACTCCTTCCTCTTAATTAAGTCTTGCCAATTTTTCTCATTAAATACTTCTCGGATCTGTCTCTATTCCATCCCTACCTTCCCTGAACTCCTAAGGCCTCTATCATCACTTCTGAGTTATTACAACAGGCTCCTTAACTGGTCTCTCATGTTCAGAGGACTCAAGAAGAAAACCAGACCCTATCATTCTTTTGCTCAAACCCTCTACAGTTCCCTTCACATACCCTTAGGCTAAAAAGCACAAACTCCTTAGCAAGGCATACAAATCTCTCTGCGCCCACCCGTTTAGTCTTATTTGGCTACTTCCTGCTTCAAACTTCATGTTCAAGCATAAAAGACAAATATAAAACTGCTTCTCTCCCCAGCCCTCCCCATTTCTTCATATATTTTTTTACCTCCATTTTTAGTCATGCTGATTAGTTCTGTCTGAATCTCCCATATGTCATTTAATGATCAGTTTATCACTTCCTACAGAAAGCCTTCTGTAACACCTCTCTCCCACTCTTTTAGGTTTTGGTATTACTCTGTATTATCTCATTTTGTACTTATCACACTTATTTTAATCATCAGAGCAGCAACGTAAAGTGGGTATCAAAGCCTGGGTTCAAATTCTGACTCTACCACTTGTTAGGTGTGGCCCTAAGCAGCTGCTTCACCAACTTGTGCCTCAATTCTCATCTGAGAATGGGGATGGTAATCTTTAGACTTACTGTAAGGCAGTGTCTGTCACAGAGTTAAAAGTGATGAATAAGAATCAGCTACCACAATTTTCTATGTGTTCGTCTCCCCTCTAGATTATGAGCAACTTGAAGGCAAGGATTTAGGTTGTGTTTCTCGGCATGAACATGTATTCAGTGAAAGCTGAATGAATAACTGGTAAAGCAGCTCAGTGATAGTGGGAAGTCCTACCCATTTCCTTCTTTCAGCAGACATGCACATATTTTTTATTGTATTGTTTCGAATTTTACAGCTCTGATTTTTAAAATGATTAATTCTAATCAAAACCCTGAAAACTTCACATTTTTATCTAAGTCAATGAAATGAAACCAACAGAGTATCACAAAAAGTATGCTCATTCTAAGACGCTTAATTACACTTTAAAGCCTTAAATCTGTTTAAGAATTAAGATCCCCCTCATCCTAAAGCACCTAACACCACAATGTCTTCATGATTTCATACACACTGTTCCCTTTGCTTAGAACTTTTTCCACATCCAGTTCATTCTCTTCAGGAAGTTTTTTCTGATCCCAGGGTGAGGCAGATGCCCTTCTTCTGTGCTTCTAAAGCAGCCTGTACCTACCACTACAGGGTGACAAATAATGTATCATCCAATGTGGGATGCTATATCTATCGCCACACTCATGGCAAGGGATTATAATTATGTGGCTTCCCTGCTTTGCTGTAAGCTCCTTGAGATCAGAGCACTGTCTTAGTCATCACTCTATCCCTGAATCTCTTTAATAGTTGGCTGATATTTGGTTTATGTTTGATCAGTTTTTGAATAAATAAATGTTGAAGTTTTTTTTTTTTGCATTATTTCAATCATGGCAACTTTTACACAAAGGGTGGGGGGAAAGTAGGTTTATAATTGTATGTGAAACATGGGAGTTTATTCTTGTACTATTTATTTATACTATCTTTTTTAAAAAAGATTTTACTATTTTTAGAGAGAGGAAGTGAGAGCGAAAGAAAGGGAAAGATCAATGTGTGGCTGACTCTTGGGCACACCCCCTACTGGGGGACCTGGCCCACAACCCAGGCATGTGCCCTGACTGGGAATTGAATCATTGACCCTTTGGTTCACAGGCTGGCACCCAATCCACTGAACCACACCAGCCAGGGCTTTTTTTTTTTTAATTTGAGAGAGAGACAAACATTGATTTGTTGTTCCACTACTTATGCATTCATTGGTTGGCTGCTTCTTTTGTGTGCCCTGACCAGTGATCGAATCCACAACTGTGGCATATTGGGATGATGCTCTAACCAACTGCTCTACCTGGCTAGGGCTTGTAGTATTACTTATTAATTATTGTATTATTTTCCCATATGAACAACTGCAAAGCTACTTCTGCCCTACCCTGTAGTGACCAAAAACTTACAAAGCAATTTCCCATACAGTATACAACTGATTCTCATAACCACCCTGAGGTAGGTAGTTTTATTAACCCCATTATTTATTTATTCTTTTAGGGTTTTATTTATTTTTAGAGAGAGGGGAAGGGCAGGAAAAAGAGAGGAAGAGAAACATCAATGTGTGATTGCCTCATGTGACCCCCACTGGGGACCTGGCCCACAACCCAGGCATATGCCTTGACTGGGAATCGAACTGGCAACTATTTCGTTCACAGCCCACGCTCATTCCACTGACTTACACTAGCCAGGGCTTAACCTCATTTTTAAATGAGGAAACAGGTCCAGTAGTTGATATCAAATGCTCATATTATAATTAGAAGATAAGACTCAAACTCTCTTTTGATTCAGACCCCTAAGCTTATTTTTATAAACCAGACAACACTCTAGCAATGACAATTAACTCAAGTGTCCCTTTGGAATGAACATTGTAGGCCTCCCAGAATCACTCCATTCTCATACTGCCCCATATGGCAAGCAGAATGCCTGCCCCTTCCCCACCTCCTCTTCCATCTGCTGACTCCCACTGCCCATGAGGGCAAGCCCTTCCCTAGTATTAAAAATTTAATGGAGGATAGAGCTCTTCATTGTCCTCTAAAAAGAATTACATACATCTCAGAAAACGAACAGAAAATCTGGTTGGTGATTTAATTCTTTAATTTTTCAATTTGATTTTGAAAATCATTTTAAACTCAAAGCAGAGGAGTGTAAAAAACATCCATGTCCCCAACATCCTCAAATAACCAATGTTGTGACTAAACATCTATGTACTATTGCGGGGCTTTGTTTTCAGAACATCAAACTACTTCACAGCTCATCCTTCATGAATGTACCAGGCTAAATAATAAGTGATTCTGTATTTTCAATAAGATCACTTGTAGTTACCACACAGTCACAATACATAGTTACAAAACTATCTTAAATATGTACTATCTCCTTCCCGGCACATCTGAAAACCACAGTCATTAATCCCTCTAATTTCCTCTCCTTGACTGGCATACTACCTCTGGATACAGGAACCCCTCCTCCCACATCAGCACAGGGATATCGTGACAGTGGTCTTCATGGCAAGGATACCCACTTCTTTCCAACTATGAATTATGACACTCTCTATCATTTGAGGGTTTTATTTGATTTCAGTGAGTTTGGCTGGTATAAATCAACCCATGAAAGGCTGGACATCAACATTAAAATAGCGTGAGAACTAGCACTAGCCCACCAAGGTACAGTACTTCATTAGGACACACCTAAAATAGCAGCCCTGTTATATTTAATCTCTCACATTCGTTACTTAATCCCAGAATTCCAAATCAGTCCAATGTAAAACATTTCCCTTTCCTCTACCTGGTCAATGCTCACCAACCTGAGTGGTGAACAGAGAACACGAGCCCATGAATCTGACAGGCCATCTCCAGGCAGAGCGAGGCTTACACAACAGCACCCCTAACGATCAAATCTTGCCTTCTCTCATTTTACACAAGGAACTGACTGCTACCAGTGATTATCTCTGGGGAGTGGGAGTCAGAGCAACTTTCATTTTTATATTTTATGTAGGTTGAATTCTTACAAAGAGCATGGACTTTATAATAAAGCATTTCCACTTTGAGAAAAAAGGCGCATGAATCACTTTTAATTTGGTTCACTTAAGAATATAAGAATTGCCCTGGCTAGTATGGCTAAATGATCTGAGCTCCGCCTGAGAACAGAAAGGTCACTCACTGGTTTGACTCCCAGTCAGCGCACATGCCTGGGTTGCAGGCGCGCCAGCTCCCCAGTTGGGGGAGTGCGAGAGGCAACCAGTCGATGTTTCTCTAACTTCCATGTTTTTCTCCATCCCCTCTATAAAAAATAAATAAAACCTTTTAAAAAAGTCTATAACAATAAATAACAAAGTAATTTAAATATTTTATGGTAAGAGATATTAGCACAAGAGGAAAATATCAGGAGAAAACATCCTATAGAGACCCAAGTGACCTCTCAAGCAATTGTTTTTCAAGTATACCTCGATTTGAGGGGAAGACAACATATTGTAGCTTAAAAACAAAAATCTATGGTAAATTTTATGTATTTCCTCCCAAATGGTTTCCCTCCCTTTTGGACAGAAGGTTAATAGCAAAAGCTTAGCGATTTTTCCTGGATGGAGGAGGAGAGGCCTGAAGGCAGGTGTTTCTTTTCTCCTGCACATTAGAATGGGAAATGGTGCTAAAGTACAAAAATTTAGGTGTTAAAGCAAAATCAAAACACAAGGTCAAGAGGAAGAGGCTGAGACTGTGTTCATGCTTCTGCTAAGGTCCTGGTTAGACATGGTTTCTCTTTTCTCTTACAAGCTCCCCCACACCTCCACCCCAAAAGAGGCTACTATATTGGAGTGGGAAGAATAGAAAGGCTTCAAGACATATGGCTCAACTTGAGTTATTCTATAAGATGGAAATTTGGTCATAATAGAGAAACTGTTTTCAAATGAATATAAGATGTTATTTGAAGGCTCTACTGCAGATTGCCTTTATTAATCTTCGGAAAAGCACTTCATCTGCATGTTTCAACTTTCTCTGTTTGACATGATGAAGCCACCGTCTGGTTCCCAAAGCTATTTCAGTTATTGAGACTTCATCAGCTATCCAGCAAGTGATTCAAAAGGAAAGTTTTGAGGTTCTGATGGCCAGTCCTCCTTCATCTTTTTTTGTATCCCAATTCTCATCATATCCATTTGCACTGACAAAGTTTCACAGATCTAATTTCAGTTTCAAAGGAGAAGGCAATGACTGCTTTGAAATTATAAGAACTGCATCCTTCATCAACTCTGTTCCAGAATGGCTTAAACTTCAACTCAAGAAACCGATTCTAAGTCTCCTAAAAAAAAAAAAAGTGGGACCTCCTTGGGTTCGAGGGTCAAAGGGAAAATTCTTCCTGAAATAATTTTCCTGCCGTGATACTGTATGGAAATACACTTAGGCCAGGGGAGAATCTGCGCGTGCCTAACCACGCTGATTTAGAAGTCTCATTACACACATACCAATGCTCTACTGTCTCCAGAAAACGTCAAGGACTTTCACCAACATCTCCCTGACGCTCCTAATCTGGAAAATGTCATGTCAGCCTTTCAAATCGTGTAGACGCGTTGGTTAGACAGAACGGGGGAGTGGGAAGGAGACTGAGCTCAGACCCAAGCCTACATATTTTAGTGGTAACGACTCCCGAGCTACATCCAACACTTTTGCCGAACACTAACATAACTTCTAGCAAGCGCCCACCACTGGAAGCGAAAACACTTTTTCCCAGGAAAGCTATCTTTTCCACAGAAAATTCCCAAACCCGAGACCTACCACTTTCTACCGAACAAAAAGCTTGTGTGCCGGCAAGAGGGGGTGGGAAAGAGCGTGGCAAGAATTTGCACGGCTCTTACGCCTCCTCCCTCGGAGCGCGCCCAAGTCTGCGGCCTCGGGCTCCGGGACACTTCCCCCCTCCCACCCGCCGAGGAGCCGCAGCTGTAAGTTGAGAGAAGCGGGCTCTGGGCACGTCAATCAACCGGGTCCTCCCGCCTTCCGTCTACACCTCCCCTCCCAGCCCCCCCTTCAAAAAAAATAAAGGTAGAAAAAGAAAGGGAAAAGAAGGTAAATGATGTGGGAACTACTCTCCGCGGGGGCTTCTCCTCCGACCCAGAGAGGCCGCACGTCGCGGACCAGACGCGCCGGCTGGCGGCGGGATCGAGCAGGCGGCGGGGTAGCGGCCAGTCTTCGGGTCCTCGCAGCGTGTCCGCTGCGCTCCGGCTCCCCGCACGGGTCGGCGCCGTTCCGACCCCGCACTCCGCCAGGCCCCGAGGCCCGGCGCCCTCGGGCGCGGGCCAAAGTTGCGCAAATAGTCCCACAACTGGCAAATACTCACCGGCCGCAGCGGGAACCGAGGTTGCGGAGATTTTAGGGAGTTTAAGGCAAATCAGCCACGGGAAAGGCGGGCGGAGGCGAAGGGGCTGCGAGCTGCAGTGGCGGCGAAGCGCGGCGCTCGGGCTGGGCAGCGCGGAGAGGTTCTGGCTCTGCCAGGGACTGTGCTGCAACAAAGGACTTCCGCTGCCGCACAGCCGCGCCTGCCGCACCGCACTGAGCCGGCCCCGCTTACGCGGCGACTCCGGGTCTGCCCACCAGTTCGCTGCGGCGTCCGCCAGCCTTCCCCTCCCTCTCGCCCGCCCACCCACTCCGCCGCTGGCTGCTAGGGGCACCCGCGGTCGCCTGTTTGTTACAAGTTTCTGCGTCGGGCTCTGAGGAGACTGGCGCAACCCGCACCGCGGGGGCCGGCGCGGCGGCGGCTTGACCACCCCTCTTGCCCCTCTCCCAAGGGTAGGCTTGGGACCTCCTCCTCTCGTTTGCACAGCTGGAGGGGACTGGGCTCCTTCCGACTCCCCAAGGGCTAGATGCTGCTTTCCCACACTGTCCCGATGTCAGACCCCTGCCCGGGAGAACCCAGCAGCTCGGCCCTCCTTCGCGGTATGCCCCAGGCGTTCTGAGGGCACCGGCAGCCTCGTCCAACCCTGGACGTGGCCAATGAGTTCAGCGTCGCCCATTCCTCACGCTTCCCTCACCCTGCCCTCCACGGGCCCGTCGGCTTCTGGCCTTGAGTCACTTCCCCCGCCATGCCCCACCCCGCTAGGCTCCCGTGGCTTAGTTTCCCTGGCCCCGCGCCCTCATCTCTCCCTTTGAACACGCGGGCGCATCCTTCCCCACCCCCATTCCCGAACTGAAGGGGTGCCCATGCTTTTGCACATTCTGGGGAAAGTCCCCAAGTCACGCGGTTACGTGTGGGGAGCATGTAACGCCCAGGCTCATCTCCACGCTTCCGCCTACAGAGTCACGACTGGGGGACTGTGGCGGAGGCGGCCGAGCGCTAGCCAACCCATCCTGGCCACTTGAGAGGGTGGGCGGACTTGCACGTAAGCACGCACGCACACTCTGGCCCCTGCGCCCCTCTTTCCCGGCTACCGGGTGCGAGGTCACGTGGGCTCACCACGGGGCGGCCGGCGCGGGAAGCCGCGCGAGAATGGACTGCGGGGTGCGTGAGCTGGCGCCGCCGCGTGACGCTTGCGGCGCGGGAGCCGCCCCTCCCGCACGGGGGAGCCGGCTGGCCGCCGCAGCGGCGTCTGGGTAAGCGACGCAGCCCGGCCCTTGTGGGCTGCTCCAGGCTCAGTCCCTCCCGCCGGGAGCCGCCTGGGGTGGCGGCGGCCTGCAGCTGCACCGGTCGTGGAACAGATGCAAGTAGCAGGGGAGAGGGGTATTTTTGGTCTGTTTGACATGTCAATCAGGGCGAGGAGGAAAATGGTAACCGCGAGTGAGCGCTGGGCCGAGGATGCCCTTAGCCGCCCTTAGCTGTCCGCACAAGGCAGTTATCGGGGCCTCAAGCAAGCTAGGACCGCGCGAAAGGACGCCTGCTGCAGGCGGGGCTGCGACTCCGCGCGGGCAGCCGCGACTGGCGTGCGACTAGCGTGCGACGTTCCGCAGACTGCCGAGCCGACCCTTTAGTGAGTGGGTGGGTTTCCAAGTGCAGCCCGCAGAGGCCAATGTCCTCCCTCTCTCTTCCACCGTCATTTGTGATTACCTTGTTTTTAGAGCAGGGAGTACCCCCCTGGTCCCATAATTCATTTCTCTTTTTTCAGCGTATATGAATCTCATTCTAAGCATATCCAGTTTTCTTTTTGTAATTTTACTTTTTTAGAGAGAGAGGGAGAGAGAGAGAAACATTAATTTTGTTATTTATTTATGCATTCACTGGTTGCTTCTTGCAGTGCCCTGACTCAGGATGGAACCCGAAACTTCCAGAAGATACTCCAACCAACTGAGCTACCCAGCCAGGGCCAGTTTTTCTTTTTAAAGCTTGCCTCATCTATCACTTCCTTCCCTAGCTAGCACTCATGTGGAGCAAACAAGCTGTTCTTGAGCTGCATGAACTTGAGAGCAGCTAACATGTTTCATGAAGTAATGCCTGGTTTCCCTCAAGGGATTCAATTTGACATTTCTTCTCTTGACAATCAAGTCTTTTTGGTAAAGCTGTGCACAGGATTTTGTCAAGGATGTAAAAGTACGCTTTGTAGTCACACGTTTTAAAGCTGAAAAGGCCCTTACAGGAAAGCCAGTTCATCCCTCTTGTTTTACAGATGAGGACACCAGACCTAAAGAGCCAAGTGTGTAGCTTGATTGAGTCCTGCACCTCTTGAGTAATTGGACTCATCAGCTCTGGACACCTTAGTGGTTGTACTCTCTACCACACCAGGAGTGCAGCAGTGCCCATTTAACCTATGCACTGTAGAGGCTATTTGCCAGAGGTGATTATAGTCTTGATCCAGATTATTTAGAAATCAGGCTTGGCCAGTGTGTGATGGCTTTGGTATTTTAAGAAATGGGGTTGGCACTATTTCTAGGTGAAATAGAATGGCTAAGATGTACTTTGGAGCTCAAAAACTGCCCTCTCCTGCACCTCCCTTCCCACCCCACCCCCCCGTTAGCCCTCTTCTTTGCAAGAATAACCAACGTCTGCAGCATTGTTTCCTGAAAGTTAAGGCATCAAAGTCCTCTTTAGTAATGTGGACATGTTTTAATTAAGAGTAAACTGTTAATCCATTATCAGACATCAGCTCTTTGATAGGAAACAAAACAATGATGGGATAGGACATGGAATAGATTAGTACCAATAGATAGGAGGTTATCAGGAAGTAGTGAAAAGTCACCTGAATGGTCAGCCAGCAAGGAGGGAGGGACTTCACATGACTTGCTACACCGTTTTTGCCCAGCCCTACCCTGAATATCTCACCAATATTTGGAGGTAATGAAGATGGATTCAGCTCAGGTTTGGTTGCTGTTTATAAAGTAACTGCAGTGGCTAGCTGTTTCCATAGATGAATTTCAAATATTTACCAAAAGGAGGTAGTATTGTCTCCATTATCACAAACAGTCAAGGAAATAGGCTCAGAGATTCACATGGCTTCAATGATGCAGCCATTTGCTGTGAAATTCAAGCCTAGATCACTTATCTCCCAAGGCTAGTCTGTGCTTTTTTGCGCTGTATCTCACTACCACTTCAAGCCGGGAAGGGGGATGAGAGAAATTGCCTGTGGCTGATTTATTGGCGCCTGTGGTTGCCCAGAGAGGTTGAGCAGGACTTTCAGCTGCCCTCTGTGCCTTAGAAAGTGGAGCTGTGTGCTTCCACCCTATCTCCTGAGGGGAATATGAAGGAGCCAGGCTGTCTAGCTGGGGAGGAGGGGCCTAAGTGTCTTGGCGGTAAAATATCCTGGTGAGTGCTGTGCTGGGAAGTGTTGCATAATGCCCTCCCCACCACTAAACCAAAGTGATTTATGTACTGTGGTCTGTAGGTGCTGCTTGACCATCTTGTTAAAGAAATACTTGTCCATTTTAGTAATAACAGGACCAGAAAAGAGTTGGGGGTTTTATATTATTGGAGGGGTTTTTTTCTGGTCTTAAAAAAGCAGTGCAGGTGCTCTTATCTTGATAAATTATAAAGTACTTCTGCACCACTTCCTGTGCTCCCTTTCTGCATATTTATTCCAAAGTGCATGTGAACTTCAGTCTTTTGATAAAAGAATGCTAAGAAAAATACCACTTCAGTTTGTAGTTACAAGCACAGGCTATGGAGTCAGACCTAACGTTTGATTCCCCACTTAATACCGTTTGCTGGTTGTGTGTCCTGAGCCTAGGTTTCTCCTCATCTGTAAAGTGGAAAGAAACGAACACATAGTCATGGTGAGGGTTAAAAGAGATACTGTGCATAGAGCACTTAACACAAGGCTTTGCACATAGTACTTAGTCATTGTAATAGTAGCTATTGATAACAATTCTCTCTAGAGAAGCTATCATTGCTGCTTGAATTTGCTTAGCAAGAGTGGAGGAAGAGGAAATAAAGTATTTGAATCAAACATCAATTTCAGGATCATTGATTGAATTTATTAATACTTCCGCTTACCCTTTGCTAGCAGGAATTTTTTTTAATCTTTAGGAAAAAAATGTTTGTGGTGTTACTAGTTATTTTTGGAGTTTTTCTAATTCATTTCTTCCCTGGTTACAAATCAATATACGATGACTTGTTCTTTCTGAAAAATTCTAGACACATTTAAGCAAAGGGTTTCATTAGTCCATGTGGATAACATGTCAGTGGAACATTCTGTGGCAGAGGAAGTATGGTTTACCTATATGCAGAAGTTACAATCATTCTTGCTTGTACTGTGTTCTAGATCTGTACTAGCACCGTCATTTTCCAACTTTCTCCTGTCCTTTTAGTACCTTATTTTTTCTTTCAGAAATGAAGTCTTTTTTAATTATTATTATTATTTTTAGAAGACTAAGAAGAATCTTTCCTTCACAGGTTCTGATTTTTTTTAAGGTCCAGGAGCAATTTGCACTGAGCGGTGTTAGCGTTTTTTTGTTTGCCTGTGGCTTTATCAGACGTCCCACATGTTGGTTAGGTGGGGGTTAGAGATGCAGGGTAGGCCGGCTGTGTCTGCCAACAGGCAGGGCCCCAAACTAACGTTTCCCAGTTCCGTTAAAGGTTTCTAGAGCATAACTGCTCTTCCTGTATCATTTACCACGTCTGCTTCTTACCCTCTTCTGTAATATTCTCAGTGATTTTTATAAGCAGATGCCTAGAATTACTGCAGATTTTACCTTGACCAGTATTTTCAGATTTGGAATTTACACATCATTTTCAGATATTATGAAGATAGGTGTAATGGTAAAAAGAGAGTAAATATCTTTTTTTCATAAATACTTTTAAAAAGAAGTCTGAAAATAATGTGTTCCTCTTCTGTCCCCAGTGCCCATCCTACTAGCTTGGGAGCACTTTTGTTTCTTAATCTGGCTGGTTTTTTTAGTTTAAAGCTTTAATGAGCATTATAATTGTTGATTTTCGCTTACTTCCTGCAATTGGTATAATTCCCACATTTTGAGCACTTGTGAAGTTTTCCTTTTTCTCTATAATTTTAGAGTGTGAAAGTATTTTCTAGAGTTTTTTGTCCCCTCTTATAATAAGGCAGTGGTTCTTAACTAACGTATCTTACTAGATCACCTGCAGAGCTTTTTCAGAAATGATCTGTGTCTCACCCCAGCAATTGCGTTAGGGTTAATCTGGAGGACTCAGGCTTCAGTCCAACTCTACATGGAAAATGTTATCATACAGTCAGCTAAGTAGGAGCTACTATTCCAGGATAAAATTATTTCTGCAAACAATCTTTATCTAGGTTACACCCTCACAATCATGTGAATGTACCATTAAGAAGTTAAAATCATAGTATAAAATCTTTTATCACGTGGCAATTTGAATATATCAGCTTTTACCTTTGTGTTTATAGCCATGAGTGAGTATCTCAAAGAAGCTGTACACATTCCTCTGCCAATTTCCCTGTCTCCTTGTCCTGATATTTAATAATAAAGTCGCAGTGGTAGGAACCACGGAGAAGATATCTAAGACTATTTGTTTTCCACAGAAACAGATGTCTTAACTCCTTTTGATCTTTTCTTTATTAAAGATTCTTACAGCCTGAGAGAATGAAAAGCTATTTATTCCAGGACATCGTTCTGGCTACCATGGGTCTGAGAGTCCAGTCTAACTAATACAAAAGGTTTAAAAAAACAAAACCAAAGATGTTGAATATCAAGCTAACTTCGACTTAAACAAACATAGATACTGGTATAAAGCTGTTCTAGTGTACTTATTTTGAGCTAATCCAGAGTTACTGCAATCTAGTCAATAAAAAAGGTTTTTGTAGTGTCTCTTAAATATCAGTGCTAACTCTATTGTAATATAAATAAATACCACTTGAATAACAGATAAAGCATTTTAGGATTTACCACTCTTACATTTTTGCCTCCAATATTTGTAAGTATAATAAATTATTTTTTCTGCAACCTCTCTCACATCTTAAAATTTACACCAAAATTCTCAAATGTAACTTCTAACATCTTTCTGTGTGTATGAGAAACTGGTTGTTCCCCATACTAGAAATAAAATTGATGATCAAAGAAGTGATGAGCAAAAGTTACACAAACAGCCTAGCTAATAATTTGCAAAGTAGGTTGTGTTAGAAAATGTTCTCAGTAGCTCTGTTGGATTGGCTCTATTGACCTGAGGTAAAATCTGGTTGTGTTACCTTCAAACATCAATGGTCTATTATTATGCAAACAAGTTGGAATGAACCTGTTACATATATAAGTTGCTTTTATTAAAAAAAGATCTGAATTTGTTTCATTTCAGAAACTTGGAAGATGTATCCCCTTATTTCATTCAATATATTTGTAAAATCTGCCATCAATATGTATGTTGAAAGTTCTAGGTGGGGATTTTGAAGAAATGGCAGTGAGTTTATAGTCACACTTGAAGTACTACCAATGTCATCTAATAGCTAGTTGTGTGATTTGGGGTACCTTTCCTGCCTTCTCTGAGTCCATGTTTCCTCTACCACTAAATGGGACTACTTTAGTTAGTGCATAGCATAAAAAAATATAGGGCAGATTTCTCAAAGTGTGGTCCAAGGACCCCTCCTGAAACCCTTTCTGGGTGTCTACAAGGATCTCTCTTTTGCAAGGCCAAATTCTCTTAATACACATGAACCCAAAACACGTGGCAACGGATCGAATGCAGAAGCATAGGGGAAAAAACCCAGCTGTATTTTTTAAAGCCAGGTGTTAAAGAGGATTGCGAAATGTAAAACAATGCTACCCTTAACACTTTAAAAAAATGCATGTTGTGCCCTGGCTGAATAGGTGGCTCAGCTGGTTACAGCGTGAACCTGAAACACCAGCGTTGTGAGTCCTGAGCCCCAGTGAGGGCACATACAAGAATCAAATAATGAGTGAATAAATAAGTGAAACAACAAATCGATCTCTCTCTCTTTACTCTCTCCCTTTTTCTAGGATATAAATAAAATTTTTTAACTTAAAAATACATATTTAGAAAAAATATGTTAATATGTAATGGGTTTATTGTTTTAAATAAAATTTAAAAAAATTTCTCACTTTTAATTTCTCACATGGCAACTGTTGATAGACATAACCCACATAAACAACAGCTGTTCCCAGTCAGTAATACCTTTATAGTGTAAATGGATTTTGAGACCAGAACTTTTTAGAACTGCTGATAGAAGGTAATGGCTGAATGGTTCCTAGTAAGAGGAGATTTATACAATAAAAATTTATAGTTGTATTGAGATAAAAACTATAAACTTTAAAAAAGAAAAGGTTTCAGAAACTACCAGATGTCATTCACAAGTGACAAAATGCTGGCAGAAACGAATGCAGTCTGTACTTGGAAGAAGGGAGCAGCAGTGGATAAGTTTTTACTTTTGTGGCTGTTATCCTGAGAGAAGGTCCCAGTTGGTGACTTGAGGGGATGACTAAAGCTGAGATCATAACCTATAATCTTGCCTGAAGAAAAGAGGACAGTTAAGAGTGACCACACAAGCTGCAAAGTGAGCAGGAAAATCCTAGAAAGGATGAGTGAAAGAGCTAACTACTGCATATAAAACCCAGCTCAAATCCCTTGCCAACCCCGTCCTTATTTTTATACATGTGTTGAATAGCCTTCAAACAGCACATCTAACACTGAAAAATCGGAACCATACATAGGGAGGCAGAACTTGGAGTTTAAGTGCAGCCTAGTTAATTGGCTGCAAAAACATCAGTACTCCTTGGAAAAATATTACAGAATCTAAAATCTTTAGTAATCAGAAAGTCTAGGATGTTATCCAAAATGACTACACATGGAAAAACAGGAAATTACCACCCTAGTTAATGGACACCAAGAAAACCTAGAGGTGGATTTGGCAGAGAAGGTTTAAAGCAGCTACAACTGTGCCCATGGATGTAACGCAAAATAAAGTGGTAATGTGTGAACAAGTAGAAAACCTCAGCAGAGAAATAGAAACTTAACAAAGAATAAGATGAAAAATTTGACCTGAAAATACACTACCTGCAATTAAAAAAAATTCACTGAGTAGGTTTAATAGATTAGAAATGATGAAGTCTGTGAACTTGAAGATGGATGAAGAGAAATTATCTAAAGCAGAAAGAAGTATATGTGAAAGTTCTCTCTGTAATCTTCAATGTTCTATGTTAGCATCAGGGATGATTATTGCGCAAGGTTTCTTTCAAGGCCTAAACTCACCTCTTCCCTCTACATAGCGGCTGACTGCTAATTTGTAAGTCAATGCCATCTAAAAGAATACTTTTGAATTCTCTGTCCTTGAGTCATCCATTTCCTTTCCATTGTCAGAAAAAGAAATCTCTTTTCCCTAGCTAGCTGCTATCCTTATATTTCTGATTGCATTCCTTCTGGTCTCTGGAGGTTCCACCACTCTTTAGCCTGAAAGCCATGTTCAATCAGCAGCGTCTTCACTGTCCTGTCCTGTTTGTACCTACCCCTTACAGCTGCTGTCTAACATCCCCCTTGCAGTCGGATACTTTGCTCTTACTGTTTTCCCAGACTTTTTAGAGGTCACCAGAAATCTCTTGGTCACACACTTGGGGGTGTTGTAATGGGCCTCATCCACGTGTTTCCTTGCAGCATTTTCCACCATTGACACCTCCTCTTGCCAAGGTTCTCATGTTTCCTTCACCTTTATCTTCACTCAATGACAGTACATTTTCTTATTTCTCCTGTCCCTCTTGCTGCATCTTTTTTGTGTTGTTCAAGGGTTTATTCTTAGCTTCCATTACTTTACTCAATAGTCTCATTCACTCCTGGTGATAACAGCCTTATCGTTTCAGAGGACCTCCCCTCCCTCTCCAGCCCTGCTGTCTCTAGTGCCCCAGATTAGCATGTTTTCCCGTCATTGATCACTAAACACTAAACTCAGATGTCCTAGAGTGAACACCTTGAACTCAATGTGTCCAAAGTGAAAATTGTCTCTTATCAATCCAGTTTCTATGTCTCTTCGGCATTCTGAGACCCTGCTTTTTTTAAATATCAACACCTAGCACATGACACCATGCAAATATGACCTGAAGGGGTGAACAAGTACTTCCAGTTAATCAAGCTGGAATACTGAGACTCATCTTTGACTTGGTCTTCTCTGTGGCTGACCACCTCCAGTCTGCCTGCCAAGTCAGGTCAGTTCTTCATCTGGTATGTCTTATATCTCTTCCTTCATTTGTACCATTACTTGGATATTGTAGTAGGCTTCTTGCTGGTCTTTATTTCTCCATGCCTTTCCCTTGCTGATCTTTTTTTACATATTGCTACTAGACTGACCATTTGACTCAGAGGCCTAATCATGGTGATGATGATGATTGCTATTTATTGAACCCCTACTATGTACCCACTATTTCTAAGCACTTATATGCATCATCTTACCAAATCTATATAACAACCTGTGAGGCAGATACTTAAATTACCCATATTTTATAAGTGAAACAGAAGCCCAGAGTGTTGTGTCTTGAGAAGACCACACAGCTAAGTGGCAGAGCTGGAATTTTAACCCAAGGTGTCTGATTCCAGAGGTTGAGCTTAACTACTACATTGTTCTCCTCCACAGAAAACATCCTCATATAGTTCTCCATTTCAAACACCACTGGAGTACCTTTTAGTTTTACGTTCAGCACCCTTTGTGAGCTAACCCCATCTCGTTACTCTTGTTTTTTCTGTGCCAAACTGAATTCCTCCATTATCTGTATATTTACGTCACTCCCTGTCCTTTGGCTCATTCTGTTTTTTTCTCCCTGCAATGCTATGTTCACATGGATTCATGTAAATCCAGTTCAAAGGCTTATTTCCCACTGGGTCACCTGTTATTTATCTCCCCCTCACATAACATGTTCTCCAAACTGCTCTGTGGCACTTGTCACTTCATGTTGTAATTACTGTTTTATCTCCCCTGTTAGCCTATAATCTTGATTGCAGCATCTGTGTAATTTTTTTCTGTACTCATGTTTTGTGTAATACATACTTTCAGATATGTTTTGTTATTAATTTTTCTCTTCAATACGTAGTTTTTCAATAAGTAAGTTTAACCATTACTCATAGACCGTTAACCACAAGATTTTTTAAGTGTATGGTTAGCTTTTTAGTGTGCCATTTTCATTTCCATGTGGTCAGTAGTCCATTATATTAATGTGCCCCACACACACACACACACACACACACACACAAAGAATAGGTGAAAATATTTATGATCTGAGGGGGTTTTTGGGAAACAATTTGTAAGGCTAGTTTAAAGCGCTTCAATTTGATCCATTTTAACTGATTTTAAGGCACATTTTTCACATACTGAAATCTCCAATATAGAGTTTATTTTGTTTGTTTTTTTTTTAGTCTCCCCATAAATTGGGTGTTTTAGAATCAGAGAAATGTGGTCAATACAATAAGTAATCACTTTTGGAACAATATCCACAATTGGATCTTGTTTATATTCTTAGAGTTTGGCTCAAGTCTCTGTAGGTTTTGTTATCTTGTTATTTCTCATTTCATTGCTACTTAAAGGCTTTTATTTTTTAAATTTTTTAAATTTATTTATTTTTAGAGAAGGGAAGGGAGGGAGAAAGAGAGAGAGAGAACATCAATACATGGTTGCCTCTCACATGGCCTGCAACCCAGGCATGTGCCCTGACTGGGAATCGAACCTGCAATGCTTTGGTTCACAGCCCGTGCTCAATCCACTGAGCTACGCCAGCCAGGGCTACTTAAAGGCTTTTAAAGTGAGAAAGTACAGGGTAAGAGTTTTGTTTTTGTTTTTTTAATTGGGGAAAATTATTTTTGAGTAAGTAGAATTTTTAAAAGTAATGAATGTAAAATGAAGCAAGTTGCGGGATTCCTAAAGTATATTTCTATTTATACAAAACTTGAAAACGTGCAAAACAGTACCATACCTTCTTAAGGAATATCTACATATGCTGTCATGTTGTGACAATAAGTGGGAGAGCCATAAACACCAAACTCAAGATGGCTGTCACCTTTGGAGGCACCGGATGAGGGGGAGATGCCAGGGGTCTCTACCCTGTGTATAGTGTTCACTTTCTGTGCTCAGGGGTGGGTGGGTGTTTGTTACATGGTTCCCTGTACCTTTCAGAAATATAATTTTTAAAAATGAGGGGAAAAGGAATACATGTAGGTATGTATTTATAAAATAAAACTTCCATAAGAGGGCTTTTTCAAGTTTAAACAGTACAACTCCCCCCATCCTAAATCTCTGCTTCCTAGTTTCCCTCCTAGAAGCAAACATTTTACTCCAAGTATTCCTGAGGTTTCCTGGAACGCCGTGATGTGTAATCCAGACTGTTCCCCTGGCTCCTTCAGTTTGTGTGTCATGTTCCCCGGGAGGGAGAGGGAGGAGTCATTTGAGTACCGGAATCTAGTGCCTGAGTCTGAATCCCTGCTCTGCCACTTACTAGCAGGGTGACCTTGAGTAAATTAACTCTGTGCTGATGCAGTTTCTTCATTTGTAAGATTCACTGAGTACTCCCTTTCTCATGGGGTTGTACTGCAAATTAAATGAGTGAAAATTGCTTGACAATAGGAAGCTCTATACGGTGTTAGCTATTTTTATTTTATTATCAATCACTCAGCTGTCTGCTGCCAAAGCTACTGCCAGTGTCCAGCCTGCTAACCCCACACTCTAATCACTGCCTTCCTTACCCCTTGGTCTCTCTGGCAAATAAGGACACTTCATTCTCTTTTTAGGATCTACTTTTTAAGAAGAGGTTCTCCCACCCCGCAGAGATACACTCTGTGCTGAAACACCAGGGTTCTCTGCAGTCTGCACAGTTGGGGTGGAGAAGGTGGTGAAGCACAGCCTCCCAGCTCTCGGAAACCACAGCACTCTTGAATGTCCTTGTACTCACACTAGACTTCTCTGCCAGAATTCTTTTGCATGTTCTTCCTCCTGCATGATTTTTCCCCCTGAGGCCAGTGCACCTGTCCTGCATTCTACTTCCTTCAAGACCCTCCACATTCGTTATGTCTCTGAACCCAGTTTAGATCAGGGTTTAGGCTCTTTGCCATGTGGCTCCCAGGCCCCATGTAAATCAGGGGATGTGGCTTGATGTCTGGTTTAGGGGCTCCTGACCCTACTGTGACTGGTAAATTTCCCAAACATTGTATGGTAGGAGGCCAGCATCCCCTAAGCACACAGGATCACTAAGGAGCAGTGACATCTCTAGCCCAGCCAGGACACACTGTTATGTTATTAACATTTATAGCTAGCATCTGAACAGCCATTTCAATTACAAGGTGCTTTTTGCCCTGTCTGGTATAGCTCAGTGGATTGAGTGCAGGCTGCAAACTGAATGGTCACCAGTTCGATACCCGGTCAGGGCACATGCCTGGGTTGTGGACCAGGTCCCCAGTGGGGGGGGGGGGGGGGGGGGGGGCGGGGGTGAGGGGCAACCACACACTGATATTTCTCTCCCTCTCCTCCCCTTCCCCTCTCTCTAAGTATAAATAAATAAAATCTTTTAAAAATATTTTTTAAAAATTACAAGGTGCTTTTCACCTAACTTACTTAGCTCTGAGGCAAGGATCAATATCTCATTCCCATTTCTCCAGTGAAGAAACTGAGGACTAAAAATAGTGTGGTTGCATGGGTTTAAAAAAAGAGGACAGGCCATCCTCTTGCTGCTGTGTCACTCATACCAAGCTATGTTCTTACCAGATGGGAAAAAAGCCATAAATATGTATGGTTTCAGCAGAGTTGGTATTGATTGTCATATTAGGTAGTTTTAAGGTTTGCAACTAGGTTTGGGGTGAAATTAACAGTATAGAAAATTGTCAATCCCTATGTTGTACACCTGAAATTAATACAAAGTAATACTGAATATAAAAAATTAAAAATAAAATTTTAAAAAATTGTTGAATAACTTAATTTAAATTTAGGTCTTTTTGTACTCTGGAGGTTTGTGTGAACTGTAGCCAATTTTGTAAAAAGAAAAAATCTTTATTTTTCCTTTTATTCAGAGCCACAATGGACACAGCTAGCCATAGCCTTGTCCTTCTGCAGCAGCTGAACATGCAACGGGAATTTGGTTTTCTGTGTGACTGCACAGTTGCTATCGGAGATGTTTACTTCAAAGCCCACAGAGCAGTGCTTGCTGCTTTTTCTAACTACTTTAAGATGATATTTATTCATCAAACAAGGTAAGGATGTGCTTTTGTAAATCAGAAGAGTTTTAATATTATGGTTTATCTAAACTGTATTATAACATCATTTGGAAAAATTCTTTGTTATGGAGTCACCTTAAGAAAAAAATCGTAGTGTATATATTTAATTATTAGTAATTATATGCATTGTGAAGGATCCATAAGGATAAAACAGTAATAGTTCAAATTTATTGAAGGCTTATCTCATACCTGAACACTAAGTATTTATCTGATGTAAATTCTATTGTCCATACTATTTTAGAGAAAAGGAAATGGAGGCTCAGTTATTCCATCACTTGCCTATCCAGGATTATACAGCTAATAAGTTAGACTCAAAAGTAGACCTGGGCTCTTAAAGTTCTATGCTCTTGATCACTAAGTTATTGATTTCTATTCCAGAATACTTTCATAGCAAGGTTTCAGTGTCATAATTCTACCCACCTTATATTTCATATTACAGTTGAAAGGTCATTTGTTTCAAATATTTTTTCAAAAAGTTTTTGAATGTATGTTAACCCAGCATGGTAGGTATGTAGGGGGAGGGCTGGGAAGTGGTATTCAGATTCTGAGCTCTTGGTAAAGAATAGCTTCAATCCATCCTAGGTTGAAAGTGATAGAATACTATGTTTTTTTAAAGGACCTTACATGAAATACTTAGGATTCCAGCCTTAATTATACACTTTTAACATCATTCATTCAACTATTTTTAAAAAGATTTTATTTATTTATTTTTAGAGAGAGGGGAAAGAAGGGAGAAAGAGATGGAGAGAAACAATGTGTGGTTGCCTCTCGCATTCCTGTACTGGAGACCTGGCCTGCACCCAGGCATGTGCGCTGATGGGGAATCAAACTGGCGATACTTGTGTTCATAAGGCCAACACTCAATCCACTGAGTCATACCAGCCAGGGCTCAACTATTGGTTGACACTTACATATCAGGCACTGTGTTAGACCCCAATAACAGATAAGTTATACTCCCTGCCCTCAAGAAATTTGTAGTCTAATAGAGAGATAATGCAAGTAAAGAAAATAATTGCAGTGCAATTGATCTCTCTGTGCCCCAGTTTCCCTCTCTGTAAAACATTAGAATAGTATACCTACCCATGGTATTGAGAAGATTAAATGGATTAATAATATTCAAATGCTTAGAACAGCAGCTTTGTGCCGTTAGCTGCCATTATTAATAATTAGTGTGATTAGCCTTGGCTGGTGTAGCTCAGTGGATTGAGTGCAGGCTGCAAACCAAAGGGTCGCCAGTTCGATTCCCAGTCAGGGCGCATGCCTGGGCTGTGGGCCAGGTCCCCAGTATGGGGCACATGAGAGGCAACCACACATTGATATTTCTCTCCCTCTCTTTCTCCTTCCCTTCTCCCCTCTCTAAAACTAAATAAATAAAAATCTTTTAAAAAATAATAATTAGTGTGATAAGTATTGCACAAGGTAAAGTGAAGTGTCAGCAGCCTTATTTTGAGAAGGTTGGAACAGGTATTACAGAGGTCCTGGATCTTGAAGGATCAGGAGTTGTTTTTCAGATGTTGAAGAGTAATGCAAGAAAGTTCACTGAAGGTAGAGGAAAACATGCATGAAAACATGCAGATATGAACCAGGCTAGATCAGAATGATTGGAATGTATGGCACAAAGTGGAGAGAACAGAGTGGGGGACAGGTCATGGAAAGCCTTTTCTGCCATGTCAGAGTTTTCTCTCTGACCTGTGTCAATGTAGAAACTAGAAACACTGCCTTCACATCAGTCTTGTCTGAGAGCCACGAATTGGTTCAGTGCCTGTTGTGGACTGGCACCATGCTAAATCCAGGAAATACAAAGGTGGCAACCTGCCATGTCGTATCTGTTGAGCAACTGAAAATCCTTAGTTAACAGAACTCTGTGCTGATATAAAAAACACCTGCCACAGACCATGGAAGTAGGTGGATCAGAGCTAAGAGTGAAGCCCAAGAGAGAATCCCAAGATAACAGGACTCAAGAAACAGGTTGTCTGCATACTGACCCTCAGTGCTTTCTGGTGCATTCACACAGACTTCTGCTGCAGGGGCGTCTGCTGGCTGATTTCATTGTTCCCTGACGTCCAGTGCTTCCTTCAGATTGTCTTTCTCCTAAATGTTCAGGGGCGTTTCCTGATTTCTTGTTACACGGTCATTTCCATCTATTATCTGATATCTAGATTCATACATAAAAAAATGGGCTTGGGACTTATTTTAAAGCTTTTCAACATCATCCCCATATTCATTTGTGATTTGAACAGTAGATATGTTAATATAGTTTGGAAGACAAAATAAGGTTAACGTAATTTAAATTCTAAATATTACCAATTTCAATACACACTTTTAAATTTTAATATGTTTATTGTGATAAAATATACATAATATAAAATTTGTCATTTTAACCACTTTTAATTGTACAATTAATTGGCATTAATTACATTCACACTGTTGTACAGCCATCACCACTATTTATTTCTAAAACTTTTCATCACCCAGAAACCGTACCTATTAAGTAATAACTCCTCACCACCACCACCACCGCCGCTCCAACAAACTCCCAGTAACCTCTAAACTACTTTCTATCTTTATGAGTTTGTCTATTCTATATATTTCTCTTTTTAAAATCATTTTCATTAATATTCAAATATAGTTGTTTCTATTTTCCCACCACTACTTGTCCCTGCCCCACCCACCCTCACCTCAATCCTACCCTACTTTGGCTTTGTCTGTGGGCCCTTTATACACATTTCTGATGACCCTTCCCCTTCTTTCCACTGTTATTTCCCTCCCCACCCCCCTCTGGTTACTCTCAGTTTGTTCTTACTTCAGTGTCTCTGGTTCTGTTTTGCTCTCTTGTTTGTTTTGTTATTTTTTATAAGTGGCATACACAGCTTGCCCTCTTGTGTCTGGTTTATTTCACTTAGCATACTGTTTTCAAGGTTCATTCATATGATAGCATGTATCAGAACTTCATTCTGTTTTGTGACTGAATAATATTCCACTGTGTGTATATGCTGTGTCGTGTTTATCTGTCCATCTGTTGATGGACACTGGGGTTGTTCCTCCCTTTTGGCTAATATGAAGAATGCTGTACTGAAATTGGTATATGGGTATTTGTTTGAGTCTCTGGTTTGGTTCTTTTGGCTGTATACTTAGTAGGTTGTTATGTTCCATAAGAACGGGATACCTATTTTATTCATGATTTTTCTACTCTCTGGCAGCTAATATCACTTAGGAATCACTACATAACTGTTGAACAAATGAGAATATCTGTTTCCTAACTTTAGATGTAGATTGGATACATGAAGACTTGTTGC
Source organism: Phyllostomus discolor (assembly GCF_004126475.2). Lineage (NCBI taxonomy): Eukaryota > Metazoa > Chordata > Mammalia > Chiroptera > Phyllostomidae > Phyllostomus > Phyllostomus discolor. The sequence continues at coordinate 189,108,364 of NC_040903.2, read as the reverse complement.
TGAGCCATAAAACTGGTATACAGTGAAAGTTTAAGTTTTTGTTACTTTGTTTCATCAAGGCAGATTGCTACGTTTGAACTTCTTAGAAAAATTTTGCTTTAGCCTGAGACTATATACTGTTAACTAAAAGGCCAACTAGGTTGTTTCATTTTGTGTGGGTCTATTTTTTGTTTTTAACAGTGAGTGCATAAAAATACAACCAACTGACATCCAACCTGACATATTCAGCTATTTGTTGCACATCATGTACACGGGGAAAGGACCCAAACAGATTGTGGATCACAGCCGTTTGGAGGAAGGGATTCGATTTCTTCACGCTGACTACCTTTCTCACATTGCAACTGAAATGAATCAAGTGTTCTCACCAGAGACTGTGCAGTCCTCAAATTTGTATGGCATTCAAATCTCAACAACCCACAAAGCAGCTGTCAAGCAAGGGCTGGAGGTCAAAGAAGCTCCTTCCAGTAACAGTGGAAACAGAGCTGCTGTCCAGGGTGAACACCCACAGTTACAACTTTCTCTTGCTATTGGGCTGGATGATGGCACTGCTGACCAGCAGAGGGCCCATCCTGCCACCAAGGCCTTGGAGGAACACCAGAAGCCCCCTGTGTCCATCAAGCAGGAAAGATGTGACCCAGAATCTGTGATCCCCCAGAGCCATTCCTCATCCTCGTCAGAGATGACAGGCCCAGCTTTCACCGAAAGTAGTATCAAAATTCACTTATGCCATTACTGTGGAGAACGTTTTGATTCCCGTGGTAACCTAAGGCAACATCTCCATACCCATGTGTCTGGATCCCTGCCATTTGGTGTCCCTGCTTCCATTCTGGAAAGTAATGACCTTGGTGAAGTGCATCCACTTAATGAAAACAGCGGCACTCTTGAATGCCGCAGGCTCAGCTCCTTCATCGTCAAGGAGAATGAGCAACAGCCTGACCACGCAAACCGTGGGACCACAGAGCCTCTGCAGATCAGTCAGGTGTCTTTGATCTCCAAAGACACAGAGCCAGTAGAATTAAACTGTAATTTTTCTTTTTCAAGGAAAAGAAAAATCAGCTGTACCATCTGTGGTCATAAATTTCTCCGAAAGAGCCAATTGCTGGAACACATGTATTCACACAAAGGTAAATCTTTCAGACATAACCGATGCCAAAGGTTTGGAAATGTGTTAGCCCAGAGATTCCAGCCGTGTTGTGATGGCTGGTCGGATGTCCCCCTGAAAAGTTCCCGCCTGTCACAGGAGCAGTTAGACTCGTCTTGTGCCTTAGATTCAGAGCTCACACAAGAAAACGTGGACACTATCCTGGTTGAGTAGCAGTTTCTCCTTCAGAATTTTCATATCCATTCTGACAAATTCATATTTTTTTACTCATAAATTATTCTCCTCCTCAAGTTCTACTGACTTCTTTCCTTTACCATTTATCCATAGTTTTAACATTGTATTTATTAGGTCTCCTTATTGTGAGATATTAATTCATAGCTATTAAAATAAACTTCAGTTAGGGCTGTGAACTTTTCATAAATTAATTCAGAACTTAGAAATCAGAAATCAATGTAATAATATGGGACTTTAGAGTTGATAGTTGTTTATAGAATTTTTAAGTTAATCCAGGTTGTAGAATCAGTAAAATCAAATTAATAGGAAGTAAATGAACTATTTTTTAAAGAATATTTTAGACTATCACTTTTGACTGATGTTTTGCAGGAATAAGCTTGTATGAGAATTATGTAAACATTTTCTGCCACATAGGAAATTAGTAGTTATTTTAATGCATAACTGTATTATAATATATTAAGATTTGTTTTAAACATAGCTGTACCAAATCACGAGTAGTTTTAAAATTATGTTTAGCTCTGCAACATCTTACATAGCATTTATTTATCTTTTGACATTGTGAGCATACCTCATTTTTAATAAAACATATTTTAGTTACAAAGAGAGAAAAGGAGAGGAGTCAGACATAAACAATCCTAAAGAGAGTAACCTGAAGATACGTGCACACAGGTGAGCACACAGGGACACAGGGACACAGAGATTCGGACGGATCTGCAGTGACTGGACCCCCCAGTGCTGTCACCTTAACCTAATGTGTTTTCTAGACATCTTAAGAACAATTTCAGGTTCTTTTTTCCTTTTATGACCGGAAGGTTACATGGGTTTAAAAGGGAAAATGTTAAAATACATGATTATCTTTATACCCTCAGTGTCAGAGGATTTCTAGGCTGCCTAAGTTAAAATTAATCTTCTAACAATCATGTGTAAAAACAATTTTTCAGTGACAGTTTTCACTTTTTTTGGTCATAAAACAAGTGGAGTAGATAGAGTCAATGTCCTAGAACTCTGTTTGAAATCTATGATAGATTTTACTCTATGCATAAACTTTTAACTCCCTTTTATAGTGGTGGAACTTATAAAACTAAAACCCCAGAAGAATTAAAATTGATGCACTCAGTGGTATATTCTCCTGCTTTATGCAGCTGGGAAAGAGCTGATCAAACCTCATCACAAAGGATAGGTCTAAATTGTTTCTGAAATGTTTAAGTATCTAATACTAGATAGTCAAGAATAACAAAAGAGAGGCTTCAAAACAGCCTCATCTTTTTTGCATGCCGTCTGTTAAATACTAAGCCTCACAGACATTTTAATAACTAGGATGAATTTGGTTTGCATGGCTTGGAAAAATGCTTTCAGCTCCTTCATGACTGCACACTCTGAGGACATTTCCTGACAACTTCAGAGTTCTCTGACAACATGAGAGCTCAGTGAGGAGGGAGCTCAAAGAGCGATCAGCTCATTCTAAGGGTGCAGAGGGTAGATCGAGGTTAGCTGAATTATGAAGTGGTCAGTGTTTCTTGAGGGTTGGAGGAAGAAAACCATTGGGCATTCACTGTCTAAAGCAGTGGCGTTTCCACCTTAGACAAGTGAGTAAAGCCTCCTGGGGTCAAGATTGATACGAGCTGAGAGCAAACTCTAGCAATCGCTGTAGGATTGATTGTATTGGGAATGGTTAAAATAAATGTGTTGCTCTTTGGGGTCAGAATTTCATCTAATCTTAAACCATTTAAGCAATTATTCTAACTGATACTGCCCTCAAATATCTCATCTCATAGGATGAGTGCAAATAGTAACCTTTATTTTCATGTATTTTAGGCTTTTCAAGATATGTGCCCCAGCCATCTTCAAGTAAAATTTTACTTTTCTCATTTTTATCATGTCTCTTAATTTTTCTGACTTTTCTCTATTCTTTACTCCTTGCTCAGTCTTTGGTGCTTGACACAAGAAGTTTGTAGCTAAAGGGTGTGATTACGGGTCCATAAGAGTTGTGGGGTAGGGCAGGGGTCCGGGGCCAGGTCTGGGTAAATGGTAGGAGTTTGCCTGTGGTTAATTGGCCATGACTGATAACGTTAATTTAAAGCAGAAATATATCTGCATTTGTTGGGTGTACATAAAATAGTGGTTAACTGTACTTTTAGTCTTGTTTTTAATATTAGGAATTCAAAACAAATGTTCTTTCCTTAGTCTTCATGATATTCTCTCTGTTTTAGGAAGTGGCAAAATGTTAACTCCGTTTTATATCAGTATAAAAAAATCCCCAAAGCTGGGTTCTGGAGACCAGTGAATAGTGGTGTTAGGGACTGACCTATTTTATTTTTTTCCATTCATTCAGCAGGCATATTTGAAAAATAACTGTGATGACTAACACTGTGCCCTAAGTATATTTTTTTAAGACATGATTTTTTACTAAATCTACTCTGTATAAAAAATGTTCTTTCAGCTTAACTCTTTAGTTTTGACTAATCATCTGCTTTTAAAATGGAGCTAATTACCTTAGCCATACAGAATGGCTTGAATAATTATTACCAAACTCTAAAAACTGGAAGTGCTATATGCACCTTAATTAGTGTATCAGGCAAATACTACACAGACATTTGCCCCTTGGATTAGCTTGGAACTTGCCCTTCTTTGCGGATCCTCTACATAGTTGTTGCCTGGAGAAAAACAGACGATTTCAGTGTTTGTCTTTATTAGCATATCAGTATCTGGTAAGTTCAGTCTGCCTTATAAGAAAACCAAAATGTCCTGATCTGTACTTATCTCTTGAGATTATTATTTCTTGCTCTGATTTTCTGATTTCCCATCTATAAAGTGGGTATAAGCAATCCCTACCTCACAGGGGTGTTGTGAGGATTTGTATTAAAACTGTGTTAAGCTTTTAATGTTATTGATAAGAATCAATCATATAAAGAAAACTATATGTATTCTATAGCTAAATCTATTAACTTCAGTATTCCAACCCAGAAGCAGTCATATACTATTTAATACTCAATGATTAATTGATAAAATTCTTATTTTTTACAAATACTCTAGGAAAAACTGTGTTGACAGAAGTCTCATTCTACTATAGTTTAATCATTAGACTTTTTCTTTAGACTTCACCATTAGTTCTTTTGCATTTTGGGGAATAAAACCTTGCCAATTTCAGCTTTACTGAAAGTTCTTCCAAACATATTATTTACACCTAGGAAAAGGAAGAAAAGCAATGGTAGAAATGTTTTTATTTCTTTGATGTAGGTCATCTAAAAAGTAGATGGGGAAAAGAAATGGAGTGGGGATTATAACATAGTAATTAATTATGTTCTGTTTAAGTAGTAATGGAAAGGCTTCATTTAAAACTGAAGGAAATACATATTAATCATGGAAAAAGAACCTGAAAAAATGTGTAATGTTTATTTGCACAGGCACGTTCTTGATGTTGTACCTCATATCGTTGATAAATATTGACTTTCTGTAGTGATTGAGGTAAGAATAGGCCAAATGAGAAGTTTTCATAATGTATCTGTGACTTTGTATGTTTTAAACTAAATGTATCTCTATGGAATTTTATTATAATTAATTTGTAAATTCCTAGAGTGAAATCTGTAAATGATTACTCGCTGCTGTAATTCTGTGCTTGTGTGGTTGGATGTTTTGAAAACTGGTGCCATTACACAGCCTCAAACCTGGACGTCTTAAATACAAGGAATCACACACTGTGACTTTTGTCTTCAAGACCTTGAAGAATCCCTTGTGCTTCTGTATGTATCCTTGCTGCACTTGATGACTTAGTAGATGTTGCTCCTGTGCAATAGACACAAACTATCATCAACTCTTCTCTTTTGTGCCAAATAAAATCATTTAGTCAGATTAGATTACATATTGACTTAAAATACTTTCAAAGAAACTTGGATTTCAAAAACTTGTACAATATAAAAGGCCCACTGAAGAAATTTTCAAACTACGAGTAACACACAGCAAAATATAGGAGACTGAAATCAATAATATATTGTATGGTTAAACTCTTTCACCTAATGTACTGTGAATTTGCTTCAGAAACATTCTTTTAGAGTTTTGTATGCAATGAAAATAGTGGATTTCATGTATTTTATCATGACAAATAAATTAATGCAATTTGACCATAAGCATTTTATTAGCTCAGCTTATAGAATGTGTTCTTACTTTACATTAGTGTGTGCCAGATGCCTTCCTAGTGTCGAGGTAAGTAATCGCTGTGCCAGGAAACATGCCGGATGTGCATTGTACTAGCGAGCCCAGTTCTTATCAGCCACAGTCCAACTACTATCTCTGGAAAGAAAGGTAGTATCTAGTCATTTCCCAGAAGTTTCTTGCTTTGCTTCTTTTTTCCCCTCCCCTATTCCCTGCTGTTTCTCCACTGGTAACATAATCTGCAACAGTGTTTCTCAACCAGGATGTGTTAGGGTTCTCCAGAGACAACCTGACAGGATGCGAGTGAGTGAATGTGCATGCATGTGTATACTCCATGGTCAAGTTAACACAAATCTTAACCACCACAAGGGTGGTCCCCCTCACCGTGGGGACATCTGGCAGTGTGGAGATGTTTTTGGTTGTCAGACTGGGTGGGGGTGGGGGCAAGGTTGCTACTGGCATCTTGTGGGTAGAGGCCAAGTTTGCTGATAAACATCTCACAAAGCAGAGGATAAGCCCCCACAACAAAGAGTTGCCTGGCCCAAAATGTCAGTAGTGCTACGGCTGACTAATCCTGGTCTAAAAGCTTAAAATAAGTTTTGTGATGGTTGCCAAGAGAAATTCTGGGATTTCTGTCTCATTCATCTTTGAAGTTAATACAGTTCTTACTGCATATGAGACTTATTAGATCAGAATTAAATTCTGTTTGTAAATATTATTCTTTATCTCAGCCTTTAAAACATTTTTTAGACCTGGCTGGCGTAGCTCAGTGGATTGAGCACGGGCTGGGAACCAAAGTGTCCCAGGTTCGATTCCCAGCCAGGGTACATTCCTGGGTTGCAGGCCATGACCCCCAGCAACCGCACATTGATGTTTCTCTCTTTCTCTCTCTCTCTCCCCCCTCCCTCCCTTCCCTCTCTAAAAATAAATAAATAAAATATGTTTTTTTAAAAAAACATTTTTTAAAGTGTGACTATTAAAAAATCAAGGATGCCTGGCTGGCATAGCTCAGTGGATTGAGCGCAGGCTGCGAACCAAAGTGTCGCAGGTTCAATTCCCAGTCAGGGCACATGCCTGGGTTGCAGGCCATGACCTCCAGCAACCGCACATTGATGTTTCTCTCTCTCTCTCTATCTCCCTCCCTTCCCTCTCTAGAAATAAATAAATAATATGTTTAAAAAAAATCAAGCATGTATTAAGAAACAAGACAGCTTTAAAAAATATGTTGATTTTAGAAAGAGAAACATCAATTGATTGCCTCCCATATGTGCCCCAACTGGGGATAGAATCCACACTAGGTATATACCCTGACCAAGAATCAAAGCCCCAATCTTTTGGGGTACAGGATGACACTCCAACCAACTGAGCCACATGGGCCAGGGCAGGACAGTTTTAGATGTATTCATGTAATGTTTGCATTAAACAGTTGTGTCTCTAACAAGGTCTCTGTGAAATTAAAGTATGATTGTAGGTTGTAATTTGTGTAAATTTTTAATCTGGCCAAAAGGTGGCACTAATGTACTTTTTAAGAATCTATTTTACCTTAGGTTCAAATTTGGCATCGCTGTTTCACTCACTATTTATTTAGCACTCAGCTACATCTGGATCTTGCTGTACTTTGTAGAATCAGACTAATGAGGGTTTTCCTAGAATTCCATGATATCTTAGATGCTACAATATCTTGACACTCCTCTTTGATTGAGATGCAGCAGATACCTTTTAAAAAATACCACATTTATTGTGACTGTTATATTGAGCATTTCTGGGGATTCTTGTGAGCCTTTAACAGTTAGACCTTGGAATTCTAGTCCCAATCACATTTCCTTTTCTAATCAGGCATCAGACTCAGTTTTCAGTGCTGTACCTGATCAAGAAAGAAATCCGGGGACATTCAGGTAAATAAATACTCCCTTGTTTCTTAGCTTGCTTTCTTTTCTCTTCTTTCCTTTTTTTCTTTTCTTTCTTCTCTTCTCTTCTCTTTTCTTTCTTTTCTTTTCTTTCTGTCTTCCTCTTTCTTCTCCTCTTTTTCCTTCTCTTCCTCATCTTCCTACTGCCTTCTCCCTTCTTCATCCTCCTTTTCTCCTTCCTCCCTTCTCCTTTCTTCAACTTCTTCCTTCTCCTTCCTTCCTCCTTCTTTCTCCTTCCTTCTTTCCACCTTCTTCCTCCTTCCTCTTCCTCCTCCTCTTTCTCTTTCCTCCTCCTCTCCCTTCTTCCGGTAGAGAGATCTTTTTTAATTTTTATTTTTTTACACTTGTCACACCGTGAACTCACAGGGAACTCACAGGATCCAGCAGCTCAGGCTCCCTTCCATTGGTTCCCACAGTGCGCTTTTCCGGGTGGAGCGGGCTGGTGCTTCACTTGAACCCAGGTGCCTTTCTCTGTGGCCTCCTTCTTTTTCTGATCATTTTCTTTCACTTGTTTCGGGAAGCTCTCTCAGGTCTTTGAGTGCTTAATATGTTCAGTATGTACATTAATTCTCTTGTCAAGAATCTTGCCCTTAACTTGTTTGTTTACAGCAATGTCCACCACATGCTGGGTGACACTGTAGACTCTTGCAGTTTAGCCCTGGTAACATTTGTGGGCATTCCTTTTTGAGCAGCGCCCATTCCCTGGATGTCTACAGTATCATCTTGCTTGTAGATCCTCATGTATAAGGCCAAAGGAACCATGTTTTCTAAAAGGCGTGAAGAACATAGAGCAGGTGCCTCTCTTTCCCTTTGTGTTAGTCTTTTTGGCGAATTAATGGAAGATGGTGGTTCCAGCTGAAAGATTACCTCTTGTTTCTTCACACCCATAACCTGTGAGTTATTTTAATAACCTGTATATTTTATGGAACTTACTTTTTCAGCTACAGTTCAGCAACTGACTTTCTACACAGGTATTCTTTATTCCTTTCTTCCCTCACTTCCTTTCAATCAGTTCCAATCTCTGAGTAAGGTGAAATGTTCTTTAATAGAGTTCTTTTGCTTCCAATTCTCCTGGCCTTCCAATTTTGAGTGAATATACTCTGCCCTCTCTTGTCCATCCACATCATTTCTACCCTCAATATTATTGTCATCCTAGGACTTTGTACCTAATCACCAAATACTTACCTTAAATTTAGTTTACAGCTGGTTAGCCAACTTGGAGAATGAGCCCACTTCCTTTCAGATAAATTCTCTTCCAGCATTTATACAATGTTGAAACTTTTTAATGAAACAACTTGGTGATATTGTATCAAAATAATGGAAATAAAGTACCTTCCCTTAAGCTATTAAAAATGTGTCCTTTCATGTCAGAAATCTGAAGGAATAGCAGTGCTCAGGGAGGGGTTCTCTGCACAGCTGAACTGGTCCCCGCTCTCCCGGGACTGGGGGAGTGGCTTCTGCAGGAAGGGAACCTGCGAAGGAGGCATCCTTTGCCAGCTGTAGCTGTCAGCCCTGGTCCGGTGATGTTGTTACTGAGCTTCAGGAAGGTCCATGCAAGGTCTTTGTGGACCAAGCAGGGAACAAGATCTTGTGAATTTAGCTCTGCCACATTTTTCTGTAGCGGAAGCAATATGGTGCTTAGTCCAAACCACATCTAGGGAAAGTATTAATAATTTTTTGTTTGGGTAAGGGGTAGTAAGTGCCTTGTAGGGAGGAAAATTTAAATAATATATGGTAGTTCTTTAGAAAAAGGATATAAAACTTGCAAAGGTAAGGGGAAAGGTTTCAAAATGCTGGCCAAAGGTTCCAGTGGAGTGAGTCTCAACAGTCTTTACTGGACCAATTCACATCTCTCATGCTGGCCTTTTTTGCATGTGCAAAGTGTGGTGCTGTGAGCACAGTTGTTCTTGTCCTCTTTTAAAAAAGATTTTAATTTAATTTTTAGAGAGGAGAAGGGAGGGAGAAATATAGGGTGAGAAACATCAATCAGTTGCCTCTCCCACACACTCTGGCTGGAGGCCAAACCGCAATCCAGGCATGTGCCCTGACCAGGAATCAGTGACCTTTCCCTTTGCAGGATGACGTCCAACCAGCTGAGCCATAGCAGTCAGGGCTCCTGTCCTCTCTCTTTATCACAATATGTTTTTTAAAGATTTTATTTTTTAGAGGAGAAAGGAGGGAGACAGCAAGGGAGAGAAACATCGATGTGCAAGAGAAACATGGATCAGTTGCCTTCCACATGCCCCCGACCCAGGGACCTGGCCGGCAACTCAGGTGTGTGCCCTGATCAGGAATTGAACTGTCAACCCTTCAGTGTGCAGGCAGGGGCTCAACCCACTGAGTCACACCAGCCAGGACTATCACAATATTTTAAAGTGTGGGAGGAAGGGTATATAAATGGAGGACTTTTTTTTGACATCTCCTGTGTCAGTGTTAACACTACAGTTTTTGCAGATCTCTCAAAATTGATGGTTGTGTTCAGAGCTACCACGTATGGCCAAGCCTATTATGCACAATAAACGCTAGGGGGCACCACTATGAAACGAATGCCTCTCCTGGAGTTGGGTGGTGCAGAATTTGCAGAGCTGTGCACAGCATCCCTGCCTTTCCTTATCCTGGTTTAAGTGTTGGGTTTAAGAAGCCCTTATTTTGAATTTCTGCAGGAAGTAGCAGTTTTCACTGATGTATCCAGGCAATTATATTAAGCCAAAACACATAGGTGTATAAAGAACAATGAAATCAATAAAAAATACTCTCTAGGTGACACAACTGTGTACACAGTATTTGTCAAAATTTAGACCTCTGCACTAAAAGGGGTAGATTTTATATGTGTGTAAATTATATCTTAAGTGGAGAAAAAAAGACCACCCAGATAAATGTGGAACGGCCATAGAGCTTAATGAGTCATGTTGATTATCATTCACAATTCAATCTTCCAGGTCAGAAAAAAGCACATTGGCCAGACATTGAGAGTATAGAGTAAGTCCATAAAACTGAAAATAATCCTAAGCAATTTCACTCTGAAACCCACGAAATTATTGATAAAACTGTTAGTGGTATATCTCAATAAAAGATCAGAAGAACAGGTTGATTTTTTTCCCCTAAATTAAGCAGTGACCGATCACATGGCATGTTGTATGCTGTACCACAGACTTATACAGTGCCAGGACTCGTCCGAGCATTCTGACCTGGAGGATGAAAATCCTCTGGTTTTGGATGACCTGTGTAAACAGAATATTCTGACTGTTTTTATGCTGCAAATGAAACATCCTCATTGTAATTCATACATGAGGATATTTGATTTGATCATGCATTGCCTGTAGCTGTGTTATGACTGTAATGGACCACAGATGTGGTCCAGAGACCCACCTGTAGCCATACTGACCAGGCTTCCTGTGACCTAAAGGTACAGATGTCAAAGTAGAGATTTGGGAATAAAAGTTTTGAGCACAAGTGTACAAATGGCTGCATCTGCTTTTATGTCAACCTGTGCTCCCATCTCCGAGGAGTGCAGAAGTGGAAGGCCTGAGGCTTATGGCTGCAAGTATAGCTGTGAAAAGTACATGACAGGTTTAGCTCCTGCCAGAAAGACCAAGACCAAAAGTCCTAGTTGAGCCTAGCCACCTGACGAGTCATGGAGAAATGTATCTTGCCTTGCAAATGTACAGAAACTACTGGACACTGACACTGTTGCTGATAGGATAGCTTGGGGTTTACAGAGACAATGCTAAGTTTGGCGGTTTCCAGGCTTGGGGCCACAGCACCATCCTCCCCTCACTTAGGTTTCCTTACTTGTTCATGGTGCCGAGCCCAGCTTTGCTCAGGGTTTTCTTGGTTGTGTCGTGGGCTCCTATACAAACACGCCTATAGTCACTCTGTTTCCGAAGCTCGGGATCTTACCCCCTGGAGGTCTCAAACTTTCAGGGAGAAAAAGGAGTGGAAACCCACAAAGGGGCTGGGGGCTCCAGACTCCAGCATTAGAGGTAGATCTAAAAGGAAATTAGAATCGCCTGCAAGGACAAGTTTTACCTCTAGTAAAAGGTATTGCATCCTTTATACTAGAAAGAAGTGATTCAATTAAAAAGTCTACTAAATGTGAAATATTAAATACCTTATGTACAGTGTTTGTACATTAATAAAACATTTTGCTTTGGAGTGAGGTTTAGTTTTAGCACTTTTAAGACTCTATCAACTTCAAATTGGTCCAGTGACTCAAAAGAACACTACTTCATAGAGTCCAATTATCATCACTGGGCTGTGCTGAATTGAAGAAAGAACTGGGCCATCAACATGAGGGGAATAAAGTCAGTGTCTTAATAAACAGAACTTTGGAAACACTCAGCTTTAGCAGGCATCACCTGAATAATTTAAGCGTTTTCACATCAAGGTTGCTTGGTTATTTAGAAAACCATAAAGATTATTAATAATGTATAGTTTAATACACTGTAGAAACAATGAGAATAGCGAGAGATCATGGAAACAAGTGCACTTCTGTCCAGTTCATAGAAGGCATCAAAGGCAGAATCACCCTTTACATGGAATTAGTTCAGTGAAGTGGAGTTCAAGGTCTAGGTGTTTGTTTCTCTTTGCTGAAAGTGGGCTCTTTTCGGCCCGATGCGGTGAAGTTGGCCGCACACCCAGTCAGCAGAGGAGAACTCTTCTGTGGTGTTGCCTCAGTAGTTCATCAGTGTGGTCTTTACAGTTTTAAGAAATGAAAGTAATGTACCACATTTCTATGAAAAGATTTGGATAAATAAAATAAACATGAGCCAGTATCACATTAAGTCTGTATTAATAGTCAATACATCTGTTCAGGTTGAAGCCTTTTTTCTAGAGTTTGTCTTGAATATTATTAGCATCTGACCCACAGTGACATAGAAATACAAAATGGAATTTTTACTTTTCATAACAGCTCATCCACTTAACACTGCACAAAGAACTACTATAAATATATATAACAGTATGCAGGCTGTTTTTCTTCACAAACCAGAAAGAATATACCATTTAACTATTTAGAAACTGAATGCTTTCGGACTGCAACTGTATTTGTATGACCACCTCCCCATACCAGATAAAACTGTTTTTTCCTTATTGTCCCCTTCATAGCGCTTGCGATGCCACATTACCCATGGCTCTCTCTGCCTTCACCCCTGTCCCGGGGCCCGGCGGTGCCACTCCCTTGGTTGAGATCTCGGAGGGCAGGGAGCCTGTCCCCCGTATCAGAGTGTTTGGCATATGTTACACCCAACACATGTTGAATCAAACTGAATTTAATCAGAACATCTAAATTTTATGTAGCTTCCTTCTGTTAAGTGTTTATAACTAAATAGGGATCATAACAAAAATTCTTTTCAAAAGTGTACCACAAAATGTACTATACATTGAAAGTTTGAATTCTGTAAAATAAGAAACTTCATGTTATACAATTAAACATCACCAGAATTTGAACCTAACAAATTCTAAACCTTAAATGACGGTCAGAAAAGTCAACCCCTGATGTATTAAGTGTCAGATGAAATTAGAAAGACTTTACCTAATTGAATCAAGTTGACATTAAAAGGATCTTTTCAAACAATGGGGTTTGAAAGCTTAACAATTATTTTTAAAATTCCATTACCAATCCTGAAAAAAATAGCTCTTAATTATAAAAAAATAAGGCAACTTGAAGTTATACATTTATGAAGCTAACTCAGGATTGCATGCCATCTTATGACCCTTATCTGTAAAAGCCTTCAGCAGGAAGGCTGCTCACGCGTACTTACAAAGAAACACCATCTCTTGGCCATAAATCAGAGTTCCTAAGACTCCATTGAATAGTAGTCCAATTAAGATCATCACAGATTTTGTATTGTCAAATAGATTACCTTGAAAGAAAATTATGCAGACAGATCTTTCTGAAGAGCTCCATTTGTGCCACATGCTTATTATCGTATTGTTTGAAGTGGAGGAGGTGGCATAACTTCTGTTTGAAAGTTCTTTTGTTTCTGCTACTTTTGCCTAAATGTTACCAGGTACTATTTTTATATCCTATAAAGTACTTTGAGAAAATGTTAAGTGAATAATGTTACATAAAATAGAGGAGGATTTTCATATTCTCTGGGTTGAGTGAATAAAGCAAAGTGAATAATACTTGATTCTCAAAAGGGGAAGACAATATGCTGAAAAACTGACCAAATGTCTGATAAACCAACCAGCCTTGTAAACTTCTGGGTTCGAAGAGAAACTGATTCCCCACTAATTAATTTTTACTAAACGCAATGTTTACACCACAGCAAATTTAAATGAAAATTAATGTTCCATTATTCAATTGCCTTCTAAATGATCAATTTAATATTGTCAAAGGGTTGTGAATTCAATAAGAACCTATTTATATTCATTTAATGTCTTACATATAAAATCAAATTGTTTAAAGTTCCATTATAATAAAAAATCTTAAGAGTCATTTGTAAGTTGTCCGATTCTTAGTTATTTCTATAAAAACAAAACAATTTGGGTCATTATAGAATTCACTGTAGTAGGATTTAATCCACATGGAAGATATACCTAATCAGATTGAAACCAATTAATGTCTGGATTCTTTTTTCAAACTAGAATCCTACTTACTTAATTCACCAGATACTTTTAGTAGAAAAGATTGAGGAGAAACCACTTAAGAATGAATGCAAGTAGAGTATTCTCATCACAAAAACAATCCACTACGTATCATACATTCTAATCAAAAATATATATCAAACCACAGTGTGTGGTGGGTGTGTATGTAGAGACACAGGACTAGATAAAATGTTACTTTCTTAACAAAAAAAAATTAATTACACATATTAACCTAGTATCTGTCTTTAAAACTCCCAAATAAATATGCCTAAACCTTTCAACATATTTTCAATAACTGGTAAGTGCTGTACTTTTTGCTCATTCATGAGATTAAAAACTTACAATGTGAGTATATTGGCTTGAGCCTTCAGTAAATGAAGGCAGGGTTCTTCAAACAATGTAAAATGCACCAACTTTAATCAGGTTTTTAAAATTGTTCACTTTAAAATATATATTTGCTGGTACTTATCCAAGTTCATTAGCACCATGTAGTGAATTTAAAAGATTATTATTAGGGAGGCTGACTCGGCAGTCTTTTTTTTTTTTTAATGTTTAAAGTTATACAAGTAAAAAAACTGGGGGAGGGGAGGTCATGTGTTTTGAAAGATTTGCTTTTTATCTTGCCAAATTGAAGGATTTGGGTGGGCCCCCCCCCCAAGTTTATAAGCATGAAGGTAGGGGAGTACTTTTGCACTTCAGCAAAGAATCTTGCTGATAATATCCATTGTTCAGTTCCAGAGTCAGATTAGATTTTTCTGCCAGAGCTCTCAAGTATGTACTTCCAGAAAGAAACCAAGATGTTATAGGACAAATTAGCACATACTTTCTATATGCAATCCATAAATAATTCAAGATGTCACCAGATCATTTCAAGTCATCTAATGTTACAGTCTTTTCTTTAAGAATGGACCAATATTCTTACCAAATACTTCACAACTCCAGTAAAAGCTCTTCATTATTTATCTGCTTTCAGAGTAACACCGTCACTCAGTTTAGACAGTATGGGACTGCACAGTGTGAAGCCCCTCCCGGGAGGTAAGGAAGTATATTTACAGTACTGTGGCCACAAGAAAAGATTGAAATAGAATCACTTAAAAAAAAAACCATGGCATTCATTCATGAGATCAATGATTTAAATAATTAAATAAAATGCAAATAAGCCCTTCTCTTTCTTGTAAGTTTTGTTGTTGTTGGTAAGGGATTAGCTATAATGAATTAAAAAACTGGTGAAAAAATTTCAATATCCATGTAAAATTTTTTTACTGGTGTCTCTCAATACATAGGCACAATGAGAGAACTCTGGCATTTAAAATAATGTGCTTAAGCAGTAACTTTACTTTCTATTCGCTTGGTTCATTCTTGACCAAGAATGTTACCAGATCATTTCAATGTCACCAAATATTTCAATATTTTTACTACATTATGATGATTCCCCAGGACTTTTACTGCCAGGCTGGCTCCAAACCCACTCTCCCCACTCCAAGGAGAGTTGCTGAGTATGGACTTCAAAGGAGTAATCCTGCAACACGAATCCATGCTGTCCGTGAGAGCTTGTTACCTGGGAAGTTGGCCTTCTCCTGGGTGGAAAATAATATTCCACTCTTCTTGTTTTGCTGTTGTTTTGTTTTTATCTTTTCATCAGATGGTCCCATGCAGAAATGGATTTGTACAAGTCTGTTTGGGGCAGAAGATGGAGAACAAAAACGTACTCCCTGTTCCTACAGCTTTGCACTTGGTAATTATTTGCCCGTTTGAAGTCATTTGTGAACAGCTTTTTTTTAAAAGGCCTTGAGCAAGACTAAAAAACCACTCATGTTTAATTCAACTAGACATATTCTGCACACATTCACACCAAAAAGCTCACCTTATTTACCACTTTAAACAACATAAATGTGCACTGTAACTCAAATGTTTTTGAAAGCAGAATGCAGTGTTAACCTATACACAGAGTTGAATTAGCAAAAGGAAACGAGGCTTTGTGACGTCAAAGGACATTTAAGAGACTATGGCATTTTGTAAGTGCTCAGTAAACACATCTTCCTTCCCTCAGGCACCCCTATCCCCACATGCCATTTTAGCAATTCCCTGTATTTAGCAACTCACTTGGCCTTGCAAATGTACTGACCTTCTCCATCCAAAAGTGACTGCATTTTAGTGGTAGGCAGGGTTTTATAAACTTGATTAATTCTTCAGCGCTTCTGGGCTGAGATTACACCTTTAAATTCCAGAGATGAAAACCTCTCATTTGTTACTAAATAAGAAATGCCACAGATATGTAAAACAATTCATCATTAAACCTTTTTTCCCCCTCCCATGATTTGGAAATTGAGTCACTGTAGAAGATTGTTTATCTTATTGTCATCGGAGGCCATTTCATTAACCAGCTGTTCTATAGACAACTGGATGGCGTTCTTGACAAGAGAAGAAGCGGTTTCTATTAAGAGTGTTTCATATTGTTCTGAAGTTCTACCCTCAAAACCACACTCAGCAAAATCCCCTACTTCCTCATTTTCAATTGAAATTAAGAATTGCTTAGGGACATTTTTAGATTTCTTAACATCAAATTCACTAATTTCAGTGTCTGTAATAATAATAGCAATTGGCTCCATTCTTTTACTTTCTTCTGTTTTGGGTTTCTCTGCACTGATCTCCATTTCTTTAACATCTGATTCCTGGCTCAGTTCAGTATCTTTTGGCTCCATCTCTTCAGCTACAATCTCTCCACTTTCATGGTCTTTCCAGTTTGGTCCACTTTCTAGGGTACCGTTTCTGTCTTCTTCCACAGTTTGTTGCTCTGGGATTGCAGGTGAGGGGGGAGCCTCAGAAACCACCGGTAGCTGATGTTCTGTTTCTGAAGTTTCAGGTGGGCTTGTTTGCTGGGACGGGATACTTTCTTTTTCCTCAGTCGTTTCAGTATCTTTTTCAGGGATCAGAGTTCCTGTTTGAATAGCCAAGTGCCCTGTATCTAACCCAAGTTCTACCGAAATCACCTCCTCTCCAGGAGAAGTTCTGCTGTTGCTCACTTCGGATTCACAGACCTCATCACCTCCTTTCTGTGAGGCATCTCCACATACGTCCTGTGTCAACGGGGTCTTTGTTGCCTGGTCATCTGATTGGGTTGGAGCTTTTGTATCCAATCTTTCAGCCTCTTCCTGAACTTTGATGCTGCAGTCTGCATCTTCTATAATTTTGGAATGATTACTTCTTTTTTCCCCTTTTGAGAATTTTATGCAGGGAATCTTAAGTCTGGATTTTGCCTTTTTTTTAGGAAGAGCAGCATCCTCAGTATTGATTTCAGGTTGTACTTTGGCCTCACGGGGCTTCTGCTGCTTTGAAGAATCAGACCTTTTCCTGCGTGTTACAAGGCGTTTGATTGAGGCCCAGGTCCCCCCTGGGGGCTGTGGTTGATCAGGAGCTCCTGCTTCTGCAGGACATTTTGTTGCCACATCACCAGCTGCAGAGCTAGCTTTGGGCTTCCTCGCTCTGGCTGATTTCTTTCTTCTTTTGAAGCAAAGTGTTGATGATTTTCCCTCCTGCTTCTCCTCCTGAGGACTAACTTCTGATCGCTTCTCTTCCTTGCTTTCTACTTGAATCTCAGAAGCTCGGGTCTCCATTTTTACATTACACTCCTTCACCAGCAGACGATATTCTCTCTTCTTTAGCAGCCGTTTAGGACAAAAAGCTGGGCAAAAATATTTTGCTCAGCAAAATTTCTTCTAGATGTATTCACTCCTCTCGTTTTATTGCATACAGGTGTTTGAGGTGGTTTCTTCAGTATGCAGTCGCCTCGTTTCTCCATTAATTGTAATTTCTCTCTTTAATTTCTTCATGAAAGCCCTTTACTTGAGAGGCTTGTTTTATTTAAAGATCAACCTGATGAGAGAAAAGAGAGTGGTGTTTTATTTCACTGTCAGCCTACTGTTTTCTATAGAAATGATTCCAGTTGAATGTAAATGACTCTACCAGGTATGTTTCCCACAAGAAAACTTGCTGAAAATGACTGAAGAATAAAAATTGGAGTTAACTTTTGCCTCATCAAAAAGATTTCACTGTGAATATATTTTGCTCTCCTCCTTTGTTAAAACTTCATTTTGGATTATTTTTGCATATCTGACAATTTTATCAATTCTTTGGTTGTGCTATCTTTATGAATTGTTTATGACTGAAGTACAAGGTAACAAAAAACAGTGAAAAATAGTCTTGGCCAGTATTTCATCCTGCAACAACACTAAGGTTGCAGGTTTGATCCTCAGTCAGAGCACATACAAGAATCAACCAATTAACGTGTAAGTGAGTGGAACAACAAATCAATGTTTCTTTCTCCCTCCCTTCATCTCCCTCTAAAATCAGTCAATCAATGAACAATGAAGGGTAGGGATAAGCTAGTGTGATTTTTTTATTACACACAATAAAGAATTCTGAAGCTGCAGAGTATCTTAGAGAATATTTGAGATGAGTCAAGTCCAGTCTTATGAAGAAATGGAGCGCCAGAATGGGCAGATAGCCTGTTGAAAACCATACAGTTAGGTAAGGCCATAGCCAGAGTTAGAACTGCAGACTTCAACTCTATAGCATTCTTTCCATTATGCCATAAGGTTTCTGTTCTAAAAATGGCAGTTCCCTCAGGGAGGTGCTACTTTTCATACATACACTGGGGAAATTTAACATTACTTGTAATTTTCCACTCTTACATTTGGTCGTATGTTTACATTTTTTCTAAGTACTTGCTCTTCAAACAGTTTCCATAATGAAGATCAGTAAGAGTGAAAGATAGTAATAGCTGACATTTATTGAGCAACTTTTGTGTATTAGGAAGTGCTGAGCACTTTCACATTCGCCTGTAATCCTCCCCACATCACAGAAGGAGCAGGCGGTGGTATCACCGCCTACAGATGAAGAAACAGGCCTAGATCGGTTAAGCAGCTGGCCGGAGATTACACAGCTGATAGGTAGCAGAGCTGATTCAACCCAAGATTGTTTCCAAAGCCCATGTTCTGAAAGAGTTTCATCAGAAAAATGAATTGTTTAAAGATGTTAATCTGTACTAGATCCACTAGTCAAAATTAAGATAAAAGTTTAATGGTTATTTAACCATTTATATAGCCCATCAACTCATAATTGAATTAAGATTAGACTGAGTTCTTGCTATTTTAAAATTAAGCTTTTGAAACTCCTTATATTGTATTTTCTTGGTTCTGGAGCTAGTTTAAAAACCAAATGTAAATGGTAAGCTGTACAACCAGCAAACTGACTAGTTATATTAGAAAGGCATATTTAAAAATTAATCCACAAAATGGCATGATGGTACCAGTGAACAGAGATGTGAGGTGATCCTCTAACAAAAATCCTATGAACTTTAGTGGATGAATGTCTTAAATAAGCAAAAGGGCTCATTCCTTGGACTGTTTTTATGTAAATCCTTCACTGTTGAAGGTTTATTTGGGTAGTTCTTGATTCTATGAACCACGTACAACACTGGAATTCTGAAAATCAGTTATGATTTTCTATGATCTAAGTATTCCCTTAGATTGGGTGTTACATACTCCATGCCTCTGACAGAAAGACAAAGTCATCCTGTAACAATAATGGAGCTACAATATGAACATTTTATAGTGTCCCTCCTCACATAATGCTTCCATAAGTACTTGAATTACAGCTGATTAGACCTTTCTTTAAGTCCTCTCACCTCTTGTCAGTGCTCAGCTCCTGGAAACTTTTATTAACCAGAGGATGTATAACTGACAGAAATATTGAAATCAGATCATGTGTAGGAATGTATCATTAGAAACTAATATGGACAGCTGCTTGAAAAGCCTATTTGAATGACTTGTCACACATGAGAAATAAAAACCCAATCAAAAACCTAACTGCAATGGGGAGCATGCAGTCTATAAACATTAAAACTTTGCAGAATGTTAGATTGCGAATGATTCGTCCTTAAACTGCAGGTGTAGTTTTATCGCCTCAGGAATTATAAAGTCCCTGTTGTCGTTTACTAATAGAACTGCAAGTCTGACGCTGTAGGAAATACCCCTTCCCATTTCCCTCTGAGCGGAGAAGCACCGAGGCCAAGAGCCGCCGCTTCCTGGGGAAAGCAGTGGTTCTCTCCAGCATCGGACGTGGACCACGAAGCTTCCTCCTGGAGGAAGGCGTCTTGCATTCTGGCTGGATGCGCCTTATGGCAGGAGCTAGAGCGCAGGATAAACTACTCAAAAAGGAAAGTGCCGGGGGCGTGCAAAAGATAACCCAGCATCAAGCTATCTGCACAATTATAATGCCAGGGACCCAAAATCACATTTCCCCACAAGTAAAGGGCAAAGAAGGAGGGGGGCGGGGATCTACTGCAATCCATGCTTCCAGGATGAGCTGTAAGGCTAAGGGGGCAGGTAGGCAGAGCTGATGAAGGTTGCGCTGGCTGGAGATTCCTACGGACAAATGACCTTCCGATTCTTGTATCAGCCACCTCTGGGGTGCGGAGGGGCGCAGATTCTGGGGGTCCAGGGTGCACCTCTTGCCTACTCAGCCATGCAGTCGGTGGACCAGACACTGGTTCGCACCCTCTTCTCCCGCAACCACCTCGCCCTCCTTCACTTACCGAGGGTGCTGGGATCCTTGGTTGGGGGTCCTTGCTGCCCAGTAGGGAAGGGGGGCGCTGGCGGGGCTCGGCGCCCAGGCAGCCGGGGAGCCACGATCGCGCCCTAGGCGAGCAGCCCTCTGCAGAAGGACCGCAGCCTGGCGGCGCCCCCTCCCCAGAGCGCAGGGACTGACAGCCAGCGGCACCAATGCGCGCTGAGCAGCAAGCCGGGGCGGAGCCAGGGCTGCGGGCTGGGGGCGTTGGGTTAGGAGCGGGCACCCGCAGGTCCACCTGGTTTACTGCCAGCAGTCTACCCAGCCACGTGCGAGCGGACCTCGCAGCACCTAGCCTGGGCGCCACCACATCCGGGCAAGGACGTGGGGGCCACCAAGAGAGCCAGCAGACGGGAAGGGAACCTGGGTGGTGAGCCCATTTTCTGAGATGCGAGGAAGCAAAATCCTGTTTTAAATTATAGGCACTCCCATTATAACCCCGCCCCCACCCCAACCTATTTAAAGGCACAGCGATACCATATTTTAAAAGTAGGATTCAAAACTGCAGCGTGGCACCTCATTTGTTTGGAGATAAAATGACATATACGAATTGGAACAACAAAAAACTTTCCCAGGAGTGAGGCTGGGTGTGCGGAGGTTGTCATGGCTCCTTGTCAAACAGGCCACCAGAGGCCCAGGCGCCAGACCCTGGCCTCCCCTTTCTAGGGGGCAGGTAGAGGTGATGCGACCTGCGTGCGCATCAGCTCAGAAGAGCACAGGACCCAGCCCCACCCGTGCTGTGTACCTTACATTCTTCCAAGAGTAAGTTGAGGTAGCTCACAAGTTACCCATATTTCCCTTCAGGATATTCCGATGCCTGCTTTAACCTTGTCCCTCTCAAACGGAGTGGGGTGCGGCGGTGGGAAGGGAGGGGGAGGGTGTGTGGAGAGGATTTCCTTACAATTCCAGTCCTGATCAGAGCACACAGGGCGCAGGCAGCATCTACTTCCTGCCTGACTGGCTAGGCTGTGCATTTTCATACATTTTCTGAATCTTTAAACAAGTTGCAAACCGTAGTGAAAAGCACACACACTTATTTGTACACATTATTTTCATTAACACCTATGGGAGGTGTTGCTGCAAGAGCTTAGGGCAACTTGCTTTGGGTTTGATGATTCCCTAGGAGGGCATTCCTGGGAACCCCTGCTGCGAGGTCCTGCCTCCTCCTCCTGCCCTTCCCAGGCACACCATCGGACCAAGAACCCACTACTGTGTGGGGAGGAACGACTGAACAGCAGCTGTACTTAACTCCTTCCCATAGGATCATGACCTTTGGGAGCATAAATCTCAGCTACCCAGTTTTGGATGTTTTTTTCCGGCAATATATTTTTCCCTTTATAAGATTCTATACTATAGCTTTAACTGAGATTTTTAAGGGAAGAACTATTAGAACACAACAGCAAAGTTGAATCCAAGTTGTCAAGATCTTAAATTCACAGATAAAAGAGTCAAGAACTATAAAACAAGAAAACCCACATGCATTTAGCTTAGTTGCAATCAAGAATTTAATTTCTTTGTTCATTTAGGTAACACCAGTCTTTGGAAATGTCTTTTATATCCCAGATGGGTTGCTAACCCTGTTTATTTCCAGTTTTGAACTTTAAACAAACCTAAAGGAATCCACACCACCCATAAGCAACTGAGATGCTCTTACCCACTAAGAAGCAAGTTTTCTCAAATCTACTAGATCTGGGAGTCTGCAACAATTGCAGGGAAAAATAAGGTGAGACAGGGTAGCCCAGCTCTCTTACTAGAAAACAGCTGGAAATGAAATGAGGGACAGGTTAAAACAATAAAGGTCACCTTGATGACTTGTAGATCTCACTCCACTTGCTTTTTTAAAAAAGAAGAAAGATTAATGAAAGGGAACTGAAGGATGACTTGAGGAAAGAAGTGAATTTTGTATTTGAAGGGCAGATTTCCTTCAGGTTTATTAAATAACTCATCCCTGACCTCTACCACACACACACACACACACACACACACACACACACACTGACGGATATGGTACTATAAATAAAATACCACGCCGTGGTTTTTCTTTAGATGACTAGAATCTGATGCCGTATTTTAGTTTTAGTTTTAAAAAATGTATCCTGTACCTCATGCAGGAAAGAAATCTGTCATCTCTGAACTCACATAAGTGACAGTTAGGGAGCTATTACCCTTATCATTGTCTGTTATTCCACTGGTAGCTTTTCATTATATAAAGAGAAACAGGCTATAAATATCTCTGCAATCTGATGAGAAGTTATCCTACCTACAGCTTATCTTGTTCACATCACTTGGTACAGTGTGCCAATAAAGGAGCTTACACATTTCTCTGATCTCTACTGATCATAGCATTTCTCCCATCCTGTTCCTGTCCACCTACAGCCTGGATCTATAGCTACCCAAAATAGTTTACAACTCTCTGGTGACAATTCGCACATTTTAGAGATCTTCTGCGAAAAAGTCTCCACCCTTCTCCCTTGGTACACCATTCAGTGAACCTGTGGCTCCAGTTCTCTGGCAGTTGGATCTGCTCCTAGGCACCTCCAGGGCCACACCAGCCAGGACATTCTGCTCAGTAATTCTGCTCTTGTTTTACTTCACTGAACAGCACGAGTGCTGTCTCTCTTAAAAGTGAGTGTATACACATCTTCAGTGCACGGCAACGGCTTCCGAGGTGCGGATCAGAGAAGGTGCCATCTGTTTGTCAGCAATAGTCCAAACGTGGGGAGGGAAGGCATTAGCAATCCAGGGAAGGGTAAGAATGGGCACAGGGAAGTCAGTGATCTGCAAGGACCCTTAGCCCCCAGGTCAAGGCACTAGACCTTCTCTGGCAACACACACTAATGTGTATCCCAAGCACTAATTCTCCTGTAGGTTTTGAATGCAGGTCTTCACTTAGCCAGCAGTTGTTTTTTGTTCTTTATGCTTATCACACCTCTTCTTTATCATGGATTAAAGAACCAGTTCCACAAACCTGTGCCACCAATAATTGCTTGGCAGCCTTCCTAGCCTCTGTATTCCGTCCCTCTGCTTCTTCCACTTTTCATTATCCTGTCCTTCAGAAGGGACGTGAAATGGGCACAGCTTTCCATGGGTCACGTCCATTTCCGCACAGGCTGGCAGGGGCTGTCTTCCAGGAAGAGCTCTGAGAGGCAGAATGACGGCGAAGAGCAAAGCCTTTCGGGGCAGATGACCGTCAGTTCACCTGGCAGATAGCAGCAGTGGAATTCTGAAGTTTACCTTTTTGTAAAATGGAGATATAACCTAATTTACAGATTTGTTCCAGTATAATTTATCTCCATACATTTCAAACCAAAGGTCAGCTCTCACTTTAAAGCTAGAAGTTGTTCTTTGAGCAATTCAATCTCTAGGAATTTATCCTATAGATGCTTTGACACAAGTAGCAAAGATACATATGGTATGGGACTATTCACTGCTACATCCTTTAGAATAGCAAAACCCCCCAAAGGAAGTGTTCGTTGATAGGACTGTTTAAATACTACACAGCCATAAGAAACAAGATGAATCTCAAACTGCTGGTACTGTAAGATCTCTAAGATATATTGCCCAGTGAAAAAAACAAGTTGTGCCCTGACTAGAGTGGTTTACTTAAGCATTGTTCCCAAAGCAAAAGGTCACTGGTTCAATTCCTGGTCAGGGCACATGCCTGGGTTGCAGGTTCAGTCCCCAGTTGGGGCATGTGTGATAGGAAACCAATCAATGTTTCTTTCTCACACTGACATTTCTCTCCCTTTCTCCTTCCCTTACCCTCTCTCCAAAAATAAATTAAAACCTTTAAGAAAAAAGCAAGTTGTAACATTTGAATTTTTACTAAAGACATACTGTACTGCTACTTAGGAGTTTCTTGCATTGGTAATGGTCCACTCATTCCAAGCAATACCTGGTAAAAACATTTGCATTATTTATTGCATTAGAGCTTTTATAATCTTTGGCTTATAAATTTCCTCTCTCACAAATTATGTTTATCATTCCTATCAACATTAAGGATTTAAAATCACATGGCTTTTGGTGATACGAGGAAGCTTAAAAACTTTAAGATGAACTTTCTTTAAAAAGATTTTGTTTGTTTTAGAGAGAGGGGAAGGGAGGGAGGAAACATCAGTGTGCAGTTGCCTCTTCCATACCCCCTGCTGGGGACCTGGCCTGCAACCCAGGCATGTGCTCCAACTGGGGATTGAACCAGCGACCCTTTGGTTTGCAGGCTGGCACTCAACCCACCCAGCCTCGCCAACTAGGGCTAAGATGATCTTTAAGTCATCATGTCTGACAACAGACAGTTTACAAACTGAATTCCCAGCAAGTCCCATCCCAAATGAGGTTTTATAGGACATAGGAAAAAAAAAAAAGGAAATCAGAAACAGAGAGCCCTGTGCAGACAGGGCCTGAATGATGCTTCGGAGCAGGAACTGACACCACCTGAGGGCGCTGGGCCAGGCAGTACAGACAACGCGCGGGGGAGCTGGGGCTCTGCACTCAGAGCCCCACTGCCGCATGCCCCCACCAGTGTTTATTTGTATTGTAACACATCATGTTACAACCCTGATGTGAACCGAGGGGACTGAAAGTAAGACAACCAAGGACCCCAGGAGAAATACGGCTCTGCCAGCACCAGTGAGGATGCAACATCTACTGGAAGGATCCAATGCAGGAAGACAATTGGGGGTGGGGGGAATGGGAGAAGAGACAGAAGACAAAAAGGCAAGAAGGAAGATTACTGGAGCAAAAAAATATTCTGTGGGGAACAGCAGAGCCCAGGCACATGGAAAAGTTCAATATTTGCTGAACCAATAGAGCAAAAAGGGCTAACCTACCGTTAGCGCTCTATGCCCGGCCTTCCTTGAGGACTGTAAAATAAAGCTGTGATGGAAACGGAAATTCCAAGAAGTTCAGGAAAATGTCACTGTCTGAGCAATATTTTACCAGGGTTAAAAAAAAAAAACAGACTAGAAAGGCTATGGTAAAAATGTACACTCTGCATCCCCTGCTTCTCCTGGTGTGCCTTCCAAAGCGTGCACCGTTTCCCCGTTTGAACAAAACAGCACCGCAGAGCACACAGTGCGACTCGCTTCCTTAGTCCCAGGGATGTGCTGGGCAAACGGGCTCACACAGGAGGGCAGAGATACTGCAGCACCCTGTTAACGCTATAGTTTATATTTATACACCACGATGGCAAAATTACTTTCTTTTATTCTGTCAGATTTCAGTAAATAGGTATGTGCATGATTTATGTTAATTTAGACATGATAGGTATGAAGACCAAAGGAGAGGCTTCCAGAGAAATTCCCACTACTTTCAGAAGATCTTCGGGGCGGAGGCTGATTTCTCTTGACTTCCCGACACCCCTGAGAGTAGGCTGAATACATACTGGCCTAACTTTCAAATCAGGTTCTGGAAGATGGACAACCTGAAAGGAAAAAGAAACAGGAATGTTTTCTCTACTGGCTGAAACGTTTCCTCTTCCCTTCCACGCCACACCGTCAACCTCTCGCGTTGCCAAAGCTGTTAACATCTCCATCCTTCCCCACAACCCTCCCAGGGCTGCCCCACAGACTTGGAAACACGCACGGCATTGACGTTATGGCAGTGTGACTACTGTTCCAGGCCAGGCATGGGCCAGGACGGCCTTTACAGCATCACACCTGCCCTCTTTAAGGAACCGTGTCCTGCCCCCGCACCAAGCACATGGTCTCTCTCCTATGTAAGCAGAGTTGCTTCTGGGAGCAGCCATCCTTGCAGCTGCTTAGACGATGACTACAGTTTGCGGCCACCTGGACCTTTATACTTTCTTCAACAACGTGAGAGCTTTTGTGTGGCACTGTTACCCTTTGATACCCTTGTCTTTTCTAGCTCTTTCTAGTTTTTCTCAGTCCTCCCTCCTCCTATTTCACATGGACTTCTGACCCTAGGTCACCCGCAGCTGTCAGGGTGCCCCTCCATCACTGTCTAGATCAGGATCCGGGTTCCTGGGAACCATGGCTTCTTTTTTCAGTGTTTATTATTTTTTAAAGTAACATGTTATTTAGCTTCCATGTCTTGGTGTGTTTTCCAGTGTTCTTGTGATTGACTTTCAGTTTCATAGCATTGTGGTCAGAGAAGATGTTTGATATGATTTCAGTCTTCTTAAATTTATTGAGACTTGTTTTGTGTCCCCGTCTTCATTATTTTTTAAATTCAATGTATGGGGGTGACATTGGTCAATAAAATTGTGTGTTACAGATTCCGGGTGTACCGTTCTACAACGTATCACCTGTGTACCACGCTGTGTGTCCACCACCCGCGTCCAGTCTCCTTCCCCCACCGTGTGTTCTTCCCATCCCTTCGTCTGCTCCCCGACCTCCTTCCCTCTGGAAACCACCACACTGTCGTCTGTGTCTGAGTTGTTTTTCTTTGTTTTTGCTTAATCCTTCAACATTTCCACCCAGCCCCACAAACACCCTCCCCTCTGACAGCCAGCTGTCAGTCTGTTCTCCATCTATGAGTCTATCTATTTTGTTAGTTTACTTTCTTCATTAGATTCCACATGCAAGTGAAATCATGCAGCCACGTCTTCCCTTTTCTTGGTTTATTCCCCATTTTGCTGGAGTATACCACTCCCCCACTTCCTAGGAAGAGATGTGGGGTGGGGAACCCGTATGTGTCTGAAAGCACCTGGATAAGTTCGGCCTGTAAATACAGGCGGTGAGTCGTCCTTTCCTGTGAACTTGGAGGGTATTCCTTCATTGTCTAAAAAGGCTCTTATTGCTGATAAGACAGGCTGATTCAGTCTAATTCTTGTTTCTTCTTAGACAAGCAATTCTCTAGAGAAGGATCTTTAGGATTTTCATCATTGATGTTTTTGAAATTTCAACTGGGTATGTCTAGAAATGGCTCAGCCATTGTGCCAAGCACTTGGGGCCTTTCATGTAAGACCCAAGAACTCCTATTCTGGCTGTTTCCTCCTCTTCCCTACTTTCTAGGACGTTCACTGAACTCCCACCTGCAGACGGTCTATTCGGAGTACACCGACCTCAGCTGCTCCCGTCCTCCCGTGTGCCATCACGCGGGACCCGGAGCCTCCTGGGCTCCAGCGGGGAGGCCTCACTCCCGCTGTGGTCCCTCCTCAGTTCCCGAGACGGCGGCACTCTCCCCTCACTGCCAACCTGTGATGAGCCGTGTGCCCTTCCTCCAAAAATGTGTTGAAATACAAATGCTTCATTCATTGGTTACTGCCAACTTTCATCACTGCCTGAAACGGCGTCACTTTAGCTGGAGTCCAATAATTCATAAATATGCTTCATAAAGAAAAAGGCAAAACTCTCACCAGAAACAACTCACCTGTTTAGAAGAGGCCATTCACCTGTTCGGTTTTAGGGTCCAAGTCAATGTCGTAGAAACAGGGCCGGGTAGGGAGTCCAGGCATTGTGCTCATCTGGGAGATGGGAAACAGCATTAAGAATAAAGTGACCTTTTTCCCCCATGTTTCCCTCAGGTAGAAACAGAGACAGAGTATTATTTTACAGTTGTTAAAATGGCACTCCTCTTGCTGATACATTAAAAACAAAGTCACTGCTCCTGTAATGACCTCAAAGAGAAACCCTCATATCCGTCAGCAAATCAAATGCCAAGCTTCACTGTCACCTTCCGCACTGACATTTGCAACAAAAAGGAGCAGGTGCCGAGGAGGAGGCTAAGGAGACAGTGCTCACTTCCGCAGCCCTCATTTCACAAGAGTGAATGGGGGCACGAATGGGGGCACGGGGCTTGTCTGCTGCTTAATATCGTTTTAATTAGTCTGGCAGAGATACATCATTTCTGCTTCAGCAACACAACACCAGAAATTAGTCCTTCAACTTGGGCCAAGGCATTTCCTACGTAATGTAGGTGGTTTTACAATCACTATTCTTACTGGTCCAAACTGGGCTCCTAAAACTGAACCTGTAGTGCTTATGGCTTGTATCTGCACTTGCTTCTTTTCTAAAGAGTTGGCTTTGACAAGTATCTACTTAGACAAGAATTCCTAAGGTTTATGAGTGAAAATTCAGTACATTTTATCTGTAACAATGTCCTATATAACGAATACATACAAGTTCCAAATCAGATCCAGACAAGAAAAAGTGTAAGCTGAACTTCTACAACTTAACTATAAAAGTGTCATAGAAAAGGATGAGTTACTTTTTGTAACATGAAACATCTTCTGACCAGTGAGTGCCACACTATACGGACCTGACGCCAGCCTCTATTCTCAAATTCTGTAGGAAATAAGCCACTGCTGGGTGTGGAGAAAGGAGGGGAAGGAGAGGATGAGTCCTCAGAGCTAGCAAAAAGCCTGAAGGTGACAGTACAAAGACAAGGACTCGTGTCCAGTGATGTGGACATGCATGCATGAGCACGTTGGCAAAAGATGCTAACGACGGTCCTCAAAACAGTCATTAGGATTCTCAATATTTATGTTCTTA
The DNA here is from genome assembly GCF_004126475.2 of Phyllostomus discolor. Lineage (NCBI taxonomy): Eukaryota > Metazoa > Chordata > Mammalia > Chiroptera > Phyllostomidae > Phyllostomus > Phyllostomus discolor. The sequence goes on along the minus strand of NC_040903.2, from coordinate 189,079,304 downwards.
TCCAAAGAGGATTCCCCCCAAAACATTAGTCATGTTGATAATCAGAAAATTTTTAAATAATATAAAGATTATGTGTACACACACATATGAAATAACACTCTGGAAAAAAGCCCTCACACCTTGAATTAATACATAAAACACTCATATCCTGAGTCTTGTTCAGTCTGCAGTTGCAATTAGGAGGTGTTAAGAATAGTGGCTGCTGCCTTGACTGGTGTGGCTCCGTGGGCTGGGCGTCATCCTGCGAACCAAAAGGTCACTGGTTTGACAGCCTGTTGGGGCGCATGCCTGGGTTGCAGGCCAGGCACACGGTTGGGGGCGAGCAAGAGGCAACTGATCGGTGTTTCTAGCACACATTGATGTCTCCCCCGCTCCTTCCCCTCTCTCTTACGTGAAGAAAAGAATAGTGACCGTTTTTCCTGGCCAGGTGGCTAAGCTGGCTGGAGCATCATCCCATACACCAAAAGGTTGTGCATTCAATCCCAGGTCAGGGCACATACCTAGGTTGCGGGCTCGATCCCCAGTTGAGGTGCATACAGGAGGCAGCTGATTGATGTTTTCTGACACTGATGTCCACCTCCGCCCCTACACCCTCTCTCCCGTCCTCTAAAAATCAATAAACATATCCTGCCCTGGCTGGTGTGGCTCAGTGGATTGAGCACTGGCCTGCAAACCAAAAGGTAGCTGGTTTGATTACCGGTCAGGGCACATGCCTGGGTTGCAGGCCAGGCTCCTAGTAGGGGGCGAGTGAGAGGCAACCACACATTGATGTTTCTCTCCCTCTCTTTCTCCTTCCCTTCCCCTCTCTAAAAATAAATAAATAAAATATTTAAAAAAATAAACATATCCTCATCAGGTGAGGGTTAAAAAAACAACAACAGTGACTGTTAAGCCATTTAGGTTATGTGCAAAAATGTCTTGGTTCGAGCTGGCTTCTAGTGCAGGAGTTTGTTCTAGAGGACAGAGTCTCGAGCTGGGCAGGGTGTGTTTCTCTCCCAACTACGGGCCTGACCACTTTCAGTGTGGCTTTCACAGGTCGAGGCACCCCTCTGCACATGCTGTCACAAGTGTCAATTCAGACTGAAGCTACTGCTTTCAGCTGGCAGCTGCTAACAATTTCTCCAGAAGATGTTTCTGCAACATTCAAGGGGCTGGTAAACACTTTATTGTTCCCATTAAACGGGAATTTCTACAAACCCCAAGGACTGATGGGCATCGTAACAAAGCTAAACCTCCTGCTCTCTGAAGAGGCTGAGGGAGCACTGGTCTGCAGGCACTTGTCTGACCACCCTGGGTAAGTGATAATGGGGCCCCACACTGAGAGCTGAGAGGAAATGGGTCACATCTTTAAGAACGAGCCCAAGGCCAACATCAGCAGAGGTGAAAACAGGATTTGGCTTTAATGTTACAAACTTCCAACTCCACAATGCCACCTCCTACCGCGTTCTTACTACGTTAAAAGAATAATATAGCTCCAAAAGGAGATCTGCTGGTTTCTTTTTCATTGCAAATTAAGTTAGCTCAGTATTCCAATCTTGTCTGCAGGTAAGTACAATCTGCAGATAAAGGATACGAGTGGACGAAGGGGGAAACTTGGGGACAGGATCAGCGCTAACCCTGGGACCCAGTAGGTTCAACCTGTAGTTATATCCTTAAGCTTTCCCTCTACCTCCCTCTTTGCAATTTCCCTCCTTTAATCTGCATAAAATCCACAAGATTAGAAGGCATTTGATAATTCACCTTGAAGTGTAAATAAGTAACCTCACCTTTCACACCTACAAGGTTCATTCACATTTTAAGGGGGAAATTCTTTACTCAGAAACTGAATTGCCCGCATTTCAGGCATAAGCTCTAGGCTCAGCAAGGAGACCCAGGAGGCTCAGAGCCTCTGTCCCCATCTCACAGGGCCGCTGGGAGGACCAGCTTAACCTGTGAAACATTCCCAGTAAATGTCAGTTGTGATTCTACACAAGTACTGTCACGGCCTATTGATTAGGCCCATTCTCGGTTCAATCAAGGCTGCACTGCAAGAACTGTTTTTCATTTTTCAGTACAAGCAATCATGGCGCCATCCTTGAACTGACACCAAGATGGTCCATGCAAGAAGGTTAGTCCTAACAGGCCCAACTCCAGCTTTCTCCTCAGCAATGAACTCTGCTCATTTGACATCTGCTTGATGCCTTCACATTCAGTTAAGCATGAGAAGCACCCCTCTCTGCTTGCAGCACTCACTCACCGTTCCCACCAGGGGATACAGGAAACCTGCCCCAACACTGGCACGGATGTCACGGATGGGCAGGACGAAGCCGGTGGGCACACCTTTTTGTTCTGGATTGTGAGACAAGGACAGGTGTGTTTTGGCCATGCAGATGGGCAGATTCCCAAAGCCCTGGGGAGAGAAGGGAACAGAAGCGGACAAATGAGAAGCTGACACTGCAACACAGAACATCTGGGCATTACGATGGTGTACAATCTTCAACTTGTTTGAAACATCCACACTCCCCTTACAGCCCCTCCCCACCCCCATGCCCTCTGACTTAGTTACTGTAGATTAAAAAAAGAAAAAGAATCTGTTCAATAAGGGAATACTTATACCGATTCCAAAAGTAAATGTTTTATTTTCATCTATATAACCAATTAAAAGTGATGGTTTGGAGCAGACATGACAATACAACCCAAGACAGACTCTCAATACTTTAGTGAGACATTCCGTGTTTCCCCATGGCTTTTTCGCACACCGATACACCACCCACGGAGATAAAGAACTTGGGAGTGGACCATCTACTCCAAACTCACTAGTTCAGAGGAGAAAAGGCTGCTGCCCAGGGGAAGTAAAGCAGAGGGTGCTCGGCTGGGCTGGGAGAACACTGGGACTCCTGACCCCAAGGCCTGCTTTACCAACAGCTGAAAGAACAAAGCCAGTGGACACCTACCTGCTTTGTGTAGACCTCCGCCTTGTGCTGAGCTCCCGGGAGCAACTCAATGTCGTCTGCCCCGTAGATCTTCTGTGCGATGATCCTGATTTTATCTTCAACTGGAAGCTAAAAGGCAGGCAAGAGAGTGCGAGACTTTGACTAGGACTTGGTCTCCAAAAGGCCCAGAAGATGGTTTTATATACATATACAGATATGCAAATGGCTTGAGGTTTATTGGGTTAGAAACATTTCCTTTTAATACCAAGCCCCAGATTTTATAACTGGAAAATGTCCCACAGAGGTAAAGTCACTATGTGTGTATTTAAGATCTCACTAGATACATCACAAACAATACTGCTGATTACCTAAGAATAATCATTCCTTCCTAAGTGAAAAGTAGTGTTCTAGGACTGGAGAGCAGTCTCCTATCGAAGCAGACCTGGGATACTGTCGTGAAACAGGACAAGCAATATCCATCCACACAACTCCCGGTTTGTACATAAGAGGCAGATGCTATCCTTAACACAACATATTGATTGCTAATTGCTGTTAATTAGGAAAAAAAAAAACAATCTGGTGACTTCTATGATCAACATGTAGTGGGAGTGGTGTGAAGGGACGTGGCCTCTGTGGCACCTGAAGCAAATAGTGCAGTGGACGGAGGCCAGAGGTCCACCGGGGGGTGGGGGGCGCTCCGCTGCACGGGGTGCATCCTCCGGGGGCCTGGCTTCCCCGTGCTGCGGAGCCCAGGGTTCACAGCAAACGGCACAGGGAAAAGCTGCCTGAAGGAAAGGGGAAGGAGCTGCTCACAGCTAACTTGGATGAGCAAATTCCTAAAAATAAACAATGTATCTGACTCTATACTCCCTAGCAACTAAGAATGAGAGAATACATTGGGTGAGTTTTGTTTTTTGAAAGGAATAATTATCTGTAAGAATAAAATTCCCTTTTGAACTAAACAGTGATAATTTAGGAAAGGGCTTTGCATCAAGGATATGAATAAAGTGACTATTCAGTTATGGCTTATAAGGATGCACCAGAGATTACTTTCCCATGCACCTTATAATTGGGCTCTGTAAGTACCAAGGCATGCATGTTCTGAACTTCTGAAGCAAAAGTACTTTGTTGAAGGGTGATTTAAGACCAAAAGATGCTGAATAAGACAAATAGTGGCAGCCCCCTGTCTGAGCAGTGTCAGAGCAGAGCACAGCTCCAAGCAGAAATGGCTTGTAGAGAAGTCCCCATCACCCCACTCGGACCAGGTCTCTTGCTCACCTGCAAGGCCTGGGGTTCCTAACAGTAAGCACTGTGGGTAGGGACTTAGAGAGGGCACCTATAATCGCTTTGCATCTGTGTGCAAATTTGTGTTCATGGTCTTTCCTAAAAGATCACTGGCAAACAAATTTTCGAACCAGTCTGTAAAACTCAAGCTCCAAGGGAAAACATCCGCATCAATGGGGAAGCGTGAACTAACGGTCAGAGTGTTATATCTGCGAGGGGCAACGGGAAACCAAAGCATGTTAAAAGTCAAGAGTAACAGGGTTTCTTCCTTCTACCTCTCTATGGTTACTTTTGAAAGTCTATGATTACCTTTTAAAAACCAAGCCAAGAACCAGCCTAGAGAATACAAGCAGCATTAGCTACCACATCCACCCATGTTCCTAAAGAAGTCCCCAGCTGTGGGCACACTACTTCATGCCCAATCACATCCTGAAATACACAGAGAAATGAAAACAAAACACGACCCTGAAATTGAAACCACCTTTCTCTGAACTTTATACTTTATTGTATGCAGAATAAGCAGGGCTTCTGCTAGGGCCAGGCATCATGTGGTTACTCGGCGATGGAAAAGGTGCTAAAACCCACTGGGGTGCGTGGTTTTGCACCTGAGGGCTTCTCTGAACTGGAGGCAGCCCTGTACCAAGAAGTGAGCTCAGGAGCACACTACTCCCCCTCTTACTGGGAAGCAGCTGGAAAGCTTATCTGAGCATGATGTAGACCCTTGCCGATTTGCCCTAATATGAGTGGTGCCTTGGGTTAAAGCTGTAGTGAATTACACCCTTGGTTCAATAAATGACCCTTTCCCCTGCCAGCAAAGGTACTATACTGTGAGCTTCTCCAAGAGTTAGGATGTGAGTCAACCTCCTGGGGTGTTCTTGTCTGGGCCCCGACTCTGCAAGTAGGCAGCAACACATGTTGGTAAGAAAGCCGTCTGGAGTTGAGGGCCCGGGCTGTGGTCACATAACTCACCCTTGTGGGAATCAGACCCACGGGGCTGAAGCTGTTAAACACAGGCTCTCAATAGAGGCGCCGCGCAGAAACCTCACTGTGCTTTCATCATTCTTTTGCATACAGCAAAGAACCCACCTTGAGGTCATAGAGGAGCCGGAAGCTGCTGGGTGCTTGAGCTGCTCTCTGGACAGCCTGTGCCAGGGCTAGGGCGCCCTTGCCCCCTTCTGCCCAGTGAGTACATTTCACAGCATCAAAAGCCCCATGTTCTTTGGCAAGGTGGCTGACGAGGTCCAGCTCCGTCTCTGTATCTGTCCTGTAAAGGCAGAACTTCATGTTAAAGCACAGACAATGCCTGGAGAGGACGGAGTCTCTCTTTTTTTTGCCATTAAAACCCATGTGAACTACCTGCTGATAAATGGACACTAATCAAGTAACGTTGCTTGGGTTTGCGTCCCAGCTCCACAATTTACGAGCAAGGTGACTTTTGGCCTGGACTTCCACATGGGTAAAATGGGAATAATCACAGCACTTATTTCACTTGGAATGTCACGAGGCTTAGATGAATACATGCAAAGCACTCAGAACATTACAGGCACATCATGGGAATCAATAAATACTTGTTTTTTAAACAATTTTGCTTCCCATTCTGCTGTGGTTGGGCCATTATAACAAGACCAAAATCAGCATTACAGTATGTAAACAACCCACGCAAGTTCTCTCCTGCAGGAACAGTTCCAGCTCAATACATTCGACTCTTTGTCAAGACAACACCCCACCAGGCCCAGGGAAATAAGGAAACTTTGTAGGGCTCTGGCCCTGTCAGCTCAAAAGGCCACTGCAGACCAAAAGGAACATTTAAATAACTTCAGGTCTGTGTGTGACCCACTTCACCTGGTGGAGAGGAAGGGGACCCACAGGAGCCAAACCTCACGGTGGACCCTCAGCGGGTGAGGTGACGAGTCCCCTGTGCCATCTGTGGTGTCCACCGTGTCGCAGGCTCCCCGAATGGCCCCCAAGCACAGACTTACAACCAACAGGAGTAACTGAATTCAAATAAAGCTAAAAGCTGCAGGATATGTTTTCTGCCCATTTCCACAGTCCCCCCGGACTCTGACACTTGGCACTTACTTGAATGCATTCACGGCCACCACTACTGGAACTCCAAACATTCTGGCATTTTCAATTTGTTTCTTCAAGTTACTGAAGCCTTTTTCAACCAGCTCCAGGTTCTGTAAAAACAATAGTGCCAGTGTTGGTCCCTCTGTGAGGTCGGAGAGAGCACAGCTGAAAACAGTTCCAGGGTCTTCTTAAAAGGGACCTGTCTCCTCAAGCCAGAGCCGCTCACTGCCAGCACGAGCTGAGATGAGAGGGAGCAGATCGCCTGTGCCCTCCGTACCACTGAGTGCGCTGCGGAGCCTGCGACCCCGTGCCAGCCCCGCCATGTATGACACTGGAGTGGACTGTGCCTGTGTCCTGAGCACATGAGAGCTGGCGTCTTTGCTGTCATCACACCAGATCTTCACAGCATGCTTGCTGTTTAAAGGGAATCAGATGGCCTTAAATACATTATAGGTGTAATCCCTGTGTTTATAGATTTTATGTACTCATACGATACCATGGTACAAGCTAACTCAGCGGTGCACAGACCCTTCCATCAGAAGACGGAGGCTAGCTCAGTGCCTGGCATTCATTACACAGCTGCTATAGGTACTGTCGGAAACCATGAAGTAATCAGTGATGCTTCAAAGGTTTTAATGAATTCGACCATGAACCTTGACTGGGGACAACAGAAAACAGGGTGGATGCCATCTGTAAGAACCAAGTAGTACATACTTTAAAGGAAGAAATTAAGGAAACAGACTTTGAAATATGTTTAATGCAACATTGCTTGCAGCACTGAAAAACTGAAAACAACACAGACATGCTTCCAGAGAGGATCTGTGATATACACGCTCAGTAAATATGTATCCTGCAGATGCTATGAAAAGGCAAAGAATCTGTATTACATGGAACCTGTCAAAGATGTATTTAGTAGCAAAGCTAAGGAGAACCTAATTCCATTTTTGGACAAATACAAAAATACATGTATATATTCATAAGGTTTTCTTAAATGTTGAGAAATAGGCACCAAACTGTTAAAAAGACTCAAATCATGTGCTATTAAGAATAAAATTTTAAACAAAGGGTGTGTAACTAATATAAGTTTAAAATACATTAAATATTTAAAATATAAAAATATAGTTGTATATAAAACTATATATACTGGATCATGAGCGAAACCGAGTAGTGGTAGCTCTTGGTTTGTGGATTCCATGAAACAGCAGAAAAAATTAGGTAAGTTAAAGGTAGAAAACATCTGAGATCCTTATAAACACGATATATGTTTTTCCTTTGATAACTGAAAACTGAGATTAGGATTTAGCTGATATTCTTAAAAGTACTGCTAATTCTCTGCCTCTAGTCACATGAAAACCAATTAATAGGTAAGACTGATTGAGAACAGTTTTAAATAAGTTAGAATTTCTCAAATGAAGCTGCCAGCTGGGCCGGTTAGAGGCAGTCATTCTAATCAGACGCAGGGAAGGCGGCGGGGTGGCAGCAGGGCCAGAACTGAACTCCTCTCCTACGCGTGAATCAGACAAACGGCCATAAAAGGCAGATCATAACTCAGAGTGTGGGCAGCCTCAAGGCACGGACGATTCTCTTCTAGCTGCTTTGAAATACTTCACTTGGGGCCTAAACAGTGACTCTGTATTGCTTGGCAATTTCGGAGATTCCGAAAAAAGGCAGGAAAATTGAATTAGTGACAGCAGCTGACCTTATGATCTCATTTGAAGGCCTCTCTCATAACCACCCCAAACTGACTCTAGAGATGTTTCTTTGATGGTAAATAATATAAATATGAAAAGGTTCAAGCTCAGAATTCTTTGAGCTCCTGCCTGATACCAAAAACCAAGTCAGCTTATGAAAACTTTGCTTAGAAAAATAATAAGGATGCTGACTATATCTTGGCCCTTTAATCTGAATTTAAACCTACAGAGGAAAAGACGTTTCAAAAAAAGGTCCCGATACGCCAAAGATGCGGGTTCAATCCCCATTCAGGGCACGCACAGGAATCAACCAACAAATGCGTAAATGGAACAAACTGATGTCTCTTTGCCTCCCTTCTTCTCTCTCTAAATAACAACTTTAAAATTTTTTTTAAAAGGTCCCTATATTTGCTTCTGATTTGAATAGCATTTGGGAATCAACCAGCTAACACAGGGAAGACCAGGAAACTTCCATTGGTCTGGAGCAGGGTTTCTCAACCTCAGCGCTACCAACATTTGGGCCAAATAACTGCTTGTAGTGGCGGTGGGGGGTTATCCTGTGCACTGCAGGGTGTTCAGCAGCATCCGGGTCTTTACCCACTAAATTTCAGTGGCATTCCCCATGAGTTATAATGGTCAAAAATGTCATGTCAAATGTCCCCTGGGGGCAAAACAGCTCCCAGTTGAGAAACCACCACTGCTCTAGGGCAATGGTTTTACTGATGCCCTATGTGGGGCAATTCTGTCTTATGAGGCACTTCTTCCCTATTTTGTCTAATTCCCGTGTTCAGCACACTGCAGGCCTTTTAGCATCCTGTTCCCAAAGCAACCCTGGGTCACAGGGATACCCGCACTTGTCCCCAAATGAGCTGGGCTGAGATATGCTGATGCAGAATGTGGTACTTTCTAGGTCGAGCAATTAGAAATGACTGAAGTTACCTCTTCTATGTAAGCCTTGGGAAGAGGCAGTCCAGCAGTTACCTGGAAGGAAAGGAAGCAAAGTCAGACATTTTCTATTTACAAATAAATACCAGCGTAAAATGGCATCTGCCACAGTTTAAAGGCCGCAAGTGGCATGCCTGGGGGATATACAGCACTAAAAGTCGTTTCCTGCCGTAAGGATTTAGGGCGTATGAATAATCCTGTAGCATAGAATGAAAATGACTGCTTTGGGGAGAGTGGGGACCTTTGTGGTGAGAAAGGACAGACCTATGAAGGCAGGGGGCAGGGGCAATGACCTCGGTGAGGGATGTGCACAGCAGTGGGGGGTGGAGGTAAAGGTGAGCACAGGGAAAAAGGCATCTGTGTCAGCTCTGCAAAGGCCACCTTGACGTGTCCACCAATGGAGTCTGTGGCAAGCTCTGCAACAGGATCATGGTGGTCTGCCGAGCCAACCCACGCCTCGGCACAGCCAAACTGCGATGCATGCGCACCACAAAGAGCAGGGAACCACCACCAGGATTCTCTGCCTCGATCACAGTGTATTTAAGATAAAAATACTTCAGCAGTGAGGTTCACTCTTACAGAGGGACCTGGTGGCTTGGCTCTGCGGCACTCACAGGCATGAGCATGGGGGTGAAGGTGCTGATGCCAGAAACCCTACTATGGGCAATGGACAGTGATTAAGAAGCCTTCGGTTTTTCAGCTTGGTCTGCTCCCATTCCTCAGAGAGACTATGGTGCTCCACTCCAAAAGTGGCCATGAGGTGACCTGAGCCACCTCGTTCTGGGCCTTACACGTAGCTCCACAAGGTAATGGGAGCAGCAGGTCTGACTCCTTGGCAGAGAGATGTGTGTGCATAACCTCCTCTTGGTGCTGCCCAGGTTCAGTGCCCGGCATTACTTTTTAGACCATGAGATCAAGGGAAAAGGAGGTGCAAAGTTGTGAGAGTGAGTGAGGGGGTGCAAGAGAGAAGTGGTGATCGTGAAGGAAAAGGGAGTCCTCCTGCACCGTTGAGGGGAGTACGTGTCCAGGTTAGGAGTGCTTTGGGTACCTCAGGACAATAGTAAGACCGGAGAGGTGTGCTGAGGGTGTGTTATGGCACTGGTTCTCACAGCGAGGCCTGGGGACCGAATCCTTTCCTGGGACCCACAAGGTCAAGACTGTTTCCATAGTAATTCTAACATTCTTTTTCATTCTTACTCTCTCATTGAGTATACAATGGACTTCTCCAAAAATTATGTGACATCACCTACTACAAGGGATCAAATGCAGATGAGAACCCAGCAGTCTGCAGTTAAGCTAGATCCTGAAGAGATCTGAAAAATGTACAATGCCTAAATTTTGTTTTGAAAAATATAGTAACTTTTCGCCCTGGCTAGTGTAGCTCAGTGGATTGAGCGCGGGCTGCGAACCAAAGTGTCGCAGGTTCAATTCCCAGCCAGGGTACATGCCTGGGTTGCAGGCCATGACCCCCAGCAACCGCACATTGATGTTTTTCTCTCTTTCTCTATCTCCCTCCCTTCCCTCTCTAAAAAAAATAAATAAAATCTTTTAAAAAATATATAGTAACTTTTCATTTAAAAAAGTGATTTATGTTAATATGCAATTCAGTTTTAATTCCTAACATAATAAATGTCAAAAGATATAACCCACCTAAATAAAAGTTCTTTCTGGCCCTCAGTAATTTTTAAGAGCATAAAGGAGGTCTGAGACCAAAATACTTGGGAACTGCTATACTGATCACTACACTAAGAAACAGTGATTTTGTTCTGTAGGTGAGTGAGGTCTGATTTCTCAAGTTACAGGGTAGGAATTGAATACTTTTTCAAGTAATTTCAGAATGCTGATTGGCACCACGTCTTCACATGCAGGCACTGAAGAAAAGGTGCAAAGATAACAGTATAACAAGTGAAATTTCTAACCAATAGGGATTCAGGAAAACACAAAGTTCAGGTTGGAGTTGAAAATAACCAGTCTGAACTGTACCCACAGGCAGTGCTGAGCTTCTCCACCACTGTCCCTCCCTCCTACTCCAGGGTGTCAGTGGTCCCACCCAGCACGCACCTGTCCAGAAGGGACTGACCTGTCTCAACTCAATGGTTTGGTTGGCTGGCTGCCAGTGTCACTGTTCAGAGGGAAAATGGGACTGAGATTTTACAAGAACAGTCTGAACATAAGGAGTTTTTTGTGGGTATAGCAAGCACATGTCCTTGGAGGGATTTAGATGTTATCAGATGTTTTCCTCAGCAAGGCAGGCCACGAAGCTAATTTCAGCCCTCTTAAAATGCCGAGAGCTGGGAGTGCCTATGCGTGAAAAGGCAGCTAGCACAAGGGCTTCCTGAACATCCCTGGCCGAAGGCACCCTATTAATCCTGAGAATAACAGTGACTTAATAAGAAATGGGCACATGTCATCCAGCTTCCCTTTAGCCTCCAGAACATTCCTGATGATCAGACTCTTCCTACTCTTGCCGCTCACCGTGGGGCCGCCTCCGTGCATTTTGAGAGCTCTGACAGTGGCAACGAGCACCACCACGTGAGGGCGGAGACCAGAGTACCGGCATTTGATATTAAAAAACTTTTCCATTCCGATGTCGGCTCCGAATCCTGCTTCAGTCACTGTAAGTAAGAAAAAAAGCAACTGTAAAAATGCCACCCCCGTTCCTCTGATGTTAAAAAACATACCATCTATTCAGTGACTGTGCAAAAGCACTCACCTACAAATCCTTCGGGGCCAACAAGCTTGAGCGCAATCCGGTCCGCAATGATGGAGGAATTCCCATGCGCGATATTAGCGAACGGCCCAGCGTGAACAAACACTGGAGTGCCCTGTGGGAATCAAGGCAGCGTGAGCGAGCCTGCCAACCCTGCTTCAAAATGGGATCATTGTCAGTTGGAATTCAAACACAAAGAAGAGAAAGATATCTGAAAGGGGTAAATATGAAGCTGCCTCTTTTATGACAGTAATGCCCTAACTACAACTATGAGAAAGAATGAGAACAGAGAGATGAGCAACTAGAAAAGGTCTTGACTCCCCCCAAAAGAGTGTGAACACAGAAAACTGACCCAGAAAGACAGTAACCACTCGGCTCACCTCTAATGTCTGCATGAGGTTGGGCTTGATTGCATCTTTCATGAGCACGGTCAGTGCACCACTCACCCCCTGTAAGACAAAGGCATGAAGTGTGGGTTCCTACCAGCAAAAAACCAGCCTTTTAAAACAAAACTTCAACACCCTCAGATCTTCCTTTTTTAGCCATCTCGGACCAATTAGTACTTTCATCTGAACTAGACCATGCATTTATTCATTTATTTATTTTTTCTGGATATACTCTGAAGTTACCAGCTATTTTAAGTAGAAAGAACAGCTAGAATAAAAACAACATTCACACATAATTTTTGAAAAAAACATGTAACTCTTGAGAACATGCATGGATGAGGGCAATCCATTTTAGACTGGTTTATAGTGCAAAAATGCTATTTCTTTGAGTGCTAAATTATTTGTAAATTTGGTGTCTGTGCAGAAATGGCCACAAACCAAATTCAGTACGTGTTTCCCGAAGCAGAAACTAAACATTTACCCAGGAATTCAATACAAACTCTTATATACAGGTCCCCTTCCAAAGCCCTGCAACCAGAGCTGAACAAACTGGTAACAAAGTACAATAAAACTATGGATCCCAGTTATATTAGATTTTTTGGGAAGATTTTATTTATTTATTTTTAGTGAAAGGGGAAGGGAGGGAGAAAGGGAGAGAAACATTGACATGAGAAAGAAACATGGATTGGTTGCCTCTTGCATGTGCCCTGACTGGGGACCCAACCTACAACCCAGGCACATGCCCTTGACAGGAATCAAACTGGCAACCCTCTGCTTTGAGGGCTGATGCCCAGCCAACTGAGCCACACTGGTCTAGGGCCAGTTATATTCAATTTCAATAAGTTTCTGCTTTGGGTGTGAAAATGTAAAATAATTTGTTTTTACACATATTAACTGTCCAAACAGGATATTAATGTTTCCCCCTTTTCTGAATTCACCTGATATACTGCTCACTTAATCACAGGTCAACCATTATGGTGTGTACCAACACAAACAGACCATTAAAAATTAATCTAGCCCTGTTGGTGTGGCTCAGTGGATTGAGTGCCGGCCTGTGAATTGAAAGGTCGCTGGTTTGATTCCCAGTCAGGGCACATGCCTGGGTTGCCAGCCAGGTCCCCAGTTGGGGGTGTGAGAGAGGCAAGCGAATGATGTTTCTCCCCCTCTCTTTCTCCCTCCCTTCTCTTCTCTCTGAAAATAAAAGTAAAATCTTTAAATAAATAAATAAAATAATAAGAAAACTAATCTATAAGGTCATCTCATTTCAAACCTCATGTTATTGTGGACAGTTCAGAAATAAATCAGAAGTAGAGAACTAGCCTAGTGGGACCATCAGATAACTAGCTGATGAGTTATTCCCAATGCGGTTATCAGTGTGGATAAGGTGGTGGCCAACACGCCTCGTGACTAGAGGCCTCTGTGCAGGGAGGCCGGTCCTGGGGACAGGCCAGGGTGCGACTTCAAGCTCAGCTACTGAGGGCCTCACCGAGACTCCTGATGTCCTCTGCAAACTGACGTCAGGTCCCCACTTTCAGGAATATCCATAGGTTGAAGACGTTGTTTAAACCATCAGAAACCAGTGGTCTATTAGTGGAGCACACTACCTATCACTCACTATGAAGTACATTTTATGAATTTCATAATTACCCTGTCAGCAACGAAATCATATTACATTTATTAAACTGCAGCATAAGTTTTGTGATCAGGAACCGCTGAGAGACCCTAGGACAACAGACACGGGTGTGTCACAGGCCCACAGCGCCGGGCACCCACCAGATCTTCAGTGCTGATGGGCTCCCCTCTCTTGCTGGAGGCCACCACCATTTTGCTCAGTCTCTCTCTCATGTCTTCCAGGGAACTGGTCAGAGCCAGGACGGCCATGATTTCACTGGCCACAGAGATATCAAACTGGGCCTGATGGAAGGAGAAAGACACAGCAGGGCAGGCTTCGTTACACAAGAACAGTGTAGTGCAAAAGTGAAATGGATAAAATAACAGTAGTACGCAATAAACTTGGTGAAAATAATTTGTGATTAACTATTCCAAGACCTAGAGTAGTCCAATTTTAAAAATAAATATTCCAGGAGGCCAACAACCCTAGTGAAAGCAGCTTGTAATCCTGCAGTGAAGGTTCCCATACATACGGGGCAACACCACGGAAGCTCTTACACTGAAGAGTCATACTACAAAAAGGCCACAGAAAAGAAGCATTTCTATCGTGTGCAAAGGTATTCACTTGGGGCTCTCCACCTCCAGGAAAAAATGCCGAGGGAAAAGCACACAGGTGACACATGGGATTTATTGCAAAAGCTGTCAGGAGTGCGCGATACCACACGCCCACGCACTTCCATTTTAAAAGGCAGAAGGCAGAACAACACCTGGCAGATCGGCCGGGTGGGAGCGGAGGGAGGAGGACAGAAGGAGCAAGGATTTGGTTCATCTGAGCTAATGGATTTAAAACGGAACAAGTAGTTACCGTCCGTGTGTGCCCTTTCTCTGTTGGAGCCTGTCCAATTGTGATCTTCCTCAGGAATCGATCGTTGGTGTCCAGCACTACAGCAGAAGGGAGAGGGCAGAACAATGTTTAGTAAAAGGGCCATGAAGGTAAAGGAACCGGCCCACTCTCAAGGCAGCAAGTCTGACTTAATGTCCGTCTATGAATAACTGATTTCAAAACTGATGGCAAACCTAGGCTGTGAGTTCAAATTAAGAAATGATGTTCACATATCGTAGATGTACAGGAATTATTTTGAAAGACATTTGAACTGGCTTGGTTTTATTCTGTCTGGAGAATTCACACAGCTAGAAATCTACAACTTCTTCGATCTCACAGGAAAACAGCATGCCCTTTGTCAAAGGCAGGGGTCTGTGCTGTCGTTCTGCGGGATGACTCACTGACCTTACCCCGTCCTGAGAAACGCAGGGCAGGGCAAGCACCTTCCAAAGCATGCTGGGAGACAGACCTGCTGTTTCCTTCAGCACACTGAGAAGAAATCATTTCCATCCCAGAGGCAGAATACTTATCCAACTGTATGCCCTTGGAAACACAGCAAAGCTCAACTAATCTTCCTCCTGCCTCCCAGGACTAATTATTGTTGACATGTTAGTGTATTTCCAATTTTGTTTTTGCATGAAGTGCCAAGAATAACAAAACACAAAATGAACACATTGGTAAGACTCTAAATGGATCAAAGAGGAGAGGTATTCTTAACGCACTTGATAACATGCCAAATTATTTTCCATGAAGATGAAGAAACACCCAAAGCGGTGTCTTGTTTAGCAGACGCTCACACACTCCACTCGATTAAGTGAAGGATGTAATGTTCTGCTGAAGTCTACCCTTATTTTTCAAAAACTATATATCAAGTTCCTTATACCTCATTTGTCTGTATAAAACAGCCAGTCAGTGGGTATGATCCATTTTTCCTTTAGTCTGCTTTTGCTTTCTTAAAAAACATAAATTAGATATTAAAGTGAAGGAAAAGTGAATGGGATACTAAATTTTCAAAATAGATCTTTAGTTTATTCCTCATAAAGTATCATACCATCTGCCTAACACCACTGAAGCAAAGGGAGAGAATTATCATTATGGTGTTATATATTAAGAGAGTCATCTTAAAAATGCCATTAGTCAGCAACAGTTACTGAGCCAATGAAAATCACAAATACAGTCAATAAACTAGCTCTTAGTTGCATTCTGCCTGACTCGCTGAAAATTCTTTCTCAGCAGTGACACAGGGTAGATGGATGTACCTGGTACGAAATAAAACTCTGAGCTGGGCTGGTTGTGTGTACAGAAAAGCAACATATGGCAGTGAAGCCAGGCAGCTCACACACTCAACTGTCAAGAAACCTTGAAGACTACCTGCTTTGTTACAGGACAGTTTAATAAAATGAGGCAAAAATGAGTAGGCAAGTTGGAGAGCTACAAGAAAAATCAAGTCACTTATGCCAGACAAGAGTTCTGAGAATAAAGGGCAACATGAATCAGAAACTGATTAAACAGAAAACTTGCAAAATGTTATTTTTGGCATATGCATGAGCTTCTGAGAAACCACCCTCACTCCAATCAACACAGAATAGCCAGCAAATGCCCAATTAACCCAACCAAAAGGTAGTTTGATTACAGCTAATAAGGACAGGGCTGATGGAGGTGGCCAGAAATATGAGTAACTCACTATCCTGGTCATGCCTTAACCATGAAAATAGCAATACACAGCTTCCAGACCCCACATTTTAACCACTCTCACAGAGGGCGTGGAGCGCAGTACAGCCAAAATAAAGGGGACAGGTATGCGGCTCTGGTACCTCTCTGCCAGGTTATGGATTCCGGATCAATATCCAGTCTAGCAAATCTGTTTATCTCTTCATCTGACAGTGTGGTAGGGTCGGTCTTTTCAATGCCTAGTCTCTGAAGAGGTAGTAAAATTAGAATATAAAACAAGACAATACAAACAAAAGCATAATAAATTTAAAAAAATTTTTGATTCCCTATCTCCGGCAAGGGCCCCCCCCACCATAGAAAACAAACCATGTTTAATTCAGAAGGGAAAAACTATGATCCCTTTCGTGAAACCTTTATTTCCTACTTACACATGTACAAAGGTATTACCAACACATCTGTCCCTACAGCTGTTTAGGCCCATTTCCCTAAGCCTAGAAATGTTGTACCTAATTCACCAAACCCAAACTTACTGAAAGGAAAAACAAGGTGCAAAGCCTTTTCCATCAGACAATTGAGAAGCCCAATTCAAATGAAATATTAGAAAGGACAAAAATAAGCATAAATCAATATTAAATCTCACTTGAACATGTTTTTTATGTAGCACTACACTTTTACAGCCTTCTTACTGTTTCAAAAGGCACAAAAAGGGGTTGTCTCTTCCCCTTCATGGAACTTGGCAGTTTCCTTTATTTACAGTGTGTACATGGGTCACACCCTGAAATGGAAAATGCTTATAAAATGTAATCTCCTTCCACCACTTGGTAGGTCTGAGTGGGTTCCAGCAAGCCGTCCTCCTTCCACAGTTCAGTCCTTGTGCTACGGGGACTTTGTTTTAAAGCCTCAGACGTGTTTTCAGGGCTGGAGCTCACTGGCTTGTCAAATAGCCTCACATTCCTAGCATAGGACATTGTGTACGGGAGTCACTAGGCTGAGAATCTGCTGTTGCCAACCCACTCTTGCCTGAGCGCCGGGAGGCAGACTTCAGTAACACCATGCAACAGAAGATGCTTGGGGACCCAGGACACAGGAGACTGCGGATCTAGGTGCAACCTGGTGAGGGGTGCTGTGGCCTTAAATAAATTCCCAGATTCCCAATCCTAAAGCTTTTTAAAGGACTATTTAATATTTAGTTCGGCGCCTCCTCACATGTGACAGGAAGTTCCATCAACAAAGGCAAGATCAGAAGTTGCTGGCTCTTCCCATGGTACTTTGCTGCCTCAGAGAACACAGCTCTTTTATAAATAGGGTAATAGTTGCCTTGCCTGATACATAGGATTGGGGGGAGGGATGTATAAACAAAAGAAGCTAAGGAATATCACATTGTGTAATAGTTACTTTTTCTCAAGTCTAGAAATAACGCACATATATAAATAGTGACAGAATTGTAAAGGAGACCAGATTGTAAACAATGCATTTGGGTAAGGGGGGATTCCTGTATTATTCTTACAGCATCAGATTATCAAGTTGTAAAAACTAAAACTAAAGTGAGACTAACAGTTGTTGATATACACACAAGGAATGCAGTTAATAGAGCCTCTAAAACCTTTCATGTTTTTGTATGAACACAAGTTCATATTTCTCTAGGACAAATGAACCTAGGAGTGAGATTTCTGGCTATCTGATTGGAATAGTGCACATTTAATGACTATATATTTTTAGTAGAAACTCAGGTTAAATAGAGAAGTAACCATTCCTGCTTAAGGTGCCAGCGCTGGGAAGAGCAGAGATGCAAACGTCACGGGAGGAAGCGGCAGTCCCTGCAGTCTTCGCAGCTGAGGGCAGGTGGCCAGTGCTTTGTTTATTTCAAGACTAACCAGTGACAATTTACATATAAATGAGAAATAACCCCTACCACCAATCTTTGTTATGTGTATTATGACCTTAAGGCTATGGTTTGGATGTAACTATCCAAAATAGGCTACTCCACGGAGAGTTTTTTTTTTTTTACCTCTTATCAATTACTCAGTTGCACACCGTATCAAAAAAGAAGAGGGGAAAGCTTACCCGTAACCTTCGGATCTGGATATCAGAGAACTTTCTCACCCCATTTACTGCTGGTACCAAACGATTAAAGAGAGCCTTGAAGAAAAGGAACAGAAGGGCTTTTAAATGAAGGGAAACCCTCTGCCTTGCTCCCTGCACCAGCTGCATCCGAGGGAACAACATTAATTCAGGTGCTTGAACCCTTTCAAAAGTGCTCATGGGGTGTTGGCGCCATACCTGGTCAGTCTGGGTCAGTTCGTGGAATATCCGGGCATCAATGGCGGCAGCCACGAGGTTATTAGCTGCAGTGATGGCGTGGATGTCACCTGTGAGGTGCAGATTAAACTACAAAAGAGCAGAAGACACCTCAGTCCTCTAACTTCCCCACATTCAATCTACTGCAGCCAGATCAATCCCTATGTGAAAGCCAACGGACAGCCGATGGCGGCACAGCTAGAGGACACACGGCCCACACAGGCAGGTCGTGAAACATAAACTACTGTCTTCAGACGAAGTTGTGGTTTCCCCTAAGTGACAGTCCAGTAACCACAGACACTACACCGCTGGCATCAACAGCAACACCGAGTCACTGAGGGCACGCTGATGTCCCTTAAACAGCGAGCAAGGGGTGCAGTGGAGCAACCCAACCCTATGTCTGTACTTTGCTCACATTTCTACAGTTATTACTCTGAATTTCCTCCATGTTGGTTTCTCCCAATCTCATGCTTCACCTGAGTGCTTGCTTAAAATTATTAATTCCCCCCTGAAAACCAGACTTTGAAGTCCTTTTCATCAGGAAACTAAGCTGTCTTAAAACTTTGCAAATTAAGATGTTTTTCCGCCCTGGCTGGCGTAGCTCAGTGGATTGAGCGCGGACTGGGAACCAAAGTGTCCCAAGTTCGATTCCCAGCCAGGGTACATGCCTGGGTTGCAGGCCATAACCCCCAGCAACCGCACATTGATGTTTCTCTCTCTCTCTCTATCTCCCTCCCTTCCCCTCTAAAAATAAACAAATAAAATCTTAAGAAAAAAAAGATGTTTTTCCCTTTCCCAAAAAAGTGTCATTTCTGTTGGAAAGTGAGTCATTTGTCCATTAAGATCTCTACAAAAAGATTAATTTCTCAGAGGACAAATTATAATAAAGGGTCTGACTCAACCAAACCCTGGGACACTTTACCTCTTCCATAGGAATGACCTGTGAGTAGCCTCCACCAGCAGCGCCACCTAAAGGACAGGTCAAGGGTGAGGCTCGAGTTAGGCATGCTTCTCCACAGAGGAAATCAAATCGATTTTTGTAACTGCTATGCATATTATTTATCTACTTTTTACATCTATTTGGACAGATCTGGTCAGTGTTTTTATTTTTTATTTTTCTACCAGGCTAAAACACCGGATCTTTCTCGTGCTGAGTAGCCTCTTGGCTGAGATCCGAGCTAACTGACAAACCACGAGCACGCACACACCGACTCTTTATCTTTGGAAACAGGTCCCCCTGGTGCCTGACATCTGTGAAAAGACCCAGACGACGGTTACATAAAGGCAAGCCCGTTCGATTTCCCACTCTCATAAGCACTACTCTGGCATTTAAAAAAAGCAATAGCTAGAACACACACACCGAACACTAATGCAGGGACTGTGATTCTTCCTAAATAGGAGACACAGGTTCGAAAAAAAGATTAACTGCTAGATTTTTGCCGGCGTATTTGGATTATTAACCAAAAGCCAGTAAAAAAACATCCAGGTTTTGGAGATACGGATTTTTTTATTTTTGATGAGGCAGGGACCACGCAATGAAAAATGGGGCAATTTGTGACATGAAGAAAAGGAGAATACTGGGTTCAATAAGCAGAACAAGGAAAAAAGGTTCGTTCTGACATGGAAAGGGATTTAAGCTCAAAAGCAGAACTAAGCACACTTACTAAACAGATCAAAACGACAGGCGGAAGGGCAAAGGTGTACCTGAGTTAACTTTTATAGTCAACATCAGAACAAGCAGAATATGGGATACCCCACCACTAAGCAAATGAGAAAGCGAACTCTAAGAAGCTATTACAATTAATAAAAGATAATTTTAATTAAAAGAACATCTGCAGTACTGCAGCTGTCCAACACTGAAGGCGAAGTTCAATGACTGACCTCGCATTTTTACGCACCAGGTGAAACCCTGCGTTGACGGTGCTGCTCCAGAGCTTGCACCAGACACGGGGCCCACTCTGGGACTTAAGAACAGTGCCTCTGACCTAGCTGTCTCTGAAGTCCCAGTTGCTGCTATTGTAAAATGGGGATACTATCTTATCTTAGAAAATGAAATAATATGTATCAGCTGCTTAGCACAAAACTTGGCATAAGGCACATACTCAACAAGGGGGGGCCTTATTATTCCCATAGGGCACAGTATCTGCAGGGTTTGCCTGCGTCTCTAGAAAGTCAGCACCATGACTGGTAGCTATGATTACCTTTGTTGTTGCGGAGACAGCTGGCTGTTAGTCATACATAAGTACCTCTGCCTACAGGGTACCCATCTGAGGAATTCCTGTGCAGTGTCAAATAGTGACAGCAGGAGCTGACGTGACTCGAGGAAAGCCTTCACCAAAAGCACCATGACAGCGAGTATGAGGAAGACATTCCTAGCACCTAAATAAGCTGAAGACCCCATAAGCATTCATGCATCAAGAAAGCCCGGGGAAGCCTGAAGGAGAGGCAGGTGTATTCTGGCCACCCAAGTCCGGTCCCACTGATACCTTTTATCCCAAAGGTGGGGCCCTGGGAAGGCTGCCGCACACACGCAAAGACGTTCTGATGGAGGTGGGCTCCGAGGGCTTGCACCAGCCCGATTGTGGTCGTGCTCTTCCCTTCTCCCAGGGGAGTGGGAGTTATTCTTCCAGATGAAAGCAAAAGAGGCAAAATTACATTCAGGGGAATTAAACTGATGTGAATCACTAAGGCAGACCTCACAGATCCTAGAGAATGATTCTTAATTTGAATAAGACAAAA
Source organism: Phyllostomus discolor (assembly GCF_004126475.2). Lineage (NCBI taxonomy): Eukaryota > Metazoa > Chordata > Mammalia > Chiroptera > Phyllostomidae > Phyllostomus > Phyllostomus discolor. The sequence continues at coordinate 189,058,104 of NC_040903.2, read as the reverse complement.
GACCTGAAAAGGATCTTTGGAGTCTTAATTATAATTTCCTCCCAACTTTAAATTAAAAAACATTGCTGTGCTTTTGTACTTCTCACTGTAAGGAGCATATATACTTTATCTTGTAGACTACTGAAAGACACTGCTATGCTTTAAATGTCTCTATTTAGTCTGGAAAAACTAGCTTTTATACGTATGTCAGGCCAAGCAATAAAAATGAATGCTTGCCATGACTGGTGACTCGGTTGGGTGGACGTCATCCAGCAAAGAGAAAGGTCACTGGCTCAGTTCCCCTTCAGGGCACATGCCTAGGTTGCGAGTTTGAGTTCGGTCCTGGTTGGGGTATGCGCGAGAGGCAGCTGATTGATGTTTCTCTCTCACATCATTTCTCTCCCTCTCTTTCTCCCTTCCTTCCCCTCTCTCTAAAAATAGATAAATAAAATCTTTAAAAAATAGAATGCTCAATAGAGCAAAAGAATTAATGAACTTGGGGTTTAAAAAAAAATAGCAATTCCACACGAAGACCAGGTTTTAGGACCCAACTCTTCTACTAACTTGAAAAATTTTCTCATCTCTGAAGGTTATATTCTGCTCTGACCTCACAGGGTGGCTGTACAGACCAAAGCAGATAAAAATACCTGTGAAAATGCTAAAACCAAAGTAAAGGAACCTTCACATATATATGCTAAGTGCAAATGCTTATAATAATCAAGATTAATATTAAGATTTGATTGGCAAATGAATAAAAAACACACCCAGTCACCACCACATATTTCCCATCGGGCTGTAGCTTCAGGCGTTTCAGCACCGACAGCAGAACTTTGGCCTTTGTTTCCCCGTACAGTTCCACCTCTTCAGAGAGCAGACCAATTTCTTGAGCCAAGTTACCAATGGACTTTGGCTTGTGGGATCGCGATATGTCAATGTCACTTAAAGGAAATATAGAAAAGGTGAATCGATCTTTATTCATGGAATTAATTAATCCAACCCTAGTAATGCCCCACCCCCAACCACCGACAGTACTTTCAGAAGGGGTGTATGTGTCGCCATGGCTACAAACCAACAACCCACAATGTTGGAAACCTGTAAAATTTTATTTTTACCTAGGAACAGGTGTCTTGAGGTTAAGCTTGGTATACTGAATCGGCCACTTTCCTGGCTTAAATTTCTCCAGGAAACGCTTTGCACTCTCTACTGTGCTCTAAACAAAATGACAGAAATGGAATGCAGATGATTATTTTAACCTCCACCTCAATTACGAATCCCCAGTCAATCAAGTTCAATCACAAAAGGAACAGCTTTGTGGTCCACCTATGAATGTGCTTCAATTCCAGGCAAGCATCGATAGGCACCTAAAACGCCCTGGGCTGCTTGCCTTTCCCCGTGTCAGCTAGTGTGGGTCAAAAAGTGCTTGCACTCTTCTCTTCCTGAAGTTACATTCCAAACTAAATGAGAATCGTGCCTTCCCCACTTTCCTCTGCTAATATGACAGACTCTATTTCTCTCTTCTTCCCCTACCTTTTTTTTCTTCAACAGATTCATATCCTTACTTAGCTTCTGAGCAGGTTTTATGACATTTCTATTTGGGAAGAAAAGCAGTAACTTGGATTCTATCCATTTCCTAGAACAAATAAGAAACTTTTAGTCAAACGCACCTGCATTAGCATGGCCACGGTCATGGGCCCAACGCCTCCAGGAACAGGAGTGATGAAGGCCGCCCTCTCCTTTGCCTCGCTGTATGCCACATCGCCCACAATCTTCTTCCCATTCGGTTTAGTGTCATCTGGTCAAGGCGGGGGGACAAATCAGAAGAAAGTCTCAGAATTGTAATCCTGGTGTTTATTTCTAAATTAAGTGATTAACTACAACCCCTTGTTCCAAAAACTAAGTAAGTTTAGGGTGTGTAGTCCCATCTGGCTCAAGTGCCTACTTTACTTAAAAGCTATGGGATGACAGGTGTTCGCTATTTCCTAGGGATAAACTTATCTTACCTGCAAAAATTCACAAGGTATTTCAATGGTTTTTCAAAAGCAGAAGAATCCTTTTGTAGTCTGTCAGGTGGCAAACAAAATACCAACTCTCTTTTACTCTTAAAGCCAACTACCCAATTTATAATGAGCTCCTTTTAAAATGTTAATTTGCTGAGCCCTACAAAGGAATTTTTTGGGTGCACAAAGCTTCAACTATGTCACAGCTGCCAGATACCGTTTCTACAGCAACTGCCAGCATTTTGTAAGCTCCATGCATGAGATGGAGGAACAATTCAACATCTAGTTCCAAAGAGGAGCAGCTACTTAAATGTATGTGAAAGGAAAAGAATATAATTACACTTCCCTAAAAAAGATACAAGAATAACTACAATTCTTACAAGCAAAGAATAGCTGTTCAAGGGAACAAAACCCAGTGATGCATCATTGCTCACTCACACAAAAATCATCTCCACTAGGTTTCAGAGCACTTCCGGGAGGGGCCGGGGGACTAGGCCGGACCTGGCAGCTCGAAGGCTTCTCAGGCAGGATCTCGTCGGACCTTAGCCATTTCACCATCCTCTCAGATCACATCTCCACAACCAAGAGAGGATGCATCAGAGTACAGCAGGTCCCCAAATAACATCATCTCATGGAATGTCATTTTTTTATAACGGACGAAAAAAAAAAACCTTATTCCTTGTTGGGGCCACTGTTTGTGGGGGGGGGGTCTGCACATTCTCCCAGTGTCTGTGTGGATTTGCTCCGGTTTCCTCCCACATCCCAAAGAAAGACGTGCACGTGAGGCGGACTGGTGTGTCTAAATCGTCTCCCTCTGAGTGTGGGTGTGGGTGACGTGCCCTGTGATGTAAGGGGTCCTGGCCGGGGCTGGTTCCCCACTTGCACCCCAAGCTGCAGGACTAGGCTCCCGCCACCCGTGCCCCTGAACTTGAAGAAGCGGGTTGGAAAATAATGATCTCACTCGTTTTTATTTATCTTTCTTAAATGTACATATAGCTCATATTTATTTTGATGTTTAATATTTAAAGTGTTTCAGTCTTTATTTAGAAGTTTGGTGATTTTTTTGTGTGGCCAAAAATATGCCACAAAAACTTAATTCTTGCTTATATCAATTAGCCTGCAGTAAAATTGGTTTCATTAAACATTGTTTCACTTAAAAACCAGTTTCTAAGAACCTACAGCCCATGTTAACTGAAGGTTGACTGTAGCCAAAAGGCCAGAATTAAGAGGCCTAGGCTGGAGGATCAGCTCTTCCACTAACTGCTGGTCCTCAGCCCCTGTGAGCTTCTTCCGATCAGGACTCTAAAGGTGCAACAATGGATTACTACTACCTATTTCACACATTTGCTGAGAACCAAGTGAGAACATGTGCATATTCTTGAAACTGAAAAGTCATTCTCCAAACTTAAGTTTCTCTTCCTACTGTAAACAATAGTTTCTACACATACTACAAGGAGCTGACAAACAAAAACCCCTCAGGTAGTTTTCAGGTTTCTAGAATATTATAAAGCAGCAGCTCTGGCAGAACATTTCCTCTCATAACCACTAAAGTCATTTCAAAACACCAAGGAAATACTGTTAAGGGTTTGCCTTTTGTACAGGTTTTAATAGCCTAATGCTGAAGTTAACTCCAAATGTCCCAGGACCTCATTCTATGTGTTCACGTTAGTCACTTTCTCCACGTTTCTCAGCAGGTGGGAGGCACAGCAACTGACTGCACAGAAGTGCTGCCCTGGGTGGGCTCAGAGCGCCGCTCCGCCGAACGCCATCGGGCTGACTGGAGTGCTCTCCGATGGGTGTGCAGTGTCTCGTGGAAAGTATGATGTGGTCAGTGGAAAAAGTGGCCACTTCCCAATCTAAGTAAGTGTACAGCTTTAGTAACCAAAAAACATCTTGGTTAAATACCTTAGGCCTAGAATTCCTTTTTCATTGGGAATTATAGGTGCAAAATTCAACTGAGGATCTAGCTGAGACTCGACTCCTTCGCATTTAATTTGGGGACCCCTGATAACAGAGCCCGCTGTAAAGGCCACTGTGCTGGATAAGTTGAGACTGCACCGGGATAGGGTGGGGAATCTGTCCCTTTTTTATAACCCCTCCAAATAAAATTTACTGTCAATCTAGCCCTTCTCAAATTATCTCAGTAAACCAAGCAGGAAGAACACTTTGACATGCTTCTCTGGCCAATTCGTTCTGCTCTGCACTTGAAACTTAAAAATACTCCTTTTTTGGAAAAAAAATAAAAATAAAGAAGTACACACTTTAATTCATTCTTTTTTGGCAAGTGACTTACAATGTTTTCCCTGAGTGGACCATGCAAATGATTTAAACAACCAAAATACGAGCCAAGCAGTGGCCCAGCTGTGGGAACACGGTCCTTCAGGAGGCAGAGAACAGGCCCTAGATCCTCCAGCCACCCGTGGTCTACAGCTCAGTGACTCTGCCGTCCGGGGGACAACGAAATCCAACCTTACTAACAGTTACTCATTCACTCACATGCCCAGGATCAGCAAAAACACAGCTGACCAGAAAGGGAGATAGTACATTGATCTTACCACATTTTACCATCTCCATGAGGAATAAATGGGAACAGGATGGTAAGTTTCATATTTAAGTCAACATTTCATACCTATCCGTAAGACTTAAGTTCCCCACCCAAGTGTCTCTTCATCTCCCTCAAATCTGCCCCCCCACCCCAAAAATGCCCAAAGTGAAATATACAGACGATACAAGGTTTTAAACAGAATGAGCTTGAATGTCATATTGCAAGTACTCAAAAGTAAGGAGTTGTAGGTGAGCACTTCTTTTTAATCACCATTAGATAATTACACTACAGAAAAAACGAGGGCTCAATTATGCGCTACTGCCTTAAAAGCACGGTAGGGAGAGTGGGAGGCAGGTTAAAAACAGTGAAGGCTTGACAGTGACTAGCATTCCTGGCAGCTCGGTGTCTGTATTTCAAACTTGAGATGGGAAGGGAGAAAAAAAGATTTTTCTTGCTGTAACTCCCTTCAACAACTGAACAGACATGAGCGCAAGCAGTTGGAAAGCATACACCGGACATGGCACAGTGGAGACGGCCACCCCGAGGCTGATGAACAATGGAGGGGAGCACAGGCCACCAAGTATGAGACACACATGAAGATACACGTGATACAGGAAACACCAAGTTACTCGGGGCGGCGGGGGGTGGGGTGGAGGGAAGGAGAGGATTTTTAAAAGGAGAGCTCATCCCTCGTTGAGGGGGAATTAGACAAGGTTTGAAAGGAAGAAGGAGCATTTCAGACAGAGAGGAGGTGGGGAGGAAGTGGTTGAAAGTGAAGATCACAGCTGAATGGATGAAATTTTGTGTAGCCCAAGGCCTGCGGTGGTGCCGGATGCAGACAGACAGTCCTTCAATTAAAGATGGTTTCTTCTCGAGTCTATGAGATGTGTATACTAGTATTCCCCGTAGTGTCCTTCCAAATTTGTGTCTGCAAACTTCATGAAGAAAGAACAGCCTGCTCCCCTAAAGATGCAGTCATACATGATGCAAAGGACAAATGAGGCATGTGTGGGAAGGCACGTGGTCTGCTTACAACAATTTAAGACAGGCATTCGCAAACTGCATGTGAGAAAGAGGGCTGCAGAGGTGGCTGAAACTAGTGCAGGGCGAAGGAAAGAGACAAATAACATGAGAGAAGGTCATGGGCCCGTGTCAAGGTGAATATGGCAAAGGCAGACAGCTACATCTGAGTGGGGGTCAGACCTGGGAGGAATTCACAGCAGTCCATCTGGCTGAAGGAGTGACACTCCATAGTGACACTGACTGAGGACACAGGAGAGAGGGAAAATCCTAATATTTAAAAATAAACCCAACAGAGGGAATAGTTGGGAAGGAAAAAAGATTCCAGACTGTGGGAAGGCAGACTGGTGATATCAAAAACGAAAATGGGAGTGAGGCATGAATTAGGGGGGAGGAGGCCAAGGACAGCTGTGGACATGGCTCTAAGGCTGGCGTGATCCTCTCTGCTGAGAAAAAGAGCACGTCAAACGCTCTCTCTGTAAAGCCCTGCAGCGGACTCTCGGCAGAATGAGCCCCCTCTCCTGAAGTCTCACAGCACTTTGCAAAGATGACACTTATTTTAAAACCCGTCCATCCTTTGTTAAAATAAGGGGTAATCTGTACATTAAAGACACAGGGAGGCCTCTCTCTTGCCCCCTCTCCGGCCCTCTCCCTGGACAATGTCATTTCAGGAGCAGCACAGTGCAGTGGTGGCTACGGCGCCTACTAATTGCGAGCACCCACGGACAGGCCAGTCACAGGGAACCTGAGCACCTCACGTTGTCAACAGGACAAGGGTTCTCACTTAGGCTTCAGCGGATGACCTAGGCATCCTCCTCTGCCCAGCCCTCCGCCAGAAACCACCTTCCTCGCCCAGCGACACCCACCTGGGACGTAATTGATTCCACAGTCGATGACGATTGCCCCGGGTTTGATCCACTCCCCTTTCACCATCTCAGGCTGACCAGTTGCGACCACCAGGATGTCACCTTTACTCACCTATGGAAACAGGGTTCTGACTTCAGAAACTAAACAGTGACATGTGAAAAATCTAAACGTGGAAAGGACACCCCTCCCATCCCTGCATGAACTCTGCACTGTCATCAGCTATTTTCTGCAGGCCACTCACTGACAGCTCTTCATATGCTATGCTCACTCCTGTTCGAAAGCTCCCCTTTCACAAGGTGTTTTACCAAACAGAAACTTGATGAGAACTTGCAGGACAGGGAGGAGCGCAACCTTGCAGCCACGGCCTGGGGAGATGTCCCTGAATGGCAAAACATCCAGAGACTGCTCCCTCTCCTACAGAGTATGGGAGCTACTGCCTTCCGCAGGGCACTGACTGGGGACGATTACAAGAGAAGGTGCTGGGCCTCTCTCCACCCTCTCCCCACATTTAACAGACTGCACTGTCAACAGGGACGTGTATGTACGAGAACAAGCGGTGACAGATGTCATAGGACCTCTGTCCACATCCGCCTGTGGAGCACCTTTATCTGAGGTCACCCTTGTTATCAATTTGGGATCTGGCGGCCAGGGGTCAATCCCAGTGTTTACTCTGCTAATCCCTCTCTACCATATGGGGGACTGGTGTAGGAAGAATATAGTCAGAACAAAATCTGTATAACCTTGGGCAAGTTTTTTATGTGAATTTGTTTCTTCATCTTGTGAAATGAACCAGGAATCATAGAGTTATTATAGTGGTTAAATGAGATAATGAGGTAAAGGGCGTTAGCAGTTTCTGGCACTTAAATGTTAGCCATTCCCGTCGAGTGAGAACCCACCACACAGGTGTGCATGCACGCACACACACAGATCACCTTCCGCTCCACTGTGGATGCCCTACCTCCTCATCCAGGTTGGCAGTCTTGGAGTGGCAGGTGGTCACTGTGGCATGGTTCCACAGGAGCAGGTCATGCATGGGGGCACCGACTATTTTGCTGCGCCCGACCACCACAGCGTGCCTCCCGGCAATCTGCACCCCTGAGAGAAAAGCCAGTATGCATCAGAAAACTGGGGGGGGGGGGGGGGGGGGGGGGGGGGGGGGGCTGCCCTCCTTCGCATGCCACCCAAGTGGGGCAATTCAGAACAAGTGCACAAAAACATATTCTGAGCATCAAAAACAAGTCTTCCTAAAAACACTCTTTCTTGGGAAATAATATTCTCAGCTCTAGGGTTTTAGCTACAAATTGGTGCTTGAACATGTGTCCTTCTTGCTGTGGGTTTTTGAGAGCAGCTGAAGCCAAGAACCATTGAGTCAGCGACAGAGGAGTGGGAAGAAAACCTACACTCAGAGAAAAAATGAAATCCTGACATAACAGCTAATAAACAGCCATATGGAAGAAGACATCAGAATAAATTACATGGGAAAAGCAGTTATAACAAATAGGGGGCCTGGAATGGGGTGGGGGTAGTCAGGGGGAATTAGGTTACTATCAGTGATTCTTTCGAACTCTGCTAAGCTTATTTATGAAGTTCCTCACCTAAATTTCTCTTTTGGCTTAGAGCCTGACCATAGGGTCTTTTGCTGGGAAGTGATACAGGGGAATTTTAACTGCAGTAGAAGGCTTTCTTTTTGCCTACTCAGCATCCATTCTTGTGGCACTACGCCAACGTCCTCTTTGTGACAGACATACTCTATTTAACAGAGATGGTTTCAGTCCGCACCCAATAGTGGACAAGTAGTGATCATATTTCATCCAGGCCAGTGAGACCCAACCCCACGACCGTGAGGCACAAGGACGGAACAAGGCTGGAGCTGCTTGGGACCACCAAGTGGAGTATGAGAATGAACTAGGAAAAAAGCCGAAAGAAAGTCTCGAGGGCTCTGCCTGAGCCCCTCTTCCTAGCCGTGGCTGAAGTGGACTCTTGTGTAAGGCAGTTGGTACTTAAAGTGTGCCTCTTACAAACCATTAATTTTATCTCCCCAAAATAAGCTTCTGTGTAATGTTAACATCATAAACATCTAGAAGCAAAGCCCTCAAAGTCTGAAGTGTTTAAAAGGTACCTTACTACACTTTTTAGAATTCAGCAAAGGACTCGAAGCTGCATTAGCGCAAATGGCAGTGTCACTATCAGTAAACGGAAATGGGAACCTGCAGCTGCTGAGGCTCATGGGATTTGTTTTTATCCAGTAGCAACAAACTGTTAAGTATGCCGTAGAACATAAATTTAGTTAAGGGACGACTAGCTGTCCCAAGGCTTGTAGCTTGACCTTTTCTTGCCAACCACAGAAAATTTTCTTTTGCAATGGCCAACATTTTCCACTTGAAACTTCTCATCCACTTCCTCTAAACAGGACAAACTTCCTTGTTAAAAAAAAAAAAGCTCTGCTAAAAGCATTTGTGATGAAATTAAAATACCAAGATGCTGACTAGGTAATAAGATAATACAGCCAATTAATTGCTAAGAGACTGTTTCCAGCCATCTGTCTAGTTCTAGATCTACTGTTTCCACAGTAGTTAGTTCTAGGTGCCCACTGGGGAGGGGGGGACTTTTCACTTTGCACCCTTACATACGGTCTCAGTTCTTACTACCATATAGGCTATTCTTTCACACACACAAAATTTTGCTTCGAACTCAAATAACTTTGAGCTCTGCTGCCTCTTGGACAAATTACTCAATTGTTTGGAGCCTTCTGGACAATTAGAGTACTATTTCATAGGCTTGTTGAGAAAATTCAGTGAGCATTTACATAAAGCCCCTGGCAGAAAGGTCGCTTTTGCCAATCAAGTTCAGCTATGCAGAGCCCACAGTGTAGCTCCTCTGTATCTCCACACGTCAAGGTCCGGCTCTACGAAATGGTGCTTTGTTTTTGTTTTTGGTTTTTACCTGTCCCTTTGATGAGTTCCAAGCATCCTTTAGGTGTACAAGGGATGAAACAGCCATTTAGGTCACCTCTAGCAAGTTTTCCAGCGCTGATGTTAGTCAATCTAAAACAGTAAAGGCAAAGAAGGGGGAGGTAGAGGTAAATTAGGTGTCTTTATCCTTCAGCAGCAAACGTGGTGTGTTCTGGACACAGCAGTGAATTATCATTGGAACCGTGCCATGTGATGTAGAGTCTAGCCACACTCACCCGTCCACATCCTTCTCCGGTGAAATAGCATTGACCACTGCTTCAGTGTTAATGGGATTTTCTGAATCTAAAGGCAGCTGCACTATGAATCCATGTACGGTGAAGTCTTCATTCAAAGATGAGATGTGCTTTAACACCTGAAAACAATACCACATGCAGTCTGTATGCCACAGAGAAACACTTTTCAAGTCAAAGAGAAGCTGTCCCATTTCCCTCCAAGAGTTCAACTGCCGTCCTCTCAGAACTCACCTCCCCTGGACCCCAAGAGCAACTCTCTTTTAACACAGAATGTCATCTTCAGGGGTCTGATCAGAAACCCATCAAAGAAATAAGGACTTCAGCAGTAATACCCATGTTACCATCATCCAAATCGAGATTTCTGTGATGACAGAAATGCTCTACACCTTACAACTTAGAAAGCAATAGTGGCTACAGAATACTTGAAACATGGCCAATATAACCAAGGAACTGAATTTTAAATTTTACTTCACTTCAATGGCTACACGGGGCCAGCGGCTACCCTGTCGGCCAGTGCATACGGGGAACGTCTCCATGACCTCAGAAAGCTCTTTCTCCCTCCTGCCCCTTCAGATAACCCCCCTACCTATACGGACCACAGTTCTGACTTTAATCACAGATGCTGACTCTGCCTGTGCTTTCTCATCATCTAAATGGCACACACACTAGGTTTATAACATGCATGTAACTACAGGCCGAGGATCACTTTTTAGTAAACACTGCAGGTGACATGCAAACAAATGATGCTGCCATTGCACTCTGGGTAGCAAATGCTCACGCCCCAGTGCGGCACCATTTACTCTGTAGGTGTTTTCAGAGATTTTCTGCAGGTAGAGTCTGTGAAGAAACAATTACTGGGAGGCCTTTTGTATGCTGAATGTATCAATCCCTCAAGTCCCATTAAACCAAAAACCAGAGAGGGAAGCCTTCAGCTGCCCTCTTAACACTCAGTTCCTAAAAGCTCACCTCAGATTCTGTGGCAGTTCTTGGCAACTTAATGTGAGTGGCTTTGATCCCAATCTGCAAAAATGAACATTTAAAACAGGTGTTTGGCAAGAGAACTTGAGACATGGGCCCCTTTCTTTCACAGCTATGACTAAAACCAACCACGTGGTGTTAGTAACCATTTCACCCTACATTCTGAAGAATTAGTCCCATTCTGACCCACTCATCATCTACTTGTTAACTGTCATCACTGCACAAGCCATTTCCTGTCCACTATTCCTGCTCTTTGGGAAGTAAACAGATCACTGATTAGAAGACAGTCAGGGGTAAACCAGAGGCCGAAGCTCTAAGTCACTCAGTTCTGACTTGCGAAACTGAAGTCCGATGAGGGTGATAGAAGTCTTTATGGGAAGGGCACAAAGGGCGAGAGGTAGCAGGCAGGAGCTGGGGGGTGGCGGGGGGGAGGGGGACAACACGGCTGTTCTAGCCTTTACCTCCTCTGCAGCCTTCAGCTTCACATTTATATAAAGATTGGAATCATCTCTGTCGCCAACCTAGAATAATAAATACATGCAAATCAGACGATTAGGGAAAGGCAAGGTGTACAGAAAAGTTTCTAAAATTTTATTTTGATAAAAGAAAGGTTTAATCATGAGATTCTCGTGGCAGAGAACTTTAACAGGAGAACAAGGAGAACATCGGGGCAGAGTGGAGGGAGGTGCGCACATAGGTGGCATTAGGGATCCCTCCCCAAACAAGTCCCACCTGGTTCCCACTGAAAAAGCCAAAAGAAAAGAAAAAGCAGGAGGCTGCCTGTATCTGCCTTGGAAATCAGGCAAGGGTGCCGCAGGCCTGTCTGGAACACGTGGAGATTCTGCTCGCCACTGAGCTGGCGTGCCAGATCCACGGGCCTGAGGAAACATCATCAGGCAAGAGAAACAGCACAGGAGAAACAGCAGAGCTGGGACAAGCACACCCAGAGGGCACCTTCTGACCTCTCTCCCCCACTCCCAGGGGCAGCAGAAAGCGCGCACCACCACACAGAGAAGAGAAACCAGCGAGGGTGGCCCTCATTCCAGCTCACACAGAGTAGACACCCACGCAAGGCGAAGGGCAGTCTGCTGCCCTCAGGACAGAGCGGAAGCCCGATCCTTTGAATCACCCTGTGCCTCGTCTCATCATGTCCCCTCTATTTACTTAATCTTGAACACATTCATAGTTTTTCACTGTAACCGTTTATCTGTAAAAGTTTATTTTGCAAATGGTTTTCCACATTCCAGTGGCTGACACCTGTCCTTTCCAAGGCTGAAATAGACTCAGGGTGATATGCTCACAAATTTGGCTTCTCCCAAAACTGCAGAATGAAAAATGGTTGGTCCCTCGATACTGATGCCTGGTGCCTTTTAGTAGGACAATGGCAGAGACAGAAGCTGGCCTTGGTATAGAGTATTTCCAGTCCATGTCATGTTGATGCTACTACTGGGAGCTCCTGCTTGGCCCATGGAAGGTGGCCTTACTCTTAGCTTCGGCTATCCTTTATATAGATCTCAGTTTTGTCAATGTTAATGTGAATTTCATCTCTGGGGAGGTAAGTCCAAGTCCATTAAGGAATTTTTTTATTGGACTATTTGAACCTAAGTGCATCACATTAGTCGCTTCCTGCAGGGGTTTTCCTAGAATTTTAGTGCCCCCCATGTTTCTTCTTTGGCCCTAGCATCCAACATTCATTGATTCAGTTACTGGATTTAAGGCACTCTGAGACTTTGAGATCAAAGTAGGAAAGACAGTCCTATTTATAACTATAATTAGTTACTCAGATTTAACTCTGAGTTTAAATGGTTTTATCACTCACTGCCAGTCTTTTTAAAATTACAATTTCTCTCTTCTACAGTTTATTTTCATTCATCTCTCGGGTAGCTGAAATGCAACAATAGGTCACTTTCCATGAAAGGTATGTAGGCATTTTTTTTCTGAGTCTTTGTGTATCTGAAAATATTTTTCTGCTTCTTTGCACTTAAAGGACCCACTTGGCTGAATTTGGAGTGACAACATTTTCTTTCAGAGATGTAGTCGCTGGCACTGAGTGTTACAGAAGTCTGAAGTCTTTTGCTGTTGTTCCTTTATAGAAACTGTTTTCTGTCTGCGTGTTTTGGGAAGAATTTTTCCAAACTTCAAAACTTTCACCGGTTTTAAAAAGAAAGCTTAACAGTTATAGTTATGAGCATATGTCAAAGTTTCATTATCCCAATGCAAAGGAAAAGACCTCTGAGGAGCCAATTCAAAGACTCACTCTCAGGATGTGCACTTTACAGAGGAAAATGGTTATACAATCATTGCTAGACTAGATGCAAAAAGAATGTTTAGTAGAAGAACAGATTCTTGACTGACAGTCAAGTAGGTGGGTGGAAGGCTGGTTTCCCAGAACACATCTTAAATCCATTAGACTTTATCAAGAAAATCACTTAAGCATTTTATCAGAATGTGAATTTTTCTAGAAAGAGGTGAATAACATCATCCAAAAGAGGTCCTTTCCCAGAACAAGTTAGGAACAATTTTCTAAAAGATTTTAGTTATTTATTTATTTTAGACAGAGGTGAAGGGAGAAAGAAAGAGACAGAAACATTAATGTGTGGTTGCCTCTTGTGCACCCCCTACTGGGGACCTGGCCCGCAACCCAGTTATGTGCCCTGACTGGAAATCAAACTGGAGACTCTCTGGTTAGCAGGCCAGTGCTCATTCCACAGCCACACCAGCCAGGCCAGGAACAATTTTTTTTTTAGCACCGGGAGTCTGCAAACTGTTTCTGTAAGGAGCCAGATGGTATATATTTTAGATTTTTCAGGCCATACACTGCCACACATTTGGCTTCTTTTTTAACCCTTTAAAACCTGGGCAGCATTTGGACATGGGACAGTTTATCGATCCCTCTTTTGTAGCATACAATAATGTGGGTATTGGTCTATTCGTTAATTCTTTCTGCATCAGGAGCCTTTTGTAGATATTCAGGCCAGTTGACTTAGTTCCTTTTATTGTTTTGTCCATGCTTCTTTGTGAAAATTGAATGAGTTACCACACACAAAGCACTCTGAATAGTTCCTGGCAGGGAGCAAATGTTAGTTATTATATTATTAATAATTAGAGTATTTCATATGCTAAGGGAATGGAAACACAGCCTCATTTCTATCTCTTATAATGGAAAGTCTTAATTTCTTTCAAATATTCAGTTATTTGGGAAGTTAACAGTCCACTGTGTTTTTTAAAAATTCCAACTTTTAGCTAAGTATTTCCCCAGCCAGATCACGAATACCCTTGACTGCAACACCAAGAAATTAGAAAAACAAAGGCAAAAAGCGAACGGTTTTTAGAGAAAGACCTGAGTTTATAGGCCAGACTCAGTCCCTTCTTGACCATGGCTTTGGACAAGCTACCCAAGAGCTTTGTGCATCTGTTACTGTGATGATAAGAGGTCCCAACCTGTACAGGTAGTACAGAGATTAGAACTAGAAATGTATACAAATCATTTGAACTATAGTAGACACTATATATGCAGTACTGTCATTCCTTCTGTAAGGGTGAGGCTGGATGGACGGTGATCAGATTTGCATTTTGGTGAGGGAGGGCGACAGTAACAGTTAAAAGGACAGACTAGAAGCATTCAGATCAGAAGCCAGAAACCGGTAAGCTGAGACTGCAGTGGCCCCAGGGGGTGGGAGCAGCACAAATCAGAAGGCGGGGACAGATTCCAGGAGCTCACAGGCAGAGTCCCTGAGCAGGTGTGGAGAGGGAGAGATCCTAGAGCTGACCTCAGGTGGAAAGATGGTGGTGCCAGGTCAACAGGATGGAAAACATGAGGTCCAAGGCAGCAGGGATGTGGTGTGTGAAAATAAACAGAAACCTCATTTGAAATGGAGCTGGGAAGCTAGAAGAGAGGGCGCTCCTGCCTGTCACTCAAAGCACACCACTGACCCCAACAGGAAGAGAGTGCTGTGTCTCTGCCACGGGACCGGACGTGGCACTGCTTCACTGCCTCAGCAGGAAGGAGAAAAGACTCCTCCTGGTCCAGTGACAGCTCAGCCAATGAAAAGTCACTACCCCCTGAACTTCCAGTTTCCTCCAACGGACTCTTCCTTTACAACAGCCCCTCCCGAGTCCATAAAAGAGCTTCCTCTCTCCTCTGTATCGCTGGACTTGCACGTGGTTCACCATTAGACTGCATGTCCTGCGTTACAACTGTTTGTTGTTCCTGGATAACCCCATTTTGCTGGAGAAATACCTAGCCGTCTATTTGTTTAAGGTCAACAACTACAACACAGCGTGTGTAAGCCTTGTGTCATAGAAAGATGTTGACTCTGGTGCTAAAGCGCAAGATAAAATATAGTCTACTACTGTTCTTTTGGCAAGGACATAGGGGTCAAAGCTGTAGAATACCGTTTATGTAAACAAAAACACTTGCAATCGATACATTTAAAATACAAGTTTAGAAATCAATCTTTGAAACGGGGAAAAATTCCCAGTGTTGCTAAGGAAAGGTTTCAGATTTCTTGTCTATGACATTCACTTTCTACAACAAACAATTCACAAGAAGAAGCTGAGAAATTACTGGTCCCCCACGTGTACCAAGTGTATACCCACAACACATACCTTTGATTCTTAGTGATTTGCAAAAAAAAAAAAAAAGAAAAAGAAAAAAAGGGGAAAAAAAAGGAAAACCCACCATAGGAAGGGACACACCAGGCAGAATGACAGGCCTTCTGTGTTTTTCTTCTCAGCCAAGGCCTCAAAATAATTTACAGAAATGGGGGAAAATGTTTAAGTACCATTCGTTCTGAAATTCTTAATGAACATAAGACAGAAACTTCGCAAGGGGTTAAATGGTATAAGTGGAGACGCACATACAGAGGGAAATGGGAAGTGAGGAAACGGGTATTTCTGAAGGGAATTTCAAATGAAAGCAATCAGTTTACTGTCATCTAGATCAACCCTTCAAAACATTCTTTGTACATTTGTCCGTGCTACAGATACTTACTGAAGGCCTCCTCCTGGATGAGTCTGGAACTCAGGGGAGAAAATGTGGACAGAAGTCTAAATCAGGATGTAGTCTTCCATGCAGCCGTGAGACTGAGTGAGCTCACTCAGAGAAGAGTAAGCTGAAAAAGTGGGCCAAGGGCTGCACCCGGAGGCCTTCAGATGTTTTGGGTGTGGTGAAGAAGGAACAAGGAGATCCCTATTCCTCACAAGGATGAGAAACAGGCAAAAAAGATTAGCAAAGGAAGGGAAATAAAGCGATGTCCCAGAAACCCAGAGTCTAGAACTCAGAGGAGATCCAGGGTGTATAAGTTATTGGCCTACGGCTGACATTTGGGGCCAGATAAAACTGCCTAGGGCTGCGATTTTCAACCGGTGTGCTGCAAGAATTTTCAAAACACGTAACACGTGACTATTAGTTAGGGGCAGTGACCTCTTTTCCCTCAGATTGTCAAATAAAAAAATGACAACAGCCAACAAAATAGCCATCCAGTGTGAATGAATCAAAATTACACCTATTTTTTGTCAGATCAGTAAAAAATATATTTTTGGGGGTGCTACAGAATTTTAGTGGTTGACATGTACCGCAGTGAAAAAGGCTGAAAATCACTGGTCCAGGACAATGGCCTTGTGAGAACATCACGACCCTTTAATTAGATCTGTAAGTGCCAAACCTTTTATGATAATACTATGTCATTTGCCTTTTTTCACTGTATGCACATTTATATTAGGCCATAAAAGTAATAGTGAATGAGTGAGACTGCTGGTGACTTGGTAGGAATCAAGACAATGGTATCAAATCATACTCCTCCCGAGGGTACCCTTCACTGCCGTACACGCTCAGTAAAAACAGATGACGGTTTCACTTAGAAGAGCCCTGGGTGAAGCAGTGAACACCGCTCATGTTATTAAACCCCGACCCCTGAGTATGTGTCTTTTTAACATTGTGTGTAAGGAACTGGGAAGCACTTCCGCTGCATGCAAAAGTATGCTGGCTGTCACCAGAAAAAAGCAGTTGCGCTCTTTTGCCTTGCAAGCTGAGCTAGCTGCATTTTTAAGTGTGCAGCACCATCTTTATTTGAAAGAACAACTGACAAACAATATTATTCAGCTTTGACTATCTGGCAATATTTTCTCAACAGTGGAAAGTTAGCCGGCTCTTCAAGTAAAATAACTAACTGTATTTATTGCCACTAATAAAATTTGAGTTTTCGAGCAAAAATCAGAATTTTTAATCCACTCCTGTGTGCTTGAACACGTCTCAAAAATTAAAGTCTTTTTTGAAGAGTATGTTGGTAATATTAACGATTATGATTTTTTATACCACATCATAAAATATATTAACATTTGGAAGATCTGCATAATTCAGTGAACCATTATTTTCCAAATGAGGAATGAAGGACATAAAAAACCACGCGTGGGTACATATCCTTTCAAACTGCAACACAGATTCTGAGGCAACAAAGTATGAAAGTTCAAAGATACAGTTTTAGATTCCACACTGCGACTAACCTTTAAAAACTTACATTGAGTGCTGGTGTAGCATTCAAAAAAATATTCACAATTATCTGGAAAGACTATTTTTTTAATCCTTACCCAAGGACATTTTTTCTTTTTCTTTTCTTCTTTAAAGAGAGGAGGGGAGAGAAGACAGGAGAGAGAGGAACATCAGTGCAAGAGAGAAGCACCGCACTAACTGGCTGTCTCCATACACACCTGGACTGGGGACCACACATGCCCTGACTGGGAATCGAACCCAAGGCCCTATGACTGCAGGACAACACTCCAACCAACTGAGTCACACAGAACAGAGCTGGAAAGACTTTTTAAAAGCCCTGGCTGGGTAGCTCTGTTGATAAGAGTATCATCCCAATAAGCCAAGTTTGTGGGTTTGATACCTGTTCAGGGCACATACAAGAATTGACCAATGAATGCATCAATAAATGGAACAATGAATGGAAGTTTCTCTTTCTCTCAAACCAATAAATGAAAAAAAAATTAAAAAGCCTTCCCTTTTACAACTATACATCTGTATGAGGCCAGATTTTCTCCATGTATTACACCACACTAGCGCACAGCAAGAGACTGAGTGCAGATGCAGACGGGGATCCAGCTGCTTTCATCCCTCTTCTCATTCAATTTTCTTATCTAAAAGTTATTTTCTCATAAAAGTGTTACTTATGTTAACATAACAATTTTACTACTGGCACTTTTACATGTATAAATATTTTTAAGTGTCTTAGTTTTAATTTCTAATGCAGTAAATATCAATGGATAAATCCATATGAACAATATCTCCTTAAGGCCTTACATTTTTTAAAGCATGAATGGATCCTAAGACAAAAACTTCAAGAGGCACTGGACTAGGGGAAGAACACCCACAGGGAATAGAAGAGGGACCAGGATAAGCCAACATTCAGAAGCTGAGCTGAAGAGGAACCTGCAAGGAAAAACTGCAAAGGTGTGAGGTTTCACAGAAACCAAAATAAATAAATAAATAAATAAATAAATAAATAAATAAATAAATGATGGGAAGAGACTGAACTGCTTGTTGTCTTAAGTGCTACTGAGAGGATGGGTAAGGCGGGTATTAGTGGAAATACACTATCATAATACCTGTAATATTGCCAGGCCTGGTGTGAAACCAGGTACTCGCTCCTTTATCTCAGTGACCTGGTTCTTCAGTCGCTGCCTTATTTGCCTAGGGAAAATGGAAAGGTTGTGGTCAACACAATGTTTCAAGCACAAAAAGTGATGTGGGTTATTAGATATATTTCTCTTAAATTAAAAACACCTCCACTGAACAGTCATTATCTGGTATAACACGTACTATTGCCCGTCCATGTTACAGGCTTCAGGCAGACAAGGACCTTTTCTAACCCCCACCGACACTGTCTGGGCCAGTGCGCATGGGGGTAGTTACTTTAAAACCTGTTAGCTGATGGCATTTGAAGTCATACAGTGAACAAATGAAAACTTGGCCCCACACTTCCAGGAGGCTGCTAATCCTCATTTTTGATCGTTTCCACTCTCCAAGTGCAATATGAGAAAACATTTTGCAGGAAGGAACTTGAGCTCACACCCACTCATCCTATCCTAGTATGATAATCATAGGGTATCCACATAAGGCTGAATGATAATAAATCCCACTCCAAATTCATTATAAATTTACAAATTATATTCTAACTTACAAAAGAATTTAACACAAGGTTAAAAGTATAAGCTGTTGTAAAACAATGATAAATCAACTTATCATTATAATTTCTCAACAATACAACAGGATATCAAGTTTACTAATTATATCCATAAATAAATATTCAGAATAGTCCTTGCCCAGTTATGACTCAGTCACGAACACGAACGGGATCTGTCTCTTTCGAAGGATTAGTTTTTCATTTGCCTTTCTTCACCTTTACCACACTTGACATACAAATACTGTACACATGGACACTTGCAAGCATGACCTCACTCATTCATTTGGTTACTCCCTTCTCCACTTCACCACACTTTACAAACTGGCATAAAAAGGAATAGGAGTCAAAAGAAATAGATGATTTGGATTAGCCTAGTAAATGTTAAGAATGTTGGATGATATAAGAAATCATACCTAAGCCTAAGACCTCAGCTCTGGCTGGCGTAGCTCAGTGGATTGAGCGTGGGCTGCAAACCAAAGGGTTGCAGGTTCGATTCCCAGTCAGGGCATATGCCTGGGTTGCAGGCCAGGTCCCTAGGGCAGGCCATGTGAGAAGCAACCACACACTGATGTTTCTCTCTCTTTCTCCCTTCCTTCCCCTCCCTAAATAAATAAAATCTTTAAAAAAAAGACTAAGACTTCAAAATTTTATTTCTAGCCAGTGACTATTTTATAAGTCAATATCCTATACAATAATAGAGGTCAAAAGAAGATTTAATAGACCATTGGATGTCCTTTTACTGGGGTTTGACCTGAACAGAGGCCACAAAATTCTGCTTTGACACAAAAGAACAAGAAATAGTGGGAGCTGCCAGGTTTTCACTCTACTGATGCTGAATTTCATCAGCAATTCCAGCTTTAACTGGTTCTCCTGCATGACAATCAGGTGTGGTGGCGGGGTAGTGGCAGAAAGCCCCTCCCAGGGACCAAGTTTCCAACTCCACTCTCTTCTTCCTCCAGCCATTATATTCACACAAAGTGCTGGGCAAAGATTTCTACCTGGTCTCCTTAACCCTCCCTGACCCAAACAAAATCCATGAGGGAAAAACAAAACAGACCCCAACCATTCTTAGCACAATAACAAGAACCAACAGTGAAAACAGATGAACGCGTGTGAGCCTCTCAATAACCCTGAGAGGTGGGCAAGGGAAAAGAAACGTTCTTCTTCTCGTTCGCAGTTGTAGACAGAAGCTCTAAGCAGGCATGTGGCTTTCCTAGGGCCAACCCAATTACTAGTGGAAAGAACAGCCCTGGGCAGGAGAATGAGGTCAGGCAGACTGTCTGAACCTGAAAGCGATGAGAAGCCTTTAGAAGCTTTTGAACAGGGCTGACATGATCAGACTTACATTTTTAAAGGGTTATGCTGGTTGGTGAGTAACTATTCTGCAGACGGTAGAGGGAAAGGTGAGAATCAGGGACACCAGTCAGATGTCACAGCAATCGCAAAAATCCAGGCCTGGGTGATGGTAGTGTGGATTATGGTACCAATGTGGGCTGGCAAGAAGCGGCTGGATTCTAGACATATGAACCTGAATCACAGAGAAAACGCCAGAGCTACATACAGATGACTCTGAGGGGTTGGGGTTGTGAAATGCAGCTGGAAAGACTGACGACTACAAATATTTTAAGGCAAAGAGCAGGATCCATGCTGAGACATACATTTATTTATCAAATCTTACACAAATTCTAGAATAAGCATTTGAGAACTGAAGAAGAAAGTCTAGGGAAAATTAACAATAATACTTATACCCAGCAGGTAGCAAGCTGCAGGAACCCAGTGCTACAAGGTGGTATAGGTGGAAAATGTGTCAGCCCAGGAGGAGATCAAAGAACAAAATGTTCTGTATTTTGTATGGAAAAATGTAAATGGGTCTCGGTTTGCAATTTCTTTTTCTAAAAAAGGTTAAAGCTTGAGATCAGTTATACTGACTTCTTTAAACTTCTCCTTCTAAGAAGCAGGATTGTTTTCGAAGCTGCATTAGTAGGGATATTCTTCCAACTAGAAAGATTTATGTAAAAGCTAACATTTAGGTCTTGTTATGAGACATGACCAGAATAGCAATGAGGCACTTAAAAATGCACATAAACCACAATCAGCAAGAACTAACTAGACAGCCCAGAACTCTCAAGCAACAAGTGGAAAGTTTTCAGCTCTGGTGAGAACCCACGTGCGCGCGCACACACACACACACATACACGCGCGTGCGCAAAACAACCACATACACACAAGACAGTTGTTAATTAGGTCTCCATAAGTCCCTTAAAAAAAAGTCATTTTCTGGGTGGGCCAGTAACTGAAGAATCCTAAAATGAAAATTGGAATAAAGAAAGCCAAATCTCAGGTATGGCTGAAGAAACTACAAAATAGGACCATGGAGAGAAAAGTTAGCATTCCCTCGTCTGTCTTCATTCACGTTGGGGTCACAGAGCTGTGATAAATTAAATGGTGGAAAGTGCCTTAATTTTTATAGTTCATTACTGTAAGAAAACTCAAATGCTATAATAAAAGAACTTCCTAATCATTGTGAAACCTCCTAAATTAACAGAAATGCCCTTGAATTGCAGATGCCTCCCATTTCTATCTGCAGCCCATGAGCTACACACCATCCTGGTGAAGATTCTGGGGACAAAGCGAGGCAGAAATAGGCACTTGGAGAAACAGCCCTGAGCCCTGAATAGAACTGCACGTGCCGAAATCACACGTCTCCATCAACATTCTCTAAAACCTAAGGGAAGACAACATATCTTGGGCTCAATGCAGGAGACATCAGGATCAGAGTGCCTGCCAATGAATGCAGTAAGACAAATAAATCATTAAAATTTCTCTGGTCATGACAGACAGTAAAATAGTCACAGTGGATTCAATATGAACAGACACCAATGCAGTTTTAACAAAGTTACTACCGGCATCTAGTGGCCAGATGGCAGGGCTGCAACTCAGTATCTTACCATGCACAGGACACACCCCCTCACAACAAAGAATTCCAGCCCAAATGTTATTAAGTGCCCAAGGTTGAGAAACCCTGCTATTGGCCCATAAAACACAAGTTGGGGGGTATCTTTTCTATGGGGCAAAAGTCAAAGTGGGAACCATTTATCTCAACCTGTCAGTATGTGTTGGAATCTATATGGACAAGAGTCCATTATTATCTGTTTTCTCCAAGTTCGCATTTCCTAAACACAGCTGTTTAGGAAAGAGCCTGCTTACTCAAAGTCAAAGGTGCCCATCTGCGTGGAATCACAGCTCCTCCAAAGAGTCCTAGTCAGAGGACCCCGAACCCTCCTCGACAGCCGCCCAAATCTCTTTTGCCCAAAGGCTTGCACAATTATTCCTGAAAGTCCAGTACATTCTGGACTCCAACTCATTCTGTTTAACATGACGGCTCATTTTCAAAATCTGAACGTTTTGTAACAGAGAAAAAAAAGCATTCCTAAAATATAACTTATTATAAACTCCAACTCATTCTGTTTAACATGACGGCTCATTTTCAAAATCTGAACGTTTTGTAACAGAGAAAAAAAAGCATTCCTAAAATATAACTTAACAAGGACATCTGAACAGAAGCTACAGGTAGAAAAAGAAGGCAGTAAAGGATGGCTAGCTGCATGGCTGAGAAAGCCACACGGAAATAAAGCTCTGCCTGAGTGAACAAACACTGAATCCTGGAGTAATCCCCAGTGATTCTCACGAGGTCCACAGAGCACGCCTTCGGTAAGCAATCAGGGAAAAACCAGGAACGTTCACCTTCAACAAGAACACAAATGTCTTGTTTTCCACCCTCAAGGTGGAGATTATTGTCACGAGATTTTAACAATGCAGTACAATAGAAATGTCTTATTTTATGTGCTTTATTTTCATTTGGTTCATTTGTTGTTTTATTTGATTTGTTCATTATAGCTTTTATACTATTAAAATATTTCACATTTTCTGCAAAACTTAACATGCAGTTTCTTGTAAAAACAACTGAGATCACCGGGTGTTCCAAGAAATACCTGTATTTCACATCCCTATTCAGCAAAGTCAAATTAAAAGTCTAAATTACTTTCCTGTTAAATGGGTTACTTTCACTGATATGTAATAAAATAGCAAAAGCTACTATATCAGTATGCAGAATAATCAAAACTAGTATCAGTACTTTCCTTAAGTTTAAGTATAAAATATGTAAAATACTAATTATTATAATTGTCCTGGCCGGGTGTCTCAGTTGGTTATGGCGTCATCCCATACACAAAAAGGTTGTGAGTTTGACCAGTGGTCCCTGGTCAGGGTGTGTACGGGAGGCAACCGATGGATGTTTCTCATTCACATCGATATTTCCTTCTTTCTCTCTCTGCCCCTTCCTCTCTTTCTAAAATCAATGGTAATGTCCTCGGGTAAGGATTTAAAAAAACAAATCTGTAAACCCAACAAAACATATAACTAGATTTGGCCTCTAGGCCATCATTTGATGCCCTTCAGCTGACAGGAAGAAAATGAAACACAGGTGTTCTCAAGGATGAGCACCTGTCAGTGAGGGCCCAACACCAGAATGAGCCTCGCCATTTCAGGACCACCTAACCACAGATTTGGCCACCGGGGCAGCATATGGCCCCAAGCCCCAAGCAGGCCCCTGGATCACCACCCAAGGGGAAAGGGAAAGAATGTGGAAGACTGGGGATCTCCACTTGGAAGGAAAGAGCAGGCCAAGAGCTCTCATCTGAGAAAAGCCTCACAAAGGCCTGGTCTTTCTTGCTTTTAGAAGCAAGTAAAGGAAAATCTTGGGCAGAAGGGGCTTAGGTCTAAAAGGCTGCTTACTAAATAAGTAGGAACTATTACTTCGGCACCAAAATCCAAATGAAAGATCACTTATCATGTGAAGTCATACAAGGCAGTGAAGATAAATTCATGGCAGGCTCTGAAAAAAACCTTCACAAAAACGTTCTCTATTTCCTGATACTCATGCAGCACCTGCAAACCCAAGGCTGTACCTCACCTGCTCAGGTTGAGGGGAAGAACTTTTCATCAAGGAAAAAAACAAAACAAAACGCTGAGCTAACAAAGCAGGAAGGTTTGGCCTGACCCCAACCAGTCAAAACTGGACTATAACCTTGAAAATGACTTTCCAGTTGGTTCATTCATCTCCTAACAGGGAGAGCCAAACTCAGTGGATCACACTTTGAAATTACCTTTAGCAAGCAAGCGACAAGTCCTTGTGAGGAAGGAAACTACAGTGTCAAGTCTCTACCACTAACTAGCCTTGTAATTCTTGTTCAAGGCACTTTACTTCTGGCTACAGTTTCATTAACTGCACAGCGGAGGGAGGTGTGGTCTGGGTGGCTGAGGAATCCTGACTGCTAACCACCCACTCCTGTAAGGTCGAAGATTTACGGAGCGCTGGGAGCTACCTTTTGGGAAATTACCAAAGGGGGGCAACTGCACAGTGCAGGGGCGCTGAGGGCTTTTTGTGCTACGGATCCAACGTCAGAGGATACAGTCCTAAACACAGGAGCACACAGGCTCATTCACAGACCTTAATACGCAATTAATCCTCTTGGCAACATCAGGAGGTCAACACTGTTACTATCATCCCCACATGGTGAAAGAGGAAAGTAAGGCTGACTATACTGCTCAGGGCCACACAAGGCCCAGAGTCAATCCGGGGAAAGGGGAGCCTTTTCCCTACGCTCCAGAGAGGCTCCTCCAGGACAGGCCAGTCGGACTTCCTTTCTTCCAGAGGATTCTTCATGCAAATGGGGATAACATAGAGGACCACACATCCCCGCTCAAAGGCCCACCGTCCAAATCCCAAACTGCTTGATCCCTACCCTCCTGATGGACAAAGACATTTATTCTCAGACCATATTTTTAGTTAGGATTTCGGCTGGTGCTACAGCCACAGTAGATGGCTCCCAGCTCTGGGCTCTGCCACACCCCAGCTAAAGCACTCCCAACAGCCTGGCTGGGCGGCCTCTTTAAGACCTAGCAGAAGGTCCCACCTCTCAAGAACTCCCAGCAGCTCTCCTGTGCAGGTTCCCCAAGTGAAGCCAACTTTGACATCCAAGGTTCCATGTCACTTCTGAAAGGCCTGCACTTTGGAGCTCATCACAGGCAAATCTTTTTAAGCACAAAAAGGCCTACAGGTATTTCGTCTATAGAACAAAATAAAAAGCTTAGCAACACTCAGTAGCCCTTCACTGTGATGAGCAAATTCTTTATATGAAAATAGTTCTGGCCCTGCAGCAAAACATATAGCCATGGGTTCATTTTTATCTTTGATCAGTAGGATGAATTCTAATTCTAAGGTTCAAGATTATAAATCCGCTACCAAAGACACAGCCTGCGATAAACACAAATACCACACGTTTATCCAACAAGTATTTTCCAAGCACCTGTTTATTAAAATCTTCTACGTGCCATGGGCTGTGCTAAATGCTTTACAAGTAATAACTCATTCAATTTTAACAACCTTATGAATTAGGTGCCATGCTACTCCAACATACACGTGAGGAAACTAAGGCGCAAAAAGCTAAACTAAGTCACCCAGTGGTCCACGGAGGAGGGAGCAGCACTGTGTCTGGCTCTGGGGATCCCACCCACAGGAAGCTCACAAACAGGTCCAACCTGCTCCGCTCAACCCACAAAAACTCTGAGCACCTTCTCTCAGTGGCCTTCCCGCAGCAAACCATCTGTTTCTTTACAGCTGGTCCTTCCAGATAAAAGACTGAAGAAAAATGCCATCAACGGAGAGGAGAGGGCAGACTCAATTGTAGCAAAGAGAAGGGAAGGTAAAACAAATCACACAAAATTTAGGAGGCCTCACTATGAAAAGTACACTCGTAAGCACTGCAGTTTCTAGTTTAAAAACCAAATCAGAGTCGTTTTTCTAACACTGTCTGATGTACACCCCTTTGCATAATCTCACTAGAGACGCCGCCCTTAAACCAGGGTGGGCTCTCACCATCCGTGTCAATTCACCTCACTCAATTGCTCCACTCAGAATCGGCTTCCCAGAGCCATCACTGTTTGGTCATCACTTGGGGTCATCACTGTTGACCCCAAAACAGTGGCTTAATAATTAATGAGGTCACAGTTCATGGCACAGGCTGTGTTTCAGGTCAAGAATCCTCTTCCCCATTACATTGACAGGCTCATGACCCGACCTTCAAATCTTTGCCTGCAAATCGCTTATTTGCAATGAGTATGAGCTTTGCTCCCATATTTAAAGCTGCAACTCCAACGTCCCAGAAATCTCTGTCCCTCTTCTCTACTCTGGTTTTCTCTTTCATACTTCCCACCCCCTCACAGCCTCTTTTGCCTTTTTCACTGTCTATCTCTACCCATTGGCATACAAGCTACATGAGGGTATGGATGTGGGATGTTTTGTTCACTGGTACAGTCTCATGGCTTTGAAGAGTGCTTGGCATGCAGGAGGCACACAGATACCTGTTCAGTAAGTGAGCATCCAAAAAAGACACACACTTGTACTTGACTCTGATTCTCAGACCTCCCTTAATTATCCAATTCAGGCTGCAACCTTGGAACTCTGCTTTAGGGAGGAACAGGGATAGTTCTCCCAGAGGAGGACAATCTGACAACTAGATCCAGCATTCTCATATTCTCAGAGAAGGAATCAAGAGTGATGAACTTTGTCTAGTCTTAGCTACCAGGGAGCACAATGCAAGTAAACAAAGGTTAAGGATGGCCTTCTAGCAGAGTGGGAAGCAAGGCAGTGAGAAGAATGCTGTAAAGGAAAAAGATCAGTTTATGAAAGTCCTTTAATTGTGGCAAAGTGGTAAGTGCCCAAAACAAAGTAAACACCAGGCACCCTGTGAAGACCTCGGACCTCGCTGAGCCTCTGCCATTAACCAGCCTAGTAACCTATGGCCAAATACCATCACATTTCTTTCTTCAACTACTCCTTAATTGCAGGATGGGATATGGGGAGTAGATCTGATTTTGGAGAAACTCTGACTGTGGAACTCCTGACCCGCCTACCTTTCCTCCCTTCAAGGAAGAAATTTTACAATTCAAACACTGTATCAGGGAAGAAACTGCCTAGGGCACTTGAATACATGCAAATCTGTCCCCAAGACTCAACGATTGGTGGCAAGCCAGGAAGCTGACCTGCAAACTTGGAAATGAGGGACCCCTTCCCCAGATTCCAGGATCCCTGGCTGCAACTTAAGAAGTTCCCTTACCTGTCCTCAAGAATATCCTTGGAGAAGGTATAGAGGGCAATGGGAAAAATACAATTAAAAAATAAATAAAATACTCCTAAACTAAAAAAAAAAAAGGAAGAAAAGAATATCCTTGGCCCGGCAAAAGAGGAAAGGTGGGGACACCCTGCCCACAGCCTCCACCTGTAGCCCAACCTACTCAAGGTGTAAAAAGCACATTCCTGTTTAGGCTTCCCCTAGAGTCAGCTGCCTGCTGCAGCCTCAGCACAAGGAGCTGGGGACTGCACTACCCCATGAGCCAGGTGGGCTGTCTCCCCCCTGCAGAGCTCCCCCTCTCTGAGGAACTGCAAGCACAACCGGCTCCCTAAGTCAAGCTCTCCATGAAAGTTGAGGTGCCAAGTTGTGGCAGTTTCTGAAAGAGCCATTTCATAAGTATATTAAAGAAAAATCTTCTGTAAGCACAAAGAGGCCTTAGTCTAAATGCTCCTTTATAAACTGTTAGGAGGAACTGATCACTCAACCACAGGGCTCGGTAAAAGGTTAGCTATGTTCGTTAACTCCGAGCATGCTGGGAGACACCTTTCCAGTACCTGAAACAGTCTTCTCCAGAAAATGCTTTCAATACCTTTGGCCAAATCACTGCCATACTGTTCTTCAATGATGAGCACTGGACTTAGAGTTAAGGCTTTATATAAGTCATTCTCAACCTTCAAGGTGCATTAGTGTTATAGAATGAGCTTTCATAAGGTTTTTAAAATACTGAGTCCAATGGGGTATTGCTAGCAATTCCAATTAAATCAGTCTGGTGTGGGTACCAAGCATTGATACTTTTCAAAAGCTCCTAATGAGTGCCAGTTAGTAAAACTACAACGGAAAAGACGCAATTTCTATTAAAGCTAATAACACGTATGTCCTATTACTCCACAATTCTACTCTTAGATATGGAACTAACAGAAACATGTGCATTATATGTTCAACCAAGAGATATGTAAAAGAATGCCCATAGCAAGACTATTCATAATCACAAAAACTAGGAATCCAAACGTCATGGGTGAGTAGCAGCACATTCATATAGAACCCAATACAGCCATGAGAGTAAACTGACTACAACTACATGCAATGTGGAATCATCACAGAAACACCATGTTGCCACAGAAGACTGTATACTGTGTGATGTCATTTCTATAAAGTTCAAAAACAGGTGACACTAGAAGTCGGTATAGTGATTACCTTTAAGGGGTGGGGACTGGATGAGAGAGAGATGGGTGTCAATGTTATTTCTTATCTGGTGCTAGTTACACAGGTTTTTGAAAACAAAATAAAAGGAATTAATAAAAAACAGGTCCGTTAAGAGATTTTTAATGTACAGCTAATGTTGAGAGCCATTGAAATAGATCTCAAGGCAGTTATCACTGTCAAAGATAATAAATCAATTATCCACATATAAATTAACTATGGTTGCCCTTGAACGACAGGAGGGTTTGGGGTACTGCCTCCCACACTGTCATATATACAAGTATAACTTCTGACTCCCCCCAAATCTAACTACAGTAGTCTCTCAGTATCCAAGGGGAATTGGTTCTAGGATCCCTCGCTCCCCATGTGGCTTTCAAAATCCGAGGATGCTCAAGTGCCTTACATGTAATGGCCTAGAACAGCACAGTCAGCCCTCTGCACCTGCAGTCTCCAACTGCAGATTGGAAATACTGTTTTCAATCTGTAATTGGTTGAGTCCAGGGATGCAAAACTCAGGGAACACAGAGAGCTGACCATATCTTTATTGAAAAAACTCTCTCTATATAAGTAGACCTGCACATTTCAAACACTTATTGCTCAAGGGTCAGCTGTGATTACTGAATCATTAATACAGCTTATACATATCAAACACTTATGTGCCAGGAACAACTATAAATGCTCTTCGGTTAATAACTCATTTAATTCTCCAAACAACTCAATGGCCTAGATAATAACTTTATTTTACATTTGAGGAAATGTGGGCACAGGAATGGATATATAATTTGCTTTAAGCCCCACAACTAATATGTACTGAAAGAAGGGTTATAGCTGTTTACAGAAATAGATGCAAACAAAACAATGCAGGTATTTGCCTTATGGAGCTTACAAACATATTTAACTTGCTTCCACTCAATCGAAACATATGCACCTATTTTCAGTAGGCTGCCAAGAAGTAAAACTAAATTATTTCTTCACAACCCAGTCTTTCCAAAAGGAAGCTTTCATCAAGAAAAAGCCACTAGTTTTGCTCATTAGATTATACATATAAGTGAGATCATATGGTATTTGTCTTTCTCTGATTGGCTTATTTCACTTAGCATAATAATTTCCAGGTCTATCCATGCATGCTGTTGTAAAGGGTGTGAGGTTTTCTCACAGTCATGTAGTATAAAGGTACCAAAGCTTTGTTATCCACTCAGAAGAGATTAGCCAAAAACATATATATGTAGCCCATGGAAACGGACAACGTGGTGAAGGCTGGGGAAGGGGGGCAGGGGTTGGGTAGAGGAGGGCAAAGAGAGGGGAAAATGAGGGCCATGTTGTAATAGTGTCAACAATTAAAAAAAGAAAACACTAGTAAGGTGAGTAGGTTTGAATATAAACAAACACAAAGTGAAGGTCAAACAAAAACAAGGTAATTCAACAAACTACATGTTGGAAAGCAATCAGATATAAGTATTGTGAGTTCTAGTATAAAAGCTTGAGGTTCCTCCTCACTAATGTGAATGAGTTACCACAATCTAATTTATATGTCACTTTCTTTTCCTTCCAGGAAACAATTATTTTGCCCTAGGTGGGTTACACCACCAATGACTCAAAAACCTCTTACAAAATTAGGAGTTCATAGGATAATTACTGTTGCCAACTATAGCAGTTACAAAATAACTGGTGAGGTTCAAGGTCCCAAGAGCAACCTGCAGAAGGGTATAGCAAAAATAGGTTTACAGTTGCAAGTACACAACCACTTATTCCTGTATTATTATTTATTGTATTACTTTTTATAGGAATAGGTGTAAACATATTTTTGCCCCACCCTGTACATTCTTCTCTTCTACTCTCACCTTTCCCCACCAGTCACCTCCTAGATAAAAAGCAGAGGGGAGTTACTTCCTGGGAATAAGTCTGGCAATCATATCCACTAGTTAGGCATTTAAATTTCCTGTAGGAGTAAAACAGGCAGAGGTCAAATGGAATATGAAATATTGTCAAATTAGAAAGTAAATCTGGGACCAAGTCAAGGAGATGGCTGTTAGAGGAGCATTAAGTTGAAGAGAGAATTGGGCCCTTCTTGGCAAATGATGACTCTGGTGTAGTGGGAAAAGGAGACCCGCGGTCACCCAGCTCATCTGTCTTTTCGCCTCCAAATTACAAGGGAAGGAGGTAAACTGAGTTCTGACTCTCTCTTCTGGCAAAATCTTCAGCAGCTGCACTTTTAGGACCACAGGCCTGGTAAGAGATCATGTCCCTGAAGCACCGCAGACAGCGGGCACAGCCACCAGCAAATGCAGCTTGTGCCCAGAGCCCGTTTCTTTGGCTACAGGTCTTCAGATGTCAGGAGCTTTGGACAATGTCGTCCCTACCCACGGGGCTGTTCTGATTTTGCTCTACAAGTCTCCCTCCCTCAAAACAAACAAAAAAAATGTCCATTGACGACCTGCAGAACCTGCGCAGAGCCCTTGCCTTCAGCCCAACACGCACTAACAACTACAGGTGCTTACGTGGAGACCTCCTTCCCGTTCAAGATTGCCGCCGGTGCCATGACCTTTACTAGTCCGCTGCCCACGATGGATACCGCCAAGATCGAGGTTCGCCTCTCTTTACTGTTGCGCGGGACAGCTCGACCCACGTGGTTAGCAAGACAGCCTGCGGAGAGCTTGCTTCTGCGCCTGCGCCCCCACCGCACTCGCCCCCTCCACCCCGGAACAGGGATGCGCGTGCGCAATCCGGAAGAACGTATTTTCTTTAAAGTGAGAAGACGTGAGAGGTGGGGGCACTGGAATGCGGCGTGAAACTAAACTCGGTGGTAGACTAAAATGACTGGCTGGCGGAAGAAGTCGTTTCAGAGCGCGCCTAGTTGTGGGGCGGGGAACCCGCTTAAGAGGGGTTGGGTCTCTGTTCCAGCCTATCCGGCGCAGAGGCGGAGGCGGAGGGGCGGTTTCGCGGGAGAAGTTTCGCGGGCGCGGGAGCCCCACGGTCGGCCACACCTAACGTAAACTAGATGACCAGGGACCTGCCTGGGAGGACCTGGTCTCCCCGTAGGGTGTGCGTGGCAGTGGGGGGGGGCGGGGGCGGAGTACAGGAGACTGGGGAGCAGGCTTGGGGGACCCCAGGCAGCGCGGGTGTTTGTGAGCATTGGCTCTTCGAGTGGCGGGGCTTTACCAATTAGGTTGCAGTCATTCAATACAACTCAGAGATAAATTGTTCGGGTCTCTTAATGACCCCCGACCCCCAGCTTTCTGACTTATTGACGTGTATGTAAGTTGCAGGTGTACACCGTGATGATTTTAATACACGTATTTATTACAAAATTCCTATCACAATTTATTACAAAATTCTTACGAAAAGTTGCCTCCTCGTAATTGTCACATTGTCTTCACAGCACTTAACACTATCTAAAATGCCTTTATTTAATACTTGTTTGCTGGTTTGTGTGGGTTGTGTTGTTTTGTTTTGTTTTACCAGAATGGATCCTGTATAAGAAAATTCCTGTCTTGTTCTGGTTTAGGTTCTTTCATTCCTATGACTGTCACTTAATATCTGCCTGTCTCATTTGTATCATCTATAAATGATAAAGATGGGACAATTCTCAACCCTAAAGTCACGCCTGTGTAGTTTTTTAAAAATATTTATGCCTAGGCTCCATCGTACACCAATTAAGTCAGAACTTGGGATAGGGTCAGGATATCAGTATTTTTTGGATTCTGATATATTCAACACCTGCGGGCAGAGTTGACAACTACTAGATTAGATGATTTTTGAAGTATAATCCTAATGATTCTGGTATTAGGAATGCATAATAGGGACATACTTTCTCTGCCATAAAAGTAGTTTCCTGAAATAGGATATTAGCCTTTCAGACCCAAAATATGAGTTTCACATTTGCCAGAATGTATACTTTCAGTGGGATCACTTTCTTAAGAGTTCTTAAGTTCACTAATGCTTAATGAAACCACTTTGTGTTTTCATTTAGTAAAGACCCACAGGTCTCACTGTATCACTTGAAGAGGCCCCCTTTTTTTTTTCCTGCGGACCTCTGTGATGCAGTCCCCTAGCAACAGCGTCTCTGATGTGCGAACATTCTACCGCAAACTGCAGGGAAGCCGTTCGTAGTGGACAATTCAGGTTTCTTCTGGGAATTGGCCTTGGATTTGGAATTGTGCTTCCAAATCTCTTGGGTTTAATATGGTAAAAATTCATTTCTACTATGAGAAGCATAGCAGACTTTATCTTTCTAACTTAAAGTCTTGATAAATCTTATGAGTGCATAAAAAAGACTGGTAATGCACAAACCTAAAAATCACAATAATTATGTCATATGTCTATATTTTTGCTTTAGTCTCTTTATACATTTTAATTGTATTTTTATAAGGTTTGGGAGAACAGTACTATCACCTATATAAGTTAACTTTTTATTAAGAAGTTTTTTTATTTTTTTTCTTGTTGGGTTCTTTATTTAATCTGTAGTTTTTGCACCTAGTATAGGATGATAGAGATACATCAGAAATAGATCCTGCTCTTAGGTACCTTTAATGAAGTAGGAATGATAAGATTCATTACATAATGAAAGAGATAACAATCAAAAGAAAAGTATAGATCATATACTTTAAGAGTTAGGTGGAGAGAGATTTCTTGCAGGAATCAAGGAAAGAGGTGTTTTTTATTTATTAAATTTATTGGAGTGATATTGGTTAATAAAATTAAGTTTCACACATATAGTTCTATAATAATGCATCAAGTTTATATGAATAGAAAAAAGATCATAATACAAAAAAGTCTATATGAATTTGAACTATTCTGTTTTTATTCTTTTATGACTTGATGGTTTTTGCTTAGTGATATTTGTGTTGGTATTACTCAATAATTTCTATTATTTTGTAGTATTTTCCATTATTTCCATTTCTATTATATGAATGTACCATATTGTGTTCAGTTTTTTTCTTTTTCAAATAATAGTGATAATCCTTGCTTTTAACTGGAAAGGTTAATTCATTTGCATGTATTGACATTACTGGTTATTGTATGTATTTCTCCCATCATATTATATTTGTCCCATTCCTTTTCTATTTCTTTCCCCACCCCATCATGCTAAAAACTGATTATGTTTTTGGTTTGTTGTGTTGTATTTGTTTTATTTTTCTCATTCCATTTTTTCCTTTTCTAATAGCTTAGAAGTTACATGGTATATAGCTATTTAGTTGTTATATCAATCATTTTAACATAAAAACTAACTTAACTGAAATCTTTGTTACTCCTGAGAAATCTGCAAATTTTATAGTGCTTTACACTGCTTTTCTCCCCTCAATTTTATGTTTGTTTGTTTGTTTATATTCTGCATTGGTTCTGTCCCTTATTTTCAACCCTATAAATCAGATTCTTAAAATTAAGTAATGCTTAATTAAATATACCCACATATTTACTATTAATTTTGTTGTCTATTCTTTCTAATATATCAGACTTTGTCAGTCCATTTTCTTTCTATAAGAAATATATTCTTTAGAATTTTCTTTTCCTTTTTAATTTTTTTTAACAATCTAACCAACTGAGCTACCCAGCCAGGACTAAAATTTTCTTAAATGAGGGCGCATTGGTGGTAAATTCAGTTTTTGTTTGTCTATAATATCTTCATTCTACTCTTAATCTAAAACCATAATTTCAGTATAAAGTTATAGTTGACAGTTACCATATTTCCTTAATTTGAAGAAATACTATTTTTTAATGCACCATTATGAAATTTAAAAGTTTCTAGCTAAACTATCCACAATATGAAGTTGCATCAGCTTTTAGATGTACCCCAATTGCAGAGATATGAAAATTTGTGGTCTTAGAGTCAATGAAATATGATCTGTTTTTCTTAGTATGTTTATAGATATCATTCTCTTGTTTTCTAGCTTCTGTGTTACTGTTGAGAAGTCATTCACCAGTCAAATTGCCAGTCTTTTAATTGTCTGCCCTTTGTATCATCTGCTTTTTAGACATCTAAACTGCAATTTCATTATGAGTGTGTAGGTAAATAATACTTTTTTTTTTTTACTCTTCTTGGGATTTGCTAGCCCACTTATATTGGTATCTTTTAACAATTCTGCACAGTTCTCAGGCATTCTTTATTCACATATTGCCTCCACCCCATTGTCTAAATCATAGCCTTCTTGGACTCCAATTAAATATATGATAGACTTCTTATTTTGTGTCTTCAACGCTCTCTCACATTCATCATTTATTTTTTTCCGAGTGTTGTCTTCTTGATAATTTCTTCATATTTATCTTTATCTCTTAATTTTTATTTACTGATTTTAGAGGAAGGAGGAGAGAGAGAGAAACATTGATTTGTCGTTCCACTTGATACATTCATTGGTTTACTTCTTGTATGTACCCTGCCTGGGGATCAAACCTGCAACCTTGGCACATGGGGACAAGGCTTCTCTAACCAACTGAGTATCCTGCCAGGACTTCATACTTACCTTTAAGATTCACTTATTCTTTAGATTTTAAGGTGTCAATTCAACTTTTAAATTAAAATGTTTACACTTACTGTTTCTAGAAGTCTTATTTGGTATTCTAATATGTTCATTAGAAATGAACTTACTCCTTTGACTTACTCATATTTTCAAAGTTCTGTTTTATTTCTTTAAACATTTATATGGTCATTTTGTATTCTCTTGTGCAAGTCTTTGTTACTATTATCTTGGTAGGCATAACATTCTAAAACCTGATAACTGTAGAAAAATATTTTTTTCTCTAGTCTGTTAAATACCATGTGATATACTCATACACTGCTTAGAGATTTAGGTTAATCCTTTTTATTTGTTTCATTTGAATCATATACATTTTGTTCTTAACAAAAGTTATACTAATTACAACGTAGAATATTGTACACCCTCTTGACAATAGGGGGAGATACTGTAATACAGGTAAACACCCCTAATTTTACCCTCAGGTGTGGAAGAAACAAATTGAATTTGATTTACTGAAATTGGGGTGTTTTTTTTTGTCTTCACCATACATGCCCCGACTGGGACTGAATTCACAACCTAGGCATGTACCCTGACCAGGAATCAAACCCACGACCTTTTGGCTCATGGGATGACACTCCAGCCAACTGAGCCACACTGGCCAGGGCTGAAATAAGGTTTTGTAAAAAATCAATTTTGTTTGATGATAATAATATATAAGAATTACTTTGTAGCCAAAAATAAAGCAATTAGTGGTAAATCTTTCATCAACGACCTCCCAATAGTTCAACTTTTAATAAATGTTTTATTATATGCAAATTAAATTTTCCCCAAATATTTTATGTTTGTCTTCCTGATTTCTGTACTCTGAGAAGTAATGTCTATTTAAATGTGCTGCATTTACTCACGGCTCATGTTTTAAATAAGTTGTCAAGTAAGAATTCTTTTAAAAAGATGTAAAACAGCCTTTTAAGTCAACATATTACTTGCTATTTTCCTGAGACCTATTATGTTAAGATAGCACCTTAAAATGAATGTTTTAAAGCTGTATTCTATTTAGAGCTACTTATTTGTGTTTGTGTGGGCTAGAACATTGTGGGGCTTGACCTACAGAGTACATGTTTAGTTTATCTGCCATTTCCCTTTGCAGGCTTGTTTTGATCCACCTCTTGAAGTGGTTTCCACCAGGAACCCAATTATGTACAACAAAAGAGTGGCTGACCCAGTCCATCCTGACCTTGATGGTTTATTGGTGAAAAACAAGAATCTTTTAGCTGAGGTATATGGATTACTGTAAAATAAAACACTATGGGAAAGTTTATCCTCTATAAAAGTAGGGGGGGAATTCTGATAAAGGGTTCCAAGTATCATCTCAATTCAGTTTTGCTTTTTTCTCAATATTGAATTCTCTTGTTACTGAGGAGCATTTAGACCTGAATCTGTCTTTTGCCAGAGAAATCCCTTTGAAGATCATACATAGTTAAGCGCTATTAAGTTGACTGCCAAATGCTAGGATTTTATTTGTGTTTTTTTTTTTAAGATTTTATGTATTTTATTTTTAGAGAGAGGGGAAGGGAGGGAGAAAGAGAGAGAGACATCAATATGGGTTTGCCTCTCACTTGGCCTCCACTGGGAACCTGGCCTGCAACCCAGGTATATGCCCTGAGTGGGAATCAAACCAGCGACTTTTTGATCCATAGTCTGCGCTCAATCCACTGAGCTACACTAGCCACAGCCCAATCCTAGGATTTTAGACCATTGCTCATTGCCATACTCAAAATTTATGTAATAATAAGTTACATATATTAAGCATTTTTAATGGAAAGTATGAGTTCCCATTTTCAATATAGCACCAAATGGCAAATACCCACTAATCTTATTGAATACTCGATGCGATATCTGAGTAACACCAACAGACGAAAAAGAAAGAAACCACATTTGTAGGAAATGCTTTGACTTTTATTCCCTGTGATGAACTAGAGAGTGCTTGTAAGAATTTTTTAGTCGAGCCCAAGTGCCTCAGGATATTTGTTGCAAGAGACAGTTTTGTAGGGAAACGTGGTTGGAGGCCCGAAGACCACTGGCAGTGTTGAAGGTGCTGTGGTATGGCCGCTTATGTCTGTGCTGCCTCTGTGGGTACCTTTAATTAAATCTTCTGCACGTTTACATGTGGGTCACTGACCAACACACCGAATAAGGAGCTATCTGTTATATCTGAATTAGTTTCCTAGGGCTGACATAACAGAGTACAGCAGACTGGGTGGCTTAAACAACAGAAATTTATTTTCTCACAGTTCTGAAGGTTGAATGTCCAAGACGAGTCAACAGGATTGCTTTCTTCTTATTATTTTTCTTTTAAGATTTTATTTATTTATTTTTAGAGAGGGAAGGGAGGGAGAAAGAGAGAAACATCAATGTGCGGTTGCTGGGGGTCATGACCTGCAACCCAGGCATGTACCCTGACTGGTAATTGAACCTGCAACACTTTGGTTCGCAGCCCGCGCTCAATCCACTGAGCTATGCCAGCCAGTGCTGCTTTCTTCTCTTTTAAAAATGTTTTTTCTGACTTTATTGTCATATAATTGACATACAACATTGTATAAACTTAAGGTATACAATGTGATGAGTTGATATATGTATATATTATGATTGCTGCAGTAGGATTAATTAATACTTCCATCACCTCACATAATTACCATGTACACGTGTGTGTTGAAAAGGTTGGTTTCTTCTGAGCCCTCTTTTCTTGGCATGTTAGATGCCCATTTATTTTTTGTGTCTTCACATGGTCTTCCCTCTGAAACTGTCTGTTGCCAAACTTCCTGTTCTTATGAAAACATCATCATGTTGAATTAGGGCCCATCCTAAAGATTTCTTAACTTAATTACCTCTTTAAAGACACTACCCTCAAACCCGGTCACTTTCTGAGGTTCAGGGGCTTAGGACTTAAACATACGAATTTTGAAGAGACACAACTCAACCTGTGACAGTGGCTTTATTCCTTGGGGCCTCTTTTCTGCCCACGACCTTATTAAAGTTCTTTTCTGCTATCTCATCTACCAATAGATAGCCTGATCCCAGGTCTCATTTAAACAGATATAAATATTGATATAGATATATGGGTAAATATACAAGATCTGTTCAGAAAGTATCCAGCCATGTACTTGAAAAATAGAGACATTTATTGAATAAAGTACAAGATACAAGAAACATTGTACGTAGGACAATGATACCTTAGTCCCTTTCAAAGTAGGCACCCTGGGACCTTACACAGTGCTCCCAGCATCTCTTCCACGGTTTAAAACACTGCAAAATCCTATGTTGCATCACTATCAGCTGCCCCATTGTATTTTCTTGAATCTCATTGATGGTCTGAAATCTCTTCCCTTTCAAAGATTATTTTACTTTCAGGAAAAGCCAGAAGTTGCAGGGTGCCAAATCCGGGCTGTGGGGGGTTGAGCTCAACACTCTCAGGTGTTGTGCTTGTTGTAGGCCTTGTAGAATATGGATCACTTTCAACAGATTCTCGACCATCTTTGAAGCATTTGTGCCACACTTTTATTTGTGCTGTACTCATTGCTTCATTCTCAAAAGGCTTCTGAATCACCTGAATGGTTTCCACAGAAGAATGTTTAAGCTTACTGCAAAATTTGATGCAGATTCTTTGCTCTCCTCGCTAAGTCATTTTGAATGTGAAGGCCACACAGTACATGTGCTCACTCAATGGTGTCTACCACCCCCACTGACTAGTACAGTGAAGTCGTCATTGTTCATACATGTGCATTCCAGTCCACTCTCCTTGGCTACCAGGTTACACTGATGTTGCTCAAACCATTCTTGTTATATTATCAATGGCTGGACTTTTTCCAGACAGACCTTGTATAATTTCAGTTTTGTTTATGCTAATATTTTCCCTCTTTTAGCATAGAGAGGTAGGTAGAGGTTAAATTTAAATGTCTTTGTAGGACAATGTTCCTACTGACTGAGCCACACCATCCAAGGCTTAAAGTACCTTTAAAAGCAATTCTCTATATGTGCATAAATCATTTGGTAATTATAAATATTTAAATCTATTTGTAAAAACAAGTATCTAAAAATTTCTACAAAGTTCTCATTTTGATTTGGTTTTAACTACTACATATATTAGAAAGTATTCTCTAGTTCATATTGATGTTCCCTGAATTTAAGAAAAATTAGTGATAGTTATTGCATGGTTTCCTTGTGTTGAAGGTTTGTTGGGTTTTTTGTTTGTTTTTTAAGATCAGTGGCCTGGCAGGTGTGGCTCAGTTGGTTGGAGCGTTGTCCCATAACCAGATGGTTGTGGGTTTGATTCCCCGTCAAGACACATACTTAGGTGTAGGTTTGATCCCTAGTCTTTGTGCACACGGGAAGCAACCAATTGATGTTTCTCTGTAACATTGCTGTTTTCCTTTCTTCGTTACTCTCGCTCCAAAAAAAATGGGAAAAAAATGTGAGGATAAAAATAAAGACTAGTGACTTTAGCACAATACCTTCAGCATGAGCCATCTTTTTCTTTCCCAATAACCTATTATTTAATCCTGCAGAAACACAGTTGTCTTGATAAGGCAGTTTTTCTCTTCACTGATGGAACATTTTTTGTTGTAATTAACTTTATCTCTTTGTGGAATATACAAAAATAATTATCACATGTTTCTTCCCAGTAATGGAGAAACAGGTGCAGGAGAGCTATATCTAAGAAAAGCCAGCTATAGAAGGGATAAATATTAAACTATTCAGTTGGTGATTGTGTTGTCTAGTTTAGGCAATATGATATTGAGCTAAAAATCTTGCACAGTGCTAGATGGGCTGCTGTAATAATAAATGAGTTAACTTGTAAAAAATATTACTGATAATATGTATAAAAAGGCCTGGTGTCTTACATTTAAGATCAATTTAATGTATTTTACCAGTACTTCTAAATTTGATTTTCATGATAGCTTTTGTGAGGGCAATATGACTGTGTTTGTGCAGGTGAGATGTTTTTCTTCTCTTAATATAGTAATAAGGCAAATATAGCAGAAACCTGGGAGGCACAGGCACCTCTGAAGGGGATGGATGCATGCAATATAAATTTTGCAGCTAAAGGAAAATATTTATCAGAACCAGTTATTATTAATTTTAATTCAGATCATTGTACATTCATGTGTGGTTTTAAGAAATGAGAGATCCTTAGCCCTGGCTGGCATAGCTCAGTGGATTGAGCTCGGGCTGTGAACCAAAGTGTCACAGGTTCAATTACCAGTCAGGGTACATGCCTGGGTTGCCGGCCATGACCCCCAGCAACCGCACATTGATGTTTCTCTCTCTCTCTTTCTCCTTCCCTTCCCTCTCTAAAAATAAATAAAATCTTTAAAAAGAAAGAAAGAAATGAGAGCTCCATTATATACTTTGCCCAGTTTCTTCCAATAGTCAAATTTTGCAAAACTATAGTATAATGTAACAGCCTGAATGTTAACATTGACAGAATATAATCCACCAATCTTATTCAGATTTTTCCCAGTTGCTTGTATTCCTTTATGTGTTATGTTCTAAACAATTAGTCAAGACACTGAACAGTTAATTTCAACACCAGTAAGATCCTCTTGTTGCCATTGTATATCCACATCCACTTCCTTCCCACCCTTAACGCCTGGCAACCACTAATCTCTCCTCCTATCCTAAAATGTCATTTCAAAATGTTGCATACTCAAAAAAATAAACATAGTGTTACCATATGACCCAACAATCCCACTCCTAGGTAGTTAACACAAGAAAATTGAAATGTATATTCACATAAAAACATATAAATGAATATTCATAGTAGCATTATTCATAGAGCCGAAAAGTGGGAACAACTCAAATGTCCATCAACTAATGAGTGACTAAGTAAATGTGTATGTCTATATAGTAGCATTTTAGTCAGCCATAAAAAGGAATGAAGTAGTGATTCATGCTACAACATGAATGAACCTAGAAAACATTATGCTAAGTAAAAATAAACCAATTACAAAAACAACATATTGTATTTTGTTCATTAAAATGTCTAGAATAGGCAAATCCATGGAGACAGAGAGTAGCTGAGTGGTTGCCAGGGGCTGAGAGGGAGAGGGATGATGGGGAGTAAGTACTAGTGGGCGTTGGGTTCTTTGGGGGATAATGAAAAAGTTCTGGAATTAGATCGTAGTGATGGTTGCACAACCTGTGAATACACTAAAAACTACTGAATTGTATGCTTTGAAGGGTAAATTTTATGGTACGTGAATTATATCTCAATTTTTAAAAATGAAAAATAAAACAGTTCAATGTGGCCACACAACTCTTTGAATATACTAAAAACCATGCAACTGTGTAGTTTAAATGGGTAACTTTATGAATTATATCTCAATAAAGCTGTTGTTAAAATGTTATATAAATAGAATCATATATATGTAATCTTTTGGGATTGGCTTTTTCACTCAGCATAATTTATTGGAGATTTATTCAATTTGTTGCATGTATTAACAGTTTGGTTCTTTTTATTGCTGAGTCCATGGTATGTAAGTACCACAGTTTGTTTAACCATTCACCTGTTGACAAATATCTGGGTTGCTTCCAGTTTTTTGGCTATTACAGATAAAGGTTCTATGGGCATTCATGTATAGGTCTTTGTGTGAACATAACTTTTCATTTCTCTGGAATAAGTCCCTGAAAGTGCCATAGCTGGGTCAGAAAGTCATTGCATGTTTAGTTTTTAAGAAACTGCTAAAGAATTTTCCAGAGTGGCTGTGCCATTTTACATTCCTATCAGGAATGTGTGAGTGACTCAGTTTCTCCTCATTCTTGTCAGCATTTGGTGGTGTCACTATTTTGTATTTTATTTTTTTTAATTTTTAAAAAATATTTTATTTATTTACTTTTAGGCAGAGGGGATGGAAGGAAGAAAGAGAGGAAGAGTAACATCAGTGTGTGGTTGCCTTTTGCATGCACCCCACTGGGGACCTGGCCCACAACCCAGGCATGTGCCCTGACTGGGAATCAAACCAGCAACCTTTTGGTTCACAGGCTTGCATTCAGTCCACTGAGCCACACCAGCCAGGGCACTATTTTGTATTTTAGATAGCTAATACATTTGTAATAATATGTCATTGTGGCTTTAATTTGCATATCCGTAATGGCTGATGGCGGTAAACATATTTTTATGTGCTTATTTGCCATCCATATATTCTTTCTGATAAAGTCTTTTGCCCATGTTCTAATTGCATGTTTTCTGAGAGTTTGGAATTGTTTATTCTAGATATGTCCTTTGTTGACAGTTTTCTTCAACAGGTTATATCTCATTTTGGGGGTTTCTAGATTTAGCTAAGTCCTGAATGTATTTCTGGTTCATTACATCCAAATCCAACCAAACTATTCAAAATTTGGGTTTATTGGCATAAAAAAATACAGCAGTGTCTTAAAATCTGAGATTTTGCAAATCACTGTTCAAATGGAGGGAGTAACAAATAGAACCAGCAAGTGCTGTGGAAGACTAGTTGACAAGGTTTGGTCGTTAAAATTAAACTAGATCTAGAAGTCAATATTGTGTGAGTCTGAGACTTATGCTGCTTTAGGTATTTTTTACGAAGTATTATCTTAGCAATAACCTAACAATAGGATAACTAAAAACTAACTAAAACACAGCACTTATGTCATAGCACAGGGGAATAGGACAACTACATTGCACAACTCCAGGGGGCATTCATTATTTTTATGGTACCTTAGATGAATGGTAACCACTGCAGTTCAGAGAACCCCTCACTTAACTGGTTAAAATAATGAAGATAGTGCTTCAGGGTTTTCACAACTGTCGTGATTCCCAGAAGTTGGGATCTATTTGATAGGAATAGTTACAACTCAATATTTGTTGAGATTCTGCCATGAGAGAAGTACTAAAAATACCTCAGTTTTTTAATCTAGTGAATTCCCTTCACTTATCAGATAGAAGAACAGAGTTTTAAAAATGTTACCTAAATATAATAAAATCACCTCACAGCAGCTGCGCCCTCTGCCCTTTCGATCCTTTTTAATTCCTTGTAGCAGTGGCCTTTGGTGGCTCGCCTGTTTTGCTTCCGCTTTCACAAGCCATCACTCTTGCTTCTCTTCCTAACTTTCTGAGCTCTTCTTTCCTTTATTTGTTTTAGTTCCTTTATTTCCTTTATGATCAATTTAAAATTCACTCTTTCTGCTGACTCTCCTCTACCTATATCTCAAATCAGCACAAATAAGTCCAGAAACCAAGTGATACAAACATAGTTTGCTCTTTAGAAGAGGGCCCTGTGCATGCACCCTCTTTTGCCACACACCATAAAACAAAACAGCTATGGCCAAAGCATCAAGTACTTCTTTTCTGCTAGGAATTCTAAAATTTGTTGTTGGTATAATTGACTCTTGTAATGAGACCTAAACAAGTTTAATGTTGATGAGAATAAAGTCACTTATTCCAAGCCATATGTGTCAATCTGATATAATTTTTAATATATATTTAACATTGGAATATACTGTTAGATTCGAAAGCTTTCGTTTTATTGTATGGTAATGTGTAACTTAAATACCCATAATGATTTAAAATCAAGAATTTTCTAAAACCAAAATTATAAATGATTTTAAGTAACACTTTCCCTTTTTCCTTAGCTGAGAAATCTTCAAAACAAACTTTTAATAAAAGAAACTTCCGTGCAAGAGATGAAGAGTGAACTAGAAAGTTATAAAGAAAATAATGTGAAACAGTCGTTCCAGATAATGTCCCTGAAAAATGATATCAAGGACCTAGAAGAGCTTATTGCTTCTCTAACCAGAATTAAATCTTTGAAAAGCATCAATGTTCACAGTCTCGAAAGAGTCAACTGGGATCTAAATGAAAGAATCATGGAACTAGAAAACCGTCTGAGGTGGGGAATTTTCTTTCTTTCCCCTACGTTACTTTGTTTTAATCATTGTTAGTCAGTCATATGTTGAACATATTTTTAAAGACAAAATAATTTTTAAAGTACAACCACAAGTATAAAGTAGAGGAGCTTAAGAAGACAAAAATAAAATCTGTTTCATAACACAACATTAATCTTTTCAAACAAGTCTGCTAAGAGCTTCCATGTTTAATGTTCAAAATAAAACAATATCAGTGAGAAAAATCGAGACATAATTTGATTAATAAAGCCTATTCTTCTCCCAAGTTTACACTGGCTTATCTTTATTTAGAAATTATAAATTCATGAGAAAAGAACAAATTTTTTTGTGTAAAAGTCTTAGGACAAACAAATTACAAAAAATTGATTTTTTAATGAACAAAAATATTTTCCTTCCCAAAATGTAAGCGTCCAATGAATAAAACACATAATATTCCAGGTATAGATACATAGTAATTTACTTATGAAGAAGATGCATTTTGATATATTTGGTGGTAAGAATTTTGTTTCTCTTAAGTGTAAAAGCACTTCAAACAAACCAGGCCATTATTATTTAAAAGTCTACTCCTTCACTGAGTTTCCTTATTTGAATAAAAACTCATCAATTCCTGTAGAATTTTAGAAAGGTTTAAAATATCTAAAAGTTATTTGATTAGAGAAAAATAATTTCTTGAGACCTGGAGGCAGTCATTCGTCACTTTGTGCCTGA
The DNA here is from genome assembly GCF_004126475.2 of Phyllostomus discolor. Classification (NCBI taxonomy): domain Eukaryota; kingdom Metazoa; phylum Chordata; class Mammalia; order Chiroptera; family Phyllostomidae; genus Phyllostomus; species Phyllostomus discolor. The sequence continues at coordinate 189,013,856 of NC_040903.2, read as the reverse complement.
AGGCGGTCCTCAGCAAGCTTCTTTGCTACAGTCTTCAGAGCAAAGCACAGGATCCCGGCTCCCAGAAGCCCCGGCCAGAGCACCGGCCAGCAGGACATCCTTGCAAGCGTTCTGCGTGCGGCACTGTCTCCACGCTGGCATCCAGCCAGAGCCGCGAGAGGGAAGACAAGGCGGCAGCGCTGGGCTCCGAGGGCCAGGAGTTTTCTAGTTTGTTTTCAGGCGTCGTTTGTTTTAACTTACAAGTCGTGAATGATGTCCATGTTCCTAGTTGATCAGAGAATTTAAATATAGAAGAATTTCACATAATGCCTGGCTCAAAATTATTATATTTTAAAAAGCATTTTTATTGAGGTATTTACATACCATTAAAACTCACCCCCTTAAAGTATACAATTCATCAGTTTTCAGTATATTCACAGGTTGTGCAACCATCACCATTATCTAATTCCAGAACATTCTTATTACATCCTAAATAAACCCTATGCCCATTCCAGTTACTCCCTATTCCACCCCCTCCAGTCTCTGACGACCACCAATCTACATTTTTTCTCTATGGACTTGCCTTTTCTGAGTATCTCATATGAATTCAATTATATAATATATGGTTCTGTATCTAACTTCTTTCACTTAGCACAATGTTCTCAAGATCCATTCATGTTGCAGCCTGAATTGGTACTTTTCATTGCTGAGTAATATTCCATTATATGGATATACCACATTTTGTTTATCCATTCATCAGTTGAGGACATTGGGTTGTTTCCTTTTGGAGGGTGTGCTTTATGGATAATGCTGCTACGAACATTCTTTGTATGAGTTTTTATATGACTATGTATTTCATTTCTCTTAGGTATATGCCTTAGGAATAGGATTGCTGAATCATAAAGTAATTTCTACATTTAACTTTTTTTAATATATATTTTTAAAGATTTTATTTATTTATTTTTAGAGAGGGAAGGGAGGGAGATAGAGAGAGAGAAACATCAATGTGCAGTTGCTGGGGGTTATGGCCTGCAACCTAGGCATGTACCCTGACTGGGAATCGAACCTGCGACACTTTGGTTCACAGCCCATGCTCAATCCATTGAACTATGCCAGCCAGGGACATTTAACTTTTTGAAGCTACTTCCAGGCTGTTTTCTTGGACAGCTGCATCATTTTTAATTACTACCAGCAATGTATGAAGATTTCAATTTCTCCATATTCTCACCAACCCATCTTATTATTAATCTTTTTCATTATAGCCATTCTAGTGAATATGAAGTCATATCTCATTGTGCTTTTTAATTTGCATGTGTATGACTAAAGATGTTGACCATCCTTTCATGTGTGTATTGGCTACTTGTGTATCTTCTTTGTAGAAATATCTATTCAGATCTTTTACCCATTTTTATTTTTTTAAAGATTTTATTTATTTTAAGAGAAGTCAAGGGAGGGAGAAAGAGAGGGAGAGAAACATCAATGTGTGGTTGCTTCTTGAGCACCCCTTACTGGGGACCCAGTTCACAACCCAGGCATGTGCCCTGACTTGGAATCCAACCCAGCAACCCTTTGGTTCTCAGGCTGGCACTCAATCCACTGAGTCACACCAGGCAGGCCTTTACCCACTTTTAAATTGTTTTTTTGTTGTTGTTGGTTTTTTATCATTGAGTTGTAAGTGTTCTTTGTATATTCTGGATACCATAACCTTATCAGATACATGAATTGCACATATTTTTGTCCCATCTGTGGATTTTTAAATTTTTTTTTTAAAGAGAGGGAGAGACACAATAATGTGTGGTTGCCTCTCACATGCCCCCTACTGGAGACCTGGCCCACAACCCGGGCATATACCCTGACTGGGAATCAGACTGGCAACCCTTTGGTTCACAGGCCAGCACTCAATCCATTGAGCCACACCAGCCAGGGCTCAATTTTCTTAATGGTGTCCTTTGAAGCACAAAATTTTAAAAGTTTGATTAAGTTTATCTCTTTTTGTCACTCATGTCTTTGATGTCATACCTAAGAAACAACTGCCTAATCTAGGGTTGTGAATATTTACACGTGTTTCCTTTTAAGAGGTACAGTTTTAGTGCTTAAATTTATGTCTTTGGCCCATCTTGACTAATTTAGCTCTGCCAGCCCTACTTGTTAAAAAGACTATTTTTTCTTCCATTGAGTTGTCTTGACAATCTTGCAAAATAAATCAATTGACTATATGTGGGTTTATTTTTTTAAAGATTTTATTTATTTATTTATTTTTAGAGAGAGGGGAAAGGGAGAAAGAGAGGAAGAGAAACATCAATGTGTGGTTGCCTCTCATGTGCTCTGTACTGGGGTCCTGGCCCAAAATGCAGGCATGTGCCATGACTGGGAATCAAACTGGCAACCCTTTGGATCGCAGGCAGCACTCAATCCACTGAACACACCAGCCAGGGCTGTGGGTTTAATTCTAGATTCTCAGTTCTATTCCATTGCTCTATATGTCTGTCCTATGCCAGTACCATACTCTCTTGATTACTGTAGCTTTGTAGTAAGTTTTGAAGCGTGAGTCCTCCAACTTTTTCCTATTTTTCAAATTTGTTTCAGCTATGTGGGCCCCCTGCTTTTCTGTGTGAATTTTAAAATTGTCAATTTCTGCGAAAATAGTCAACTGGGATTTTGATAGGAATTTGTTGAACTTATAGATCAATTTGAGGAGTATTACCATCTTAATACTAAGTCTTTCAGTCCGTGAACATAGGTCATCTTTCTACTATTTAGGTTCTCTTTAATTTCAATAATATTTTATAGTTCTCAGTGTACATGTCTTACCTTTCTTTTGTTAAATTTAATGATAAGTATGTTATTCTTTTTTATGCATTGGAAATGGAACTGCTTCCTTAATTTTACTTCAAATTACTCACTTTAGTGAATAGAAATGTAATTGATTTTTGTATATTGACCCTGTGTCCTGTAGCTGTGCTATACTTGTTAGCTCTAATAGTTGTGTGTGTGTGTGTGTGTGTGTGTGTATTCCTTAGGAACTTCTTTATACAAGGTCATCTCATTCACAAAAAGATTTACTTCTTCCTTTCTAATCTTGATGCTTTAGTTTATTTTTCTTGACTAATTGCCTTAGCTCAAACCTCCAGTACCATGTTGTATGGAAGTGGTAAGAAACAGACATCCTTCTTTTGTTCTTGATCTTAGGGAGAAAACTTTCAGTCTTTCTCCAGTAAGTACAGTAAGTACAATATGATGGTAGTTTTGAGTCTTTTGTAAAGATCCTTTATCAGGTTGAGGAAATTTCCTTCTATTTCTAGTTTGTTGAGTGTTTTTATCTTGAAAGTGTGTTGGATTTTGTAAACTGTTTTTTCTGCATCTATTGGGATGATTGTGTGGTTTTGCCCTTTATACAATTTGTTATTCTTTCACACGTGGTTATTAAGTTGGTATACAGAGAGAGGAGATATTTGATTGTGAGCCCTTGGTTGATAAGAGGAGAAATGAAGTCATTAATTTTCCCTCTTATAATACTACTAGTAATTAAGAAGCCCATACAATATAAAAATCACTTGCATTCAAATAAGCAGGAATAGTGGTGTAGACTGTTTCTATTCTACATTGGTTAGATGTATATTGGCAGGTTGAAATTTTTCTTGCATTTCCCAAATCACTTAAATATATATATATATGAGCTTGAAACTAAGTAAGGAAACAAATCTCTACTCAGCCTGAGAAATTAGTTAAAATCAAAGACCAGCAAGAAGGAGAGTAGGATTTCTTCCCCTCCCAGCTCCACCCCCTGTGCAGTGTCTGATAGTATCCCATACTATTGTTATATTTTAACTTTTCATATTTATAAATCCCATAAGATATTGTTATTATTTTTATTAACTGTCAGTATACATTTCTATTTTTCCTTTCTGGTGCATTGCATTCTTTTCTACAATTCTGTACAGTCACCAAGGATCATTTTTGTTCATCCTGAGAAATTGCCTGTAGTGTTTCTTATAGTGCAGTTCTTCTGACAACTTTTCCATTTTTTTCCCTTTGGAAATGATGTTTATCTCATCCTCATTGTTTTGAAGGGTATTTTTTTATTGTGTATAGAATTCTGACATATCAGTACTTTTACTCTCAGCCCTCCAAGATGTCATTCATTTATCTTCTGACTTGTATAGCTTCTTTTGAAAACTCAGTCATCAGTATTATTGTTGCATCTCTGAAGGTAGTATGTGTTTTCTTCTCTGACTGCTTTTAATTGGTAATAATTTGACTATGATGTGTCTTGGTGTGGCTTTCTTTGTATCTGTCCTGCTTAGGATTTGAAGAACTTATTGAATCTATCAACTGATGTCTTTCATCAGGTTTGAAAAATTCTTGGAAATTTTTTTCCAAATATTATTTCTGTCCCATTCTATCTCTGTTCTCATTCTAGGCCTACAATTACAGGTATGTTAGACCTGTTGAGTGTGTCCTACATGTCTCTAATATAAATTTTTGAATTAAAAATTTTCTTTATATAATTCAGATAACTTCTGGTGACCTAACTCAAATTCATTAATTCTGTATGATGTAATTCTTAGATAGAAAATGACATAAAAATTATGGAAGATGGGCTGAAACTGGAACTTAGCTACAGGGTAGAAAATATTACCAATACCTAGCAATTGATAATCGAAACAAGAACCAAATAATTTGCTGTTTGTATATTTGATAATAAATAAAATTATCACACATGCTATTCTCCGTTGTTATGTCATTCTTTCTAGTTCCTTTCCCCTCTTCAAATCCCAGTAGAAGAGCCCATTAAGGTGTTATTAAAGTAGGAGTGCTTGTGGAACCTCCCAGTCATCACGCTGTTACCAATAGTGGCTGTCAGATACACTCAGATTCCCCCTTGAAAAGGATGGATTCAAATTGACCTCCCCCAGGGGAACTACTACAGGGCTTAAATTGGGTTGTTTTTCTCTCCATTTATCTGCCATTTCTAGTCTCTTCTTAGAAATAGTTACATTTTTACTTGATACACATGTTTAATATTGGGTTGGCCAAAAAGCCAGTTTCATTTTGTCCATAAAATAAAGGACACATTTTTTCATTTTCATCAATAACTTTATTATATGGATATTTTGAGTATGTTGGCTATCTCCTTCATGGTATAATGTTGATTGTTCTCAATTAACGTTTCAATTTGATCACTGTCAACTTCAGCTGGTCTGCCTGACCGTAGAGCATCGTCCAGTGAGAAATCTTCAGCATGAAACTTCACAAACCACTTTTGACACATTCAGTCAGTCACAGCACCTTCTCCATACACTGCACAAATCTTTTTTGCATTTGAGTTGCATTTTTACCTTCCTTGAAATAATAAAGCATAATATGCTGAAAATGTTGCATATTTTCTTCCATCTTCAATATTAAAATGGCTACACAAAAAAATCAACAATTTTGATGTTTTTTTAAATACATGCTGATGTGAAAGCTGTTCCAATCAATCTACCAAAATTGTTTCAAATGAAGTTCAAGACAGCAAAGCACTACTAGGACCATCTTATGGAAACCAACAAATGAACTTTTTGGCCAACCCAGTATATATTAAATAGGGAATATTTGTTTCAGTATTTTTAATTGAAGTTTGAATATTGAATTGGTTTCATGATATTGTTACCTACTGTTACCTTACACAGATTACATCTGGTTGAAAAGGAAAAGGCAGAGCAAAAAACAAAACTTTTGGAGAAAAAATTAGCAGGTGCTAATGAACTCACCCCTTATATGAATACAAAAGGACAAGAAGATACCGCTGGTAGTTTCATGATAAAGGTGAGAATAAATTCTGATTATTTTTGGAAGAAACAGGGTTTTCATTTACTGCAGAAGATAATTGGCAACTTTGAGTGCTTTGCGGGTCCTCTTGCTGAGGAGGGTGAAAGGAGGTAGTGCAGCAGGGCTGACTGGAAGGCTTTCTGAGGGGGCAGAGGGAGAAAGTGTGAGGAGGATCTGAAGGTCTCTGGGCTTCTGAGGGAAAGGTTAGAGTGACTGGAGCTGGGAGGAGCTGGGAGAAGTGGCGGTCAGAGAGTAAAATACTGAAGTTTTAAATCTGGCATGGGTTCCTTCCTGTGCCTGACAAAATCTGGGTTTTTAGGTCTGGGTGTAAGGATTCAATGGAGAGGGGTATAGGTGAAAATTATTGAAATAGAGGCAAGTAATTTTAAAGCTACATTGCCGGGTCATCTACGCTGGGCACTGAAATAGAGAACTGTGACAGGGTCGGGTTAAGCAGAAGGAGATGAGCCCGATCACTTGTAAACAACAGTTCACGGGGTCAGTGGAAGATCTTCTAGAAGAGTGCTGGAGGATGATGGGAGACTGGCAATTGTCAAAGAACTGGTGAAAGCTTATTTTGAAATTCTTAGACTATAATAATTTGTTATAAAATCTGAATATAAAGCAAAATCCATTAACGTGAGGGGTTCCATTAAAAATCAGAACTGCTCTCAAAGTACTTTAAAATAACTTCAATTTTTAATTGCCTACCTCAGTAATGTACGGTAACACTTTCCATTTTCTTTCACTGCACTCACTGATCTGCCACATCTCTGAAAACTCTCCCAAACCAGAGTCCATGCAGCTCTGACCTTTTCTTCCATTGCTATTTTATTTTGCCTCTTTTTCCAGTCTTTTAGTGAGACAAACTCATCATTATTTCAACAATTCTAGTTCTCCTTCTATTTCCCAATTTCACATGGCAAAAAGCCCAGGAACTAAACTTGTTTACTCAGCTCCCAGAGTTGACAGTGGCAAGAAGGCTAGAACTTACGAAGGGAGAATCGTCCTGTCGGAGGGTGGCTGGGGTGGGGGCACAGCCTTAACTTCTGGTTTTCCCCTGACAACTTGCAGTGGAAGCAGGATGACTACAGGAGCACAAGGGAAAGGTTGGGGATATAACTCCATTCATACTTTTACGTACTTTTACATTACATACTTTTACAGCTCAAAATTTTCTGTAAAGAGTGTATCCTCACAAAGTGGGGCTGTTTGGTTAGCTGCTCCTTTAAGCTAAATTTCCTGTGTTCTCGAAACAGTTTCTCCATGTCATCGTTTGAATTCCTCTTGTTGTTCTAGTTTGCTCTTTTGAGTACAACCTTGTCTGTCTCAGGACTCTATAACTCCTACTTTCTTTTGAGGGCCTTTTCCTGAAGTTTTATATTATGGCTATGTCTTTATTCCAAAAGAAAGGATATATGTATTTCCATTCTGAATCCCAAATGGGAAGTTTAACATGTGTGTTCGCATATTTAGGATAAAGGTAAAGCTATCCTGGTCAAGAACTGTGAGAGAGACGACAACATTTTTCACTCCGAGGGACCAAAAGATGGGCAGAAAATTTGGGATAAATGTCAACAGGATTTGATCCATACGGAAAAACAAAAACATAATTTAGACAGACCTCCATATTCGTCCAGCTGGGAAGCTAAAACTGCGCAATCCCACTCTCAGAAATTCCTCGGTCAGTTGGCTACTCTCCTGAGCGATAGCGTTGCCCCCGTCCCAGCCACGGAGGAAGCCGTGAAAGAGAGGATTCAGGAAATCGGTGCCAATGAGCAGTCCTGGAAGTCTGTAAGTGTGTTAACAGACAAGTCACTCCTTTAAATTTGTTTCTTTTAAGATGTGGACTGTGATATTAGCCAATTCAGTGAACTCTGTGGCTGTACACTTCAATATTGATTGTATTATTACCATAATAAGAGAGAAGAGGATGTCCATTATTACCAAAAAGCACTGAGCTCCTGTATGAATCCCAGCTCTGCCATTGCCAGCTGTGTGCTACTGGAGGTTTACTCACCCACTCTCTGCCTCAGTCTCCTTTGTACAATTTGGCAGGAGTGGGTTGGGGAGCATAGTTCCCATCTCAGAGTGGCTGTAAGAATGAAATGGGTTAATACATGATAAACGCTTAGCACAGTTATGTGTAAGTTCAATTGATGCTAGCTTAAGAATAGCGGGAGGGTGAAGATAATGTTTCCCTCATGAGCAAACAGTTTAGTGGGCGCAGTAAATAAGTTGTCAAATCAGTTGTTTATTTGAATTTACTAGTCAAGTCTATCAAAAGATTGAACAAGCAGGTTTCAATAATTATATCTCTCTGTTGTGTTCAAATCACTTCAGTAGAATTTCACGACTCTTTACCCTACAATTCAGAGGAAGATAGATATTGCTTAAATTCAATGTGTTAGTAAAACCTGCTAAACAGTGGTTTATTGTAGAGTTCCAAATTTTTTACACTGTTTTCTTAAATTCATTATATAACTTTATTACTCAGTACTAACTAAAATGTCCTGTATTTATATATCAAACCTTTCTATTTTTTGAAACCAGCATCTATTTAGTAATTTAATGTTGCCATGGTACCAGTAGAGTAGAACTTACACAGTATGGAGACGAAATAGAAATCATAGATCGTCAGGGAGTTCCATCTCATTTTTTCCTTTACAGAGAACCGAAGGCCTTCAGCAGGAAATTCAGATACTCACTAAGCAGCTGGAGCAGGTGCATCATCACCGTGAAGAATCGTCCCAACCTGAAGAGAAGTGCGGGGAACAAAAAAGACCCTTGAAACGTCTGGAAGGAAAAATTGCTATTAATGACTTTTTTCAAGAGAGATTAGACTTGGGCAGGAATAAAGTAAGAATTCATGAAGTATAAGGCGTCTGACAGTGAAAATGATCATATTTTGTTATATTATCTGATGTTTAAAGCTGTTAATGTTTAAAGCTTTAAATATTGGGAAAGAGAGGAAATTTTGCTCAAAACCCTTGTGATTTAATCAAAAATCCTATCCTCACTTCATATTTTCTATTTCTCATTTTATACATATTTGATAGTTACTGGGAGGGCATTTATTAATGTATTCCTTAATGTACTTTTGAAAGGTGGGTTAGAGGAAAATGAGCTCAAAGGAATGACTCTCTGAAGGTGGAATTTCAGGCACTGTGTCAGTTAGATGAGATGGATATTAGAAGGAGCCATGGGTGATACCCTCAGTAATTATTTTATAGGCCATTACCTTCTGCTTCTTTAAACCTGTAAGGAAGAAATCGGTCCTAAAACTGGCATGAAAATAGCTAGGATGCAATATAATTTATTTTCAGAAGATTTTTATTCGATTTCACTACTTATCCTCAGAATTGCTCATCATACTCATGCCTATGTTATATTATTTCTATAATTGCTATGGCCCAAAATGTAATCTCACTCACTCACTTGCTCATTTAGTCTCTCATTTCATTCATTTATTCACTCACTTATTCAGTATGTATTGAATGCTCAGTTTGAAAAACTTCCAGCACTTAATGAAGTGGTATCAACAATGTCCTCCACAGAGTCCAATGATGAATTCATCTTTTACTGCTAGTTTCTTCCCCATGTCCACCCCAAAGAAAATCAATTTTATGTATTTAATGTGTGTCTTTTTGTTTATAGATGGATGTTCTTTTAAATGTGATTTTTGTGCATATATTTTAAATTTGTGTAAGTGGTATTGTATTAAAAATCTGATTGTACTCAGCATCATGTATATATTAAATATATATTTACATTAATTTGTTGGGTAAAACTGGTTAATAACATTATATAATTTTCAGGTATACAACATTATAATTCAGCATCTGTATACTTTTGTAATTGTTCCAGGTGTGCTCATAAAAAAATGTGTTCTCTGTTTTTTGGGCATACATTTCCATTGTTAGCTAATGCCCAAGTGTGTTATTCGTATGGTTCAGATTGTCAGTATCTCTGGTTGTTTCTGTTTCCTTAATTCTGGAAAAAGTATGCTTAATTCTCCAAGGATAATTTTTGATTCATCCATTAGTCCCTACAGTTCTGTCCATTTCTGCTTTATGGCCTACTGGAGCATATGCACTTATGGGGATCTCTTTGCTGTCTTTTTTTTTTATAGCACTATAAAACATTTTTTTCCTTCATAAAATATTGCTTTAAATTCTCCATTTTCAGAAGTTGTGGTTACTAACACAATTTTATTTTGGTTTATGTTTGCCCAAATGTGATATATCTTTTTATCTTTGTATTTTTCTCTTTTTCTCTATGATAAAACACAGTGTATGGTTCTATTTTTTTTTTAAGATTTTATTTATTTATTTTTAGAGAGGGAAAGGAGGGAGATAGAGAGAGAGAGAAACATCAATGTGGGGTTGCTGGGGGTCATGGCCTGCAACCCAGGCATGTACCCTGACTGGGAATCGAACCTGCGACACTGGTTCGCAGCCCGCACTCAATCCACTGATCTATGCCAGCCAGGGCTGGTTGTATTTTTTTAAAATACAGTTGGAGGGTATCCATTTGATGAATTTAATGCATGTACATTAATTGCAATTATGATTAGGACATTGTTGGTTAACTTACTTAATAATTTTCATATACTTTACTTTCCTGTTTTTTGAGGGGCTCTATTTTCCAGGTTTCTTTTATACAGATTAATTTTTTTCCTGCTGCTTTTAAAGTTATATAATCTGTTTTTATTCTGATGCTGGTGTTTTGTTGTTTTTTTTTTTAGTATATGTGCTGCCGAAGCAAGCACAGTGATGCTGGCATTCTTTAGTTAAGAACAACACTCTTATTTACCTAATATTTACAAGAACATCATTCCTGTTTGCTCTCTCACCTCAGTCCCTAGTTATATTGTTATTCTCTAAATTTTAAATTTCTGGGTTGTTTGAACATACCTCTCTGTTTTCTTTTACTTGATTCTAATTATTTTTAGATAACCACTAAACTTGAACAAGGTGTTTGATTACCCTCAGTTGCATATCTTTTGAAGCATCCTCCTGGACATTTCTCCTTATTTGAGCATTTCTACAAGAGTTTTTAACAGTTGGGTCTTTGTCAGGCGCCATATGTGCATGATGACATTTTTATTATACCCTCATATTTTAATGACAGTTTGACTGGACGTAAATAAACTTCTAGGCTCAAAGTTCCTTCATTAAATTCTTTAAAACTATCTTCTTGGATCCTGTGTTATTGTTGTGATGTCTATCAATGTGATTCTTACTCCTTTGTAGACGATCTACTCTTTCTCTCAGGAAGCTTGTATGTATGTATGTATATATGTATGTATTCACAAGATGGTCTTTCAGGGAGCTATTTGAGTTCTCTCGTTTGCTTTGATGTTCTTAAATTTGGTTATAATGTGCTTAGGTGTATGGGTTTTTTTCTTATCTCTGTTGTTTGGCACTTAATGAAGTTTTTAATCTAAGTCTTTCACCTGTCAATTTCATCCTTTATTTCAGTGTTTTTCCCCATCCATTTATTTCCTTTTGATTTCTTTTTTCACCCATTCATCTTTTCTATACTTACTTCTTCTATGACTAATATCTGAAGGTTGGATTTTAATTCTATCCTTTATTTTTTTGTGTAACGATTAATTTTGTGTGTCAGGTTGGCTAGGCTTGGTTTCCAGATATTTGTTCAAACACTAGTCTAGATGTTGCATTTTAGATCAGATTAACATTTACACCAGAGGACTTTGAGTAAAGCATATACCTTCCATAATGTGGGTGGGCTTCCTCCTATCAGCTGAAGGCTTTGAAAAGACTGAGGACCCCTGAGGAAGAGAGAGGTTCTACCTACAAACTACCTTTGGGTTTGAGCCACAATATCAACTGTTCCCTGGGCCTGCCTTATGGATTTTGGACTTGCCAGACCTCACAATTGTCAGCCAAATTTCTCCCTGTCATGCATGCACGCATACACACCTCCCTGTTAGTATTGCCTCTCTGGAGAACCCGCATACACTTTGCTTTTTAAAAAAATAGTTTATATATTTTTATCCTTTCCTGCTGCCTTCTCCGAGTTTCTTAATCTGATCTCCAACTCAATTTGTTGAGTTTTTATCCACTCTATTTATCTCATCTGTGTTGTTTATTTCAATTACTATTTTTGTCATATCCAGTATTTCAACTTGGTTGTCTTTATAATGTCTTAATCTGTTCATGTCATTCCTAATCTCCTGACTAGCCATAACTTTGAATAAAAGTTAGGTTATAATTTTTACGTTAAAACTAAAAGTGATCAGGAAACACATGGCCTTGCCCGAAATTTCATTTAGTGGCAAACAAAGAATTATGCCCACACAATACATTTAAAGGAACAACAGGACAAAAATAAAGTTAATAATTACATTGTATCTGGTGAACTATTCCATGTAAATTTTATACTTGTCAAAGTGATAGTTTGTAAGTACTGTTTACATTTTACTCAACTTTGTAATGGTATGACTTTGGACAAATTAAAAATATATTTTTGATTCTCTATTTCAAAATGTCTGCTTAAATTGAATTTATTAATATACTTGTATACCCCTTTTTTAGATATCTATAATTTAAATATTTATAATTTTAGTCTGATAATTTTTGATAATTTGGTACATGACCTATTATTTTATGTCCTCCAATAGGATTTTATATGTTCTTCATATGTGTCCTTTAAGTCCCTCATATGTCTTTCTTGAAAAGTTTGTTCCTAGTTCTCATAAATTTTCTGCTCATTGTGAACAGTGTATTTTCCCATTTCTATTTGAAATAGTTTTTACTAACATAGATGAAAGCCTTTGATATGCTTGTATTTTTATTAAATATTTACTACCTTACTGAATTCACTTAAGTCCAAGTTTTCTTTACTAGAGTTCTTGGGTTTTCTGGACATGATTGTATGTTGTTATATTGTTTCTTAAGAAAAATGTATTTCTTTTAGATTCTCAATTGTCACTGAGTTAAAAAATATTCTTTTAGAATTTTTGATGTATTTTCTACATCTGTGCATTCTGTATGTTTTTTCTTCCTTATATCATGTTTTCACTTTCTTTCCTCTTTAATGAGGCTTTCCTGGAGCATTTATTTTATCTTTCTGTAAAAACAATGGTTTTTTAAAATATACATTTTACTAGTTTTTTATGTATATATAATGAAAATATATGGTATCTTTTTAAAATTCACACCCCCCTTTTTTTTTTCTGGTAGTGACTTTGTAAATTACAGAAGGGTAGAAAGAATACAATTTAAATTACCAGTAATTCTACCACTTTGAGATAATGTTAACATATAGGTATATCTCCTTCTGATTATTTTCCATGTATATTTTATTTTTATTTTATTTTTTAATTTTTTTTAGATTTGATTTATTTTTAGAGAGGGAAGGGAGGGAGAGAGAGAGAGACATCAATATGTGGTTGCTGGGGTTTATGGCCTGCAACCCAGGCATGTACCCTGGCTGGGAATCGAACCTGGGACACTTTGGTTCCCAGCCCGTGCTCAATCCACTGAGCTACACCAGCCAGGGTTCATGTATATTTTAATATAATTCTTATAGACACAGTTTTTTTTCCATCTTCTTCCATTTAACTATATCATTAATATTTTCTCTTAGTAGAAATTTTTGAAAACTTGATTTCTAGGGAATCTATAGGAAATTACGTCATTTAATCTTTTTTGATGTTTGCATTATTTTTATTTTTTCATGGTATGAATAATATTGTAAATATCTCGGTGCATGAACCTTATCTAAATATTGGGTTATTTCTTTACATTTCATTCCTAGAACAGTTAAGTTAGTCTGTGCTACCACCTGGTGTTAATTAAATTGTCTACTTAACTGTACCTTGTTAGCACTGAGCCCTCACTTTGATCATCGTATTTTATTTTCCAGGTAATTTTAATGCTGCATATTTATGTTGAAAAAGTATTTTACCTGCATAAGCATTGTTAAGTCTGCAATTTATCAGACGAGAGTAGATTTGGTATGCTAATGTAGAATACCATCATAAAACACAACTTCTTCATTTCAATACTGTTGATTTCTTCAAAGGAAAACTCCAGGCCTAAGAATTCCATAATAGATGGGAACGGCAAGATGTTTAAACAGCTAGAAAAAGACAACAAGCAACAAACATTATTGAATATTAAGCAGAATTTGCAGATTGCAACCACTCAAAGATTAGAGGGAGAAATTCAGGAACTTCAGAAACAGCTCAGTGATTTGAAATTGTCAAATAAAAATATGAAAACCCAGCTAACAAGAGTAAATATCCTTAAAGTAAGTAAAGGAAGTTAGGCTTTTAAAAATTTGCTTAAGCTTTGGTTTGTTACTGTTTTAGCTACATGTTTCTCATTGAACTTTTAAAAATTAACATTAAAATTATTGTGCATACATACAAAAGAATATATATACCATTAAAACATATATAATAATAAAATTTGATGCCTGCAAATCTACCATTAATCTTAAAAAAGAGACTATTATCAATCCCATGGGTGTCCCCGGGTATTCCCCTTGCCACTCCTCAAAGGTAACTTCTAGATCCCTCATTTTTTGTTTTAGTCTTGTTTCTCTTATCGGAGTAAGAGTATATTATAATGTTTTAGTCATTTTGCTGGGCTCCTCTTTGACCTTCACTATTTCAAGCTTCAGTTGTAGTATTTCAGACGTACATTTTTTTGTCTTAAACCACAGGTACACTAAATACTTTTCAATCAACTTTTTTATCAGCAATATTTCTCTTACTACAGAGCCACTTATTTTCTCTGTTTCTGAATTTAATCAGCACAGACTGTAAACCTTTCAAGGGCACGGAACACTTGTAAAACCTCTGTAAAACCCAAGTGCCTAGTTTATAAAAGTGTCTGATGACTGTTGGTTATTGATGAGTATGGTGGTGGAGAAATGACCTCTTAATTCAAAAACTGGAATTTTCTTCCTTTTCCATGTATCTACCTCCTTAAAAAAAAAAAAGAATAGAAGCATGAGTTGTCATTCATCATGCCTGCCTGTTATTAGGAGATCTAATCAGTCATCTTTCTCTTTCCCAACCTTAACCTTCTACCCTCACAGGACAAAACACTTCAGAAGCTCAGGCAATCTTTAATAAAAGTTGAAGCAATGAGAGGGAAGGCAGTTATGAAAACAGGTAACTTGAAAACTCCACTGGACTCGGCCAAGCAAGAGGCAAGCTGGGACAAAGATAAGGCCCGTCAGATGGTGGATGCCGTGACTCCTGAGCTCTGCACAGCAAAGAGCACACTTGAAGACGTATCAGGACGACCACAGGAGGTTTTTAAACATTTATTACTATTATCATTATCATTACTATATCAAGATTCTTTAAGTTGAAGTGATAAACACTGCAATTTAGGCAAAAGGGAATTTATTGGCTTACGGAGTCAAAGGGAGTTAAACAACCAGAGCTCTGGGTGGGCAGGGATGCGCCTGAGCCCTAGGTCGAGCACACGGGTACTTATAAGGCCTTTCTCACCGGCTCTTCTTGGCACCTCTCTGTGTGACAGCTTGTCTCTCTAACTGTAAACCACAGTGTTTTACCGTTATTGTTTCTGTGATGAGAGAGAGAATCCCAAGAAAGGGCCTGTAAAAGCTCAGCTTAGATCGAGTGCTTATCCTTGGTTCACAGCAATGAGAGATGAGATATATGTTTATTTAGCACAGGTTTGTGTACACACCCTCTGATTAGTTTAGATTAGGTTTGTGTACACGTCCTCTAACCAAAGACAGGGAAGGCAGGGATTTGACAGAATGGAAGTTCAGGAGAAACCATGTGTATGGGGCTGGGTCACTAGTGCTTCTAAACTTGCTTAGATTTTTCACTATATTCATAAAGCAGGTATTTTAGGAGAATTCTTAAAGGCCTGATAATTTGGGGCTGTTGTAGGACTATATGTCATACCTCCATATATTAATTGCTTAAGAAATATGTAACATTAAAAAAATATTTATTTATTTTTAGAGGGAGGGGAAGGGAGAAAGAGAGATACATCAATGTGTGGTTGCCTCTCACACGCCTCCTGCTGGAGACCTGGCCCGCAACCCAGGCATGTGCCCTGACTGGGGACGGAACCAGCAACCCTTTGGTTTGCAGGCCGACACTCAATCCACTGAGCCACACCAGCAAGGGAGAAATATGTAACTTTAACCAATTATCTTGAGTCTTAAAAAATCAAGTATGATATCATTTTTTCTCTTTTTTAACTTCTGTATATTCACATTCCTGATTGTTTTTATTCTTCTCAGTGTCCCTTATGTTTTTAGTTAGATCTCTTCTCCTTTGGACACTCTGTGGTTTACTCTTTATTTCTGAGGAGATTTTGTCTTATTCTTTCCTGAGTTGAATCATCACATCTTCCTTATCCATGAGGCATCCTAGACATCTTTTTTTTTTTGTCTGTTTCCATTCTGAAATACTACATTTAGAAAGGTGTGTTTTTTTACCCTGTGTTTGGAAATCTTTGTCCAATTGATATTTAATTCACATCAGGAGTTATGTCAAACATGTTTCCCCTGCTCTGCATGGCTGTGTTTTGGGGAGCATATTTTCATCACCAGAACAGTTTAGGAGATACTGCATTTCTATTTTCTTCTACGTCCCTTTCTTTTCCTTCCCCATTTGCCAGTGTTCTGATCCACCAGGTCTCAGGCTTTTTCTTAGTGTGGTATCTCCCCCTTTAGGCATTGTCCCATTCATTTCTGGGACACCAGTGGAAACCAGCTGCGTACTCCAGCATGCGCTCTGGGGCTACCTCTGCTGGCATGGGGTATTCATTTCTCCACTTACATGCATACTGAAGTCTGGTATTTTGTATTATGTTTGAGGCATGATTTATGGATGTTTTTATCTGCTTTCCTTGCTGATCACTATGATTTTAGAATGATGGGTGGAGAGAGATGTATTTAGGAGACTACTATTATCACACAGCAAATCAGAAGTTCAAAAAGAAATTACCTTATAGATGAAAAACAAGCAGCAATAAAATTAGGTGTAGTTTATAAAAGTGTAAAAATAAGAAAAAAAATCTTAAAAGAAAAATGTAAATGAAGATTTCTTGTAATAGAAGAGACCATGTTTCTAGCTTAAAATATTTAAATACAGAATGTTACATTTCACAAATAAATGTTTAATAAGACTAAATTTCTCATCCCACTTTCATTATACACAGTAAGTAGGTGACCAAAACTAATGACATGTCTTGTTTATTGTGGTGGCCCTTTGTAGCGTGTCGACTTTCGAGAAACTATAATGAAGATGTTGGGATTTAACGTGAAAACAGCTGACAAAAAAATAATCACTCACCTAAGGCTTATTATCCAAGCTTATGAAGCATCTGACAAATCAAAGGTTGCTTCCAACTGTGAGACTGGACAGAATAATGCGTAAAAAAGTTCTGCCCCCTCATTGCTGCCAACAAGAACTTAGCAGACACGGACGTTTCCTCTAGCATCTTGGGTATGACTGCCTGGTGAATAAAATGCTTTGGAAAACTTTTACTCGACTCTGTTCTCTCCTTTGATTTTGGCATTTAACTTTTCCTTGTCATAATCAAAAATATTCTATACATTTATTGATGGCCTAGTCTAGACTGTTACTCGTGATATATAATATCCAATTATACTTATTATTAACTGCATTTTAAGCAGGATATTAATCAGAACTTATGTTCTTAGTTGGAATATTTACATCTATAGTTAACAGCCTATTTCTACAACAAACAATATTTGAGTATACTCACAAATCCAGGTAGAGTTGTGTTGTATAATTTCAATCTATCTTATCTCTTTGACAACTGAATGTGAAAATCAGATATGAAATACAGAGGGGTAGGAAAGTCATCAAGAATTCTTATAAATGTGCAATGATTGTATTGTGGCTTTTATTTTCTTAGTATTTAATAGCGTCTGCCGGTGTTTGCCTAATAGCAGGACAATTTCTAAGTTAATGGGCTACTTTTTAAATAGTATAATTTCTAATTTATTTCATTTGAAATAGTTAACTGCTCTTCTTCCAAGGGAGTTTTAGATCTATCCAAGATGTCCTCTGTAGGAATAGGTCAGAATCTGGACAGGCCTGTGGAGACTCTACGCAGTGCTGTGGTCATTTAAAAGAATCTTCTGTGGGGCTTAGTTTTAGGGGCATCTTCAGGGTGGTAGGGGTCGGGTTACATTGGACCTTACAGTAGTAGCACTTTGGAAGAAATTATCTTGAGTACTCATTCAGGGAAAAAATGAGAATCACTCACTTTTAAATCATCATAGCCATGGTTTTTTGTTTTTTATAATCTTTGCCTGAGAATGTGTTTGTTGATTTTAGAAAAAGAGGGAGGGAGAGAGAAACACTGATTTTGTTGTTTCACTTATTTATGCATTTGTTGGTTGCTCCTTGTATGTGCCTTGACTAGGAATGGAACCTGCCACCTTGCATATCAGGATGATGCTCTAACCAACTGAGAGCTACTCAGGCAGCACACTATGGTTCTCAAACTGAGTGCCAGGGTACCCTGGTATTCTGTAGGGATCCCAGCATACCATGCAGTATTTCAAATTTTAAAGTCAAACAGCAATACTTGACATTTACTTGACAAAATACTTCCACTGTTAGCTCCAGTAGTTTATAGTTTCGACATTGGGTCATTTTAATGTCATTATCCCGTTTTAATGACATTTTTGGACCAAAACTGCCCAGGGTTTCTCAGGACTTGTAGATTTGTTGCCAGATGGAGGTCCAGCAGTTGGTGGTGTCACTACAGGGGAAACCCCAGATCTCTGGCTACAATGAAAGAAGGTCACTTACTGCTCCTTTCAAGAATACCCTTGGACTGGCAAAACAGGAGACCCTGCCCAGAGCCTCCACCTGTAGCCGAGCCTGCTCAACCACCTTCTTGTTCAGGATTCGCCAGGGCCAGCTGCCTGCTGCAGCCTCGGCACAAGGAGCTGCGAAGACTGCGCTATCCCATTAGCCAGGCAGGCTGTTCCCCGACCCCGCCTTTTCCAGAGCCCCTCTTCTCTGAGGAACTGCAGGTACAGCTAGCTCCTAGAAGCAAGTTCTTCGTGAAGGTCAAGGTGCCAAGGTGCGGTAGTTTCTGAAAGAGCCACTTTATTAGCACATCAAAGGAAAACATTCTGTAAGCCCCAAGAAGCTTAGTCTTAATGTCTCTTTATGAATTGTGTTAGTAGGAACTGATTGGTCAACCACGGAGCAGTATAAAAGCTATGTTATATAGTATATAAAAGCTATAAAGTTATAAAGCTATAAAGTTATAAAGCTATGTTAACTCTGAGCAAGGACGAGAGGGGCACCCTTCCAATATCTGAAACAGTTTTTACTAGAACTGCTTTCACTTCTGTGGCCAAATCACTGCCACACTGTTCTCAATGATGATAATTGGATTTAGATTTTAAAAAGCCGTTCTCAACTTTTAAGATGTGTCAGAATCACCTAACAAACTTAATTTTTTTTTCCTGGGCCTATCCAGAGATCACAGTTCAGTTAGCGTGCTGTAGGGCTAAAGTATGCACGTTTTTTCAAAGCTCCGTATGTGTATAAATTGATAAAAATTACTTTGGAAACCAGTTTGGCGGTAAGTTGCCTGTTCTGCAACTAAGTATCACACATCTTGTGGCTGAAAAAATAAACATTACTCCATTTCTGGAGGTTTCCACTTCAGCAAGAGCGGGACCGTTATGGTACGACAAGTGCAGTTGCTTATATGGAGACAACCTCACGTGCGGGACTCCCACTCAGGATTTCACTGTGGACGGCCAAATCGTAGATGTGACTCTGCACTGCTGAGACAGGCAGGCCGGCACGCACGTGCTACTGCGCCTGCGCGCTCCTCTAATAGCTGCGTCTGCGCAACCCTGAGAGGGAGGCGACCGGAGAGTGTCTCAAACAGGCTTGTTGCTGTGCGACACAGCTGGCAGAAGAGGGCGGAGATGACGCAAACTAACTCAGTGGTGACTGGCTGGTAGTAATGATTGGCTGGGGAAAGGAGTCATTTCAGATCAAGCTTTCGGGTGGGGCGGAGAACCCGGTGAAGAAGGGGTTGGGCCTGGACTCCAGCCTACGGCAGGCGGGGCGCGGCGGAGTATGAGGAGGGGGGTGCTGTTTCTCAAGGGCGAGGCAGTGTCCCGGAGGGCCCGCGCTTGGGAACGGGTTCCTCCCGTGGGCCTAGGGCGCGGGCTTCCTCTGTAGAGATCAGGTCCGGCTCCCTTGCAGGAGACCTTGGTGCGGCACCCGGCTTGCACCCCGAAGTGAAACCTGTGGAGTGGAGTCGGCTTCCGGCATTCTGGCCCACCTGGCTGCCAGGCTGATGTCGGGGGATCCCCAGCCTGCTTTTGAGTCGGAGGGTCTGGGTGGCGCCCGTAACTTTTAAAATGTAGGGTGACTGATGGTTGGCCACGGCTGAAGCCCAGCCTGCTGTTTTAGGCCGGGCTGCAGCTCTTCGGCGTCCGGAGTGATCCCGCGATTGGCCAGTGCAGGGGGAGGGTCGTCAGCTTTGCAAAACTGGATTTTGTCAGATCCCCAATCGCATCTGTTGAACTTGATCCATTAAAAGTATTATTGATGTGTAATTTACATACCATAAAATTGATCCGTTTTACATGTTCAATTCAGGACATTTAGCCTATTTACAGGAATTGGAGACTCTTTGGAGAAGTTTTTGTCTGGTAGTTGCCTTTACCATTCTCAAAGTTTGTACAAGTGGACATTTTCGAGACACAACGTAAGAGCCTCTGAAAATGTACTCAAACTGTATACCTGCGATGGTGAAATTAAAAGAATTGAAGCAATTTTCCTTAGAAGTTGCAGGCAGTGAAACTTGTCTTCTAATACCAAATAGACATTGACAATTTCAACTGTCTTGTTTGGTGGGGAACATAACATGACATGACCTCATTTTATAGATTCCTGAAATTATACCCTTAAAACTTTATCTTATCTCAATCCTTCTCTGTCTTGGTGTGTTGGTACTTACTGAGGCTAGATTGGTTTGATTTGAAGACCTAGGTCTTCAATGCAACAGAAAAGAAAGCCACAAAACATAAGGAGTGGAGTAGAGATGAGGGGAATTGGAAAGGAGATTAGGGAAGATGACATGGAGATGAGAGGAAGGAGGGAGAGGAGGGGAGCAGGATAGGGTTGGGAGAGGAGATAAGGAGAAAGTTCACTGTCCTTTTGCTATTTTGACTAAGGTGGTTGGAAGGAAGGGGAATACTTTAGAAGGCAGGTTTTGGCAGTGAAAAGGCTTTCTGTTGGACAGCTTAGAGGAAACCCTGTGTATGCCAAATGTGAGAAACGGGCTTCAGCCCTGGCTGGTATGGCTCAGTGGGTTGTGCCGCAGCCTGTGAACCAAAGGGTTGCTGGTTCGATTCTCAGTCTAGGGCACATGCCTGGGTTGCAGGCAAAGTTCCCAGTAAGGGGTGCATGAGGGGTAACCACACACTGATGTTTCTCTCCCTCTCTTTCTCCCTCCCTTCCCCTCTGTAAAAATAAATAAGTAAAATCTTTTTTAAAAGTAGGCTTCAGAATCAGACAGATGGGCACAAATCCATCTGACAGTTTTGAGCTACCTGACCCTGGGCAAATTGATTAACTTGCTTGAGTCTCAGTCTTCTCATCTGTAAATATTAGCAGAATAAGATGACCTATTTTATAGGATTACTGTGAGGACGAATGAGGTGTCATTCGCTAAGTCTTGGTAGTGAGCCTAGCACATTATAAGTAAATTCCAATTTTGGATAATTTACTTCCTCCCCCGACCAAGAACAAGTCATCTGTGAATAAGGAGATAAAATTGTCTTCAACCTCAACTCAGTCAAGCCTATTCCTGTTCTTTTCTTTTTCCAATTGTGTTTCCATTTTTAAATTCCACTATTTTCTCTTAAAATTTACGTCTTAACAAAGACAACACACCTAATGTTTGCCAAATCCCAGCTAGGAAATCAGAGCATAGAAAAGTCAAAGCTACAGAAAAAATTATAATGTGCACAACTAACTTTAGAAAATAGTACATTTTGGTTATAAAACTCATTTACTGATTATTCTTATGTTCTTATTAAAATTTGCTCCTGATAATACATGAAAACATAATAAACTGTGCACAGTAAATCCAAGGCAAACTGCATACGAAGAAGCAAAGTAGATAAAATATAGTCATGTTGAAAGAACTAATATTGAAAGGGAGGGTATTTTCTTACAATGCCCTGGAAAGGACAAGTCAAACAGCCTTAGCCTGAGGCATTCTGACCCTAGAAAACAGGTCATCAAAATAGGAAAATTGCTGAAAAGGGCCCTGACTCTACCTTACTCTAGTCTGGACCTCCTCGAATCCTCCCCCAATGTTGTTGCCAGAGTGATACCCCACTAGAGGAGAATCTACTTGTTATTCTCCTGCTGAAGTCTTTGAATGGATTGTTGCCTACAGAATTAAGTGAGAGCCCTTTAGGTTGGCATAGAAGGTCCTCCCTGACCCAGCCTTAATGACCTTTCCTGCTCCCACGCCCTCTCCCTCCCTGGTTACAGTAGGAGGCTCCTCCTGGTGTTGCTGGCAGCTAACACGCTGCGCACAGTGCTGTCCTAGCACCGATCACACGGTATTGTCTGCGGGGGTGTGTTTCCTCTGAGTAACTGAATGCAGAACCTGCCTCATTCATTTTTGTCTTATTAATTTTTGATGTCTGTTCATTTTTTTGATTAGGAAATATCTTCATAATTCAAAATATATCAAAGAAATGCAGTGCAAGCTCTTGCCTATCTCTATTTTCCAGATATGTGTTCCCCTTCTAGGAGGGAACAAACTATTTTTGGGTGTGTCTTTCTGGAAATGTTTTGTGTGTGTATTCTTTCTTCCCCCCTTATAAACAAATGGTAGAATGTTATTTATACCATTTTGTATTGTGATTTCCCTCCCCTTAGTACAGCTTGGCAGCCTTTCCATCTCAGTATTAAGCGAGTTTTCACATTCATTTTTGTCATTGCATGGTATTATTCATATCTTTATACCTTAAGACCTGGAATATAGTTAAGTAAATGTAAGTATTGAATGCATGAAATATTAAATGAATGAAAGCAAAAGCACACTTGTGTGCTGCTCTTGGAAATCACCTTAATAAGCTACTACATATTGTTTCAACACATGTTATACATATCACACATCATATAGATAAATCAGACAAAGTCTTCTGATTTAAGTTAGAAGTCTGATTTGTTTTATTCTTTCCCATCCATTAGAGGGAGACATGAACCTGTTGTGTATAGCCAATACTTAGATTCTCTAACTAGGAAATCTGAAACAACTCTTTAGCAGAGCTCTTTTATAGAATTTGAGCCCTTAATAAATTAATCCAGGACCGGAAGTTGTGGGGGTGATAAAAGAAGTTAGTTGCAGGAGGAGAAAGTGCCTGGACTAGGAGTGAGGATGCAGGTGAAGATCCACTCAGTTACTAACTGCAAGACAAATTAATTACCTTTGCTTGGTGGCATGGTAATAACCCAGCTCTTTAAAAACAAAGTCCTGCTTTGTATGTAGTGTTTATGGATTCCCTAGAGAAAAAAACAGTAGTCAAAGTGAACCAAGAACCAGGGAACGGTTGAAAAGTATTCACATCAATGTATGCTCTGCGTTGTTCTGAAGGAATCAATCCTGAGCCCCTCTCTGGCCAAGAGGAATCGGTAGTGTCGCTACTCACTGTGACTGATTTTAGACAGCGATTGATTTAACTGAATTGCAAATTCCTTGTCTCCTGGCCAGTGTGAGCAGGCTTTGTTGGGCCCTCATTACCTCTCCTATAAAATGGAATGATAAATCACCCATCATGTAGATTCCATTATACAGTGGACACAGAAGCACTTTGAACATTTTAAAGCAATGTTTCCCAAACTTCCCTGATCATAAAAACACCCAGTGGCTTGTGGAAAAGGCACACTTGTTGGACCTGCCCCAGAACTCCTGGCTCAGATCCTGCTGTGGAGGAGGGGCCTGGGAATCTGTATTTTAAACAGTGACCCAGGTGACTCATGGTCTAGGAATGTGGGGAAACACTGCTCTAAATGAGCCTTACGACTTCAACCCGGGTCAGTGGGTCTTTCTCTGACGCACTTCCCCCTTGGGCCCGACTAAAGAGAGGTCTGCAGAGTTCCAGGACTAACTCTAGGCAGAGCATCTGATCTCCCTACCACGCCCTCCACCCTCAGAGGAAACTCCAAACATTTTAAATAGAGAACCTGCTCCTTGCCTTTTCCTGAGTCAAGTCCTCTCAACATCGGTGAAGCCTTTTGTTCCAAGGAACTTGGGGTTGTTTTGAAGCTGCCATTGAGAATTTACCAGGTGTCAGGCATCACAACTCATTCTTTCTTTTCCTTCTCTCAATCATCATATAAATTAGATTTTTATGTTTTTCCCACTCTACAGAGGAAGATCAAAGAGGCCAGGAAAGTGCTCAAGGGTAAACAGCTGGTGGGTGGTTGAGCTGAAAACCCAACGCAGGCCAGACTGCGCTGACTCCAAGCCTGCGCTTCATTCTGCCGTGGGCTCTTCTGGTCTCCCTCATTCCTAGTCTCTGTCCCGTCTGCAGAAAAAAGTCCTGGGCCCTGAACACCGCTTCCAGAGGACAGAGTTGAAGAGTGAGGGATTCTGGGCGAAGGATACAAGGCTGGGCCTGGGCACCTGTAGAATTCAGAAGAGACCCAGAGGAGATCAGCACCCTCCTGTCTGAAATGCACTCAGCTCAGGTAAGGAGCTCTGGGGGTTAGTGTAAATCTCTCTCTAAAAGGAACCCCAGCCAGTAGGGAAGCGACTTCTCTTCGTCTGAAAGCCCACAAACCTCCTCATCTCCACCATTCATTTGTCACCATTTGTAGCAGATATTGAAGGTAAATTATGAGGGTTTTGTCTTATCTCTTTAACTGGAGTATAAAGCCTTAGGGAGATCCGCAGTCCAGAGAGACTAGGCCTCAGGGTGAGGTTTGAACCTTTTGCTACTTACTAGTTATGTGATGTTGGGCAAGTAACTTAAACTTTCTGAGCCGTAGTCTTCTCATTTGTTACATGGGAACATAAATAGTACTTGCCTTGTGAGATTGTTGTGAGGATTAAATGAAACAGTGCAGAGAAAGGATTTACAAGCAACTGCTGAGTGAATAGCGGTCATCTCCTCCTCTACCTAGTTATCATCTGAGAGCGAACATCTTCATATTATCTTGTCTCTGGTAGGGACTTAAAGCATTATTGTTTTTCAGCATTAAGGGGGCATTCTCACACAGAGATAAGTGCACGAGGGCACGAAGCATTCTCAAAGAAGAGTGTCTTATGAAAGAACAAATGTAATGTCACGTCAGAATAATTTTAAGGTGAAAATAACTAAAGAAGCTATCAATAATTTTCTCCCTTGAATGGTGTTTTAGACCAAGATAGGGTGAGAAGGGCAGAGGGAGGGACGGGGTCAGGCTGACACAAACCTGCAGATACCAGCGGTAGCAATATGGCAAACATTTAGAGACCCCCAGGACTACCTAGGAACACAGGAAAGGACTCTCCCTTAGGGACACAGGTATGGACCTACATAATGAGTCAGGTGATCTGACCTGGGTTCCTATAAGTGTGAATCTGAAGAACTTGTTTAAGTTTCCTTAAATGTAGAATGAGGATAAAATCATCAAAGAGTTTGATGTGGAAATGAATCATAACCTGGCCACGTAAGTGCTTTGTTAACTGTAAAAGCTAATGTCAGCCTAGGGTGGCAGTTCTCTTAGTGAGGAAGTACAGAGAGATCAGTGTGTGAAACTGCCTGGACAGAGAGAATAAAAATATGCAGAAGTGTAAAAAGGAGGAAAAAAGGGGAGAATGCAGTGATCCTAGTAAATTGGACAACATTGGCAATTCCCCGAAAGCTGCCTGAACTACTTACAGAAGTTCCTTTCCTGGCTGTAACTCCCAATAAAGGAGGGGGTTGAATAGGGACAATACCATTCCTTTCTCTGGTTGGCTCCTCAGATCAAGTAATAACATGTGAAAGAAGCCCATTCTCTCTCTGCACCAAAGCTGGGGTCTGTGTTTTTTCTAAGTACCGTTAAAACAATGTGCATCACTCATGCATTAGTTGAGGTGGGTCTAAGGAACAGCATGAGACATTTCTAGTAACTTTCCTTGACATAAACAAAGAGCCCGAAAATGCTAAATATCTTTACAAGAAGAAGAAAAACCTTCAGTCAATTTTTTTGAATTCTAAACTCTGTGAAATTAGATGATATTATTAGACTCTATGGCCTCTTAAGCCATGTCTGTCTATATACGCTATTTTCTTTTTGACCTCATTTCTGGGAACATTATACTGTCTGATCTGTTATTAATATTATCTTATTCTGCGCCAGAAGAGTTAAGGAAGCTGCATTTCCAGAATTGCCTCTGAGTCATTTGTGAAATTGCAGATTACAATTTGCCACCATTTCTAACACTTCCTTAGCATTTTCTTTTTCAACTGAGTATTCGCATTCATGCCAGTGACCTCCAGGGGCTGGTTTCTTTTCCAGCTCAAGAGAGAATCACTTCAGTCAGAGCTGGGTAAAGACACTATGGATAGGAACAAATATTCTTCATATTGTTTCATTTAAAATGGATCGAAAACTAGAAACTCAGGGTGTACACGTTAGTACCTTCAAGGAGCATATGGCAGGACAAAAAGTTTACTTGTACACTTGCAAACATAAAAGACAAATGAGGGTGACATATAAGGAATGGCTGCATATTCTGGCTGCCAGGTGGTTCATTTCAACTGCAGGTCAGAGTAACCTCGTCCTGTGGTCTGAGCACCCAGGTATCAGGTTAGGCCTGCCTTCCAGCTTATGTCCTTGGTCACCTTACCGCGGGCTCCAGTCAAACACATGTCAGTAAAGAATAAAGTTATGTAAATATGCACACGGGTGGCCATGCCTAGACCAGAACTTTGCAAAATTTCCTTCAGCAATATCTGGGTTCTTCAGGACAAATACGCTCAGTTTACCCAACAAATAAGAAAAGCATCACAGGGTAATGGTGGAGAATGCAAGAACTTTCTTGGAAGTTTTTCACTCTGCCACATGCACATGGGTGACCTTACAAAAGAAATGTCATCCCCAGGCCTCAATTTCCCCATCTGTAAAGCAGGGACAGCCATGTAGGGAAGTTATGAGGACTGAATGAAATGAAAACAAACCCACCTATGCCAGCCCCCTCCTGTGGTGCCTGGGCTGTGACACCACATGAGCATTAGGTCCATTTTCATTCCCATAAAAAGACACGATCCTGAAGAACTCTACCCCTATTCAGTTTTCAAGTAGCAAATTCTATTTTATGAACCCACATTTGTGAGTAGCTGAGATAATCTCTGACATACTGCATTGGTAATCTCACCTTTCTTATTTATCGCCACTGAATAAAGGTGTTACTGCAGGTTCAACAAATCTTTCTCTTTTATAAATTTCATAAGTCAGGGTTTCATTTCTCAGATTCACTTAATATGCACATAATATGAAGGTCGAGCCTGATGCTCTTATACTCTGAGCAGGTAAGAGCACCCCAAGATGCACATCTTTCCACTTGTC